>NW_027325360.1:32441367-33041367 GCF_036924035.1 Leuresthes tenuis
AATCTAAAAAGAGAAGATGGGTTTTTAACAAAATCCACACAAGAGATGATTGAAACTGTACATACCTTTTATAGTAACATGTACAAAGAGAAACCAGTGCACTTGGAAACATCGGCAGAAATCTTAAAATTCGTTGACAAAACCGTAAAAGAGAATGCACACTTGACACAGAATTTTACTGCTTTAGAGTTAAAAAAATGCCTAACAGGTTTTAAGAGAAGTCGAGCTCCGGGTTTAGACGGGCTTCCTGCAGAATTCTATCTGACCTATTGGGACCTTTTATCATCAGACATTTTAGATGTTTTTAAAGATTTTGAAAAACTCGACCGACTGCCTGACAGTTTTAGAGTGGGAATAGTGACTCTACTTTATAAAAAAAATGATAAGACTGACCTAAAGAATTGGAGGCCCATCACACTTTTAAACTTTGACTGTAAACTTTTTAGCAAGGTTTTAGCGACACGGATGTCCTCTGTTTTAGAGGAGGTAATTCACCCAGACCAAACTTGTGCCATCTCAGGGAGACAACTCACCGACAGCCTCGTACTGATTCGAGACATCATTGATTACGCTAGAGACAGAAACACCCGGCTTGTCATCTTAAATTTAGACTTTGAAAAAGCATTTGATCGGGTCTCGCATCAATATCTCTTTCAGGTGTTGCAGCCATCGAAAAGGGCCCGATTGTTCCTACTTGGTGAGCTTTGCTTGGTTGAGACGCTTGCCCCCCCCCCCCCCCTGCTCCTCGGCTGACCAAGTAGAAACAATCTATTCGATGGCTGCCTTGTCTTTTACTCTGTGCAAAAGACAAGGCAGCCACAAACACCACGGGAACACCGTATTGAGGCTTTGTTCTGACCACTCATTCGGTGTCGCGTTTCTTTCAAGCAATTCTCCCGGTTAGCCCGCACTCGGCTCGCTCCCAGAGCCGTGTTAAAGTCCACTTCGCATTCACTCTCTTTTCTCAGCAGATTAAAAGAAAGTTTCATCTTGGGCTCCCTGAAACTTCCATCCTGCACCGCTGTTTGCTTTTTCACAAGAGCAGAGGAGAGCGCACCGTTCCCAGCGGCACTGCAGTACCGGGTCGAGGCTTGGAGTGAACGGAGCAAGCTTCTTTTTCAACTCCTATTCTTAAAAATCCATTTAATATGTTGTCCTCGTATAGAGGACATATTAAACTGATAAGAACAGATACTACACTTGATCTTAGCCAAAAGGCCGAGAAGCGATAACTGTCCACTGTTTCAGGTCCGAGGGCCCTTGCTGGCACAATGCGCACTTGTAGCAGTGTTCTTTTTATGGCCATAGGTGGCCAGAGTGTCACGTTGCACCTCCGCCCACCCGCTGCACTGAGCACTCTTCAGCCCTTTTAAATGGTATAACTTTGCACTCCCGCATGCTCCAGCAAGCACCATTCAAGCAACAACTTTGCACTCCAGCTTCGAACATCGGCACAGTCGCAACAAGTAAGGCGACTCTACTCAGAGAAGTCACTCTGCAAAGTAGCAAGATTTCTTTTGCACAGACAGAAAGGGCTTCACCCGCAAAGGTAAAGCCTGCCAATAATAGAAACAACTCATTAGTGCTGCTCTCCACGGAAGTCTTTAGTAAAAGGCGAAAGACTTGTATGTTATGAAGAGAAACCAGAGTACGATTATCCGTCACTGCGGGAGCAGGGCATCAGGCTAGTTGGTATAGCCACCTTCCCCATGGTGAGCTTTGCTTGGTTGAGACGCTTGCCCCCCCCCCCCCCCCCCCCCCCCTTGCTCCTCGGCTGACCAAGTAGGAACAATCGGGCCCTATTTGATGGCTGCCTTGTCTTTTACTCTATGCAAAAGACAAGGCAGCAACAAAAACACCACGAGAATCCCGTATTGAGGCTTTGTTCTGACCGCTCATTCGGTGTCGCGTTTCTTTCAAGCAATTCTCCCGGTTAGCCCACACTCGGCTCGCTCCCATAGCCGTGTTAAAGTCTACTTCGCATTCACTCTCTTTTCTCAGCAGACTCTTGGGATTTTATCTATAAAATGAATTCCTTCACTCAAACTATGTGAAAACTGCTTTGTCCTTAATATTTACCATGTCTAGAAAGATTTAAACAAAAAAAACAACGTTGTACTTTGCAGTAAAAGAAAGAGCAAATCTAAAGTTTCAGGAATCCGAGAATAAGCTTACTTTCATGAGTTCTTCACGATTTCGGATTTTGCTATAAAATGAATTCCTTCACTCAAACTAAATTAAAACTGCTAAACCGCTAATCTGTTATATGTAAGGCAGATGTCAAATTCACCGAAATAGGATCAAAGGGTATTCGGCCAATCGAGTTGTAGCAGCTTCGGTAAAAGAGTATAAGTTGAAGAGTTTGTGAATAAAGGTGTGCGCACACATAGTGTGCTGTACGAAAATAGGCAGGGAGCAATGCCGGCTGGGGTATATGTTCTTGTATGTTGTCTGCCTGTTTGATTTGAATGTGTTGTGTAAGTGTCCTGTTGAATGTTACATGTTTGGGCTTTGACACGCTTCACTGTGGTTGTTAACTGTGTGGTGTGTCCTGAAATGTTATATGTTTGGGCTGTGTGACATGCTTAATGCTTGTCAGTAGCTACCCACTTATTCATATATAGCAACTGACAACATAAGAAGTCTGGACATACTTTGATAGTAGTTGTAGAAGTATCCTTATTGATAATAGATCACTAATTCATAGTGATAGAACAGTAGATGAACAGGTGCTTGCACATGTCTCACGAAAATAAAATGGGTGTATGATTGCTGACGGCAGAGCAATACTGCCAAACTTATGAGTTCTTGTGGCAAACTTGATTCAGTGTCTTGACGTGTATACGCTGTTTCGCTGACTTGATTGTCACAAGAAACAAAGTGTGTTTGATAAGATCCGACCATTTTATTACGGGAGGATCAGTATGTATGGATTCTGATGTGACTGATAAACCCATTCGTATCTTAAGCATAATCTAATACGTGAGACAACGCCCTGGCACACAATAAAAAAAAAAAAGAGAGAGAGCGGTTTTGTGTCCCCACAGTCCATAATGTAGAAAAGAGAGAAAAAAGCCTTTCTGATTTGGTGTGTGTGCTCATAGTGCAGAGTGTAGAGAAAAGAAAGCCGTTTTGGTGTCACGGGTGTTGTGACTTACACACACACATTTCTAAATTGAGAAAGGAAATTATTTTAGAGGAAGCACTAGAGTTTAGATCCCACATTTATTGATAGGCATTCATTTATTTCTTCACTTCTGATGAAGTTTCAACAATAAACAACAAACTTTGTATTATGAGAAAGAACCAGACTCATTCTTCAGGAATCCGAAAATAAGCTCTATTTTATGAGTTATGCACGAATTCGGATTCTCCTATAAAACGAATTCATTAACTCAAACCAAGTTAAGACTGCTTTGTCCTTCATATTTATTCATGTCTAATCAAGTTTCAACGATAAACAACGTTGCACTTTGTAGAATGAGAAAGAACTTCTTCAGCAATAAGCATCTCTCGACATATGACGAAATACAGATTTTGCTATAAAATTAATTCCTTCTATCAGCCTGACTTAAAACTGTTTGTCCTCCTTATTTATCCACTTCAAATCAAGTTTCAACAATTAAAAAAAATTTGTAGTTTGAGAAAGAACAACTTAATCTTCAGCAATCAGTATAAAAAGAGGTGCAAATGCCAACCATACATACCTAAAAGGTGGAGCGGAAGTATTCAGCTGCAAGTAGGAGTGAATGTTCGACCATAATTTGTAAAAAGCGGGTAAGAAAAGGTTCGAATGCCCGACTATATATTAACAAAAGCGGGAGGAGAGGTCTTCGGATGAGAGTGGGTGAGAATTTCCAACCATAATCTATAAAATACGGTGAAAAAAAATATGTGAATGCCTCATAGAACACTAAAAGCGGAAGCGTTTGGCTGCAAGAAGGTGTGAATGTCCGACTATATTTGGTGAAAAGCAGGTGAAGCAAGGTCTGAATGCCCAACCTTACATCATCAAAAGCGAGATCAGAGGTGTTCGGCTGCAAGAAGGCCATAGTTTGCCAAAAGCGGGTAAGGTGCGAATGACCGACTAAATATCAACAAAAGTGGGGGCGGAGGTCTTCGGATGGAAGTGGGTGTGAATATCCCACCATACAAGTATGGTGGAGAGGAAGCTGTGAATGGCCGACCATAGTAAAAGGCGGGTGAGAGAAGGTGCGAATGTCAAACCATACATAATCAAAACAGGGAGCGGAGGTGTTCTGCTGTAAGAAGGTGTGAATGTCCAACCATAGTTGGTAAAAAGCGGGTAAGAAAAGGTTAAAATACCCGACTGTACACAATCAATAGCAGGAGCTGAGTTGTTCGGCTACTAAAAGGTGTGAAAGTCCGACCATGGTTTGTAAAAAGCGGGTAAGAAAAGGTGCGAATGCCCGACAATGTATGATCAAAAGAGGGAGTGGAGGTTTTCGGCTGCAAGAAGGTCTGAATGTCCAACCATAATTTGTAAAAACCGGGGAAGAAAAGGCTCGAAAGCCCGACTATACACCATCAAAAGTGGGAGCGGAGGTGTTCAGCTGCAAGACGGTCTGAATGTCCATCAATAATTGCTAGAAAACATGAAAGAAAATTTTCGAATATCAAACTGCACGAATGCCTAACCATACATCATCAAAAGAGGGAGCGGAGGTGTTCCGCTGTAAGACGGTGTGAATGTCCGACCATAGATGGTAAAAAGCGGGTAATAAAAGGTTAAATTACCCGACTGTACACAATCAAAAGAGGGAGCGGAGTTGTTCAGCTAAGAGAAGGTGTGAAAGTCCGACCTTGGTTTGTAAAAAGCGGGTAAGAAAAGGTTCGTATGCCCGAATATACACCATCAAGAGCGGAAGCGGAGGTGTTCGGCTGCAAGATATTGTGAACGTCCGACCAAAGTTTGTAAAAAGCAGTTAAGAAAAGGTTCGAATATCTAACCAAACATAATCAAAAGCGGGAGCAGAGCTGTTCGACTGGAAGTAGGTGTGAATGTCAGATCATAATTTGCAAAAAGCTGATGAGAAAGGGTGAGAATGCCCGACTATACACCATCAAATGCGGTAGCGGAGTTGTTCGGCTGTGAGTAGGTGTGAATCTCCAACCATAATTGCTGAAAAATGTGTTAGAAAAGGTAAAAATGCCGGTCCATACATCATCAAAAGTGAGAGAGGTTGTGTTCGGCTGCAAGTAGGTGTGAATGTCCAGCCATAATTACTCACAAACGGGTAAGAAAAGGTAGTATTGCCAGACCATATATGATCAAAACAGGGAGCGGAGGTGGTTCAGCTGCAAGAAGGTTTGAATGTCCGACTAAAGTTCAAATATATTAACGAAAGCGGGAGGAGAGGTCTTCGGATGAGAGTGGTTGAAAATTTCCGACCATAATGTATAAAATGCGGTGAAAAAAAGGTGTGATAGAACACTAAAAGGTGGAGCGGAAGTGTTCGGCTGCAAGAAGGTGTGAATGTCCGACTATATTTGGTGAAAAGCAGGTGAAGCAAGGTCTGAATGCCCAACCTTACATGATCAAAAGCGAGATCAGAGGTGTTTGGCTGCAAGAAGGCCATAGTTTGCCAAAAGCGGGTAAGGTGCGAATGTCATACTAAATATCAACAAAATTTGGGGCAGAGGTCTTCGGATGCAAGTGGGTGTGAATATCCAACCATACAAGTATGGTGGAGAGGAAGCTGTGAATAGCCGACCATAGTTTGGAAAAAGCGGGTAAGAAAAGGTTTGAATACCCGAACATACACCATCAAAAGAGGGAGCGGAGGTGTTCCGCTGTACGAAGGTGTGAATGTCCGACCATAGTTGGTAAGAAGCGGGTAAGAAAAGGTTAAAATACCCGACTGTACACAATCAATAGCGGGAGCGGATGTGTTCGGCTACAAGATGGTGTGAAAGTCCGACCATGGTTTGTAAAAAGCGGGTAAGAAAAGGTGCGAATGTCCGACAATGTATGATCAAAAGAGAGAGCGGAGGTTTTCGGATATAAGAAGGTTTGAATGTCCCACCATAGTTTGTAAAAAGCGGGTAAGAAAAGGTTCGAATGCCCGACTATACACCATCAAAAGCGGGAGCAGAGGTGTTCCGCTGTAAGACGGTGTGAATGTCCGACCATAGTTGGTAAAAAGCGGGTAAGAAAAGGTTAAAATACCCGACTGTACACAATCAATAGCGGGAGCGGAGTTGTTCGGCTACAAGAAGGTGTGAAAGTCCGACCATGGTTTGTAAAAACCGGGAAGAAAAGGCTCGAAAGCCCGACTATACACCATCAAAAAGAAGGTTTGAATGTCCATCAATAATTGCTTTAAAACAAGAAAGTAAATTTTCGAACATCAAACCGTACATGATCATAAGCGGGAGAGGAGGTGTTCCGCTCTAAGACGGTGTGAATGTCCGACAATAGTTGGTAAAAAGCGGGTAAGAAAAGGTTAAAATACCCGACTGTACACAATCAATAGCGGGAGCGGAGTTTTTCGGCTACTAAAAGGTGTGAAAGTCCGATCCTGGTTTGTAAAAAGCGGGTAAGAAAAGGTTCGAATGCCCGAACATACACCATCAAAAGAGGGAGCGGAGGTGTTCGGCTGTAAGACGGTGTGAATGTCCGATCATAGTTGGTAAAAAGCGGGTAAGAAAAGGTTAAAATACCCGACTGTACACAATCAAAAGAGGGAGCGGAGTTGTTCAGCTAAGAGAAGGTGTGAAAGTCCGACCATGGTTTGTAAAAAGCGGGTAAGAAAAGGTTCGTATGCCCGAATATACACTATCAAAACCGGAAGCGTAGGTGTTCGGCTGCAAGAAGGTGTGAACGTCCGACCAAAGTTTGTAAAAAAGCAGTTAAGAAAAGGTGCGAATATCTAACCAAACATAATCAAAAGCGGATGATAAGGTGTTCGACTGCAAGTAGGTGTGAATGTCAGAGAATAATTTGCAAAAAGCTGATGAGAAAGGGTGAGAAATCCCGACTATACACCATCAAATGCGGTAGCGGAGTTGTTCGGCTGTGAGTAGGTGTGATTCTCCAACCATAATTGCTGAAAAATGTGTTAGAAAAGGTAAGAATGCCTGTCCATACATCATCAAAAGCGGGAGAGGTGGTGTTCGGCTGCAAGTAGGTGTGAATGTCCATTAATAATTGCTTTAAAACATGAAATAAAATTTTCGAATATCAAACCATACATGATCATTAGCAGGAGAGGCGGTGTTCAGCTGCAAGAAGGTGTGAATTTCCAGCCATAATTACTCACAAACGGGTAAGAAAAGGTACTATTGCCAGACCATATATGATCAAAACAGGGAGCGGAGGTGGTTCAGCTGCAAGAAGGTTTGAATGTCCGACTAAAGTTTGTAAAAAGCGGGTAAGACAAGGTGTGAATGCCCGACAATGTATGATCAAAAGAGGAGCGGAGGTTTTCGGCTGCAAGAAGGTCTGAATGTCCACCCATAATTACTGAAAAATGGGTAAGAAAAGGTGCGAAAGCCCAACCGCACATGATCATAAGTGGATGAGAAGGTGTTCGACTGCAAGTAGGTGTGAATGTTAGATCATAATTTGTAAAAAGCGGGTAAGAAAAGGTAAGAATGCCGAACCATAAATTTTCAAAAGCGGCAGCAGAGTTTTGGCTGGTATTTATCAATGTCTAGATAGATTTCAACAAAAAACAACGTTGTACTTTGCAGTAAAAGAAAGTGCAAATCAAAAGTTTTAGGAATCCGAGAATAAGCTTATTTTCATGAGTTCTGCACGATTTCGGATTTTATGTATAAAATGAATTTCTTCACGCAAACTAAGTTAACACTGCTTTGTCCTTCATATGTACCCATTTCTACATATATTTCAAGCATAAACTTCCTCATATTACCCTGAATGAGAAAGAGCCACACTTGTGATTAAGCCATACCTCCCTTTTGAGGAGTTCTGCATGATTTGGGATTTTATCTATAAAATTAATTCCTTCACTCAAACTATGTTAAAACGGCTTTTACCTTCATATTTATCAATGTCTCGATAGATTTAAACAAAAAAACAACGTTGTACTTTGCAATAAAAGAAAGAGCAAATCAAAAGTTTTAGGAATCCGAGAATAAGCTTCTTTTTATACGTTCTGCATGATTTGGGATTTTATGTATAAAATGAATTCCTTCACTCAAACTAAGTTAACACTGCTTTGTCCTTCATATGTACCCATTTCTACATATATTTCAAGCATAAACTTCCTCATACTACCCTGAATGAGAAAGAACCACACTTGTGATTAAGCCATACGCCCCTTTTGAGGAGTTCTGCATGATTTGGGATTTTATCTATAAAATCAATTCCTTCACTCAAACTATGTTAAAACGGCTTTTACCTTCATATTTATCAATGTCTCGATAGATTTAAACAAAAAAACAACGTTGTACTTTGCAGTAAAAGAAAGAGCCAATCAAAAGTTTTAGGAATCCGAGAATAAGCTTATTTTCATGAGTTCTGCACGATTTCGGATTTTATGTATAAAATGAATTCATTCACTCAAACCAAGTTAAAACTGCTTTTTCCTTCATATTTATCAATGTCTAGATCGACTTCAACAAAGAACAACATTGTATTTTGCAGTATAAGAAAGAGCAACACTGAAGGATCAGGAATCCGAGAATAAGCTTATTTTCTTATGGGCAAGTGGGAACTGCTTTGTCCTTCATATTTATCAATGTGTAGATGGATTTCAACTTCTTCTACTGCAAAGTCCAATGTTTTTCTTTGTTGAAGTCGATCTAGACATTGATGAATATGGAAGGACAAAGCAGTTTTAACTTGGTTTGAGCAAAGCAATTCATTTTATAGCAAAATCCGAAATCGTGCAGAACTCATGAAAGCAGGCTTATACTCGGATTCCTGAAACTTAAGATTTGCTCTTTCTTTTACTGCAAAGTACAACGTTGTTTTTTTGTTTAAATATGTCTAGACATGGTAAATATGAAGGACAAATCAGTTTTAACATAGTTTGAGTGAAGTAATGCATTTTATAAGCAAAATCCCAAATCATGCGGAACTCACGAAATGCTTTTTCTCGCTTTTCACTGCTTTTTACAAACTTTGGTTGGACGTTCACACCTTCTTGCATCCGAACACCTCCGCTTCCGCTTTTGATGATGTATATTCGGGCATTCGAACCTTTTATTACCCGCTTTTTACAAACCATTGTCGGACTTTCACACCTTCTTGCAGCCGAACACCACCTCTCCCGCTTTTGATGATGTATGGTCCAGTATTCTTACCTTTTCTAACACATTTTTCAGCAATTATGGTCGGAGATTCACACCTACTCACAGCCGAACAACTCCGCTCCCGCATTTGATGGTGTATAGTCGGGCATTCTCACCCTTTCTCATCAGCTTTTTGCAAATTATGATCTGACATTCACACCTACTTGCAGTCGAACAGCTCTGCTCCCGCTTTTGATTATGTATGGTTGGATATTCGAACCTTTTCTTAACTGCTTTTTACAAACTTTGGTTGGACGTTCACACCTTCTTGTAGCCGAACACATGCACTCCTGCTTTTGATGATGTATGGTTGGGCATTGGCACCTTTTTTTTACCCATTTTTCAGGTATTATGGGTGGACATTCACACCTTCTTGCAGCTGAACACCTCCTCTCCCACTTATGATCATGTGTGGTTTGATTTTCGAAAATTTTCTTTCATGTTTTCTAGCAATTATTGATGGACATTTAGACCTTCTTGCAGCTGAACACCACCTCTCCCGATTTTGATGATGTATGGACCGGCATTTTTACCTTTTCTAACACATTTTTCAGCAATTTTGGTTGGAGATTCACACCTACTCACAGCCGAACAACTCCGCTACCGCATTTGATGGTGTATAGTCGGGCATTCTCACCCTTTCTCATCAGCTTTTTGCAAATTATGATCTGACATTCACACCTACTTGCAGTCGAACAGCTCTGCTCCCGCTTTTGATTATGTATGGTTGGATATTCGAACCTTTTCTTAACTGCTTTTTACAAACTTTGGTTGGACGTTCACACCTTCTTGTAACCGAACACATGCACTCCTGCTTTTGATGATGTATGGTTGGGCATTGGCACCTTTTTTTTACCCATTTTTCAGGTATTATGGGTGGACATTCACACCTTCTTGCAGCTGAACACCTCCTCTCCCACTTATGATCATGTGTGGTTTGATTTTCGAAAATTTTCTTTCATGTTTTCTAGCAATTATTGATGGACATTTAGACCTTCTTGCAGCTGAACACCACCTCTCCCGATTTTGATGATGTATGGACCGGCATTTTTACCTTTTCTAACACATTTTTCAGCAATTATGGTTGGAGATTCACACCTACTCACAGCCGAACAACTCCGCTACCGCATTTGATGGTGTATAGTCGGGCATTCTCACCCTTTCTCATCAGCTTTTTGCAAATTATGATGTGACATTCACACCTACTTCCAGTCGAACAGCTCTGCTCCCGCTTTTGATTATGTTTGGTTAGATATTCGAACCTTTTCTTAACTGCTTTTTACAAACTTTGGTCGGACGTTCAAAATATCTTGCAGCCGAACACCTCCGCTTCCGCTTTTGATGGTGTATATTCGGGCATACGAACCTTTTCTTACCCGCTTTTTACAAACCAAGGTCGGACTTTCACACCTTCTCTTAGCTGAACAACTCCGCTCCCTCTTTTGATTGTGTACAGTCGGGTAATTTAACCTTTTCTTACCCGCTTTTTACCATCTATGGTCGGACATTCACACTGTCTTACAGCGGAACACCTCCGCTCCCTCTTTTGATGATGTATGGTTAGGCATTCGCACCTTTTCTTACCCATTTTTCAGTAATTATGGGTAGACATTCACACCTTCTTGCAGCTGAACACCTCCTCTCCCGCTTATGATCATGTGCAGTTTGATATTCGAAAATTTTCTTTCATGTTTTCTAGCAATTATTGTTGGACATTCAGACCTTCTTGCAGCCGAAAACCTCCACTCCCTCTTTTGATCATACATTGTCGGGCATTCGCACCTTTTCTTACCCGCTTTTTACAAACCATGGTCGGACTTTCACACCTTTTAGTAGCCGAACAACTCCGCTCCCGCTATTGATTGTGTAGAGTCGCGTATTTTAACCTTTTCTTACCCGCTTTTTACCAACTATGGTTGGACATTCACACCTTCTTACAGTAGAACACCTCCGCTCCCTGTTTTGATTATGTATGGTTTGACATTCGCACCTTCTCTCACCTGCCTTTTACTATGGTCGGCCATTCACAGCTTCCTCTCCACCATACTTGTATGGTGGGATATTCACACCCACCTGCATCCGAAGACCTCCGCCCCCACTTTTGTTGATATTTAGTCGGTCATTCGCACCTTACCCGCTTTTGGCAAACTATGGCCTTCTTGCAGCCAAACAACTCTGATCTTGCTTTTGATGATGTAAGGTTGGGCATTCAGACTTTGCTTCACCTGCTTTTCACCAAATATAGTCGGACATTCACACCTTCTTGCAGCCGAACACTTCCGCTCCACCTTTTAGTGTTCTATCACACCTTTTTTTTCACCGCATTTTATACATTATGGTTGGAAATTTTCAACCACTTTCATCCGAAGACCTCTCCTCCCGCTTTTGTTAATATATTTGAACTTTAGTTTGACATTCAAACCTTCTTGCAGCTGAACCACCTCCGCTCCCTGTTTTGATCATATATGGTCTGGCAATACTACCTTTTCTTACCCGTTTGTGAGTAATTATGGCTGGACATTCACACCTATTTGCAGCCGAACACAACCTCTCCCGATTTTGATGATGTATGGACCGGCATTTTTACCTTTTCTAACACATTTTTCAGCAATTATGGTCGGAGATTCACACCTACTCACAGCCGAACAACTCCGCTCCCGCATTTGATGATGTATAGTCGGGCATTCTCACCCTTTCTCATCAGCTTTTTGCAAATTATGATCTGACATTCACACCTACTTGCAGTCGAACAGCTCTGCTCCCGCTTTTGATTATGTTTGGTTGGATATTCGAACCTTTTCTTAACTTCTTTTTACATATTTTGGTTGGACGTTCACACATTCTTGTAGCCGAACACTTCCACTCCTGCTTTTGATGATGTATGGTTGGGCATTCACACCTTTTTTTTGCCCATTTTTCAGGAATTATGGGTGGACATTCACACCTTGCAGCTGAACACCTCCTATCCCACTTATGATCATGTGCGGTTTGATTTTCGAAAAGTTTCTTCCATGTTTTCTAGCAATTATTGATGGACATGTAGACCTTCTTGCAGCTGAACACCTCCGCTCCCGCTTTTGATCATACATTGTCAGGCATTCGCACCTTGTCTTACCCACTTTTTACAAACTTTAGTCGAACAATCACACCTTTTTGCAGCCGAACACCACCTCTACCGCTTTTGATGATGTATGGTCCAGCATTCTTACCTTTTCTAACACATTCTTCAGCAATTATGGTCGGACATTCACACCTACTCAGAGCCGAACACCTCCGCTCACGCATTTGATGGTCTATAATCGGGCATTCTACAGCGGAAAAGACTCATTCTTATGTTTGGTTAGATATTCGAACCTTTTCTTAACTGCTTTTTACAAACTTTGGTCGGACGTTCACAATATCTTGCAGCCGAACACCTCCACTTACGCTTTTGATGGTGTATATTCGGGCATACGAACCTTTTCTTACCCGCTTTTTACAAACCAAGGTCGGACTTTCACACCTTCTCTTAGCTGAACAACTCCGCTCCCTCTTTTGATTGTGTACAGTCGGGTAATTTAACCTTTTCTTACCCGCTTTTTACCATCTATGGTCGGACATTCACACCGTCTTACAGCGGAACACCTCCGCTCCCTCTTTTGATGATGGATGGTTAGGCATTTGCACCTTTTCTTACCCATTTTTCAGTAATTATGGGTAGACATTCACACCTTCTTGCAGCTGAACACCTCCTCTCCCGCTTATGATCATGTGCAGTTTGATATTCGAAAATTTTCTTTCATGTTTTCTAGCAATTATTGATGGACATTCAGACCGTCTTGCAGCTGAACACCTCCGCTCCCATTTTTGATGGTGTATAGTCGGGCTTTCGAGCCTTTTCTTCCCCGGTTTTTACAAATTATGGTTGGACATTCAGACCTTCTTGCAGCCGAAAACCTCCACTCCCTCTTTTGATCATACATTGTCGGGCATTCGCACCTTTTCTTACCCGCTTTTTACAAACCATGGTCGGACATTCACACCTTCTTACAGCAGAACACCTCCGCTCCCTGTTTTGATTATGTATGGTTTGACATTCGCACCTTCTCTCACCCGCCTTTTACTATGGTCGGCCATTCACAGCTTCCTCTCCACCATACTTGTATGGTGGGATATTCACACCCACTTGCATCCGAAGACCTCCGCCCCCACTTTTGTTGATATTTAGTCGGTCATTCGCACCTTACCCGCTTTTGGCAAACTATGGCCTTCTTGCAGCCAAACACCTCTGATCTCGCTTTTGATGATGTAAGGTTGGGCATTCAGACCTTGCTTCACCTGCTTTTCACCAAATATAGTCAGACATTCACACCTTCTTGCAGCCGAACACTTCCGCTTTTAGTGTTCTATGAGGCATTCACATATTTTTTTTCACCGTATTTTATAGATTATGGTTGGAAATTCTCACCCACTCTCATCCGAAGACCTCTCCTCCCGCTTTTGTTAATATATAGTCGGGCATTCGAACCTTTTCTTACCCGCTTTTTACAAATTATGGTCGAACATTCACACCTACTTGCAGCTGAATACTTCCGCTCCACCTTTTAGGTATGTATGGTTGGCATTTGCACCTCTTTTTATACTGATTGCTGAAGATTAAGTTGTTCTTTCTCAAACTACAAATTTTTTTTAATTGTTGAAACTTGATTTGAAGGGGATAAATAAGGAGGACAAACAGTTTTAAGTCAGGCTGATAGAAGGAATTCATTTTATAGCAAAATCTGTATTTCGTCATATGTCGAGAGATGCTTATTGCTGAAGAAGTTCTTTCTCATCTTTCTCACAAAGCAGTCTTAACTTGGTTTGAGTTAATGAATTCGTTTTATAGGAGAATCCGAATTCGTGCATAACTCATAAAATAGAGCTTATTTTCGGATTCCTGAAGAATGAGTCTGGTTCTTTCTCATAATACAAAGTTTGTTGTTTATTGTTGAAACTTCATCAGAAGTGAAGAAATAAATGACTGCCTATCAACAAATTTGGGATCTAAACTCTAGTGCTTCCTCTAAAATAATTTCCTTTCTCAATTTAGAAATGTGTGTGTGTAAGTCACAACCCCCGTGACACCAAAACGGCTTTCTTTTCTCTACACTCTGCACTATGAGCACACACACCAAATCAGAAAGGCTTTTTTCTCTCTTTTCTACATTATGGACTCTGGGGACACAAAAACGCTCTCTCTCTTTTTTTTTTTTTATCGTGTGCCAGGGCGTTGTCTCACGTATTAGATTATGCTTAAGATACGAATGGGTTTATCAGTCACATCAGAATCCATACATACTGATCCTCCCGTAATAAAATGGTCGGATCTTATCAAACACACTTTGTTTCTTGTGACAATCAAGTCAGCGAAACAGCGTATACACGTCAAGACACTGAATCAAGTTTGCCACAAGAACTCATAAGTTTGGCAGTATTGCTCTGCCGTCAGCAATCATACACCCATTTTATTTTCGTGAGACATGTGCAAGCACCTGTTCATCTACTGTTCTATCACTATGAATTAGTGATATATTATCAATAAGGATACTTCTACAACTACTATCAAAGTATGTCCGGACTTCTTATGTTGTCAGTTGCTATATATGAATAAGTGGGTAGCTACTGACAAGCATTAAGCATGTCACACAGCCCAAACATATAACATTTCAGGACACACCACACAGTTAACAACCACAGTGAAGCGTGTCAAAGCCCAAACATGTAACATTCAACAGGACACTTACACAACACATTCAAATCAAACAGTCAGACAACATACAAGAACATATACCCCAGCCGGCATTGCTCCCTGCCTATTTTCGTACAGCACACTATGTGTGCGCACACCTTTATTCACAAACTCTTCAACTTATACTCTTTTACCGAAGCTGCTACAGCTCGATTGGCCGAATACCCTTTGATCCTATTTCGGTGAATTTGACATCTGCCTTACATATAACAGATTAGCGGTTTAGCAGTTTTAATTTAGTTTGAGTGAAGGAATTCATTTTATAGCAAAATCCGAAATCGTGAAGAACTCATGAAAGTAAGCTTATTCTCGGATTCCTGAAACTTTAGATTTGCTCTTTCTTTTACTGCAAAGTACAACGTTGTTTTTTTTGTTTAAATCTTTCTAGACATGGTAAATATTAAGGGCAAAGCAGTTTTCACATAGTTTGACTGAAGGAATTCATTTTATAGATAAAATCCCAAGAGTCTGCTGAGAAAAGAGAGTGAATGCGAAGTAGACTTTAACACGGCTATGGGAGCGAGCCGAGTGTGGGCTAACCGGGAGAATTGCTTGAAAGAAACGCGACACCGAATGAGCGGTCAGAACAAAGCCTCAATACGGGATTCTCGTGGTGTTTTTGTTGCTGCCTTGTCTTTTGCATAGAGTAAAAGACAAGGCAGCCATCGAATAGGGCCCGATTGTTCCTACTTGGTCAGCCGAGGAGCAAGGGGGGGGGGGCAAGCGTCTCAACCAAGCAAAGCTCACCATGGGGAAGGTGGCTATACCAACTAGCCTGATGCCCTGCTCCCGCAGTGACGGATAATCGTACTCTGGTTTCTCTTCATAACATACAAGTCTTTCGCCTTTTAGTAAAGACTTCCGTGGAGAGCAGCACTAATGAGTTGTTTCTATTATTGGCAGGCTTTACCTTTGCGGGTGAAGCCCTTTCTGTCTGTGCAAAAGAAATCTTGCTACTTTGCAGAGTGACTTCTCTGAGTAGAGTCGCCTTACTTGTTGCGACTGTGCCGATGTTCGAAGCTGGAGTGCAAAGTTGTTGCTTGAATGGTGCTTGCTGGAGCATGCGGGAGTGCAAAGTTATACCATTTAAAAGGGCTGAAGAGTGCTCAGTGCAGCGGGTGGGCGGAGGTGCAACGTGACACTCTGGCCACCTATGGCCATAAAAAGAACATTGCTACAAGTGCGCATTGTGCCAGCAAGGGCCCTCGGACCTGAAACAGTGGACAGTTATCGCTTCTCGGCCTTTTGGCTAAGATCAAGTGTAGTATCTGTTCTTATCAGTTTAATATGTCCTCTATACGAGGACAACATATTAAATGGATTTTTAAGAATAGGAGTTGAAAAAGAAGCTTGCTCCGTTCACTCCAAGCCTCGACCCGGTACTGCAGTGCCGCTGGGAACGGTGCGCTCTCCTCTGCTCTTGTGAAAAAGCAAACAGCGGTGCAGGATGGAAGTTTCAGGGAGCCCAAGATGAAACTTTCTTTTAATCTGCTGAGAAAAGAGAGTGAATGCGAAGTGGACTTTAACACGGCTCTGGGAGCGAGCCAAGTGCGGGCTAACCGGGAGAATTGCTTGCAGCCATCGAATAGATTGTTTCTACTTGGTCAGCCGAGGAGCAGGGGGGGGGGGGGCAAGCGTCTCAACCAAGCAAAGCTCACCAAGTAGGAACAATCGGGCCCTTTTCGATGGCTGCAACACCTGAAAGAGATATTGATGCGAGACCCGATCAAATGCTTTTTCAAAGTCTAAATTTAAGATGACAAGCCGGGTGTTTCTGTCTCTAGCGTAATCAATGATGTCTCGAATCAGTACGAGGCTGTCGGTGAGTTGTCTCCCTGAGATGGCACAAGCTTGGTCTGGGTGAATTACCTCCTCTAAAACAGAGGACATCCGTGTCGCTAAAACCTTGCTAAAAAGTTTACAGTCAAAGTTTAAAAGTGTGATGGGCCTCCAATTCTTTAGGTCAGTCTTATCACTTTATCATGATAAAGTAGAGTCACTATTCCCACTCTAAAACTGTCAGGCAGTCGGTCGAGTTTTTCAAAATCTTTAAAAACATCTAAAATGTCTGATGATAAAAGGTCCCAATAGGTCAGATAGAATTCTGCAGGAAGCCCGTCTAAACCCGGTGCTCGACTTCTCTTAAAACCTGTTAGGCATTTTTTTAACTCTAAAGCAGTAAAATTCTGTGTCAAGTGTGCATTCTCTTTTACGGTTTTGTCAACGAATTTTAAGATTTCTGCCGATGTTTCCAAGTGCACTGGTTTCTCTTTGTACATGTTACTATAAAAGGTATGTACAGTTTCAATCATCTCTTGTGTGGATTTTGTTAAAAACCCATCTTCTCTTTTTAGATTTTGAATACACTCCTTTTTATTTATAACTTTCTTTCTTTTTCACCTTCCTCAATTTCCTGCTCCCTGCTTCTTACAAAAATTCCTTTACTCTTTATTTCTGCTAAAACTGACATTTCCTTTTTGACATCTTTGATTTCTTCTTTAAAGTCTATGCCACACTGATTTAGTTTAAAGTAGCGCTGTAAGTGTTTATGTAGTCCCATCATACATCTATTCTCTTTCCTTTTTTTACGTTTACCTTGCTGTTTAAAAAAAGTCTGGGTCGTTTCCTTCACCATTTCCCACCATTGTGCATGTGTTTCGTAGAGGTCTTGAAGGGTCTGCCACTCTTTATAACATTCCCTGTACTGACTGACTATGATTTCATCCTCCAACAGGGAACAGTTGAGTTTCCACAGACCACTTCCTACCGTCACACCAGAAGGGGGTGAAAGGGTGCAGGAGAGCATAAGGTGGTCTGAAAAGAAAAAAGGGGTTAATCTAACATCAGTGGGTGGGCAATCTCTAGTAAAGAAATAATCAATGCGAGAGGCTCTGGTGCCATCATGACTAAACCAGTTGAAGCCCTCCTCTCTGGGATGCATGGTTTTAAAACAGTCAGTAAGCTTAAAATCCCTGCATATGCCCTGAAGTAAAATCAAAGTCTTATCCACTTTAAAATCTACCCCTGCTCTTTTTCTATCTTTCCTGCTCAAGATACAGTTAAAATCCCCTCCTACAACTAAAGGTACTTGCCCTAGCATGTAAAGCTGTATATCTTCTAAAAGGTCATACCTTTAATTTTTTCCATTGAAACCATAAATATTTAAGAGGTTAAAGTCTTGCCCCATAAAATTCAAGTGTGCTAAAAGTGCCCGTCCGTCTCTCACCACTGTGCTACCTTTCACCAGAACATGCGGATTTTTAATTAGAATGGCCACACCATCATTTTTATTTTGATTTGAGCCACTCCATATCGATAAATGGGGCCACATTTCCTCCCATTGTCTATGGTTTTTTAAAAAAGGTAGTCCACATTCTTGTATTAAAAACACATCTGATTTTATGGAGTCTAAGAAGGATAAAATACTCTGGGCTCTTGTCTTTGATTTCACACTTCTCACATTTAGTGTTGAGAAGGTGAGAACCATTAAAAGCATAAAGGAAAGTAGGTATGTCATTTTCGTTTTTCTAAGTTATCAAAACAAATTACACACAGGTTATTTCTTGGGAAATTAGCTCTTCCTTCATTTCTTTAGGTGAAAAGTGAGTAGGGTGATCTATATTTCCTTTTCGGACTCTCGGTGTTGGCCTCTGACGCAATGTTGCATTTAACTTTGAGTCCCTGGGGGTTGATTGCAGAGCTGAAGTTAAAAAGGAGACCTCATTTGGTGAGTCGGAGGGGAAGAATCTAGGTTCTTCCACTGAAGAACTGTCTGAAAGGGACCTAACCCTTCCCCTCTTCTCTGATACCACTGGGGAATCAGAGGCTCAGATGCCGTCCTCTTCGGCTGTTGACCTTCGGGGAGGTGAGTATCTTCACTAGACTCACCTGTCTGCTCTTCCTCCTCATTTAGCGTAGCTCCACCCTCTGCCTGTGAATTCTCACAGACTTCAACACTGAGTGGTGAGGCCTCTACAGGCCCCTCCCCTTTTTGCTCCTCACTTCCAATCCAAGCTTTTGGCGGGAAGTTTGAATTTATTGGGTCAACCTCTTCACTTTGTTCACCAACTGCCACCTTTGGTCCTTCTCTTTGTTGGCTTGACTGTGGCTTTACCGTCTTTAATTTGTTGGCAAAAGATTTAGGGCAATCTCTGAAGAGGTGATTTCATTCTCCACAGAGATTACATTTCCTGCCATTTGGACACTCTCCAAAAGTTTGCCCAATTTCTCTGCTCTTCCCACATAACACCTTGGTACAAGCCTCAACCAGGTGCCCATGCTCACCACACTTGCGGCAGAACTTGGGCTGCCCCTGGTAGTGGATGTAACCTCGGTTTTCAAGGTGGCCAGAGTGTCGCCCACCCGCTGCACTGAGCACTCTTCAGCCCTTTTAAATGGTATAACTTTGCACTCCCGCACGCTCCAGCAAGCACCATTCAAGCAACAACTTTGCACTCCAGCTTCGAACATCGGCACAGTCGCAACAAGTAAGGCGACTCTACTCAGAGAAGTCACTCTGCACAGTAAGAAGATTTCTTTTGCACAGACAGAAAGGGCTTCACCCGCAAAGGTAAAGCCTGCCAAAAATAGAAACAACTCATTAGTGCTGCTCTCCACAGAAATCTTTCGTAAAAGGCGAAAGACTTGTACGTTATGAAGAGAAACCAGAGTACGATTATCCGTCACTGCGGGAGCAGGGCATCAGGCTAGTTGGCATAGCCACCTTCCCCATGGTGAGCTTTGCTTGGTTGAGACGCTTGCTCCCCCACCCCTTGCTCCTCGGCTGACCAACTAGGAACAATCGGGCCCTATTCGATGGCTGCCTTGTCTTTTACTCTGTGCAAAAGACAAGGCAGCAACAAAAACACCACGAGAATCCCGTATTGAGGCTTTGTTCTGATCGCTCATTCGGTGTCGCGTTTCTTTCAAGCAATTCTCCCGGTTAGCCCACACTCGGCTCGCTCCCATAGCCGTGTTAAAGTCTACTTCGCATTCACTCTCTTTTCTCAGCAGACTCTTGGGATTTTATCTATAAAATGAATTCCTTCACTCAAACTATGTGAAAACTGCTTTGTCCTTAATATTTACCATGTCTAGAAAGATTTAAACAAAAAAAACAACGTTGTACTTTGCAGTAAAAGAAAGAGCAAATCTAAAGTTTCAGGAATCCGAGAATAAGCTTACTTTCATGAGTTCTTCACGATTTCGGATTTTGCTATAAAATGAATTCCTTCACTCAAACTAAATTAAAACTGCTAAACCGCTAATCTGTTATATGTAAGGCAGATGTCAAATTCACCGAAATAGGATCAAAGGGTATTCGGCCAATCGAGCTGTAGCAGCTTCGGTAAAAGAGTATAAGTTGAAGAGTTTGTGAATAAAGGTGTGCGCACACATAGTGTGCTGTACGAAAATAGGCAGGGAGCAATGCCGGCTGGGGTATATGTTCTTGTATGTTGTCTGACTGTTTGATTTGAATGTGTTGTGTAAGTGTCCTGTTGAATGTTACATGTTTGGGCTTTGACACGCTTCACTGTGGTTGTTAACTGTGTGGTGTGTCCTGAAATGTTATATGTTTGGGCTGTGTGACATGCTTAATGCTTGTCAGTAGCTACCCACTTATTCATATATAGCAACTGACAACATAAGAAGTCCAGACATACTTTGATAGTAGTTGTAGAAGTATCCTTATTGATAATAGATCACTAATTCATAGTGATAGAACAGTAGATGAACAGGTGCTTGCACATGTCTCACGAAAATAAAATGGGTGTATGATTGCTGACGGCAGAGCAATACTGCCAAACTTATGAGTTCTTGTGGCAAACTTGATTCAGTGTCTTGACGTGTATACGCTGTTTCGCTGACTTGATTGTCACAAGAAACAAAGTGTGTTTGATAAGATCCGACCATTTTATTACGGGAGGATCAGTATGTATGGATTCTGATGTGACTGATAAACCCATTCGTATCTTAAGCATAATCTAATACGTGAGACAACGCCCTGGCACACGATAAAAAAAAAAAAAGAGAGAGAGAGCGGTTTTGGGTCCCCACAGTCCATAATGTAGAAAAGAGAGAAAAAAGCCTTTCTGATTTGGTGTGTGTGCTCATAGTGCAGAGTGTAGAGAAAAGAAAGCCGTTTTGGTGTCACGGGTGTTGTGACTTACACACACACATTTCTAAATTGAGAAAGGAAATTATTTTAGAGGAAGCACTAGAGTTTAGATCCCACATTTGTTGATAGGCATTCATTTATTTCTTCACTTCTGATGAAGTTTCAACAACAAACTTTGTATTATGAGAAAGAACCAGACTCATTCTTCAGGAATCCGAAAATAAGCTCTATTTTATGAGTTATGCACGAATTCGGATTCTCCTATAAAACGAATTCATTAACTCAAACCAAGTTAAGACTGCTTTGTCCTTCATATTTATTCATGTCTAATCAAGTTTCAACGATAAACAACGTTGTACTTTGTAGAATGAGAAAGAACTTCTTCAGCAATAAGCATCTCTCGACATATGACGAAATACAGATTTTGCTATAAAATTAATTCCTTCTATCAGCCTGACTTAAAACTGTTTGTCCTCCTTATTTATCCACTTCAAATCAAGTTTCAACAATTAAAAAAAATTTGTAGTTTGAGAAAGAACAACTTAATCTTCAGCAATCAGTATAAAAAGAGGTGCAAATGCCAACCATACATACCTAAAAGGTGGAGCGGAAGTATTCAGCTGCAAGTAGGTGTGAATGTTCGACCATAATTTGTAAAAAGCGGATAAGAAAAGGTTCGAATGCCCGACTATATATTAACAAAAGCGGGAGGAGAGGTCTTCGGATGAGAGTGGGTGAGAATTTCCAACCATAATCTATAAAATACGGTGAAAAAAAATATGTGAATGCCTCATAGAACACTAAAAGCGGATGTGTTCGGCTGCAAGAAGGTGTGAATGTCCGACTATATTTGGTGAAAAGCAGGTGAAGCAAGGTCTGAAGGCCCAACCTTACATCATCAAAAGCGAGATCAGAGGTGTTTGGCTGCAAGAAGGCCATAGTTTGCCAAAAGCGGGTAAGGTGCGAATGACCGACTAAATATCAACAAAAGTGGGGGCGGAGGTCTTCGGATGCAAGTGGGTGTGAATATCCCACCATACAAGTATGGTGGAGAGGAAGCTGTGAATGGCCGACCATAGTAAAAGGCGGGTGAGAGAAGGTGCGAATGTCAAACCATACATAATCAAAACAGGGAGCGGAGGTGTTCTGCTGTAAGAAGGTGTGAATGTCCAACCATAGTTGGTAAAAAGCGGGTAAGAAAAGGTTAAAATACCCGACTGTACACAATCAATAGCGGGAGCTGAGTTGTTCGGCTACTAAAAGGTGTGAAAGTCCGACCATGGTTTGTAAAAAGCGGGTAAGAAAAGGTGCGAATGCCCGACAATGTATGATCAAAAGAGGGAGTGGAGGTTTTCGGCTGCAAGAAGGTCTGAATGTCCAACCATAATTTGTAAAAATCGGGGAAGAAAAGGCTCGAAAGCCCGACTATACACCATCAAAAGTGGGAGCGGAGGTGTTCAGCTGCAAGACGGTCTGAATGTCCATCAATAATTGCTAGAAAACATGTAAGAAAATTTTAGAATATCAAACTGCACATGATCATAAGCGGGAGAGGAGGTGTTCAGCTGCAAGAAGGTGTGAATGTCTACCCATAATTACTGAAAAATGGGTAAGAAAAGGTGCGAATGCCTAACCATACATCATCAAAAGAGGGAGCGGAGGTGTTCCGCTGCAAGAAGGTCTGAATGTCCATCAATAATTGCTAGAAAACATGGAAGAGAATTTTCGAATATCAAACCGCACATGATCATAAGCGGGAGAGGAGGTGTTCAAATGCAAGAAGGTGTGAATGTCCACCCATAATTACTGCAAAATGGGTAAGAAAAGGTACGAATGCCCAACAATACATGATCCGAACAGGGAAGGGAGGTGTTTGGCTGCAACAAGGTGTGTATGTCCACCCATAATTAATGAAAAGCGGGCAACAAGTAGGTTTGAATACCCATCATCAAAAGCAGGAGTGGATGTGTTCGGCTACAAGAAGGTTTGAATGTCTGACCATAGTTTGTAAAAAGCGGGTAAGAAAAGGTTCGAATGCCCGAACATACACCATCAAAGGAGGGAGCGGAGGTGTTCCGCTGTAAGAAGGTGTGAATGTCCAACCATAATTGGCAAAAAGCAGGTAAGAAAAGGTTAAAATACCCTATTGTACACAATCAATAGCGGGAGCAGAGT
This sequence comes from Leuresthes tenuis, assembly GCF_036924035.1. Lineage (NCBI taxonomy): Eukaryota > Metazoa > Chordata > Actinopteri > Atheriniformes > Atherinopsidae > Leuresthes > Leuresthes tenuis. The sequence goes on from NW_027325360.1 coordinate 32,464,713, forward strand.
TGTTCCGCTACTAAAAGGTGTGAAAGTCCAACCATGAATTGTAAAAAGCGGGTAAGAAAAGGTGCGAATGCCCGACAATGTATGATCAAAAGAGGGAGCGGAGGTTTTCGGCTGAAAGAAGGTCTGAATGTCCATCCATAATTTGTAAAAATCGGGGAAGAAAAGGCTCGAAAGCCCGACTATACACCATCAACAGCTGGAGCGGAGGTGTTCAGCTGCAAGAAGGTCTGAATGTCCATCAATAATTGCTAGAAAACATGGAAGAGAATTTTCGAATATCAAACCGCACATGATCATAAGCGGGAGAGGAGGTGTTAAAATGCAAGAAGGTGTGAATGTCCACCCATAATTACTGAAAAATGGGTAAGAAAAGGTACGAATGCCCAACCATACATGATCCTAACAGCGAGCGGAGGTGTTTGGCTGCGACAAGGTGTGTATGTCCAACCATAATTAATGAAAAGCGGGCAACAAGTAGGTTTGAATACCCATCATCAAAAGCAGGAGTGGATGTGTTCGGCTACAAGAAGGTTTGAATGTCTGACCATAGTTTGTAAAAAGCGGGTAAGAAAAGGTTCGAATGCCCGAACATACACCATCAAAGGAGGGAGCGGAGGGGTTCCGCTGTAAGAAGGTGTGAATGTCCAACCATAATTGGCAAAAAGCGGGTAAGAAAAGGTTAAAATACCCTATTGTACACAATCAATAGCGGGAGCAGAGTTGTTCCGCTACTAAAAGGTGTGAAAGTCCGACCATGAATTGTAAAAAGCGGGTAAGAAAAGGTGCGAATGCCCGACAATGTATGATCAAAAGAGGGAGCGGAGGTTTTCGGCTGAAAGAAGGTCTGAATGTCCATCCATAATTTGTAAAAACCGGGGAAGAAAAGGCTCGAAAGCCCGACTATACACCATCAAAAGTGGGAGCGGAGGTGTTCAGCTGCAAGACGGTCTGAATGTCCATCAATAATTGCTAGAAAACATGAAAGAAAATTTTCGAATATCAAACTGCACATGATCATAAGCGGGAGAGGAGGTGTTCAGCTGCAAGAAGGTGTGAATGTCTACCCATAATTACTGAAAAATGGGTAAGAAAAGGTGCGAATGCCTAACCATACATCATCAAAAGAGGGAGCGGAGGTGTTCCGCTGTAAGACGGTGTGAATGTCCGACCATAGATGGTAAAAAGCGGGTAAGAAAAGGTTAAAATACCCGACTGTACACAATCAAAAGAGGGAGCGGAGTTGTTCAGCTAAGAGAAGGTGTGAAAGTCCGACCTTGGTTTGTAAAAAGCGGGTAAGAAAAGGTTCGTATGCCCGAATATACACCATCAAAAGCGGAAGCGGAGGTGTTCGGCTGCAAGATACTGTGAACGTCCGACCAAAGTTTGTAAAAAGCAGTTAAGAAAAGGTTCGAATATCTAACCAAACATAAGCTGCAAGAAGGTCTACATGTCCATCAATAATTGCTAGAAAACATGAAAGAAAATTTTCGAAAATCAAACCGCACATGATCTTAAGCGGGAGAGGAGGTGTTCAAATGCAAGAAGGTGTGAATGTCCACCCATAATTCCTGAAAAATGGGCAAAAAAAAGGTGTGAATGCCCAACCATACATCATCAAAAGCAGGAGTGGAAGTGTTCGGCTACAAGAAGGTGTGAACGTCCAACCAAAATATGTAAAAAGAAGTTAAGAAAAGGATCGAATATCCAACCAAACATAATCAAAAGCGGGAGCAGAGCTGTTCGACTGCAAGTAGGTGTGAATGTCAGATCATAATTGCTGAAAAATGTGTTAGAAAAGGTAAAAATGCCGGTCCATACATCATCAAAAGCGAGAGAGGTTGTGTTCGGCTGCAAGTAGGTGTGAATCTCCGACCATAATTGCTGAAAAATGTGTTAGAAAAGGTAAAAATGCCGGTCCATACATCATCAAAAGCGAGAGAGGTTGTGTTCGGCTGCAAGTAGGTGTGAATGTCCAGCCATAATTACTCACAAACGGGTAAGAAAAGGTAGTATTGCCAGACCATATATGATCAAAACAGGGAGCGGAGGTGGTTCAGCTGCAAGAAGGTTTGAATGTCAAACTAAAGTTCAAATATATTAACAAAAGCGGGAGGAGAGGTCTTCGGATGAAAGTGGCTGAAAATTTCCAACCATTCCAACTAGAATATCGGACAATACATCATCAAAAGCAGGAGAGGTGGTTTTTCGGCTGCAAGAAGGTGTGAAAGTCCAACAATGGTTTGTAAAAAGCGGGTAAAAAAAGGTTCGAATGCCCGAATATACATCATCAAAAGCGGAAGCGGAGGTGTTCGGATGCAAGAAGGTGTGAACGTCCGACCAAAGTTTGTAAAAAGCAGTGAAAAGCGAGAAAAAGCATTTCGTGAGTTCTGCATGATTTGGGATTTTGCTTAAAAAATGCATTACTTCACTCAAACTATGTTAAAACTGATTTGTCCTCCGCTCCCTCTTTTGATGATGTATGGTTAGGCATTCGCACCTTTTCTTACCCATTTTTCAGTAATTATGGGTAGACATTCACACCTTCTTGCATTTTAACACCTCCTCTCCCGCTTAAGATCATGTGCGGTTTGATATTCGAAAATTCTCTTCCATGTTTTCTAGCAATTATTGATGGACATTCAGACCTTCTTGCAGCTGAACACCTCCGCTCCAGCTGTTGATGGTGTATAGTCGGGCTTTCGAGCCTTTTCTTCCCAGATTTTTACAAAATATGGATGGACATTCAGACCTTGTTTCAGCCGAAAACCTCCGCTCCCTCTTTTGATCATACATTGTCGGGCATTCGCACCTTTTCTTACCCGCTTTTTACAAACCATGGTCGGACTTTCACACCTTTTAGTAGCGGACAACTCTGCTCCCGCTATTGATTGTGTACAATCGGGTATTTTAACCTTTTCTTACCTGCTTTTTGCCAACTATGGTCGGACATTCACACCTTCTTACAGCGGAACACCTCCGCTCCCTCCTTTGATGGTGTATGTTCGGGCATTCGAACCTTTTCTTACCCGCTTTTTACAAACTATGGTCAGATATTCACACCTTCTTGCAGCCGAACACTTCCGCTCTACCTTTTAGTGTTCTCTGGGGTATTCACACCTTTTTTTTCACTGTATTTTATAGATTATGGTTGTAAATTCTCACCCACTCTTATCCGAAGACCTCTCCTCCTGCTTTGGTTAATATATAGTCGGGCATTCGAACCTTTTCTTACCCGCTTTTTACAAATTATGGTCGAACATTCACACCTACTTGCAGCCGAACACCTCCGCTCCCGCTTTTGATGGTGTATAGTCGGGCTTTCGAGCCTTTTCTTCCCCGGTTTTTACAAATTATGGTTGGACATTCAGACCTTGCAGCCGAAAACCTCCGCTCCCTCTTTTGATCATGCAATGTCAGGCATTCGCACCTACTTGCAGCCGAATACTTCCGCTCCACCTTTTAGTGATGTATGGTTGGCATTTGCACCTTTTCTTACCCTTTCTTACCCTACTGATTGCTTAAGATTAAGTTGTTTTTTCTCAAACTACAAAATTTTTTTAATTTTTGAAACTTGATTTGAAGTGGATAAATAAGGAGGACAAACAGTTTTAAGTCAGGCTGATAGAAGGAATTAATTTTATAGCAAAATCTGTATTTCGTCATATGTCGAGAGATGCTTATTGCTGAAGAAGTTCTTTCTCATTCTACAAAGTACAACGTTGTTTATCGTTGAAACTTGATTAGACATGAATAAATATGAAGGACAAAGCAGTCTTAACTTGGTTAGAGTTAAGGAATTCGTTTTATAGGAGAATCCGAATTCGTGCATAACTCGTAAAATAGAGCTTATTTTCGGATTCCTGAAGAATGAGTCTGGTTCTTTCTCATAATACAAAGTTTGTTGTTTATTGTTGAAACTTCATCAGAAGTGAAGAAATAAATGAATGCCTATCAACAAATGTGGGATCTAAACTCTAGTGCTTCCTCTAAAATAATTTCCTTTCTCAATTCAGAAATGTGTGTGTGTAAGTCACAACACCCGTGACACCAAAACGGCTTTCTTTTCTCTCTTTTCTCTACACTCTGCACTGTGAGCACACACACCAAATCAGAAAGGCTTTTTTCTCTCTTTTCTACATTATGGACTGTGGGGACACAAAACCGCTCTCTCTTTTTTTTTTTGATTGTGTGCCAGGGCGTTGTCTCACGTATTAGATTATGCTTAAGATACGAATGGGTTTATCAGTCACATCAGAATCCATACATACTGATCCTCCCGTAATAAAATGGTCGGATCTTATCAAACACACTTTGTTTCTTGTGACAATCAAGTCAGCGAAACAGCGTATACACGTCAAGACACTGAATCAAGTTTGCCACAAGAACTCATAAGTTTGGCAGTATTGCTCTGCCGTCAGCAATCATACACCCATTTTATTTTCGTGAGACATGTGAAGGCACCTGTTCATCTACTGTTCTATCACTATGAATTACTTTATCTATTATCAATAAGGATACTTCTACAACTACTATCAAAGTATGTCCAGACTTCTTATGTTGTCAGTTGCTATATATGAATAAGTGGGTAGCTACTGACAAGCATTAAGCATGTCACACAGCCCAAACATATAACATTTCAGGACACACCACACAGTTAACAACCACAGTGAAGTGTCAAAGCCCAAACATTCAACAGGACACTTACACAACACATTCAAATCAAACAGTCAGACAACATACAAGAACATATACCCCAGCCGGCATTGCTCCCTGCCTATTTTCCTACAGCTCACTATGTGTGCGCACACCTTTATTCTCAAACTCTTCAACTTATACTCTTTTACCGAAGCTGCTACAGCTCGATTGGCCGAATACCCTTAGATCCTATTTCGGTGAATTTGACATCTGCCTTACATGTAACAGATTAGCGGTTTAGCAGTTTTAATTTAGTTTGAGTGAAGGAATTCATTTTATAGCAAAATCCGAAATCGTGAAGCACTCATGAAAGTAAGCTTATTCTCGGATTCCTGAAACTTTAGATTTGCTCTTTCTTTTACTGCAAAGTACAACGTTGTTTTTTTTGTTTAAATCTTTCTAGACATGGTAAATATGAACGACAAAGCAGTTTTAACATAGTTTGAGTGAAGGAATTCATTTTATAGATAAAATCCCAAGAGTCTGCAGAGAAAAGAGAGTGAATGCGAAGTAGACTTTAACACGGCTATGGGAGTGAGCCGAGTGTCGGCTAACCGGGAGAATTGCTTGAAAGAAACGCGACACCGAATGAGCGGTCAGAACAAAGCCTCAATACGGGATTCTCGTGGTGTTTTTGTTGCTGCCTTGTCTTTTGCACAGAGTAAAAGACAAGGCAGCCATCGAATAGGGCCCGATTGTTCCTACTTGGTCAGCCGAGGAGCAAGGGTCGGGGGGCAAGCGTCTCAACCAAGCAAAGCTCACCATGGGGAAGGTGGCTATACCAACTAGTCTGATGCCCTGCTCCCGCAGTGACGGATAATCGTACTCTGGTTTCTCTTCATAACATACAAGTCTTTCGCCTTTTACTAAAGACTTCCGTGGAGAGCAGCACTAATGAGTTGTTTCTATTATTGGCAGGCTTTACCTTTGCGGGTGAAGCCCTTTCTGTCTGTGCAAAAGAAATCTTGCTACTTTGCAGAGTGACTTCTCTGAGTAGAGTCGCCTTACTTGTTGCGACTGTGCCGATGTTCGAAGCTGGAGTGTAAAGTTGTTGCTTGAATGGCGCTTGCTGGAGCATGCGGGAGTGCAAAGTTATACCATTTAAAAGGGCTGAAGAGTGCTCAGTGCAGCGGGTGGGCGGAGGTGCAACGTGACACTCTGGCCACCTATGGCCATAAAAAGAACACTGCTACAAGTGCGCATTGTGCCAGCAAGGGCCCTCGGACCTGAAACAGTGGACAGTTATCGCTTCTCGGCCTTTTGGCTAAGATCAAGTGTAGTATCTGTTCTTATCAGTTTAATATGTCCTCTATACGAGGACAACATATTAAATGGATTTTTAAGAATAGGAGTTGAAAAAGAAGCTTGCTCCGTTCACTCCAAGCCTCGACCCGGTACTGCAGTGCCGCTGGGAACGGTGCGCTCTCCTCTGCTCTTGTGAAAAAGCAAACAGCGGTGCAGGATGGAAGTTTCAGGGAGCCCAAGATGAAACTTTCTTTTAATCTGCTGAGAAAAGAGAGTGAATGCGAAGTGGACTTTAACACGGCTCTGGGAGCGAGCCGAGTGCGGGCTAACCGGGAGAATTGCTTGAAAGAAACGCGACACCGAATGAGTGGTCAGAACAAAGCCTCAATACGGTGTTCCCGTGGTGTTTGTGGCTGCCTTGTCTTTTGCACAGAGTAAAAGACAAGCGTCTCAACCAAGCGAAGCTCACCAAGTAGGAACAATCGGGCCCTTTTCGATGGCTGCAACATTTGAAAGAGATATTGATGCGAGACCCGATCAAATGCTTTTTCAAAGTCTAAATTTAAGATGACAAGCCGGGTGTTTCTGTCTCTAGCGTAATCAATGATGTCTCGAATCAGTACGAGGCTGTCGGTGAGTTGTCTCCCTGAGATGGCACAAGCTTGGTCTGGGTGAATTACCTCCTCTAAAACAGAGGACATCCGTGTCGCTAAAACCTTGCTAAAAAGTTTACAGTCAAAGTTTAAAAGTGTGATGGGCCTCCAATTCTTTAGGTCAGTCTTATAATTTTTTTTATAAAGTAGAGTCACTATTCCCACTCTAAAACTGTCAGGCAGTCGGTCGAGTTTTTCAAAATCTTTAAAAACATCTAAAATGTCTGATGATAAAAGGTCCCAATAGGTCAGATAGAATTCTGCAGGAAGCCCGTCTAAACCCGGAGCTCGACTTCTCTTAAAACCTGTTAGGCATTTTTTTAACTCTAAAGCAGTAAAATTCTGTGTCAAGTGTGCATTCTCTTTTACGGTTTTGTCAACGAATTTTAAGATTTCTGCCGATGTTTCCAAGTGCACTGGTTTCTCTTTGTAGATGTTACTATAAAAGGTATGTACAGTTTCAATCATCTCTTGTGTGGATTTTGTTAAAAACCCATCTTCTCTTTTTAGATTTTGAATACACTCCTTTTTATTTATAACTTTCTTTATTTTTCACCTTCCTCAATTTCCTGCTCCCTGCTTCTTACAAAAATTCCTTTACTCTTTATTTCTGCTAAAACTGACATTTCCTTTTTGACATCTTTGATTTCTTCTTTAAAGTCTATGCCACACTGATTTAGTTTAAAGTAGCGCTGTAAGCGTTTATGTAGTCCCATCATACATCTATTCTCTTTCCTTTTTTTACGTTTACCTTGCTGTTTAAAAAAAGTCTGGGTCGTTTCCTTCACCATTTCCCACCATTGTGCATGTGTTTCGTAGAGGTCTTGAAGGGTCTGCCACTCTTTATAACATTCCCTGTACTGACTGACTATGATTTCATCCTCCAACAGGGAACAGTTGAGTTTCCACAGACCACTTCCTACCGTCACACCAGAAGGGGGTGAAAGGGTGCAGGAGAGCATAAGGTGGTCTGAAAAGAAAACAGGGGTTAATCTAACATCAGTGGGTGGGCAATCTCTAGTAAAGAAATAATCAATGCGAGAGGCTCTGGTGCCATCATGACTAAACCAGTTGAAGCCCTCCTCTCTGGGATGCATGGTTTTAAAACAGTCAGTAAGCTTAAAATCCCTGCATATGCCCTGAAGTAAAATCGAAGTCTTATCCACTTTAAAATCTACCCCTGCTCTTTTTCTATCTTTCCTGCTCAAGATACAGTTAAAATCCCCTCCTACAACTAAAGGTACTTGCCCTAGCATGTAAAGCTGTATATCTTCTAAAAGGTCATACCTTTAATTTTTTCCATTGAAACCATAAATATTTAAGAGGTTAAAGTCTTGCCCCATAAAATTCAAGTGTGCTAAAAGTGCCCGTCCGTCTCTCACCACTGTGCTACCTTTCACCAGAACATGCGGATTTTTAATTAGAATGGCCACACCATCATTTTTATTTTGATTTGAACCACTCCATATCGATAAATGGGGCCACATTTCCTCCCATTGTCTATGGTTTTTTAAAAAAGGTAGTCCACATTCTTGTATTAAAAACACATCTGATTTTATGGAGTCTAAGAAGGATAAAATACTCTGGGCTCTTGTCTTTGATTTCACACTTCTCACATTTAGTGTTGAGAAGGTGAGAACCATTAAAAGCATAAAGGAAAGTAGGTATGTCATTTTCGTTTTTCTAAGTTATCAAAACAAATTACACACAGGTTATTTCTTGGGAAACTAGCTCTTCCTTCATTTCTTTAGGTGAAAAGTGAGTAGGGTGATCTATATTTCCTTTTCGGACTCTCGGTGTTGGCCTCTGACACAATGTTGCATTTAACTTTGAGTCCCTGGGGGTTGATTGCAGAGCTGAAGTTAAAAAGGAGACCTCATTTGGTGAGTCGGAGGGGAAGACTCTAGGTTCTTCCACTGAAGAACTGTCTGAAAGGGACCTAACAACTCTTCTCTGATACCACTGGGGAATCAGAGGCTCAGATGCCGTCCTCTTCGGCTGTTGACCTTCGGGGAGGTGAGTATCTTCACTAGACTCACCTGTCTGCTCTTCCTCCTCATTTAGCGTAGCTCCACCCTCTGCCTGTGAATTCTCACAGACTTCAACACTGAGTGGTGAGGCCTCTACAGGCCCCTCCTCTTTTTGCTCCTCACTTCCAATCCAAGCTTTTGGCGGGAAGTTTGAATTTATTGGGTCAACCTCTTCACTTTGTTCACCAACTGCCACCTTTGGTCCTTCTCTTTGTTGGCTTGACTGTGGCTTTACCGTCTTTAATTTGTTGGCGAAAGATTTAGGGCAATCTCTGAAGAGGTGATTTAATTCTCCACAGAGATTACATTTCCTGCCATTTGGACACTCTCCAAAAGTTTGCCCAATTTCTCTGCTCTTCCCACATAACACCTTGGTACAAGCCTCAACCAGGTGCCCATGCTCACCACACTTGCGGCAGAACTTGGGCTACCCCTGGTAGTGGATGTAACCTCGGTTTTCAAGGTGGCCAGAGTGTCGCCCACCCGCTGCACTGAGCACTCTTCAGCCCTTTTAAATGGTATAACTTTGCACTCCCGCACGCTCCAGCAAGCACCATTCAAGCAACAACTTTGCACTCCAGCTTCGAACATCGGCACAGTCGCAACAAGTAAGGCGACTCTACTCAGAGAAGTCACTCTGCACAGTAAGAAGATTTCTTTTGAGAAACCAGAGTACGATTATCCGTCACTGCGGGAGCAGGGCATCAGGCTAGTTGGCATAGCCACCTTCCCCATGGTGAGCTTTGCTTGGTTGAGACGCTTGCTCCCCCCCCCCCTTGCTCCTCGGCTGACCAACTAGGAACAATCGGGCCCTATTCGATGGCTGCCTTGTCTTTTACTCTGTGCAAAAGACAAGGCAGCAACAAAAACACCACGAGAATCCCGTATTGAGGCTTTGTTCTGATCGCTCATTCGGTGTCGCGTTTCTTTCAAGCAATTCTCCCGGTTAGCCCACATTCGGCTCGCTCCCATAGCCGTGTTAAAGTCTACTTCGCATTCACTCTCTTTTCTCAGCAGACTCTTGGGATTTTATCTATAAAATGAATTCCTTCACTCAAACTATGTGAAAACTGCTTTGTCCTTAATATTTACCATGTCTAGAAAGATTTAAACAAAAAAACAACGTTGTACTTTGCAGTAAAAGAAAGAGCAAATCTAAAGTTTCAGGAATCCGAGAATAAGCTTACTTTCATGAGTGCTTCACGATTTCGGATTTTGCTATAAAATTAATTCCTTCACTCAAACTAAATTAAAACTGCTAAACTGCTAATCTGTTATATGTAAGGCAGACTTCAAATTCACCGAAATAGGATCAAAGGGTATTCGGCCAATCGAGCTGTACCAGCTTCGGTAAAAGAGTATAAGTTGAAGAGTTTGTGAATAAAGGTGTGCGCACACATAGTGTGCTGTACGAAAATAGGCAGGGAGCAATGCCGGCTGGGGTATATGTTCTTGTATGTTGTCTGACTGTTTGATTTGAATGTGTTGTGTAAGTGTCCTGTTGAATGTTACATGTTTGGGCTTTGACACGCTTCACTGTGGTTGTTAACTGTGTGGTGTGTCCTGAAATGTTATATGTTTGGGCTGTGTGACATGCTTAATGCTTGTCAGTAGCTACCCACTTATTCATATATAGCAACTGACAACATAAGAAGTCTGGACATACTTTGATAGTAGTTGTAGAAGTATCCTTATTGATAATAGATCACTAATTCATAGTGATAGAACAGTAGATGAACAGGTGCTTGCACATGTCTCACGAAAATAAAATGGGTGTATGATTGCTGACGGCAGAGCAATACTGCCAAACTTATGAGTTCTTGTGGCAAACTTGATTCAGTGTCTTGACGTGTATACACTGTTTCGCTGACTTGATTGTCACAAGAAACAAAGTGTGTTTGATAAGATCCGACCATTTTATTACGGGAGGATCAGTATGTATGGATTCTGATGTGACTGATAAACACATTCGTATCTTAAGCATAATCTAATACGTGAGAAAACGCCCTGGCACACGATAAAAAAAAAAAAAGAGAGAGAGCGGTTTTGTGTCCCCACAGTCCATAATGTAGAAAAGAGAGAAAAAAGCCTTTCTGATTTGGTGTGTGTGCTCATAGTGCAGAGTGTAGAGAAAAGAAAGCCGTTTTGGTGTCACGAGTTTTGTGACTTACACACACACATTTCTAAATTGAGAAAGGAAATTATTTTAGAGGAAGCACTAGAGTTTAGATCCCACATTTGTTGATAGGCATTCATTTATTTCTTCACTTCTGATGAAGTTTCAACAATAAACAACAAACTTTGTATTATGAGAAAGAACCAGACTCATTCTTCAGGAATCCGAAAATAAGCTCTATTTTATGAGTTATGCACGAATTCGGATTCTCCTATAAAACGAATTCATTAACTCAAACCAAGTTAAGACTGCTTTGTCCTTCATATTTATTCATGTCTAATCAAGTTTCAACGATAAACAACGTTGTACTTTGTAGAATGAGAAAGAACTTCTTCAGCAATAAGCATCTCTCGACATATGACGAAATACAGATTTTGCTATAAAATTAATTCCTTCTATCAGCCTGACTTAAAACTGTTTGTCCTCCTTATTTATCCACTTCAAATCAAGTTTCAACAGTTAAAAAAAATTTGTAGTTTGAGAAAGAACAACTTAATCTTCAGCAATCAGTATAAAAAGAGGTGCAAATGCCAACCATACATACCTAAAAGGTGGAGCGGAAGTATTCAGCTGCAAGTAGGTGTGAATGTTCGACCATAATTTGTAAAAAGCGGGTAGGAAAAGGTTCGAATGCCCGACTATATATTAACAAAAGCGGGAGGAGAGGTCTTCGGATGAGAGTGGGTGAGAATTTCCAACCATAATCTATAAAATACGGTGAAAAAAAATATGTGAATGCCTCATAGAACACTAAAAGTGTTCGGCTGCAAGAAGGTGTGAATGTCCGACTATATTTGGTGAAAAGCAGGTGAAGCAAGGTCTGAATGCCCAACCTTACATCATCAAAAGCGAGATCAGAGGTGTTTGGCTGCAAGAAGGCCATAGTTTGCCAAAAGCGGGTAAGGTGCGAATGACCGACTAAATATCAACAAAAGTGGGGGTGGAGGTCTTCGGATGCAAGTGGGTGTGAATATCCCACCATACAAGTATGGTGGAGAGGAAGCTGTGAATGGCCGACCATAGTAAAAGGCGGGTGAGAGAAGGTGCGAATGTCAAACCATACATAATCAAAACAGGGAGCGGAGGTGTTCTGCTGTAAGAAGGTGTGAATGTCCAACCATAGTTGGTAAAAAGCGGGTAAGAAAAGGTTAAAATACCCGACTGTACACAATCAATAGCGGGAGCGGAGTTGTTCGGCTACTAAAAGGTGTGAAAGTCCAACCATGGTTTGTAAAAAGCGGGTAAGAAAAGGTGCGAATGCCCGACAATTTATGATCAAAAGAGGGAGTGGAGGTTTTCGGCTGCAAGAAGGTCTGAATGTCCAATCATAATTTGTAAAAAACGGGGAAGAAAAGGCTCGAAAGCCCGACTATACACCATCAAAAGTGGGAGCGGAGGTGTTCAGCTGCAAGACGGTCTGAATGTCCATCAATAATTGCTAGAAAACATGAAAGAAAATTTTCGAATATCAAACTGCACATTATCATAAGCGGGAGAGGAGGTGTTCAGCTGCAAGAAGGTGTGAATGTCTACCCATAATTACTGAAAAATGGGTAAGAAAAGGTGCGAATGCCTAACCATACATCATCAAAAGAGGGAGCGGAGGTGTTCCGCTGTAAGACGGTGTGAATGTCCGACCATAGATGGTAAAAAGCGGGTAAGAAAAGGTTAAATTCCCCGACTGTACACAATCAAAAGAGGGAGCGGAGTTGTTCAGCTAAGAGAAGGTGTGAAAGTCCGACCATGGTTTGTAAAAAGCGGGTAAGAAAAGGTGCGAATGTCCGACAATGTATGATCAAAAGAGAGAGCGGAGGTTTTCGGATACAAGAAGGTTTGAATGTCCCACCATAGTTTGTAAAAAGCGGGTAAGAAAAGGTTCGAATGCCCGACTATACACCATCAAAAGCGGGAGCAGAGGTGTTCCGCTGTAAGACGGTGTGAATGTCCAACCATAGTTGGTAAAAAGCGGGTAAGAAAAGGTTAAAATACCCGACTGTACACAATCAATAGCGGGAGCGGAGTTGTTCGGCTACAAGAAGGTGTGAAAGTCCGACCATGGTTTGTAAAAACCGGGAAGAAAAGGCTCGAAAGCCCGACTATACACCATCAAAAAGAAGGTTTGAATGTCCATCAATAACTGCTTTAAAACAAGAAAGTAAATTTTCGAATATCAAACCGTACATGATCATAAGCGGGAGAGGAGGTGTTCCGCTGTAAGACGGTGTGAATGTCCGACCATAGTTGATAAAAAGCGGGTAAGAAAAGGTTAAAATACCCGACTGTACACAATCGATAGCGGGAGCGGAGTTGTTCGGCTACTAAAAGGTGTGAAAGTCCGACCCTGGTTTGTAAAAAGCGGGTAAGAAAAGGTTCGAATGCCCGAACATACACCATCAAAAGAGGGAGCGGAGGTGTTCCGCTGTAAGACGGTGTGAATGTCCGATCATAGTTGGTAAAAAGCGGGTAAGAAAAGGTTAAAATACCCGACTGTACACATCAAAAGAGGGAGCGGAGTTGTTCAGCTAAGAGAAGGTGTGAAAGTCCGACCATGGTTTTGTAAAAAGCGGGTAAGAAAAGGTTCGTATGCCCGAATATACACTATCAAAAGCGGAAGCGTAGGTGTTCGGCTGCAAGAAGGTCTGAACGTCCGACCAAAGTTTGTAAAAAAGCAGTTAAGAAAAGGATCGAATATCTAACCAAACATAATCAAAAGCGGGAGCAGAGCTGTTCGACTGCAAGTAGGTGTGAATGTCAGAGAATAATTTGCAAAAAGCTGATGAGAAAGGGTGAGAAATCCCGACTATACACCATCAAATGCGGTAGCGGAGTTGTTCGGCTGTGAGTAGGTGTGATTCTCCAACCATATTTGCTGAAAAATGTGTTAGAAAATGTAAGAATGCCGGTCCATACATCATCAAAAGCGGGAGAGGTGGTATTCCGCTGCAAGTAGGTGTGAATGTCCATTAATAATTGCTTTAAAACATGGAAGAAAATTTTCGAATATCAAACCTTACATGATCATTAGCGGGAGAGGAGGTGTTCAGCTGCAAGAAGATGTGAATATCCACCCATAATTACTGAAAAATGGGTAGGAAAAGATGCGAATGTCCAACCATAAGTCATCAAAAGCAGGAGTGGAGTAGTTCAGCTACAAGAAGGTATGAAAGTCCAACCATGGTTTGTAAAAAGCGGGTAAGAGAATTTTCGAATACCCGAATATATACCATCAAAAGCGGAAGCGGGGGTGTTCGGCTGCAAGAAGGTGTGAACGTCCGACCAAAGTTTGTAAAAAGCAGTTAAGAAAAGGTTTGAATATCCAACCGAACATAATCAAAAGCGGGAGCAGAGCTGTTCGACTGCAAGTAGGTGTGAATGTCAGATCATAATTGCTGAAAAATGTGATAGAAAAGACTAGAATGCCGGACAATACATCATCAAAAGCGGGAGAGGTGGTTTTTCGGCTGCAAGTAGGTGTGAATGTCCAGCCATAATTACTCACAAACGGGGGAAGAAAAGGTAGTATTTCCAGACCACACATGATCAAAACAGGGAATGGAGGTGGTTCAGCTGCAAGGTGTGAATGTCTGACTAAAGTTTGTAAAAACCGTGTAAGACAAGGGGCGAATGCCCGACAATGTATGATCAAAAGAGGGAGCGGAGGTTTTCGGCTGCAAGGTCTGAATGTCCAACCATAATTTTTAAAAATCGGGGAAGAAAAGGCTCGAAAGCCCGACTATACACCATCAAAAGTGGGAGCAGAGGTGTTCAGGTGCAAGAAGGTCTGAATGTCCGACCAATAATTACTGAAAAATGGGTAAGAAAAGGTGCGAATGCCAAATCATACATCATCAAAAGCAGGAGCGGATGTGTTCGGCTACAAGAAGGTTTGAATGTCCAACCATGGTAAGTAATAGGTGGGTAAGAAAAGGCTCGAATGCCCGACTATACACCATCAAAAGCGGAAGCGGAGGTGTTCGGCTGCAAGACGGTGTGAACGTCCGACCAAAGTTTGTAAAAAGCATTAAGAAAATGTTCGAATATCCAACCAAACATAATCAAAAGCGGGAGCAGAGCTGTTTGACTGCAAGTAGGTGTGAATATCAGATCATAATTTGCAAAAAGCTGATGAGAAAGGGTGAGAATGCCCGACTATACACTATCAAATGTGGGAGCGGAGGTGTTCGTCTGTGAGTAGGTGTGAATGTCCGACCATAATTGCTGAAAAATGTGTTAGAAAAGGTAAGAATGCCTGTCCATACATCATCAAAAGCGGGAGAGGTGGTGTTCGGCTGCAAGTAGGTGTGAATGTCCATTAATAATTGCTTTAAAACATGAAAGAAAATTTTCGAATATCAAACCTTACATGATCATTAGCAGGAGAGGAGGTGTTCAGCTGCAAGTAGGTGTGAATGTCCAGCCATAATTACTCACAAACGGGTAAGAAAAGGTACTATTGCCAGACCATATATGATCAAAACAGGGAGCGGAGGTGGTTCAGCTGCAAGAAGGTTTGAATGTCCGACTAAAGTTTGTAAAAAGCGGGTAAGACAAGGTGTGAATGCCCGACAATGTATGATCAAAAGAGGAGCGGAGGTTTTCGGCTGCAAGAAGGTCTGAATGTCCACCCATAATTACTGAAAAATGGGTAAGAAAAGGTGCGAAAGCCCAACCGCACATGATCATAAGTGGATGAGAAGGTCTTTGACTGCAAGTAGGTGTGAATGTTAGATCATAATTTGTAAAAAGCGGGTAAGAAAAGGTAAGAATGCCCAACCATTTTCAAAAGCGGCAGCAGAGTTTTGGCTGGTATTTATCAATGTCTAGATAGATTTCAACAAAAAACAACGTTGTACTTTGCAGTAAAAGAAAGTGCAAATCAAAAGTTTTAGGAATCCGAGAATAAGCTTATTTTCATGAGTTCTGCACGATTTCGGATTTTATGTATAAAATGAATTTCTTCACGCAAACTAAGTTAACACTGCTTTGTCCTTCATATGTACCCATTTCTACATATATTTCAAGCATAAACTTCCTCATATTACCCTGAATGAGAAAGACCCACACTTGTGATTAAGCCATACCTCCCTTTTGAGGAGTTCTGCATGATTTGGGATTTTATCTATAAAATGAATTCCTTCACTCAAACTATGTTAAAACGGCTTTTACCTTCATATTTATCAATGTATCGATAGATTTAAACAAAAAAAACAACGTTGTACTTTGCAATAAAAGAAAGAGCAAATCAAAAGTTTTAGGAATCCGAGAATAAGCTTATTTTCATGAGTTCTGCACTATTTCGGATTTTATGTATAAAATGAATTCATTCACTCAAACCAAGTTAAAACTGCTTTTTCCTTCATATTTATCAATGTCTAGATCGACTTCAACAAAGAAAAACATTGGACTTTGCAGTAGAAGAAGTTGAAATCCATCTACACATTGATAAATATGAAGGACAAAGCAGTTCCCACTTGCCCATAAGAAAATAAGCTTATTCTCGGATTCCTGATCCTTCAGTGTTGCTCTTTCTTCTACTGCAAAATACAATGTTGTTCTTTGTTGAAGTCGATCTACACATTGATAAATATGAAGGAAAAAGCAGTTTTAACTTGGTTTGAGTGAATGAATTCATTTTATACATAAAATCCGAAATCGTGCAGAACTCATGAAAATAAGCTTATTCTCGGATTCCTAAAACTTTTGATTTGCTCTTTCTTTTATTGCAAAGTACAACGTTGTTTTTTTGTTTAAATCTATCGAGACATTGATAAATATGAAGGTAAAAGCCGTTTTAACATAGTTTGAGTGAAGGAATTGATTTTATAGATAAAATCCCAAATCATGCAGAACTCCTTAAAAGGGAGGTATGGCTTAATCACAAGTGTGGCTCTTTCTCATTCAGGGTAATATGAGGAAGTTTATGCTTAAAATATATGTAGAAATGGGTACATATGAAGGAGAAAGCAGTGTTAACTTAGTTTGAGTGAAGGAATTCATTTTATACATAAAATCCCAAATCATGCAGAACGTATGAAAAGAAGCTTATTCTCGGATTCCTGATCCTTCAGTTTTGCTCTTTCTTCTACTGCAAAATACAATGTTGTTCTTTGTTGAAGTCAATCTAGACATTGATAAATATGAAGGAAAAAGCAGTTTTAACTTGGTTTGAGTGAATTAATTCATTTTATACATAAAATCCGAAATCGTGCAGAACTCATGAAAATAAGCTTATTCTCGGATTCCTAAAACTTTTGATTTGCTCTTTCTTTTATTGCAAAGTACAACGTTGTTTTTTTGTTTAAATCTATCGAGACATTGATAAATATGAAGGTAAAAGCCGTTTTAACATAGTTTGAGTGAAGGAATTAATTTTATAGATAAAATCCCAAATCATGCAGAACTCCTCAAAAGGGGCGTATGGCTTAATCACAAGTGTGGCTCTTTCTCATTCAGGGTAATATGAGGAAGTTTATGCTTGAAATATATGTAGAAATGGGTACATATGAAGGACAAAGCAGTGTTAACTTAGTTTGCGTGAAGAAATTCATTTTATGCATAAAATCCAAAATCGTGCAGTACTCATGAAAATAAGCTTATTCTCGGATTCCTAAAACTTTTGATTTACACTTTCTTTTACTGCAAAGTACAACGTTGTTTTTTGTTGAAATCTATCTAGACATTGATAAATACCAGCCGAAACTCTGCTGCCGCTTTTGATAATTTATGGTTGGGCATTCTTACCTTTTCTTACCCGCTTTTTACAAATTATGATCTTACATTCACACCTACTTGCAGTCGAACATCTTCTCATCCACTTATGATCATGTGCGGTTGGGCTTTCGCACCTTTTCTTACCCATTTTTCAGTAATTATGGGTGGACATTCAGACCTTCTTGCAGCCGAAAACCTCCGCTCCTCTTTTGATCATACATTGTCGGGCATTCACACCTTGTCTTACCCGCTTTTTACAAACTTTAGTCGGACATTCAAACCTTCTTGCAGCTGAACCACCTCCGCTCCCTGTTTTGATCATATATGGTCTGGCAATAGTACCTTTTCTTACCCGTTTGTGAGTAATTATGGCTGGACATTCACACCTTCTTGCAGCCGAACACAACCTCTCCCGCTTTTGATGATATATGGTCCGGCATTCTTACCTTTTCTAACACATTTTTCAGCAATTATGGTCGGACATTCACACCTAGTCACAGACGAACACCTCCGCTCCCACATTCGATAGTGTATAGTCGGGCATTCTCACCCTTTCTCATCAGCTTTTTGCAAATTATGATCTGATATTCACACCTACTTGCAGTCGAAGAGCTCTGCTCCCGCTTTTGATTATGTTTGGTTGGATATTCGAACATTTTCTTAATGCTTTTTACAAACTTTGGTCGGACGTTCACACCGTCTTGCAGCCGAACACCTCCGCTTCCGCTTTTGATGGTATATAGTCGGGCATTCGAGCCTTTTCTTACCCACCTATTACTTACTATGGTTGGACATTCAAACCTTCTTGTAGCCGAACACATCCGCTCCTGCTTTTGATGATGTATGATTTGGCATTCGCACCTTTTCTTACCCATTTTTCAGTAATTATTGGTCGGACATTCAGACCTTCTTGCAGCTGAACACCTCCTCTCCCACTTATGATCATGTGTGGTTTGATTTTCGAAAATTTTCTTTCATGTTTTCTAGCAATTATTGATGGACATTTAGACCTTCTTGCAGCTGAAAACCACCTCTCCCGATTTTGATTATGTATGGACCGGCATTTTTACCTTTTCTAACACATTTTTCAGAAATTATGGTTGGAGATTCACACCTACTCACAGCCGAACAACTCCGCTACCGCATTTGATGGTGTATAGTCGGGCATTCTCACCCTTTCTCATCAGCTTTTTGCAAATTATGATCTGACATTCACACCTACTTCCAGTCGAACAGCTCTGCTCCCGCTTTTGATTATGTTTGGTTAGATATTCGAACCTTTTCTTAACTGCTTTTTACAAACTTTGGTCGGACGTTCACAATATCTTGCAGCCGAACACCTCCGCTTCCGCTTTTGATGGTGTATATTCGGGCATACGAACCTTTTCTTACCCGCTTTTTACAAACCAAGGTCGGACTTTCACACCTTCTCTTAGCTGAACAACTCCGCTCCCTCTTTTGATTGTGTACAGTCGGGTAATTTAACCTTTTCTTACCCGCTTTTTACCATCTATGGTCGGACATTCACACTGTCTTACAGCGGAACACCTCCGCTCCCTCTTTTGATGATGTATGGTTAGGCATTCGCACCTTTTCTTACCCATTTTTCAGTAATTATGGGTAGACATTCACACCTTCTTGCAGCTGAACACCTCCTCTCCCGCTTATGATCATGTGCAGTTTGATATTCGAAAATTTTCTTTCATGTTTTCTAGCAATTATTGATGGACATTCAGACCGTCTTGCAGCTGAACACCTCCGCTCCCACTTTTGATGGTGTATAGTCGGGCTTTCGAGCCTTTTCTTCCCCGGTTTTTACAAATTATGGTTGGACATTCAGACCTTCTTGCAGCCGAAAACCTCCACTCCCTCTTTTGATCATACATTGTCGGGCATTCGCACCTTTTCTTACCCGCTTTTTACAAACCATGGTCGGACTTTCACACCTTTTAGTAGCCGAACAACTCCGCTCCCGCTATTGATTGTGTACAGTCGGGTATTTTAACCTTTTCTTACCCGCTTTTTACCAACTATGGTTGGACATTCACACCTTCTTACAGCAGAACACCTCCGCTCCCTGTTTTGATTATGTATGGTTTGACATTCGCACCTTCTCTCACCCGCCTTTTACTATGGTCGGCCATTCACAGCTTCCTCTCCACCATACTTGTATGGTGGGATATTCACACCCACTTGCATCCGAAGACCTCCGCCCCCACTTTTGTTGATATTTAGTCGGTCATTCGCACCTTACCCGCTTTTGGCAAACTATGGCCTTCTTGCAGCCAAACACCTCTGATCTCACTTTTGATGATGTAAGGTTGGGCATTCAGACCTTGCTTCACCTGCTTTTCACCAAATATAGTCGGACATTCACACCCACTTGCATCCGAAGACCTCCGCCCCAAATTTTGTTGATATTTAGTTGGACATTCGCACCTTACCCGCTTTTGGCAAACTATGGCCTTCTTGCAGCCAAACACCTCTGATCTCGCTTTTGATGATGTAAGGTTGGGCATTCAGACCTTGCTTCACCTGCTTTTCACCAAATATAGTCGGACATTCACACCTTCTTGCAGCCGAACACTTCCGCTCCACCTTTTAGTGTTCTATCACACCTTTTTTTCACCGCATTTTATACATTATGGTTGGAAATTTTCAACCACTCTCATCCGAAGACCTCTCCTCCCGCTTATGTTAATATATTTGAACTTTAGTCAGACATTCAAACCTTCTTGCAGCTGAACCACCTCCGCTCCCTGTTTTGATCATATATGGTCTGGCAATACTACCTTTTCTTACCCGTTTGTGAGTAATTATGGCTGGACATTCACACCTACTTGCAGCCGAACACAACCTCTCTCGATTTTGATGATGTATGGACCGGCATTCTTACCTTTTCTAACACATTTTTCAGCAATTATGGTCGGAGATTCACACCTACTCACAGCCGAACAACTCCGCTCCCGCATTTGATGGTGTATAGTCGGGCATTCTCACCCTTTCTCATCAGCTTTTTGCAAATTATGATCTGACATTCACACCTACTTGCAGTCGAACACTTCTGCTCCCGCTTTTGATTATGTATGGTTGGATATTCGAACCTTTTCTTAACTGCTTTTTACAAACTTTGGTTGGACGTTCACACCTTCTTGTAGCCGAACACTTCCACTCCTGCTTTTGATGATGTATGGTTGGGCATTCGCACCTTTTTTTTACCCATTTTTCAGGTATTATGGGTGGACATTCACACCTTCTTGCAGCTGAACACCTCCTCTCCCACTTATGATCACGTGTGGTTTGATTTTCGAAAATTTTCTTTCATGTTTTCTAGCAATTATTGATGGACATTTAGACCTTCTTGCAGCTGAACAGCACCTCTCCCGATTTTGATGATGTATGGACCGGCATTTTTACCTTTTCTAACACATTTTTCAGCAATTATGGTTGGAGATTCACACCTACTCACAGCCGAACAACTCCGCTACCGCATTTGATGGTGTATAGTCGGGCATTCTCACCCTTTCTCATCAGCTTTTTGCAAATTATGATCTGACATTCACACCTACTTCCAGTCGAACAGCTCTGCTCCCGCTTTTGATTATGTTTGGTTAGATATTCGAACCTTTTCTTAACTGCTTTTTACAAACTTTGGTCGGACGTTCACAATATCTTGCAGCCGAACACCTCCGCTTCCGCTTTTGATGGTGTATATTCGGGCATACGAACCTTTTCTTACCCGCTTTTTACAAACCAAGGTCGGACTTTCACACCTTCTCTTAGCTGAACAACTCCGCTCCCTCTTTTGATTGTGTACAGTCGGGTAATTTAACCTTTTCTTACCCGCTTTTTACCATCTATGGTCGGACATTCACACCGTCTTACAGCGGAACACCTCCGCTCCCTCTTTTGATGATGTATGGTTAGGCATTCGCACCTTTTCTTACCCATTTTTCAGTAATTATGGGTAGACATTCACACCTTCTTGCAGCTGAACACCTCCTCTCCCGCTTATGATCATGTGCAGTTTGATATTCGAAAATTTTCTTTCATGTTTTCTAGCAATTATTGATGGACATTCAGACCGTCTTGCAGCTGAACACCTCCGCTCCCACTTTTGATGGTGTATAGTCGGGCTTTCGAGCCTTTTCTTCCCCGGTTTTTACAAATTATGGCTGGACATTCAGACCTTCTTGCAGCCGAAAACCTCCACTCCCTCTTTTGATCATACATTGTCGGGCATTCGCACCTTTTCTTACCCGCTTTTTACAAACCATGGTCGGACTTTCACACCTTTTAGTAGCCGAACAACTCCGCTCCCGCTATTGATTGTGTACAGTCGGGTATTTTAACCTTTTCTTACCCGCTTTTTACCAACTATGGTTGGACATTCACACCTTCGTACAGCGGAACACCTCCGCTCCCTCTTTTGATGGTGTATGTTCGGGCATTCAAACCTTTTCTTACCCGCTTTTTCCAAACTATGGTCGGCTATTCACAGCTTCCTCTCCACCATACTTGTATGGTGGGATATTCACACCCACTTGCATCCGAAAACCTCCGCCCCAAATTTTGTTGATATTTAGTCGGACATTCGCACCTTACCCGCTTTTGGCAAACTATGGCCTTCTTGCAGCCAAACAACTCTGATCTTGCTTTTGATGATGTAAGGTTGGGCATTCAGACCTTGCTTCACCTGCTTTTCACCAAATATAGTCGGACATTCACACCTTCTTGCAGCCGAACACTTCCGCTCCACCTTTTAGTGTTCTATCACACCTTTTTTTTCACCGCATTTTATACATTTTGGTTGGAAATTTTCAACCACTTTCATCCGAAGACCTCTCCTCCCGCTTTTGTTAATATATTTGAACTTTAGTTTGACATTCAAACCTTCTTGCAGCTGAACCACCTCCGCTCCCTGTTTTGATCATATATGGTCTGGCAATAGTACCTTTTCTTACCCGTTTGTGAGTAATTATGGCTGGACATTCACACCTTCTTGCAGCCGAACACAACCTCTCTCGCTTTTGATGATATATGGTCCGGCATTCTTACCTTTTCTAACACATTTTTCAGCAATTATGGTCGGACATTCACACCTAGTCACAGACGAACACCTCCGCTCCCACATTCGATAGTGTATAGTCGGGCATTCTCACCCTTTCTCATCAGCTTTTTGCAAATTATGATCTGATATTCACACCTACTTGCAGTCGAAGAGCTCTGCTCCCGCTTTTGATTATGTTTGGTTGGATATTCGAACATTTTCTTAATGCTTTTTACAAACTTTGGTCGGACGTTCACACCGTCTTGCAGCCGAACACCTCCGCTTCCGCTTTTGATGGTGTATAGTCGGGCATTCGAGCCTTTTCTTACCCACCTATTACTTACCATGGTTGGACATTCAAACCTTCTTGTAGCCGAACACATCCGCTCCTGCTTTTGATGATGTATGATTTGGCATTCGCACCTTTTCTTACCCATTTTTCAGTAATTATTGGTCGGACATTCAGACCTTCTTGCAGCTGAACACCTCCTCTCCCACTTATGATCATGTGTGGTTTGATTTTCGAAAATTTTCTTTCATGTTTTCTAGCAATTATTGATGGACATTTAGACCTTCTTGCAGCTGAAAACCACCTCTCCCGATTTTGATTATGTATGGACCGGCATTTTTACCTTTTCTAACACATTTTTCAGAAATTATGGTTGGAGATTCACACCTACTCACAGCCGAACAACTCCGCTACCGCATTTGATGGTGTATAGTCGGGCATTCTCACCCTTTCTCATCAGCTTTTTGCAAATTATGATCTGACATTCACACCTACTTCCAGTCGAACAGCTCTGCTCCCGCTTTTGATTATGTTTGGTTAGATATTCGAACCTTTTCTTAACTGCTTTTTACAAACTTTGGTCGGACGTTCACAATATCTTGCAGCCGAACACCTCCGCTTCCGCTTTTGATGGTGTATATTCGGGCATACGAACCTTTTCTTACCCGCTTTTTACAAACCAAGGTCGGACTTTCACACCTTCTCTTAGCTGAACAACTCCGCTCCCTCTTTTGATTGTGTACAGTCGGGTAATTTAACCTTTTCTTACCCGCTTTTTACCATCTATGGTCGGACATTCACACTGTCTTACAGCGGAACACCTCCGCTCCCTCTTTTGATGATGTATGGTTAGGCATTCGCACCTTTTCTTACCCATTTTTCAGTAATTATGGGTAGACATTCACACCTTCTTGCAGCTGAACACCTCCTCTCCCGCTTATGATCATGTGCAGTTTGATATTCGAAAATTTTCTTTCATGTTTTCTAGCAATTATTGATGGACATTCAGACCGTCTTGCAGCTGAACACCTCCGCTCCCACTTTTGATGGTGTATAGTCGGGCTTTCGAGCCTTTTCTTCCCCGGTTTTTACAAATTATGGTTGGACATTCAGACCTTCTTGCAGCCGAAAACCTCCACTCCCTCTTTTGATCATACATTGTCGGGCATTCGCACCTTTTCTTACCCGCTTTTTACAAACCATGGTCGGACTTTCACACCTTTTAGTAGCCGAACAACTCCGCTCCCGCTATTGATTGTGTACAGTCGGGTATTTTAACCTTTTCTTACCCGCTTTTTACCAACTATGGTTGGACATTCACACCTTCTTACAGCAGAACACCTCCGCTCCCTGTTTTGATTATGTATGGTTTGACATTCGCACCTTCTCTCACCCGCCTTTTACTATGGTCGGCCATTCACAGCTTCCTCTCCACCATACTTGTATGGTGGGATATTCACACCCACTTGCATCCGAAGACCTCCGCCCCCACTTTTGTTGATATTTAGTCGGTCATTCGCACCTTACCCGCTTTTGGCAAACTATGGCCTTCTTGCAGCCAAACACCTCTGATCTCGCTTTTGATGATGTAAGGTTGGGCATTCAGACCTTGCTTCACCTGCTTTTCACCAAATATAGTCGGACATTCACACCCACTTGCATCCGAAGACCTCCGCCCCAAATTTTGTTGATATTTAGTCGGACATTCGCACCTTACCCGCTTTTGGCAAACTATGGCCTTCTTGCAGCCAAACACCTCTGATCTCGCTTTTGATGATGTAAGGTTGGGCATTCAGACCTTGCTTCACCTGCTTTTCACCAAATATAGTCGGACATTCACACCTTCTTGCAGCCGAACACTTCCGCTCCACCTTTTAGTGTTCTATCACACCTTTTTTTCACCGCATTTTATACATTATGGTTGGAAATTTTCAACCACTCTCATCCGAAGACCTCTCCTCCCGCTTATGTTAATATATTTGAACTTTAGTCAGACATTCAAACCTTCTTGCAGCTGAACCACCTCCGCTCCCTGTTTTGATCATATATATGGTCTGGCAATACTACCTTTTCTTACCCGTTTGTGAGTAATTATGGCTGGACATTCACACCTACTTGCAGCCGAACACAACCTCTCTCGATTTTGATGATGTATGGACCGGCATTCTTACCTTTTCTAACACATTTTTCAGCAATTATGGTCGGAGATTCACACCTACTCACAGCCGAACAACTCCGCTCCCGCATTTGATGGTGTATAGTCGGGCATTCTCACCCTTTCTCATCAGCTTTTTGCAAATTATGATCTGACATTCACACCTACTTGCAGTCGAACAGCTCTGCTCCCGCTTTTGATTATGTATGGTTGGATATTCGAACCTTTTCTTAACTGCTTTTTACAAACTTTGGTTGGACGTTCACACCTTCTTGTAGCCGAACACTTCCACTCCTGCTTTTGATGATGTATGGTTGGGCATTCGCACCTTTTTTTTACCCATTTTTCAGGTATTATGGGTGGACATTCACACCTTCTTGCAGCTGAACACCTCCTCTCCCACTTATGATCACGTGTGGTTTGATTTTCGAAAATTTTCTTTCATGTTTTCTAGCAATTATTGATGGACATTTAGACCTTCTTGCAGCTGAACAGCACCTCTCCCGATTTTGATGATGTATGGACCGGCATTTTTACCTTTTCTAACACATTTTTCAGCAATTATGGTTGGAGATTCACACCTACTCACAGCCGAACAACTCCGCTACCGCATTTGATGGTGTATAGTCGGGCATTCTCACCCTTTCTCATCAGCTTTTTGCAAATTATGATCTGACATTCACACCTACTTCCAGTCGAACAGCTCTGCTCCCGCTTTTGATTATGTTTGGTTAGATATTCGAACCTTTTCTTAACTGCTTTTTACAAACTTTGGTCGGACGTTCACAATATCTTGCAGCCGAACACCTCCGCTTCCGCTTTTGATGGTGTATATTCGGGCATACGAACCTTTTCTTACCCGCTTTTTACAAACCAAGGTCGGACTTTCACACCTTCTCTTAGCTGAACAACTCCGCTCCCTCTTTTGATTGTGTACAGTCGGGTAATTTAACCTTTTCTTACCCGCTTTTTACCATCTATGGTCGGACATTCACACCGTCTTACAGCGGAACACCTCCGCTCCCTCTTTTGATGATGTATGGTTAGGCATTCGCACCTTTTCTTACCCATTTTTCAGTAATTATGGGTAGACATTCACACCTTCTTGCAGCTGAACACCTCCTCTCCCGCTTATGATCATGTGCAGTTTGATATTCGAAAATTTTCTTTCATGTTTTCTAGCAATTATTGATGGACATTCAGACCGTCTTGCAGCTGAACACCTCCGCTCCCACTTTTGATGGTGTATAGTCGGGCTTTCGAGCCTTTTCTTCCCCGGTTTTTACAAATTATGGCTGGACATTCAGACCTTCTTGCAGCCGAAAACCTCCACTCCCTCTTTTGATCATACATTGTCGGGCATTCGCACCTTTTCTTACCCGCTTTTTACAAACCATGGTCGGACTTTCACACCTTTTAGTAGCCGAACAACTCCGCTCCCGCTATTGATTGTGTACAGTCGGGTATTTTAACCTTTTCTTACCCGCTTTTTACCAACTATGGTTGGACATTCACACCTTCGTACAGCGGAACACCTCCGCTCCCTCTTTTGATGGTGTATGTTCGGGCATTCAAACCTTTTCTTACCCGCTTTTTCCAAACTATGGTCGGCTATTCACAGCTTCCTCTCCACCATACTTGTATGGTGGGATATTCACACCCACTTGCATCCGAAAACCTCCGCCCCAAATTTTGTTGATATTTAGTCGGACATTCGCACCTTACCCGCTTTTGGCAAACTATGGCCTTCTTGCAGCCAAACAACTCTGATCTTGCTTTTGATGATGTAAGGTTGGGCATTCAGACCTTGCTTCACCTGCTTTTCACCAAATATAGTCGGACATTCACACCTTCTTGCAGCCGAACACTTCCGCTCCACCTTTTAGTGTTCTATCACACCTTTTTTTTCACCGCATTTTATACTTTATGGTTGGAAATTTTCAACCACTTTCATCCGAAGACCTCTCCTCCCGCTTTTGTTAATATATTTGAACTTTAGTTTGACATTCAAACCTTCTTGCAGCTGAACCACCTCCGCTCCCTGTTTTGATCATATATGGTCTGGCAATACTACCTTTTCTTACCCGTTTGTGAGTAATTATGGCTGGACATTCACACCTACTTGCAGCCGAACACAACCTCTCTCGCTTTTGATGATGTATGGACCGGCATTTTTACCTTTTCTAACACATTTTTCAGCAATTATGATCTGACATTCACACCTACTTGCAGTCGAACAGCTCTGCTCCCGCTTTTGATTATGTATGGTTGGATATTCGAACCTTTTCTTAACTGCTTTTTACAAACTTTGGTTGGACGTTCACACCTTCTTGTAGCCGAACACTTCCACTCCTGCTTTTGATGATGTATGGTTGGGCATTCACACCTTTTCTTACCCATTTTTCAGTAATTATGGGTAGACATTCACACCTTCTTGCAGCTGAACACCTCCTCTCCCGCTTATGATTATGTGCAGTTTGATATTCAAAAATTTTCTTTCATGTTTTCTAGCAATTATTGATGGACATTCAGACCGTCTTGCAGCTGAACACCTCCGCTCCCTCCTTTGATGGTGTATGTTCGGGCATTCGAACCTTTTCTTACCCGCTTTTTACAAACTATGGTCAGACATTCAAACCTTCTTGTAGCCGAACACATCCACTCCTGCTTTTGATGATGGGTATTCAAACCTACTTGTTGCCCGCTTTTCATTAATTATGGGTGGACATACACACCTTGTCGCAGCCAAACACCTCCGCTCCCTGTTAGGATCATGTATGGTTGGGCATTCGTACCTTTTCTCACCCATTTTTCAGTAATTATGGGTGGACATTCACAACTTCTTGCATTTGAACACCTCCTCTCCCGCTTATGATCATGTGCGGTTTGATATTCGAAAATTCTCTTCCATGTTTTCTAGCAATTATTGATGGACATTCAGACCTTCTTGCAGCTGAACACCTCCGCTCCAGCTGTTGATGGTGTATAGTCGGGCTTTCGAGCCTTTTCTTCCCCGATTTTTACAAATTATGGATGGACATTCAGACCTTCTTTCAGCCGAAAACCTCCGCTCCCTCTTTTGATCATACATTGTCGGGCATTCGCACCTTTTCTTACCCGCTTTTTACAATTCATGGTTGGACTTACACACCTTTTAGTAGCGGAACAACTCTGCTCCCGCTATTGATTGTGTACAATAGGGTATTTTAACCTTTTCTTACCTGCTTTTTGCCAATTATGGTTGGACATTCACACCTTCTTACAGCGGAACACCTCCGCTCCCTCCTTTGATGGTGTATGTTCGGGCATTCGAACCTTTTCTTACCCTCTTTTTACAAACTATGGTCAGACATTCAAACCTTCTTGTAGCCAAACACATCCACTCCTGCTTTTGATGATGGGTATTCAAACCTACTTGTTGCCCGCTTTTCATTAATTATGGGTGGACATACACACCTTGTCGCAGCCAAACACCTCCGCTCCCTGTTAGGATCATGTATGGTTGGGCATTCGTACCTTTTCTTACCCATTTTGCAGTAATTATGGGTGGACATTCACACCTTCTTGCATTTGAACACCTCCTCTCCCGCTTATGATCATGTGCGGCTTGATATTCGAAAATTCTCTTCCATGTTTTCTAGCAATTATTGATGGACATTCAGACCTTCTTGCAGCGGAACACCTCCGCTCCCTCTTTTGATGATGTATGGTTAGGCATTCGCACCTTTTCTTACCCATTTTTCAGTAATTATGGGTAGACATTCACACCTTCTTGCAGCTGAACACCTCCTCTCCCGCTTATGATCATGTGCAGTTTGATATTCGAAAATTTTCTTACATGTTTTCTAGCAATTATTGATGGACATTCAGACCGTCTTGCAGCTGAACACCTCCGCTCCCACTTTTGATGGTGTATAGTCGGGCTTTCGAGCCTTTTCTTCCCCGGTTTTTACAAATTATGGTTGGACATTCAGACCTTCTTGCAGCCAAAAACCTCCACTCCCTCTTTTGATCATACATTGTCGGGCATTCGCACCTTTTCTTACCCGCTTTTTACAAACCATGGTCGGACTTTCACACCTTTTAGTAGCCGAACAACTCCGCTCCCGCTATTGATTGTGTACAGTCGGGTATTTTAACCTTTTCTTACCCGCTTTTTACCAACTATGGTTGGACATTCACACCTTCTTACAGCAGAACACCTCCGCTCCCTGTTTTGATTATGTATGGTTTGACATTCGCACCTTCTCTCACCCGCCTTTTACTATGGTCGGCCATTCACAGCTTCCTCTCCACCATACTTGTATGGTGGGATATTCACACCCACTTGCATCCGAAGACCTCCGCCCCCACTTTTGTTGATATTTAGTCGGTCATTCGCACCTTACCCGCTTTTGGCAAACTATGGCCTTCTTGCAGCCAAACACCTCTGATCTCGCTTTTGATGATGTAAGGTTGGGCATTCAGACCTTGCTTCACCTGCTTTTCACCAAATATAGTCGGACATTCACACCCACTTGCATCCGAAGACCTCCGCCCCAAATTTTGTTGATATTTAGTCGGACATTCGCACCTTACCCGCTTTTGGCAAACTATGGCCTTCTTGCAGCCAAACACCTCTGATCTCGCTTTTGATGATGTAAGGTTGGGCATTCAGACCTTGCTTCACCTGCTTTTCACCAAATATAGTCGGACATTCACACCTTCTTGCAGCCGAACACTTCCGCTCCACCTTTTAGTGTTCTATCACACCTTTTTTTCACCGCATTTTATACATTATGGTTGGAAATTTTCAACCACTCTCATCCGAAGACCTCTCCTCCCGCTTATGTTAATATATTTGAACTTTAGTCAGACATTCAAACCTTCTTGCAGCTGAACCACCTCCGCTCCCTGTTTTGATCATATATATGGTCTGGCAATACTACCTTTTCTTACCCGTTTGTGAGTAATTATGGCTGGACATTCACACCTACTTGCAGCCGAACACAACCTCTCTCGATTTTGATGATGTATGGACCGGCATTCTTACCTTTTCTAACACATTTTTCAGCAATTATGGTCGGAGATTCACACCTACTCACAGCCGAACAACTCCGCTCCCGCATTTGATGGTGTATAGTCGGGCATTCTCACCCTTTCTCATCAGCTTTTTGCAAATTATGATCTGACATTCACACCTACTTGCAGTCGAACAGCTCTGCTCCCGCTTTTGATTATGTATGGTTGGATATTCGAACCTTTTCTTAACTGCTTTTTACAAACTTTGGTTGGACGTTCACACCTTCTTGTAGCCGAACACTTCCACTCCTGCTTTTGATGATGTATGGTTGGGCATTCGCACCTTTTTTTTACCCATTTTTCAGGTATTATGGGTGGACATTCACACCTTCTTGCAGCTGAACACCTCCTCTCCCACTTATGATCACGTGTGGTTTGACTTTCGAAAATTTTCTTTCATGTTTTCTAGCAATTATTGATGGACATTTAGACCTTCTTGCAGCTGAACAGCACCTCTCCCGATTTTGATGATGTATGGACCGGCATTTTTACCTTTTCTAACACATTTTTCAGCAATTATGGTTGGAGATTCACACCTACTCACAGCCGAACAACTCCGCTACCGCATTTGATGGTGTATAGTCGGGCATTCTCACCCTTTCTCATCAGCTTTTTGCAAATTATGATCTGACATTCACACCTACTTCCAGTCGAACAGCTCTGCTCCCGCTTTTGATTATGTTTGGTTAGATATTCGAACCTTTTCTTAACTGCTTTTTACAAACTTTGGTCGGACGTTCACAATATCTTGCAGCCGAACACCTCCGCTTCCGCTTTTGATGGTGTATATTCGGGCATACGAACCTTTTCTTACCCGCTTTTTACAAACCAAGGTCGGACTTTCACACCTTCTCTTAGCTGAACAACTCCGCTCCCTCTTTTGATTGTGTACAGTCGGGTAATTTAACCTTTTCTTACCCGCTTTTTACCATCTATGGTCGGACATTCACACCGTCTTACAGCGGAACACCTCCGCTCCCTCTTTTGATGATGTATGGTTAGGCATTCGCACCTTTTCTTACCCATTTTTCAGTAATTATGGGTAGACATTCACACCTTCTTGCAGCTGAACACCTCCTCTCCCGCTTATGATCATGTGCAGTTTGATATTCGAAAATTTTCTTTCATGTTTTCTAGCAATTATTGATGGACATTCAGACCGTCTTGCAGCTGAACACCTCCGCTCCCACTTTTGATGGTGTATAGTCGGGCTTTCGAGCCTTTTCTTCCCCGGTTTTTACAAATTATGGCTGGACATTCAGACCTTCTTGCAGCCGAAAACCTCCACTCCCTCTTTTGATCATACATTGTCGGGCATTCGCACCTTTTCTTACCCGCTTTTTACAAACCATGGTCGGACTTTCACACCTTTTAGTAGCCGAACAACTCCGCTCCCGCTATTGATTGTGTACAGTCGGGTATTTTAACCTTTTCTTACCCGCTTTTTACCAACTATGGTTGGACATTCACACCTTCGTACAGCGGAACACCTCCGCTCCCTCTTTTGATGGTGTATGTTCGGGCATTCAAACCTTTTCTTACCCGCTTTTTCCAAACTATGGTCGGCTATTCACAGCTTCCTCTCCACCATACTTGTATGGTGGGATATTCACACCCACTTGCATCCGAAAACCTCCGCCCCAAATTTTGTTGATATTTAGTCGGACATTCGCACCTTACCCGCTTTTGGCAAACTATGGCCTTCTTGCAGCCAAACAACTCTGATCTTGCTTTTGATGATGTAAGGTTGGGCATTCAGACCTTGCTTCACCTGCTTTTCACCAAATATAGTCGGACATTCACACCTTCTTGCAGCCGAACACTTCCGCTCCACCTTTTAGTGTTCTATCACACCTTTTTTTTCACCGCATTTTATACATTTTGGTTGGAAATTTTCAACCACTTTCATCCGAAGACCTCTCCTCCCGCTTTTGTTAATATATTTGAACTTTAGTTTGACATTCAAACCTTCTTGCAGCTGAACCACCTCCGCTCCCTGTTTTGATCATATATGGTCTGGCAATACTACCTTTTCTTACCCGTTTGTGAGTAATTATGGCTGGACATTCACACCTACTTGCAGCCGAACACAACCTCTCTCGCTTTTGATGATGTATGGACCGGCATTTTTACCTTTTCTAACACATTTTTCAGCAATTATGGTCGGAGATTCACACCTACTTGCAGCCGAACACAACCTCTCTCGCTTTTGATGATGTATGGACCGGCATTTTTACCTTTTCTAACACATTTTTCAGCAATTATGATCTGACATTCACACCTACTTGCAGTCGAACAGCTCGGCTCCCGCTTTTGATTATGTTTGGTTGGATATTCGATCCTTTTCTTAACTTCTTTTTACATATTTTGGTTGGACGTTCACACCTTCTTGTAGCCGAACACAACCTCTCTCGCTTTTGATGATGTATGGACCGGCATTTTTACCTTTTCTAACACATTTTTCAGCAATTATGATCTGACATTCACACCTACTTCCAGTCGAACAGCTCTGCTCCCGCTTTTGATTATGTTTGGTTAGATATTCGAACCTTTTCTTAACTGCTTTTTACAAACTTTGGTCGGACGTTCACAATATCTTGCAGCCGAACACCTCCGCTTCCGCTTTTGATGGTGTATATTCGGGCATACGAACCTTTTCTTACCCGCTTTTTACAAACCAAGGTCGGACTTTCACACCTTCTCTTAGCTGAACAACTCCGCTCCCTCTTTTGATTGTGTACAGTCGGGTAATTTAACCTTTTCTTACCCGCTTTTTACCATCTATGGTCGGACATTCACACTGTCTTACAGCGGAACACCTCCGCTCCCTCTTTTGATGATGTATGGTTAGGCATTCGCACCTTTTCTTACCCATTTTTCAGTAATTATGGGTAGACATTCACACCTTCTTGCAGCTGAACACCTCCTCTCCCGCTTATGATCATGTGCAGTTTGATATTCGAAAATTTTCTTTCATGTTTTCTAGCAATTATTGATGGACATTCAGACCGTCTTGCAGCTGAACACCTCCGCTCCCACTTTTGATGGTGTATAGTCGGGCTTTCGAGCCTTTTCTTCCCCGGTTTTTACAAATTATGGTTGGACATTCAGACCTTCTTGCAGCCGAAAACCTCCACTCCCTCTTTTGATCATACATTGTCGGGCATTCGCACCTTTTCTTACCCGCTTTTTACAAACCATGGTCGGACTTTCACACCTTTTAGTAGCCGAACAACTCCGCTCCCGCTATTGATTGTGTACAGTCGGGTATTTTAACCTTTTCTTACCCGCTTTTTACCAACTATGGTTGGACATTCACACCTTCTTACAGCAGAACACCTCCGCTCCCTGTTTTGATTATGTATGGTTTGACATTCGCACCTTCTCTCACCCGCCTTTTACTATGGTCGGCCATTCACAGCTTCCTCTCCACCATACTTGTATGGTGGGATATTCACACCCACTTGCATCCGAAGACCTCCGCCCCCACTTTTGTTGATATTTAGTCGGTCATTCGCACCTTACCCGCTTTTGGCAAACTATGGCCTTCTTGCAGCCAAACACCTCTGATCTCGCTTTTGATGATGTAAGGTTGGGCATTCAGACCTTGCTTCACCTGCTTTTCACCAAATATAGTCGGACATTCACACCCACTTGCATCCGAAGACCTCCGCCCCAAATTTTGTTGATATTTAGTCGGACATTCGCACCTTACCCGCTTTTGGCAAACTATGGCCTTCTTGCAGCCAAACACCTCTGATCTCGCTTTTGATGATGTAAGGTTGGGCATTCAGACCTTGCTTCACCTGCTTTTCACCAAATATAGTCGGACATTCACACCTTCTTGCAGCCGAACACTTCCGCTCCACCTTTTAGTGTTCTATCACACCTTTTTTTCACCGCATTTTATACATTATGGTTGGAAATTTTCAACCACTCTCATCCGAAGACCTCTCCTCCCGCTTTTGTTAATATATTTGAACTTTAGTCAGACATTCAAACCTTCTTGCAGCTGAACCACCTCCGCTCCCTGTTTTGATCATATATGGTCTGGCAATACTACCTTTTCTTACCCGTTTGTGAGTAATTATGGCTGGACATTCACACCTACTTGCAGCCGAACACAACCTCTCTCGCTTTTGATGATGTATGGACCGGCATTCTTACCTTTTCTAACACATTTTTCAGCAATTATGGTCGGAGATTCACACCTACTCACAGCCGAACAACTCCGCTCCCGCATTTGATGGTGTATAGTCGGGCATTCTCACCCTTTCTCATCAGCTTTTTGCAAATTATGATCTGACATTCACACCTACTTGCAGTCGAACAGCTCTGCTCCCGCTTTTGATTATGTATGGTTGGATATTCGAACCTTTTCTTAACTGCTTTTTACAAACTTTGGTTGGACGTTCACACCTTCTTGTAGCCGAACACTTCCACTCCTGCTTTTGATGATGTATGGTTGGGCATTCGCACCTTTTTTTTACCCATTTTTCAGGTATTATGGGTGGACATTCACACCTTCTTGCAGCTGAACACCTCCTCTCCCACTTATGATCACGTGTGGTTTGATTTTCGAAAATTTTCTTTCATGTTTTCTAGCAATTATTGATGGACATTTAGACCTTCTTGCAGCTGAACAGCACCTCTCCCGATTTTGATGATGTATGGACCGGCATTTTTACCTTTTCTAACACATTTTTCAGCAATTATGGTTGGAGATTCACACCTACTCACAGCCGAACAACTCCGCTACCGCATTTGATGGTGTATAGTCGGGCATTCTCACCCTTTCTCATCAGCTTTTTGCAAATTATGATCTAACATTCACACCTACTTCCAGTCGAACAGCTCTGCTCCCGCTTTTGATTATGTTTGGTTAGATATTCGAACCTTTTCTTAACTGCTTTTTACAAACTTTGGTCGGACGTTCACAATATCTTGCAGCCGAACACCTCCGCTTCCGCTTTTGATGGTGTATATTCGGGCATACGAACCTTTTCTTACCCGCTTTTTACAAACCAAGGTCGGACTTTCACACCTTCTCTTAGCTGAACAACTCCGCTCCCTCTTTTGATTGTGTACAGTCGGGTAATTTAACCTTTTCTTACCCGCTTTTTACCATCTATGGTCGGACATTCACACCGTCTTACAGCGGAACACCTCCGCTCCCTCTTTTGATGATGTATGGTTAGGCATTCGCACCTTTTCTTACCCATTTTTCAGTAATTATGGGTAGACATTCACACCTTCTTGCAGCTGAACACCTCCTCTCCCGCTTATGATCATGTGCAGTTTGATATTCGAAAATTTTCTTTCATGTTTTCTAGCAATTATTGATGGACATTCAGACCGTCTTGCAGCTGAACACCTCCGCTCCCACTTTTGATGGTGTATAGTCGGGCTTTCGAGCCTTTTCTTCCCCGGTTTTTACAAATTATGGCTGGACATTCAGACCTTCTTGCAGCCGAAAACCTCCACTCCCTCTTTTGATCATACATTGTCGGGCATTCGCACCTTTTCTTACCCGCTTTTTACAAACCATGGTCGGACTTTCACACCTTTTAGTAGCCGAACAACTCCGCTCCCGCTATTGATTGTGTACAGTCGGGTATTTTAACCTTTTCTTACCCGCTTTTTACCAACTATGGTTGGACATTCACACCTTCGTACAGCGGAACACCTCCGCTCCCTCTTTTGATGGTGTATGTTCGGGCATTCAAACCTTTTCTTACCCGCTTTTTCCAAACTATGGTCGGCTATTCACAGCTTCCTCTCCACCATACTTGTATGGTGGGATATTCACACCCACTTGCATCCGAAAACCTCCGCCCCAAATTTTGTTGATATTTAGTCGGACATTCGCACCTTACCCGCTTTTGGCAAACTATGGCCTTCTTGCAGCCAAACAACTCTGATCTTGCTTTTGATGATGTAAGGTTGGGCATTCAGACCTTGCTTCACCTGCTTTTCACCAAATATAGTCGGACATTCACACCTTCTTGCAGCCGAACACTTCCGCTCCACCTTTTAGTGTTCTATCACACCTTTTTTTTCACCGCATTTTATACTTTATGGTTGGAAATTTTCAACCACTTTCATCCGAAGACCTCTCCTCCCGCTTTTGTTAATATATTTGAACTTTAGTTTGACATTCAAACCTTCTTGCAGCTGAACCACCTCCGCTCCCTGTTTTGATCATATATGGTCTGGCAATACTACCTTTTCTTACCCGTTTGTGAGTAATTATGGCTGGACATTCACACCTACTTGCAGCCGAACACAACCTCTCTCGCTTTTGATGATGTATGGACCGGCATTTTTACCTTTTCTAACACATTTTTCAGCAATTATGATCTGACATTCACACCTACTTGCAGTCGAACAGCTCTGCTCCCGCTTTTGATTATGTATGGTTGGATATTCGAACCTTTTCTTAACTGCTTTTTACAAACTTTGGTTGGACGTTCACACCTTCTTGTAGCCGAACACTTCCACTCCTGCTTTTGATGATGTATGGTTGGGCATTCACACCTTTTCTTACCCATTTTTCAGTAATTATGGGTAGACATTCACACCTTCTTGCAGCTGAACACCTCCTCTCCCGCTTATGATTATGTGCAGTTTGATATTCAAAAATTTTCTTTCATGTTTTCTAGCAATTATTGATGGACATTCAGACCGTCTTGCAGCTGAACACCTCCGCTCCCTCCTTTGATGGTGTATGTTCGGGCATTCGAACCTTTTCTTACCCGCTTTTTACAAACTATGGTCAGACATTCAAACCTTCTTGTAGCCGAACACATCCACTCCTGCTTTTGATGATGGGTATTCAAACCTACTTGTTGCCCGCTTTTCATTAATTATGGGTGGACATACACACCTTGTCGCAGCCAAACACCTCCGCTCCCTGTTAGGATCATGTATGGTTGGGCATTCGTACCTTTTCTCACCCATTTTTCAGTAATTATGGGTGGACATTCACAACTTCTTGCATTTGAACACCTCCTCTCCCGCTTATGATCATGTGCGGTTTGATATTCGAAAATTCTCTTCCATGTTTTCTAGCAATTATTGATGGACATTCAGACCTTCTTGCAGCTGAACACCTCCGCTCCAGCTGTTGATGGTGTATAGTCGGGCTTTCGAGCCTTTTCTTCCCCGATTTTTACAAATTATGGATGGACATTCAGACCTTCTTTCAGCCGAAAACCTCCGCTCCCTCTTTTGATCATACATTGTCGGGCATTCGCACCTTTTCTTACCCGCTTTTTACAATTCATGGTTGGACTTACACACCTTTTAGTAGCGGAACAACTCTGCTCCCGCTATTGATTGTGTACAATAGGGTATTTTAACCTTTTCTTACCTGCTTTTTGCCAATTATGGTTGGACATTCACACCTTCTTACAGCGGAACACCTCCGCTCCCTCCTTTGATGGTGTATGTTCGGGCATTCGAACCTTTTCTTACCCTCTTTTTACAAACTATGGTCAGACATTCAAACCTTCTTGTAGCCAAACACATCCACTCCTGCTTTTGATGATGGGTATTCAAACCTACTTGTTGCCCGCTTTTCATTAATTATGGGTGGACATACACACCTTGTCGCAGCCAAACACCTCCGCTCCCTGTTAGGATCATGTATGGTTGGGCATTCGTACCTTTTCTTACCCATTTTGCAGTAATTATGGGTGGACATTCACACCTTCTTGCATTTGAACACCTCCTCTCCCGCTTATGATCATGTGCGGCTTGATATTCGAAAATTCTCTTCCATGTTTTCTAGCAATTATTGATGGACATTCAGACCTTCTTGCAGCGGAACACCTCCGCTCCCTCTTTTGATGATGTATGGTTAGGCATTCGCACCTTTTCTTACCCATTTTTCAGTAATTATGGGTAGACATTCACACCTTCTTGCAGCTGAACACCTCCTCTCCCGCTTATGATCATGTGCAGTTTGATATTCGAAAATTTTCTTACATGTTTTCTAGCAATTATTGATGGACATTCAGACCGTCTTGCAGCTGAACACCTCCGCTCCCACTTTTGATGGTGTATAGTCGGGCTTTCGAGCCTTTTCTTCCCCGGTTTTTACAAATTATGGTTGGACATTCAGACCTTCTTGCAGCCAAAAACCTCCACTCCCTCTTTTGATCATACATTGTCGGGCATTCGCACCTTTTCTTACCCGCTTTTTACAAACCATGGTCAGACTTTCACACCTTTTAGTAGCCGAACAACTCAGCTCCCGCTATTGATTGTGTACAGTCGGGTATTTTAACCTTTTCTTACCCGCTTTTTACCAACTATGGTTGGACATTCACACCTTCTTACAGCAGAAAACCTCCGCTACCTGTTTTGATTATGTATGGTTTGACATTCGCACCTTCTCTCACCCGCCTTTTACTATGGTCGGCCATTCACAGCTTCCTCTCCACCATACTTGTATGGTGGGATATTCACACCCACTTGCATCCGAAGACCTCCACCCCCACTTTTGTTTTTAGTCGGTCATTCGCACCTTACCCGCTTTTGGCAAAATATGGCCTTCTTGCAGCCAAACTCCTCTGATCTCGCTTTTGATGATGTAAGGTTGGGCATTCAGACCTTGCTTCACCTGCTTTTCACCAAATATAGTCGGACATTCACACCTTCTTGCAGCCGAACACTTCCGCTTTTAGTGTTCTATGAGGCATTCACATATTTTTTTTCACCGTATTTTATAGATTATGGTTGGAAATTCTCACCCACTCTCATCCGAAGACCTCTCCTCCCGCTTTTGTTAATATATAGTCGGGCATTCGAACCTTTTCTTATCCGCTTTTTACAAATTATGGTCGAACATTCACACCTACTTGCAGCTGAATACTTCCGCTCCACCTTTTAGGTATGTATGGTTGGCATTTGCACCTCTTTTTATACTGATTGCTGAAGATTAAGTTGTTCTTTCTCAAACTACAAATTTTTTTTAATTGTTGAAACTTGATTTGAAGTGGATAAATAAGGAGGACAAACAGTTTTAAGTCAGGCTTATAGAAGGAATTAATTTTATAGCAAAATCTGTATTTCGTCATATGTCGAGAGATGCTTATTGCTGAAGAAGTTCTTTCTCATTCTACAAAGTACAACGTTGTTTATCGTTGAAACTTGATTAGACATGAATAAATATGAAGGACAAAGCAGTCTTAACTTGGTTTGAGTTAATGAATTCGTTTTATAGGAGAATCCGAATTCGTGCATAACTCATAAAATAGAGCTTATTTTCGGATTCCTGAAGAATGAGTCTGGTTCTTTCTCATAATACAAAGTTTGTTGTTGAAACTTCATCAGAAGTGAAGAAATAAATGAATGCCTATCAACAAATGTGGGATCTAAACTCTAGTGCTTCCTCTAAAATAATTTCCTTTCTCATTTTAGAAATGTGTGTGTGTAAGTCACAACACCCGTGACACCAAAACGGCTTTCTTTTCTCTACACTCTGCACTATGAGCACACACACCAAATCAGAAAGGCTTTTTTCTCTCTTTTCTACATTATGGACTGTGGGGACACAAAACCGCTCTCTCTCTTTTTTTTTTTTTATCGTGTGCCAGGGCGTTGTCTCACGTATTAGATTATGCTTAAGATACGAATGGGTTTATCAGTCACATCAGAATCCATACATACTGATCCTCCCGTAATAAAATGGTCGGATCTTATCAAACACACTTTGTTTCTTGTGACAATCAAATCAGCGAAAAAGCGTATACACGTCAAGACACTGAATCAAGTTTGCCACAAGAACTCATAAGTTTGGCAGTATTGCTCTGCCGTCAGCAATCATACACCCATTTTATTTTCGTGAGACATGTGCAAGCACCTGTTCATCTACTGTTCTATCACTATGAATTAGTGATCTATTATCAATAAGGATACTTCTACAACTACTATCAAAGTATGTCCGGACTTCTTATGTTGTCAGTTGCTATATATGAATAAGTGGGTAGCTACTGACAAGCATTAAGCATGTCACACAGCCCAAACATATAACATTTCAGGACACACCACACAGTTAACAACCACAGTCAAGCGTGTCAAAGCTCAAACATGTAACATTCAACAGGACACTTACACAACTCCCGGTAATATAATAGAAACAACTCATTAGTGCTGCTCTCCACGGAAGTCTTTAGTAAAAGGCGAAAGACTTGTATGTTATGAAGAGAAACCAGAGTACGATTATCCGTCACTGCGGGAGCAGGGCATCAGGCTAGTTGGCATAGCCACCTTCCCCATGGTGAGCTTTGCTTGGTTGAGACGCTTGCTCCCCCCCCCCCCTTGCTCCTCGGCTGACCAAGTAGGAACAATCGGGCCCTAATCGATGGCTGCCTTGTCTTTTACTCTATGCAAAAGACAAGGCAGCAACAAAAACACCACGAGAATCCCGTATTGAGGCTTTGTTCTGACCGCTCATTCGGTGTCGCGTTTCTTTCAAGCAATTCTCCCGGTTAGCCGACACTCGGCTCGCTCCCATAGCCGTGTTAAAGTCTACTTCGCATTCACTCTCTTTTCTCTGCAGACTCTTGGGATTTTATCTATAAAATGAATTCCTTCACTCAAACTATGTTAAAACTGCTTTGTCGTTCATATTTACCATGTCTAGAAAGATTTAAACAAAAAAAACAACGTTGTACTTTGCAGTAAAAGAAAGAGCAAATCTAAAGTTTCAGGAATCCGAGAATAAGCTTACTTTCATGAGTGCTTCACGATTTCGGATTTTGCTATAAAATGAATTCCTTCACTCAAACTAAATTAAAACTGCTAAACCGCTAATCTGTTACATGTAAGGCAGATGTCAAATTCACCGAAATAGGATCTAAGGGTATTCGGCCAATCGAGCTGTAGCAGCTTCGGTAAAAGAGTATAAGTTGAAGAGTTTGTGAATAAAGGTGTGCGCACACATAGTGAGCTGTAGGAAAATAGGCAGGGAGCAATGCCGGCTGGGGTATATGTTCTTGTATGTTGTCTGACTGTTTGATTTGAATGTGTTGTGTAAGTGTCCTGTTGAATGTTTGGGCTTTGACACTTCACTGTGGTTGTTAACTGTGTGGTGTGTCCTGAAATGTTATATGTTTGGGCTGTGTGACATGCTTAATGCTTGTCAGTAGCTACCCACTTATTCATATATAGCAACTTGACAACATAAGAAGTCTGGACATACTTTGATAGTAGTTGTAGAAGTATCCTTATTGATAATAGATAAACTAATTCATAGTGATAGAACAGTAGATGAACAGGTGCCTGCACGTCTCACAAAAATAAAATGGGTGTATGATTGCTGACGGCAGAGCAATACTGCCAAACTTATGAGTTCTTGTGGCAAACTTGATTCAGTGTCTTGACGTGTATACGCTGTTTCGCTGACTTGATTGTCACAAGAAACAAAGTGTGTTTGATAAGATCCGACCATTTTATTACGGGAGGATCAGTATGTATGGATTCTGATGTGACTGATAAACCCATTCGTATCTTAAGCATAATCTAATACGTGAGACAACGCCCTGGCACACAATCAAAAAAAAAAAGAGAGAGCGGTTTTGTGTCCCCACAGTCCATAATGTAGAAAAGAGAGAAAAAAGCCTTTCTGATTTGGTGTGTGTGCTCATAGTGCAGAGTGTAGAGAAAAGAGAGAAAAGAAAGCCGTTTTGGTGTCACGGGTGTTGTGACTTACACACACACATTTCTGAATTGAGAAAAGAAATTATTTTAGAGGAAGCAGTAGAGTTTAGATCCCACATTTGTTGATAGGCATTCATTTATTTCTTCACTTCTGATGAAGTTTCAACAATAAACAACAAACTTTGTATTATGAGAAAGAACCAGACTCATTCTTCAGGAATCCGAAAATAAGCACGAATTCGGATTCTCCTATAAAACGAATTAATTAACTCAAACCAAGTTAAGACTGCTTTGTCCTTCATATTTATTCATGTCTAATCAAGTTTCAACGATAAACAACGTACTTTGTAGAATGTGAAAGAACTTCTTCAGCAATAAGCATCTCTCGACATATGACGAAATACAGATTTTGTTATAAAATTAATTTCTTCTATCAGCGTGACTTAAAACTGTTTGTCCTCCTTATTTATCCACTTCAAATCAAGTTTCAACAATTAAAAAAAAATTGTAGTTTGAGAAAGAACAACTTAATCTTCAGCAATCAGTATAAAAAGAGGGTAACAAAAGGTGCAAATGCCAACTATACATCACTAAAAGGTGGAGCGGAAGTATTCAGCTGCAAGTAGGTGTGAATGTTCGACCATAATTTGTAAAAAGTGGGTAAGAAAAGGTTCGAATGCCTGACTAAATATTAACAAAAGCGGGAGGAGAGGTCTTCGGATGAGAGTGGGTGAGAATTTCCTACCATACAAGTATGGTGGAGAGGAAGCTGTGATTGGCCGACAATAGTAAAAAGCAGGTGAGAAAAGGTGCGAATGTCAAAACATACATGATCAAAACAGGGAGCGGAGGTGTTTGGCTGCGACAAGGTGTGAATGTCCACCCATAATTAATGAAAAACGGGCAACAAGTAGGTTCGAATGCCCAACCATACATCATCAAAAGCAGGAGTGGATGTGTTCGGCTTCAAGAAGGTATGAATGTCCATCAATAATTGCTATAAAACATGAAAGAAAATTTTCGAATATCAAACCGCACATAATCATAAGCGGGAGAGGAGGTGTTCCGCTGCAAGAAGGTGTGAATATCCACCCATAATTACTGAAAAATGGGTAAGAAAAGGTGCGAATGCCCAACCATACATCATCAAAAGCAGGAGTGGATGTGTTCGGCTACAAGAAGGTTTGAATGTCCGACCATAGTTTGTAAAAAGCGGGTAAGAACAGGTTTGTATGCCCGACTGTACACCATCAAATGCGGGAGCGGAGGTGTTCGGCTGTGAGTAGGTGTGAATCTCCAACCATAATTGCTGAAAAATGTGTTAGAAAAGGTAAGAATGCCGGTCCATACATCATCAAAAGCAGGAGAGGTGGTGTTCGGCTGCAAGTAGGTGTGAATGTCCAGCCATAATTACTCACAAATGGGTAAGAAAAGGTAGTATTGCCAGACCATATATGATCAAAACAGGGAGCGGAGGTGGTTAAGCTGCAAGAAGGTGTTAATGTCCGACTAAAGTTCAAATATATTAACAAAAGCGGGAGGAGAGGTCTTCGGATGAAAGTGGTTGAAAATTTCCAACCATAATGTATAAAATGCGGTGAAAAAAAAGGTGTGATAGAACACTAAAAGGTGGAGCGGAAGTGTTCGGCTGCAAGAAGGTGTGAATGTCCGACTATATTTGGTGAAAAGCAGGTGAAGCAAGGTCTGAATTGCCCAACCTTACATCATCAAAAGCAAGATCAGAGTTGTTTGGCTGCAAGAAGGCCATAGTTTGCCAAAAGCGGGTATGGTGCGAATGTCCGACTAAATATCAACAAAATTTGGGGCGGATGTTTTCGGATGCAAGTGGGTGTGAATATCCCACCATACAAGTATGGTGGAGAGGAAGCTGTGAATAGCCGACCATAGTTTGGAAAAAGCGGGTAAGAAAAGGTTTGAATGCCCGAACATACACCATCAAAAGAGGGAGCGGAGGTGTTCCGCTGTACGAAGGTGTGAATGTCCGACTATACTTGGTAAAAAGCGGGTAAGAAAAGGTTAAAATACCCGACTGTACACAATCAATAGCGGGAGCGGATGTGTTCGGCTACAAGAAGGTGTGACAGTCCGACCATGGTTTGTAAAAAGCGGGTAAGAAAAGGTGCGAATGTCCGACAATGTATGATCAAAAGAGAGAGCGGAGGTT
Organism: Leuresthes tenuis; assembly: GCF_036924035.1. NCBI lineage: Eukaryota > Metazoa > Chordata > Actinopteri > Atheriniformes > Atherinopsidae > Leuresthes > Leuresthes tenuis. Next base: position 32,508,630 of record NW_027325360.1, read on the forward strand.
TTCGGATACACAAAGGTTTGAATGTCCTACCATAGTTTGTAAATAGCGGGTAAGAAAAGGTTCGAATGCCCGACTATACACCATAAAAAGCGGGAGTGGAGGTGTTCCGCTGTAAGACGGTGTGAATGTCCGACCATAGTTGGTAAAAAGCGGGTAAGAAAAGGTTAAAATACCCGACTGTACACAATCAAAAGCGGGAGCGGAGTTGTTCGGCTACAAGAAGGTGTGAAAGTCCGACCATGGTTTGTAAAAAGCAGTTAAGAAAAGGTTCGAATATCCAAACCAAACATAATCAAAAGCGGTAGCAGAGCATTTCGACTGCAAGTAGGTGTGAATGTCCAGCCATAATTACTCACAAACGGGGGAAGAAAAGGTAGTATTGCCAGACCATACATGATCAAAACAGGGAGCGGAGGTTCAGCTGCAAGGTGTGAATGTCTGACTATAGTTTGTAAAAAGCGGGTAAGACAAGGTGCGAATGCCCAACAATGTATGATCAAAAGAGAGAGCGGAGGTGTTCGGCTGCAAGGTCTGAATGTCCAACCATAATTTGTAAAAACCGGGTAAGAAAAGGCTCGAAAGCCCGACTATACATCATCAAAAGCGGGAGCGGAGGTGTTCAGCTGCAAGAAGGTGTGAATGTTCGACTAAAGTTTGTAAAAAGCTGGTAAGACAAGGAGCGATGTCCCGACATTGTATGATCAAAAGCGGGAGCGGAGGTGTCCAGCTGTGAGTAGGTGTGATTGTCCGACCATAATTGCTGAAAAATGTGTTAGAAAAGGTAAGAATACTGGACCATACATCATCAAAAGTGGGAGAGGTGGTGTTCGGCTGCAAGAAGGTGTGAAAGTCCGACAATGGTTTGTAAAAAGCGGGTAATAAAAGGTTCGAATGCCCGAATATACATCATCAAAAGCGGAAGCGGAGGTGTTCGGATGCAAGAAGGTGTGAACGTCCGACCAAAGTTTGTAAAAAGCAGTGAAAAGCGAGAAAAAGCATTTCGTGAGTTCCGCATGATTTGGGATTTTGCTTATAAAATGCATTACTTCACTCAAACTATGTTAAAACTGATTTGTCCTTCATATTTACCATGTCTACAAATATTTAGACAAAAAAACAAGGTTGTACTTTGCAGTAAAAGAAAGAGCAAATCTAAAGTTTCAGGAATCCGAGTATAAGCCTGCTTTCATGAGTTCTGCACGATTTCGGATTTTGCTATAAAATGAATTGCTTTGCTCAAACCAAGTTAAAACTGCTTTGTCCTTCCATATTCATCAATGTCTAGATCGACTTCAACAAAGAAAAACATTGGACTTTGCAGTAGAAGAAGTTGAAATCCATCTACACATTGATAAATATGAAGGACAAAGCAGTTCCCACTTGCCCATAAGAAAATAAGCTTATTCTCGGATTCCTGATCCTTCAGTGTTGCTCTTTCTTCTACTGCAAAATACAATGTTGTTCTTTGTTGAAGTCGATCTAGACATTGATAAATATGAAGTAAAAAGCAGTTTTAACTCGGTTTGAGTGAATGAATTCATTTTATACATAAAATCCGAAATCGTGCAGAACTCATGAAAATAAGCTTATTCTCGGATTCCTAAAACTTTTGATTGGCTCTTTCTTTTACTGCAAAGTACAACGTTGTTTTTTTGTTTAAATCTTTCGAGACATTGATAAATATGAAGGTAAAAGCCGTTTTAACATAGTTTGAGTGAAGGAATTGATTTTATAGATAAAATCCCAAATCATGCAGAACTCCTCAAAAGGGAGGTATGGCTTAATCACAAGTGTGGCTCTTTCTCATTCAGGGTAATATGAGGAAGTTTATGCTTGAAATATATGTAGAAATGGGTACATATGAAGGACAAAGCAGTGTTAACTTAGTTTGCGTGAAGAAATTCATTTTATACATAAAATCCGAAATCGTGCAGAACTCATGAAAATAAGCTTATTCTCGGATTCCTAAAACTTTTGATTTGCACTTTCTTTTACTGCAAAGTACAACGTTGTTTTTTGTTGAAATCTATCTAGACATTGATAAATACCAGCCAAAACTCTGCTGCCACTTTTGATAATTTATGGTTGGGCATTCTTACCTTTTCTTACCCGCTTTTTACAAATTATGATCTTACATTCACACCTACTTGCAGTCGAACACCTTCTCATCCACTTATGATCATGTGCGGTTGGGCTTTCGCACCTTTTCTTACCCATTTTTCAGTAATTATGGGTGGGCATTCAGACCTTCTTGCAGCCGAAAACCTCCGCTCCTCTTTTGATCATACATTGTTGGGCATTCACACCTTGTCTTACCCGCTTTTTACAAACTTTAGTCGGACATTCAAACCTTCTTGCAGCTGAACCACCTCCGCTCCCTGTTTTGATCATATATGGTCTGGCAATAGTACCTTTTCTTACCCGTTTGTGAGTAATTATGGCTGGACATTCACACCTTCTTGCAGCTGAACACCTCCTCTCCTGCTAATGATCATGTAAGGTTTGATATTCGAAAATTTTCTTTCATGTTTTAAAGCAATTATTAATGGACATTCACACCTACTTGCAGCCGAACACCACCTCTCCCGCTTTTGATGATGTATGGACAGGCATTCTTACCTTTTCTAACACATTTTTCAGCAATTATGGTTGGAGAATCACACCTACTCACAGCCGAACAACTCCGCTACCGCATTTGATGGTGTATAGTCGGGCATTCTCACCCTTTCTCATCAGCTTTTTGCAAATTATTCTCTGACATTCACACCTACTTGCAGTCGAACACCTTCTCATCCGCTTTTGATTATGTTTGGTTAGATATTCGAACCTTTTCTTAACTGCTTTTTTACAAAGTTTGGTTGGACGTTCACACCTTCTTGCAGCCGAACACCTACGCTTCCGGTTTTGATAGTGTATTTTCGGGCATACGAACCTTTTCTTACCCGCTTTTTACAAACCATGGTCGGACTTTCACACTTTCTCTTAGCTGAACAACTCCGCTCCCTCTTTTGATTGTGTACAGTCGGGTATTTTAACCTTTTCTTACCCGCTTTTTACCAACTATTGTCGGACATTCACACCGTCTTAGAGCGGAACACCTCCTCTCCCGCTTATGATCATGTACGGTTTGATGTTCGAAAATTTACTTTCTTGTTTTAAAGCAATTATTGATGGACATTCAAACCTTCTTTTTGATGGTGTATAGTCGGGCTTTCGAGCCTTTTCTTCCCGGTTTTTACAAACCATGGTCGGACTTTCACACCTTCTTGTAGCCGAACAACTCCGCTCCCGCTATTGATTGTGTACAGTCGGGTATTTTAACCTTTTCTTACCCGCTTTTTACCAACTATGGTCGGACATTCACACCGTCTTACAGCGGAACACCTCTGCTCCCGCTTTTGATGGTGTATAGTCGGGCATTCGAACCTTTTCTTACCCGCTTTTTACAAACTATGGTGGGACATTCAAACCTTCTTATATCCGAAAACCTCCGCTCTCTCTTTAGATCATACATTGTCGGACATTCGCACCTTTTCTTACCCGCTTTTTACAAACCATGGTCGGACTTTCACACCTTCTTGTAGCCGAACACATCCGCTCCCGCTATTGATTGTGTACAGTCGGGTATTTTAACCTTTTCTTACCCGCTTCTTACCAACTATGGTCGGACATTCACACCTTCGTACAGCGGAACACCTCCGCTCCCTCTTTTGATGGTGTATGTTCGGGTATTCAAACCTTTTCTTACCCGCTTTTTCCAAACTATGGTCGGCTATTCACAGCTTCCTCTCCACCATACTTTTATGGTTGGATATTCACACCCACTTGCATCCGAAGACCTCTGCCCCAAATTTTGTTGATATTTAGTATGACATTCGCACCTTACCCGCTTTTGGCAAACTATGGCCTTCTTGCAGCCAAACACCTCTGATCTCGCTTTTGATGATGTAAGGTTGGGCATTCAGACCTTGCTTCACCTGCTTTTCACCAAATATAGTCGGACATTCACACCTTCTTGCAGCCGAACACTTCCGCTCCACCTTTTAGTGTTCTATCACACCTTTTTTTCACCGCATTTTATACATTATGGTCGGAAATTTTCAACCACTCTCATCCGAAGACCTCTCCTCCCGCTTTCTTTAATGTATTTTAACTTTAGTCGGACATTCAAACCTTCTTGCAGCTGAACCACCTCCGCTCCCTGTTTTGATCATATATGGTCTGGCAATACTACCTTTTCTTACCCGTTTGTGAGTAATTATGGCTGGACATTCACACCTACTTGCAGCCGAACACAACCTCTCTCACTTTTGATGATGTATGGACCGGCATTTTTACCTTTTCTAACAAATTTTCAGCAATTATGGTCGGAGATTCACACCTACTCACAGCCGAACAACTCCGCTCCCGCATTTGATGATGTATAGTCGGGCATTCTCACCCTTTCTCATCAGCTTTTTGCAAATTATGATCTGACATTCACACCTACTTGCAGTCGAACAGCTCTGCTCCCGCTTTTGATTATGTATGGTTGGATATTCGAACCTTTTCTTAACTGCTTTTTACATATTTTGGTTTGACGTTCACACCTTCTTGTAGCCGAACACTTCCACTCCTGCTTTTGATGATGTATGGTTGGGCATTCACACCTTTTTTTTGCCCATTTTTCAGGAATTATGGGTGGACATTCACACCTTGCAGCTGAACACCTCCTATCCCACTTATGATCATGTGTGGTTTGATTTTCGAAAAGTTTCTTTCATGTTTTCTAGCAATTATTGATGGACATGTAGACCTTCTTGCAGCTGAACACCTCCGCTCCCGCTTATGATCATACATTGTCAGGCATTCGCACCTTGTCTTACCCACTTTTTACAAACTTTAGTCGAACAGTCACACCTACTTGCAGCCGAACACAACCTCTCTCGCTCAATGATGATGTATGGACCGGCATTCTTACCTTTTCTAACACATTTTTCAGCAATTATGGTCGGAGATTCACACCTACTCACAGCCGAACAACTCCGCTCCCGCATTTGATGGTGTATAGTTGGGCATTCTCACCCTTTCTCATCAGCTTTTTGCAAATTATGATCTGACATTCACACCTACTTGCAGTCGAAAAGCTCTGCTCCCGCTTTTGATTATGTTTGGTTGGATATTCGAACCTTTTCTTAACTGCTTTTTACAAACTTTGGTTGGACGTTCACACCTTCTTGTAGCCGAACACATGCACTCCTGCTTTTGATGATGTATGGTTGGGCATTCGCACCTTTTTTTTACCCATTTTTCAGGTATTATGGGTGGACATTCACACCTTCTTGCAGCTGAACACCTTCTCTCCCACTTATGATCATGTGTGGTTTGATTTTCGAAAATTTTCTTTCATGTTTTCTAGCAATTATTGATGGACATTTAGACCTTCTTGCAGCCGAACACAACCTCTCCCGCTTTTGGTGATATATGGTCCGGCATTCTTACCTTTTCTAACACATTTTTCAGCAATTATGGTCGGAGATTCACACCTACTCACAGACGAACAACTCCGCTCCCGCATTTGATGGTGTATAGTCGGGCATTCTCACCCTTTCTCATCAGCTTTTTGCAAATTATGATCTGACATTCACACCTACTTGCAGTCGAACAGCTCTGCTCCCGCTTTTGATTATGTATGGTTGGATATTCGAACCTTTTCTTAAGTGCTTTTTACAAACTTTGGTTGGACGTTCACACCTTCTTGTAGCCGAACACATGCACTCCTTCTTTTGATGATGTATGGTTGGGCATTCGCACCTTTTTTTTACCCATTTTTCAGGTATTATGGGTGGACATTCACACCTTCTTGCAGCTGAACACCTCCTCTCCCACTTATGATCATGTGTGGTTTGATTTTCGAAAATTTTCTTTCATGTTTTCTAGCAATTATTGATGGACATTTAGACCTTCTTGCAGCTGAACACCACCTCTCCCGATTTTGATGATGTATGGACCGGCATTTTTACCTTTTCTAACACATTTTTCAGCAATTATGGTTGGAGATTCACACCTACTCACAGCCGAACAACTCCGCTACCGCATTTGATGGTGTATAGTCGGGCATTCTCACCCTTTCTCATCAGCTTTTTGCAAATTATGATCTGACATTCACACCTACTTCCAGTCGAACAGCTCTGCTCCCGCTTTTGATTATGTTTGGTTAGATATTCGAACCTTTTCTTAAGTGCTTTTTACAAACTTTGGTCGGACGTTCACAATATCTTGCAGCCGAACACCTCCGCTTCCGCTTTTGATGGTGTATATTCGGGCATACGAACCTTTTCTTACCCGCTTTTTACAAACCAAGGTCGGACTTTCACACCTTCTCTTAGCTGAACAACTCCGCTCCCTCTTTTGATTGTGTACAGTCGGGTAATTTAACCTTTTCTTACCCGCTTTTTACCATCTATGGTCGGACATTCACACCGTCTTACAGCGGAACACCTCCGCTCCCTCTTTTGATGATGTATGGTTAGGCATTCGCACCTTTTCTTACCCATTTTTCAGTAATTATGGGTAGACATTCACACCTTCTTGCAGCTGAACACCTCCTCTCCCGCTTATGATCATGTGCAGTTTGATATTCGAAAATTTTCTTTCATGTTTTCTAGCAATTATTGATGGACATTCAGACCGTCTTGCAGCTGAACACCTCCGCTCCCACTTTTGATGGTGTATAGTCGGGCTTTCGAGCCTTTTCTTCCCCGGTTTTTACAAATTATGGTTGGACATTCAGACCTTCTTGCAGCCGAAAACCTCCACTCCCTCTTTTGATCATACATTGTCGGGCATTCGCACCTTTTATTACCCGCTTTTTACAAACCATGGTCGGACTTTCACACCTTTTAGTAGCCGAACAACTCCGCTCCCGCTATTGATTGTGTACAGTCGGGTATTTTAACCTTTTCTTACCCGCTTTTTACCAACTATGGTTGGACATTCACACCTTCTTACAGCAGAACACCTCCGCTCCCTGTTTTGATTATGTATGGTTTGACATTCGCACCTTCTCTCACCCGCCTTTTACTATGGTCGGCCATTCACAGCTTCCTCTCCACCATACTTGTATGGTGGGATATTCACACCCACTTGCATCCGAAGACCTCCGCCCCCACTTTTGTTGATATTTAGTCGGTCATTCGCACCTTACCCGCTTTTGGCAAACTATGGCCTTCTTGCAGCCAAACACCTCTGATCTCGCTTTTGATGATGTAAGGTTGGGCATTCAGACCTTGCTTCACCTGCTTTTCACCAAATATAGTCGGACATTCACACCCACTTGCATCCGAAGACCTCCGCCCCAAATTTTGTTGATATTTAGTCGGACATTCGCACCTTACCCGCTTTTGGCAAACTATGGCCTTCTTGCAGCCAAACACCTCTGATCTCGCTTTTGATGATGTAAGGTTGGGCATTCAGACCTTGCTTCACCTGCTTTTCACCAAATGTAGTCGGACATTCACACCTTCTCGCAGCCGAACACTTCCGCTCCACCTTTTAGTGTTCTATCACACCTTTTTTTCACCGCATTTTATACATTATGGTTGGAAATTTTCAACCACTCTCATCCGAAGACCTCTCCTCCCGCTTTTGTTAATATATTTGAACTTTAGTCGGACATTCAAACCTTCTTGCAGCTGAACCACCTCCGCTCCCTGTTTTGATCATATATGGTCTGGCAATACTACCTTTTCTTACCCGTTTGTGAGTAATTATGGCTGGACATTCACACCTACTTGCAGCCGAACACAACCTCTCTCGCTTTTGATGATGTATGGACCGGCATTCTTACCTTTTCTAACACATTTTTCAGCAATTATGGTCGGAGATTCACACCTACTCACAGCCGAACAACTCCGCTCCCGCATTTGATGGTGTATAGTCGGGCATTCTCACCCTTTCTCATCAGCTATTTGCAAATTATGATCTGACATTCACACCTACTTGCAGTCGAACAGCTCTGCTCCCGTTTTGATTATGTATGGTTGGATATTCGAACCTTTTCTTAACTGCTTTTTACAAACTTTGGTTGGACGTTCACACCTTCTTGTAGCCGAACACATGCACTCCTTCTTTTGATGATGTATGGTTGGGCATTCGCACCTTTTTTTTACCCATTTTTCAGGTATTATGGGTGGACATTCACACCTTCTTGCAGCTGAACACCTCCTCTCCCACTTATGATCATGTTTGGTTTGATTTTCGAAAATTTTCTTTCATGTTTTCTAGCAATTATTGATGGACATTTAGACCTTCTTGCAGCTGAACACCACCTCTCCCGATTTTGATGATGTATGGACCGGCATTTTTACCTTTTCTAACACATTTTTCAGCAATTATGGTTGGAGATTCACACCTACTCACAGCCGAATAACTCCGCTACCGCATTTGATGGTGTATAGTCGGGCATTCGCACCTTTTCTTACCCATTTTTCAGTAATTATTGGTAGACATTCACACCTTCTTGCAGCTGAACACCTCCTCTCCCGCTTATGATCATGTGCAGTTTGATATTCGAAAATTTTCTTTCATGTTTTTTAGCAATTATTGATGGACATTCAGACCGTCTTGCAGCTGAACACCTCCGCTCCAACTTTTGATGGTGTATAGTCGGGCTTTCGAGCCTTTTCTTCCCCGGTTTTTACAAATTATGGTTGGACATTCAGACCTTCTTGCAGCCGAAAACCTCCACTCCCTCTTTTGATCATACATTGTCGGGCATTCGCACCTTTTCTTACCCGCTTTTTACAAACCATGGTCGGACTTTCACACCTTTTAGTAGCCGAACAACTCCGCTCCCGCTATTGATTGTGTACAGTCGGGTATTTTAACCTTTTCTTACCCGCTTTTTACCAACTATGGTTGGACATTCACACCTTCTTACAGCAGAACACCTCCGCTCCCTGTTTTGATTATGTATGGTTTGACATTCGCACCTTCTCTCACCCGCCTTTTACTATGGTCGGCCATTCACAGGTTCCTCTCCACCATACTTGTATGGTGGGATATTCACACCCACCTGCATCCGAAGACCTCCGCCCCCACTTTTGTTGATATTTAGTCGGTCATTCACACCTTACCCGCTTTTGGCAAACTATGGCCTTCTTGCAGCCAAACACCTCTGATCTCGCTTTTGATGATGTAAGGTTGGGCATTCAGACCTTGCTTCACCTGCTTTTCACCAAATATAGTCGGACATTCACACCCACTTGCATCCGAAGACCTCCGCCCCAAATTTTGTTGATATTTAGTCAGACATTCGCACCTTACCCTCTTTTGGCAAACTATGGCCTTCTTGCAGCCAAACACCTCTGATCTCGCTTTTGATGATGTAAGGTTGGGCATTCAGACCTTGCTTCACCGGCTTTTCACCAAATATAGTCGGACATTCACACCTTCTTGCAGCCGAACACTTCCGCTCCACCTTTTAGTGTTCTATCACACCTTTTTTTCACCGCATTTTATACATTATGGTTGGAAATTTTCAACCACTCTCATCCGAAGACCTCTCCTCCCGCTTTTGTTAATATATTTTAACTTTAGTCGGACATTCAAACATTCTTGCAGCTGAACCACCTCCGCTCCCTGTTTTGATCATATATGGTCTGGCAATACTACCTTTTCTTACCCGTTTGTGAGTAATTATGGCTGGACATTCACACCTACTTGCAGCCGAACACAACCTCTCTCGCTTTTTATGATGTATGGACCGGCATTCTTACCTTTTCTAACACATTTTTCAGCAATTATGGTTGGAGATTCACACCTACTCACAACCGAACAACTCCGCTCCCGCATTTGATGGTGTATAGTCGGGCATTCTCACCCTTTCTCATCAGCTTTTTGCAAATTATGATCTGACATTCACACCTACTTGCAGTCGAACAGCTCTGCTCCCGCTTTTGATTATGTATGGTTGGATATTCGAACCTTTTCTTAACTGCTTTTTACAAACTTTGGTTGGACGTTCACACCTTCTTGTAGCCGAACACATGCACTCCTTCTTTTGATGATGTATGGTTGGGCATTCGCACCTTTTTTTTACCCATTTTTCAGTTATTATGGGTGGACATTCACACCTTCTTGCAGCTGAACACCTCCTCTCCCACTAATGATCATGTGTGGTTTGATTTTCGAAAATTTTCTTTCATGTTTTCTAGCAATTATTGATGGACATTTAGACCTTCTTGCAGCTGAACACCACCTCTCCCGATTTTGATGATGTATGGACCGGCATTCTTACCTTTTCTAACACATTTTTCAGCAATTATGGTCGGAGATTCACACCTACTCACAGCCGAACAACTCCGCTCCCGCATTTGATGGTGTATAGTCGGGCATTCTCACCCTTTCTCATCAGCTTTTTGCAAATTATGATCTGACATTCACACCTACTTGCAGTCGAACAGCTCTGCTCCCGCTTTTGATTATGTATGGTTGGATATTCGAACCTTTTCTTAACTGCTTTTTACAAACTTTGGTCGGACGTTCACAATATCTTGCAGCCGAACACCTCCGCTTCCTCTTTTGATGGTGTATATTTGGGCATACGAACCTTTTCTTACCCGCTTTTTACAAACCAAGGTCGGACTTTCACACCTTCTCTTAGCTGAACAACTCTGCTCCCTCTTTTGATTGTGTACAGTCGGGTAATTTAACCTTTTCTTACCCGCTTTTTACCATCTATGGTCGGACATTCACACCGTCTTACAGCGGAACACCTCCGCTCCCTCTTTTGATGATGTATGGTTAGGCATTCGCACCTTTTATTACCCATTTTTCAGTAATTATGGGTAGACATTCACACCTTCTTGCAGCTGAACACCTCCTCTCCCGCTTATGATCATGTGCAGTTTGATATTCGAAAATTTTCTTTCATGTTTTCTAGCAATTATTGATGGACATTCAGACCGTCTTGCAGCTGAACACCTCCGCTCCCACTTCTGATGGTGTATAGTCGGGCTTTCGAGCCTTTTCTTCCCCGTTTTTTACAAATTATGGTTGGACATTCAGACCTTCTTGCAGCCGAAAACCTCCACTCCCTCTTTTGATCATACATTGTCGGGCATTCGCACCTTTTCTTACCCGCTTTTTACAAACCATGGTCGGACTTTCACACCTTTTAGTAGCCGAACAACTCAGCTCCCGCTATTGATTGTGTACAGTCGGGTATTTTAACCTTTTCTTACCCGCTTTTTACCAACTATGGTTGGACATTCACACCTTCTTACAGCAGAACACCTCCGCTCCCTGTTTTGATTATGTATGGTTTGACATTCGCACCTTCTCTCACCCGCCTTTTACTATGGTCGGCCATTCACAGCTTCCTCTCCACCATACTTGTATGGTGGGATATTCACACCCACTTGCATCCGAAGACCTCCGCCCCCACTTTTGTTGATACCCGCTTTTGGCAAACTATGGCCTTCTTGCAGCCAAACACCTCTGATCTCGCTTTTGATGATGTAAGGTTGGGCATTCAGACCTTGCTTCACCTGCTTTTCACCAAATATAGTCGGACATTCACACCTTCTTGCAGCCGAACACTTCCGCTTTTAGTGTTCTAGGCATTCACATATTTTTTTTCACCGTATTTTATAGATTATGGTTGGAAATTCTCACCCACTCTCATCCGAAGACCTCTCCTCCCGCTTTTGTTAATATATAGTCGGGCATTCGAACCTTTTCTTATCCGCTTTTTACAAATTATGGTCGAACATTCACACCTACTTGCAGCTGAATACTTCCGCTCCACCTTTTAGGTATGTATGGTTGGCATTTGCACCTCTTTTTATACTGATTGCTGAAGATTAAGTTGTTCTTTCTCAAACTACAAATTTTTTTTAATTGTTGAAACTTGATTTGAAGTGGATAAATAAGGAGGACAAACAGTTTTAAGTCAGGCTGATAGAAGGAATTAATTTTATAGCAAAATCTGTATTTCGTCATATGTCGAGAGATGCTTATTGCTGAAGAAGTTCTTTCTCATTCTACAAAGTACAACGTTGTTTATCGTTGAAACTTGATTAGACATGAATAAATATGAAGGACAAAGCAGTCTTAACTTGGTTTGAGTTAATGAATTCGTTTTATAGGAGAATCCGAATTCGTGCATAACTCATAAAATAGAGCTTATTTTCGGATTCCTGAAGAATGAGTCTGGTTCTTTCTCATAATACAAAGTTTGTTGTTGAAACTTCATCAGATTGTGTCTATCAACAAATGTGTTAACTGTGTGGTGTGTCCTGAAATGTTATATGTTTGGGCTGTGTGACATGCTTAATGCTTGTCAGTAGCTACCCACTTATTCATATATAGCAACTGACAACATAAGAAGTCTGGACATACTTTGATAGTAGTTGTAGAAGTATCCTTATTGATAATAGATAAACTAATTCATAGTGATAGAACAGTAGATGAACAGGTGCCTGCACGTCTCACGAAAATAAAATGGGTGTATGATTGCTGACGGCAGAGCAATACTGCCAAACTTATGAGTTCTTGTGGCAAACTTGATTCAGTGTCTTGACGTGTATACGCTGTTTCGCTGACTTGATTGTCACAAGAAACAAAGTGTGTTTGATAAGATCCGACCATTTTATTACGGGAGGATCAGTATGTATGGATTCTGATGTGACTGATAAACCCATTCGTATCTTAAGCATAATCTAATACGTGAGACAACGCCCTGGCACACAATCAAAAAAAAAAAGAGAGAGCGGTTTTGTGTCCCCACAGTCCATAATGTAGAAAAGAGAGAAAAAAGCCTTTCTGATTTGGTGTGTGTGCTCATAGTGCAGAGTGTAGAGAAAAGAGAGAAAAGAAAGCCGTTTTGGTGTCACGGGTGTTGTGACTTACACACACACATTTCTGAATTGAGAAAAGAAATTATTTTAGAGGAAGCAGTAGAGTTTAGATCCCACATTTGTTGATAGGCATTCATTTATTTCTTCGCTTCTGATGAAGTTTCAACAATAAACAACAAACTTTGTATTATGAGAAAGAACCAGACTCATTCTTCAGGAATCCGAAAATAAGCACGAATTCGGATTCTCCTATAAAACGAATTAATTAACTCAAACCAAGTTAAGACTGCTTTGTCCTTCATATTTATTCATGTCTAATCAAGTTTCAACGATAAACAACGTTGTACTTTGTAGAATGTGAAAGAACTTCTTCAGCAATAAGCATCTCTCGACATATGACGAAATACAGATTTTGCTATAAAATTAATTTCTTCTATCAGCGTGACTTAAAACTGTTTGTCCTCCTTATTTATCCACTTCAAATCAAGTTTCAACAATTAAAAAAAAATTGTAGTTTGAGAAAGAACAACTTAATCTTCAGCAATCAGTATAAAAAGAGGGTAACAAAAGGTGCAAATGCCAACCATACATCACTAAAAGGTGGAGCGGAAGTATTCAGCTGCAAGTAGGTGTGAATGTTCGACCATAATTTGTAAAAAGTGGGTAAGAAAAGGTTCGAATGCCCGACTAAATATTAACAAAAGCGGGAGGAGAGGTCTTCGGATGAGAGTGGGTGAGAATTTCCTACCATACAAGTATGGTGGAGAGGAAGCTGTGATTGGCCGACAATAGTAAAAAGCAGGTGAGAAAAGGTGCGAATGTCAAAACATACATGATCAAAACAGGGAGCGGAGGTGTTTGGCTGCGACAAGGTGTGAATGTCCACCCATAATTAATGAAAAACGGGCAAAAAGTAGGTTCGAATGCCCAACCATACATCATCAAAAGCAGGAGTGGATGTGTTCGGCTTCAAGAAGGTATGAATGTCCATCAATAATTGCTATAAAACATGAAAGAAAATTTTCGAATATCAAACCGCACATAATCATAAGCGGGAGATGAGGTGTTACGCTGCAAGAAGGTGTGAATATCCACCCATAATTACTGAAAAATGGGTAAGAAAAGGTGCGAATGCCCAACCATACATCATCAAAAGCAGGAGTGGATGTGTTCGGCTACAAGAAGGTTTGAATGTCCGACCATAGTTTGTAAAAAGCGGGTAAGAACAGGTTTGTATGCCCGACTGTACACCATCAAATGCGGGAGCGGAGGTGTTCGGCTGTGAGTAGGTGTGAATCTCCAACCATAATTGCTGAAAAATGTGTTAGAAAAGGTAAGAATGCCGGTCCATACATCATCAAAAGCAGGAGAGGTGGTGTTCGGCTGCAAGTAGGTGTGAATGTCCAGCCATAATTACTCACAAATGGGTAAGAAAAGGTAGTATTGCCAGACCATATATGATCAAAACAGGGAGCGGAGGTGGTTAAGCTGCAAGAAGGTGTTAATGTCCGACTAAAGTTCAAATATATTAACAAAAGCGGGAGGAGAGGTCTTCGGATGAAAGTGGTTGAAAATTTCCAACCATAATGTATAAAATGCGGTGAAAAAAAAGGTGTGATAGAACACTAAAAGGTGGAGCGGAAGTGTTCGGCTGCAAGAAGGTGTGAATGTCCGACTATATTTGGTGAAAAGCAGGTGAAGCAAGGTCTGAATTGCCCAACCTTACATCATCAAAAGCAAGATCAGAGTTGTTTGGCTGCAAGAAGGCCATAGTTTGCCAAAAGCGGGTATGGTGCGAATGTCCGACTAAATATCAACAAAATTTGGGGCGGATGTTTTCGGATGCAAGTGGGTGTGAATATCCCACCATACAAGTATGGTGGAGAGGAAGCTGTGAATAGCCGACCATAGTTTGGAAAAAGCGGGTAAGAAAAGGTTTGAATGCCCGAACATACACCATCAAAAGAGGGAGCGGAGGTGTTCCGCTGTACGAAGGTGTGAATGTCCGACTATACTTGGTAAAAAGCGGGTAAGAAAAGGTTAAAATACCCGACTGTACACAATCAATAGCGGGAGCGGATGTGTTCGGCTACAAGAAGGTGTGACAGTCCGACCATGGTTTGTAAAAAGCGGGTAAGAAAAGGTGCGAATGTCCGACAATGTATGATCAAAAGAGAGAGCGGAGGTTTTCGGATACACAAAGGTTTGAATGTCCTACCATAGTTTGTAAATAGCGGGTAAGAAAAGGTTCGAATGCCCGACTATACACCATAAAAAGCGGGAGTGGAGGTGTTCCGCTGTAAGACGGTGTGAATGTCCGACCATAGTTGGTAAAAAGCGGGTAAGAAAAGGTTAAAATACCCGACTGTACACAATCAAAAGCGGGAGCGGAGTTGTTCGGCTACAAGAAGGTGTGAAAGTCCGACCATGGTTTGTAAAAAGCAGTTAAGAAAAGGTTCGAATATCCAAACCAAACATAATCAAAAGCGGTAGCAGAGCATTTCGACTGCAAGTAGGTGTGAATGTCCAGCCATAATTACTCACAAACGGGGGAAGAAAAGGTAGTATTGCCAGACCATACATGATCAAAACAGGGAGCGGAGGTTCAGCTGCAAGGTGTGAATGTCTGACTATAGTTTGTAAAAAGCGGGTAAGACAAGGTGCGAATGCCCAACAATGTATGATCAAAAGAGAGAGCGGAGGTGTTCGGCTGCAAGGTCTGAATGTCCAACCATAATTTGTAAAAACCGGGTAAGAAAAGGCTCGAAAGCCCGACTATACATCATCAAAAGCGGGAGCGGAGGTGTTCAGCTGCAAGAAGGTGTGAATGTTCGACTAAAGTTTGTAAAAAGCTGGTAAGACAAGGAGCGATGTCCCGACATTGTATGATCAAAAGCGGGAGCGGAGGTGTCCAGCTGTGAGTAGGTGTGATTGTCCGACCATAATTGCTGAAAAATGTGTTAGAAAAGGTAAGAATACTGGACCATACATCATCAAAAGTGGGAGAGGTGGTGTTCGGCTGCAAGAAGGTGTGAAAGTCCGACAATGGTTTGTAAAAAGCGGGTAATAAAAGGTTCGAATGCCCGAATATACATCATCAAAAGCGGAAGCGGAGGTGTTCGGATGCAAGAAGGTGTGAACGTCCGACCAAAGTTTGTAAAAAGCAGTGAAAAGCGAGAAAAAGCATTTCGTGAGTTCCGCATGATTTGGGATTTTGCTTATAAAATGCATTACTTCACTCAAACTATGTTAAAACTGATTTGTCCTTCATATTTACCATGTCTACAAATATTTAGACAAAAAAACAAGGTTGTACTTTGCAGTAAAAGAAAGAGCAAATCTAAAGTTTCAGGAATCCGAGTATAAGCCTGCTTTCATGAGTTCTGCACGATTTCGGATTTTGCTATAAAATGAATTGCTTTGCTCAAACCAAGTTAAAACTGCTTTGTCCTTCCATATTCATCAATGTCTAGATCGACTTCAACAAAGAAAAACATTGGACTTTGCAGTAGAAGAAGTTGAAATCCATCTACACATTGATAAATATGAAGGACAAAGCAGTTCCCACTTGCCCATAAGAAAATAAGCTTATTCTCGGATTCCTGATCCTTCAGTGTTGCTCTTTCTTCTACTGCAAAATACAATGTTGTTCTTTGTTGAAGTCGATCTAGACATTGATAAATATGAAGTAAAAAGCAGTTTTAACTCGGTTTGAGTGAATGAATTCATTTTATACATAAAATCCGAAATCGTGCAGAACTCATGAAAATAAGCTTATTCTCGGATTCCTAAAACTTTTGATTGGCTCTTTCTTTTACTGCAAAGTACAACGTTGTTTTTTTGTTTAAATCTTTCGAGACATTGATAAATATGAAGGTAAAAGCCGTTTTAACATAGTTTGAGTGAAGGAATTGATTTTATAGATAAAATCCCAAATCATGCAGAACTCCTCAAAAGGGAGGTATGGCTTAATCACAAGTGTGGCTCTTTCTCATTCAGGGTAATATGAGGAAGTTTATGCTTGAAATATATGTAGAAATGGGTACATATGAAGGACAAAGCAGTGTTAACTTAGTTTGCGTGAAGAAATTCATTTTATACATAAAATCCGAAATCGTGCAGAACTCATGAAAATAAGCTTATTCTCGGATTCCTAAAACTTTTGATTTGCACTTTCTTTTACTGCAAAGTACAACGTTGTTTTTTGTTGAAATCTATCTAGACATTGATAAATACCAGCCAAAACTCTGCTGCCACTTTTGATAATTTATGGTTGGGCATTCTTACCTTTTCTTACCCGCTTTTTACAAATTATGATCTTACATTCACACCTACTTGCAGTCGAACACCTTCTCATCCACTTATGATCATGTGCGGTTGGGCTTTCGCACCTTTTCTTACCCATTTTTCAGTAATTATGGGTGGGCATTCAGACCTTCTTGCAGCCGAAAACCTCCGCTCCTCTTTTGATCATACATTGTTGGGCATTCACACCTTGTCTTACCCGCTTTTTACAAACTTTAGTCGGACATTCAAACCTTCTTGCAGCTGAACCACCTCCGCTCCCTGTTTTGATCATATATGGTCTGGCAATAGTACCTTTTCTTACCCGTTTGTGAGTAATTATGGCTGGACATTCACACCTTCTTGCAGCTGAACACCTCCTCTCCTGCTAATGATCATGTAAGGTTTGATATTCGAAAATTTTCTTTCATGTTTTAAAGCAATTATTAATGGACATTCACACCTACTTGCAGCCGAACACCACCTCTCCCGCTTTTGATGATGTATGGACAGGCATTCTTACCTTTTCTAACACATTTTTCAGCAATTATGGTTGGAGAATCACACCTACTCACAGCCGAACAACTCCGCTACCGCATTTGATGGTGTATAGTCGGGCATTCTCACCCTTTCTCATCAGCTTTTTGCAAATTATTCTCTGACATTCACACCTACTTGCAGTCGAACACCTTCTCATCCGCTTTTGATTATGTTTGGTTAGATATTCGAACCTTTTCTTAACTGCTTTTTTACAAAGTTTGGTTGGACGTTCACACCTTCTTGCAGCCGAACACCTACGCTTCCGGTTTTGATAGTGTATTTTCGGGCATACGAACCTTTTCTTACCCGCTTTTTACAAACCATGGTCGGACTTTCACACTTTCTCTTAGCTGAACAACTCCGCTCCCTCTTTTGATTGTGTACAGTCGGGTATTTTAACCTTTTCTTACCCGCTTTTTACCAACTATTGTCGGACATTCACACCGTCTTAGAGCGGAACACCTCCTCTCCCGCTTATGATCATGTACGGTTTGATGTTCGAAAATTTACTTTCTTGTTTTAAAGCAATTATTGATGGACATTCAAACCTTCTTTTTGATGGTGTATAGTCGGGCTTTCGAGCCTTTTCTTCCCGGTTTTTACAAACCATGGTCGGACTTTCACACCTTCTTGTAGCCGAACAACTCCGCTCCCGCTATTGATTGTGTACAGTCGGGTATTTTAACCTTTTCTTACCCGCTTTTTACCAACTATGGTCGGACATTCACACCGTCTTACAGCGGAACACCTCTGCTCCCGCTTTTGATGGTGTATAGTCGGGCATTCGAACCTTTTCTTACCCGCTTTTTACAAACTATGGTGGGACATTCAAACCTTCTTATATCCGAAAACCTCCGCTCTCTCTTTAGATCATACATTGTCGGACATTCGCACCTTTTCTTACCCGCTTTTTACAAACCATGGTCGGACTTTCACACCTTCTTGTAGCCGAACACATCCGCTCCCGCTATTGATTGTGTACAGTCGGGTATTTTAACCTTTTCTTACCCGCTTCTTACCAACTATGGTCGGACATTCACACCTTCGTACAGCGGAACACCTCCGCTCCCTCTTTTGATGGTGTATGTTCGGGTATTCAAACCTTTTCTTACCCGCTTTTTCCAAACTATGGTCGGCTATTCACAGCTTCCTCTCCACCATACTTTTATGGTTGGATATTCACACCCACTTGCATCCGAAGACCTCTGCCCCAAATTTTGTTGATATTTAGTATGACATTCGCACCTTACCCGCTTTTGGCAAACTATGGGCTTCTTGCAGCCAAACACCTCTGATCTCGCTTTTGATGATGTAAGGTTGGGCATTCAGACCTTGCTTCACCTGCTTTTCACCAAATATAGTCGGACATTCACACCTTCTTGCAGCCGAACACTTCCGCTCCACCTTTTAGTGTTCTATCACACCTTTTTTTCACCGCATTTTATACATTATGGTCGGAAATTTTCAACCACTCTCATCCGAAGACCTCTCCTCCCGCTTTCTTTAATGTATTTTAACTTTAGTCGGACATTCAAACCTTCTTGCAGCTGAACCACCTCCGCTCCCTGTTTTGATCATATATGGTCTGGCAATACTACCTTTTCTTACCCGTTTGTGAGTAATTATGGCTGGACATTCACACCTACTTGCAGCCGAACACAACCTCTCTCACTTTTGATGATGTATGGACCGGCATTTTTACCTTTTCTAACAAATTTTCAGCAATTATGGTCGGAGATTCACACCTACTCACAGCCGAACAACTCCGCTCCCGCATTTGATGATGTATAGTCGGGCATTCTCACCCTTTCTCATCAGCTTTTTGCAAATTATGATCTGACATTCACACCTACTTGCAGTCGAACAGCTCTGCTCCCGCTTTTGATTATGTATGGTTGGATATTCGAACCTTTTCTTAACTGCTTTTTACATATTTTGGTTTGACGTTCACACCTTCTTGTAGCCGAACACTTCCACTCCTGCTTTTGATGATGTATGGTTGGGCATTCACACCTTTTTTTTGCCCATTTTTCAGGAATTATGGGTGGACATTCACACCTTGCAGCTGAACACCTCCTATCCCACTTATGATCATGTGTGGTTTGATTTTCGAAAAGTTTCTTTCATGTTTTCTAGCAATTATTGATGGACATGTAGACCTTCTTGCAGCTGAACACCTCCGCTCCCGCTTATGATCATACATTGTCAGGCATTCGCACCTTGTCTTACCCACTTTTTACAAACTTTAGTCGAACAGTCACACCTACTTGCAGCCGAACACAACCTCTCTCGCTCAATGATGATGTATGGACCGGCATTCTTACCTTTTCTAACACATTTTTCAGCAATTATGGTCGGAGATTCACACCTACTCACAGCCGAACAACTCCGCTCCCGCATTTGATGGTGTATAGTTGGGCATTCTCACCCTTTCTCATCAGCTTTTTGCAAATTATGATCTGACATTCACACCTACTTGCAGTCGAAAAGCTCTGCTCCCGCTTTTGATTATGTTTGGTTGGATATTCGAACCTTTTCTTAACTGCTTTTTACAAACTTTGGTTGGACGTTCACACCTTCTTGTAGCCGAACACATGCACTCCTGCTTTTGATGATGTATGGTTGGGCATTCGCACCTTTTTTTTACCCATTTTTCAGGTATTATGGGTGGACATTCACACCTTCTTGCAGCTGAACACCTCCTCTCCCACTTATGATCATGTGTGGTTTGATTTTCGAAAATTTTCTTTCATGTTTTCTAGCAATTATTGATGGACATTTAGACCTTCTTGCAGCCGAACACAACCTCTCCCGCTTTTGGTGATATATGGTCCGGCATTCTTACCTTTTCTAACACATTTTTCAGCAATTATGGTCGGAGATTCACACCTACTCACAGACGAACAACTCCGCTCCCGCATTTGATGGTGTATAGTCGGGCATTCTCACCCTTTCTCATCAGCTTTTTGCAAATTATGATCTGACATTCACACCTACTTGCAGTCGAACAGCTCTGCTCCCGCTTTTGATTATGTATGGTTGGATATTCGAACCTTTTCTTAAGTGCTTTTTACAAACTTTGGTTGGACGTTCACACCTTCTTGTAGCCGAACACATGCACTCCTTCTTTTGATGATGTATGGTTGGGCATTCGCACCTTTTTTTTACCCATTTTTCAGGTATTATGGGTGGACATTCACACCTTCTTGCAGCTGAACACCTCCTCTCCCACTTATGATCATGTGTGGTTTGATTTTCGAAAATTTTCTTTCATGTTTTCTAGCAATTATTGATGGACATTTAGACCTTCTTGCAGCTGAACACCACCTCTCCCGATTTTGATGATGTATGGACCGGCATTTTTACCTTTTCTAACACATTTTTCAGCAATTATGGTTGGAGATTCACACCTACTCACAGCCGAACAACTCCGCTACCGCATTTGATGGTGTATAGTCGGGCATTCTCACCCTTTCTCATCAGCTTTTTGCAAATTATGATCTGACATTCACACCTACTTCCAGTCGAACAGCTCTGCTCCCGCTTTTGATTATGTTTGGTTAGATATTCGAACCTTTTCTTAAGTGCTTTTTACAAACTTTGGTCGGACGTTCACAATATCTTGCAGCCGAACACCTCCGCTTCCGCTTTTGATGGTGTATATTCGGGCATACGAACCTTTTCTTACCCGCTTTTTACAAACCAAGGTCGGACTTTCACACCTTCTCTTAGCTGAACAACTCCGCTCCCTCTTTTGATTGTGTACAGTCGGGTAATTTAACCTTTTCTTACCCGCTTTTTACCATCTATGGTCGGACATTCACACCGTCTTACAGCGGAACACCTCCGCTCCCTCTTTTGATGATGTATGGTTAGGCATTCGCACCTTTTCTTACCCATTTTTCAGTAATTATGGGTAGACATTCACACCTTCTTGCAGCTGAACACCTCCTCTCCCGCTTATGATCATGTGCAGTTTGATATTCGAAAATTTTCTTTCATGTTTTCTAGCAATTATTGATGGACATTCAGACCGTCTTGCAGCTGAACACCTCCGCTCCCACTTTTGATGGTGTATAGTCGGGCTTTCGAGCCTTTTCTTCCCCGGTTTTTACAAATTATGGTTGGACATTCAGACCTTCTTGCAGCCGAAAACCTCCACTCCCTCTTTTGATCATACATTGTCGGGCATTCGCACCTTTTATTACCCGCTTTTTACAAACCATGGTCGGACTTTCACACCTTTTAGTAGCCGAACAACTCCGCTCCCGCTATTGATTGTGTACAGTCGGGTATTTTAACCTTTTCTTACCCGCTTTTTACCAACTATGGTTGGACATTCACACCTTCTTACAGCAGAACACCTCCGCTCCCTGTTTTGATTATGTATGGTTTGACATTCGCACCTTCTCTCACCCGCCTTTTACTATGGTCGGCCATTCACAGCTTCCTCTCCACCATACTTGTATGGTGGGATATTCACACCCACTTGCATCCGAAGACCTCCGCCCCCACTTTTGTTGATATTTAGTCGGTCATTCGCACCTTACCCGCTTTTGGCAAACTATGGCCTTCTTGCAGCCAAACACCTCTGATCTCGCTTTTGATGATGTAAGGTTGGGCATTCAGACCTTGCTTCACCTGCTTTTCACCAAATATAGTCGGACATTCACACCCACTTGCATCCGAAGACCTCCGCCCCAAATTTTGTTGATATTTAGTCGGACATTCGCACCTTACCCGCTTTTGGCAAACTATGGCCTTCTTGCAGCCAAACACCTCTGATCTCGCTTTTGATGATGTAAGGTTGGGCATTCAGACCTTGCTTCACCTGCTTTTCACCAAATGTAGTCGGACATTCACACCTTCTCGCAGCCGAACACTTCCGCTCCACCTTTTAGTGTTCTATCACACCTTTTTTTCACCGCATTTTATACATTATGGTTGGAAATTTTCAACCACTCTCATCCGAAGACCTCTCCTCCCGCTTTTGTTAATATATTTGAACTTTAGTCGGACATTCAAACCTTCTTGCAGCTGAACCACCTCCGCTCCCTGTTTTGATCATATATGGTCTGGCAATACTACCTTTTCTTACCCGTTTGTGAGTAATTATGGCTGGACATTCACACCTACTTGCAGCCGAACACAACCTCTCTCGCTTTTGATGATGTATGGACCGGCATTCTTACCTTTTCTAACACATTTTTCAGCAATTATGGTCGGAGATTCACACCTACTCACAGCCGAACAACTCCGCTCCCGCATTTGATGGTGTATAGTCGGGCATTCTCACCCTTTCTCATCAGCTATTTGCAAATTATGATCTGACATTCACACCTACTTGCAGTCGAACAGCTCTGCTCCCGTTTTGATTATGTATGGTTGGATATTCGAACCTTTTCTTAACTGCTTTTTACAAACTTTGGTTGGACGTTCACACCTTCTTGTAGCCGAACACATGCACTCCTTCTTTTGATGATGTATGGTTGGGCATTCGCACCTTTTTTTTACCCATTTTTCAGGTATTATGGGTGGACATTCACACCTTCTTGCAGCTGAACACCTCCTCTCCCACTTATGATCATGTTTGGTTTGATTTTCGAAAATTTTCTTTCATGTTTTCTAGCAATTATTGATGGACATTTAGACCTTCTTGCAGCTGAACACCACCTCTCCCGATTTTGATGATGTATGGACCGGCATTTTTACCTTTTCTAACACATTTTTCAGCAATTATGGTTGGAGATTCACACCTACTCACAGCCGAATAACTCCGCTACCGCATTTGATGGTGTATAGTCGGGCATTCGCACCTTTTCTTACCCATTTTTCAGTAATTATTGGTAGACATTCACACCTTCTTGCAGCTGAACACCTCCTCTCCCGCTTATGATCATGTGCAGTTTGATATTCGAAAATTTTCTTTCATGTTTTTTAGCAATTATTGATGGACATTCAGACCGTCTTGCAGCTGAACACCTCCGCTCCAACTTTTGATGGTGTATAGTCGGGCTTTCGAGCCTTTTCTTCCCCGGTTTTTACAAATTATGGTTGGACATTCAGACCTTCTTGCAGCCGAAAACCTCCACTCCCTCTTTTGATCATACATTGTCGGGCATTCGCACCTTTTCTTACCCGCTTTTTACAAACCATGGTCGGACTTTCACACCTTTTAGTAGCCGAACAACTCCGCTCCCGCTATTGATTGTGTACAGTCGGGTATTTTAACCTTTTCTTACCCGCTTTTTACCAACTATGGTTGGACATTCACACCTTCTTACAGCAGAACACCTCCGCTCCCTGTTTTGATTATGTATGGTTTGACATTCGCACCTTCTCTCACCCGCCTTTTACTATGGTCGGCCATTCACAGGTTCCTCTCCACCATACTTGTATGGTGGGATATTCACACCCACCTGCATCCGAAGACCTCCGCCCCCACTTTTGTTGATATTTAGTCGGTCATTCACACCTTACCCGCTTTTGGCAAACTATGGCCTTCTTGCAGCCAAACACCTCTGATCTCGCTTTTGATGATGTAAGGTTGGGCATTCAGACCTTGCTTCACCTGCTTTTCACCAAATATAGTCGGACATTCACACCCACTTGCATCCGAAGACCTCCGCCCCAAATTTTGTTGATATTTAGTCAGACATTCGCACCTTACCCTCTTTTGGCAAACTATGGCCTTCTTGCAGCCAAACACCTCTGATCTCGCTTTTGATGATGTAAGGTTGGGCATTCAGACCTTGCTTCACCGGCTTTTCACCAAATATAGTCGGACATTCACACCTTCTTGCAGCCGAACACTTCCGCTCCACCTTTTAGTGTTCTATCACACCTTTTTTTCACCGCATTTTATACATTATGGTTGGAAATTTTCAACCACTCTCATCCGAAGACCTCTCCTCCCGCTTTTGTTAATATATTTTAACTTTAGTCGGACATTCAAACATTCTTGCAGCTGAACCACCTCCGCTCCCTGTTTTGATCATATATGGTCTGGCAATACTACCTTTTCTTACCCGTTTGTGAGTAATTATGGCTGGACATTCACACCTACTTGCAGCCGAACACAACCTCTCTCGCTTTTTATGATGTATGGACCGGCATTCTTACCTTTTCTAACACATTTTTCAGCAATTATGGTTGGAGATTCACACCTACTCACAACCGAACAACTCCGCTCCCGCATTTGATGGTGTATAGTCGGGCATTCTCACCCTTTCTCATCAGCTTTTTGCAAATTATGATCTGACATTCACACCTACTTGCAGTCGAACAGCTCTGCTCCCGCTTTTGATTATGTATGGTTGGATATTCGAACCTTTTCTTAACTGCTTTTTACAAACTTTGGTTGGACGTTCACACCTTCTTGTAGCCGAACACATGCACTCCTTCTTTTGATGATGTATGGTTGGGCATTCGCACCTTTTTTTTACCCATTTTTCAGTTATTATGGGTGGACATTCACACCTTCTTGCAGCTGAACACCTCCTCTCCCACTAATGATCATGTGTGGTTTTATTTTCGAAAATTTTCTTTCATGTTTTCTAGCAATTATTGATGGACATTTAGACCTTCTTGCAGCTGAACACCACCTCTCCCGATTTTGATGATGTATGGACCGGCATTCTTACCTTTTCTAACACATTTTTCAGCAATTATGGTCGGAGATTCACACCTACTCACAGCCGAACAACTCCGCTCCCGCATTTGATGGTGTATAGTCGGGCATTCTCACCCTTTCTCATCAGCTTTTTGCAAATTATGATCTGACATTCACACCTACTTGCAGTCGAACAGCTCTGCTCCCGCTTTTGATTATGTATGGTTGGATATTCGAACCTTTTCTTAACTGCTTTTTACAAACTTTGGTCGGACGTTCACAATATCTTGCAGCCGAACACCTCCGCTTCCTCTTTTGATGGTGTATATTTGGGCATACGAACCTTTTCTTACCCGCTTTTTACAAACCAAGGTCGGACTTTCACACCTTCTCTTAGCTGAACAACTCTGCTCCCTCTTTTGATTGTGTACAGTCGGGTAATTTAACCTTTTCTTACCCGCTTTTTACCATCTATGGTCGGACATTCACACCGTCTTACAGCGGAACACCTCCGCTCCCTCTTTTGATGATGTATGGTTAGGCATTCGCACCTTTTATTACCCATTTTTCAGTAATTATGGGTAGACATTCACACCTTCTTGCAGCTGAACACCTCCTCTCCCGCTTATGATCATGTGCAGTTTGATATTCGAAAATTTTCTTTCATGTTTTCTAGCAATTATTGATGGACATTCAGACCGTCTTGCAGCTGAACACCTCCGCTCCCACTTCTGATGGTGTATAGTCGGGCTTTCGAGCCTTTTCTTCCCCGTTTTTTACAAATTATGGTTGGACATTCAGACCTTCTTGCAGCCGAAAACCTCCACTCCCTCTTTTGATCATACATTGTCGGGCATTCGCACCTTTTCTTACCCGCTTTTTACAAACCATGGTCGGACTTTCACACCTTTTAGTAGCCGAACAACTCAGCTCCCGCTATTGATTGTGTACAGTCGGGTATTTTAACCTTTTCTTACCCGCTTTTTACCAACTATGGTTGGACATTCACACCTTCTTACAGCAGAACACCTCCGCTCCCTGTTTTGATTATGTATGGTTTGACATTCGCACCTTCTCTCACCCGCCTTTTACTATGGTCGGCCATTCACAGCTTCCTCTCCACCATACTTGTATGGTGGGATATTCACACCCACTTGCATCCGAAGACCTCCGCCCCCACTTTTGTTGATACCCGCTTTTGGCAAACTATGGCCTTCTTGCAGCCAAACACCTCTGATCTCGCTTTTGATGATGTAAGGTTGGGCATTCAGACCTTGCTTCACCTGCTTTTCACCAAATATAGTCGGACATTCACACCTTCTTGCAGCCGAACACTTCCGCTTTTAGTGTTCTAGGCATTCACATATTTTTTTTCACCGTATTTTATAGATTATGGTTGGAAATTCTCACCCACTCTCATCCGAAGACCTCTCCTCCCGCTTTTGTTAATATATAGTCGGGCATTCGAACCTTTTCTTATCCGCTTTTTACAAATTATGGTCGAACATTCACACCTACTTGCAGCTGAATACTTCCGCTCCACCTTTTAGGTATGTATGGTTGGCATTTGCACCTCTTTTTATACTGATTGCTGAAGATTAAGTTGTTCTTTCTCAAACTACAAATTTTTTTTAATTGTTGAAACTTGATTTGAAGTGGATAAATAAGGAGGACAAACAGTTTTAAGTCAGGCTGATAGAAGGAATTAATTTTATAGCAAAATCTGTATTTCGTCATATGTCGAGAGATGCTTATTGCTGAAGAAGTTCTTTCTCATTCTACAAAGTACAACGTTGTTTATCGTTGAAACTTGATTAGACATGAATAAATATGAAGGACAAAGCAGTCTTAACTTGGTTTGAGTTAATGAATTCGTTTTATAGGAGAATCCGAATTCGTGCATAACTCATAAAATAGAGCTTATTTTCGGATTCCTGAAGAATGAGTCTGGTTCTTTCTCATAATACAAAGTTTGTTGTTGAAACTTCATCAGATTGTGTCTATCAACAAATGTGTTAACTGTGTGGTGTGTCCTGAAATGTTATATGTTTGGGCTGTGTGACATGCTTAATGCTTGTCAGTAGCTACCCACTTATTCATATATAGCAACTGACAACATAAGAAGTCTGGACATACTTTGATAGTAGTTGTAGAAGTATCCTTATTGATAATAGATAAACTAATTCATAGTGATAGAACAGTAGATGAACAGGTGCCTGCACGTCTCACGAAAATAAAATGGGTGTATGATTGCTGACGGCAGAGCAATACTGCCAAACTTATGAGTTCTTGTGGCAAACTTGATTCAGTGTCTTGACGTGTATACGCTGTTTCGCTGACTTGATTGTCACAAGAAACAAAGTGTGTTTGATAAGATCCGACCATTTTATTACGGGAGGATCAGTATGTATGGATTCTGATGTGACTGATAAACCCATTCGTATCTTAAGCATAATCTAATACGTGAGACAACGCCCTGGCACACAATCAAAAAAAAAAAGAGAGAGCGGTTTTGTGTCCCCACAGTCCATAATGTAGAAAAGAGAGAAAAAAGCCTTTCTGATTTGGTGTGTGTGCTCATAGTGCAGAGTGTAGAGAAAAGAGAGAAAAGAAAGCCGTTTTGGTGTCACGGGTGTTGTGACTTACACACACACATTTCTGAATTGAGAAAATAAATTATTTTAGAGGAAGCAGTAGAGTTTAGATCCCACATTTGTTGATAGGCATTCATTTATTTCTTCGCTTCTGATGAAGTTTCAACAATAAACAACAAACTTTGTATTATGAGAAAGAACCAGACTCATTCTTCAGGAATCCGAAAATAAGCACGAATTCGGATTCTCCTATAAAACGAATTAATTAACTCAAACCAAGTTAAGACTGCTTTGTCCTTCATATTTATTCATGTCTAATCAAGTTTCAACGATAAACAACGTTGTACTTTGTAGAATGTGAAAGAACTTCTTCAGCAATAAGCATCTCTCGACATATGACGAAATACAGATTTTGCTATAAAATTAATTTCTTCTATCAGCGTGACTTAAAACTGTTTGTCCTCCTTATTTATCCACTTCAAATCAAGTTTCAACAATTAAAAAAAAATTGTAGTTTGAGAAAGAACAACTTAATCTTCAGCAATCAGTATAAAAAGAGGGTAACAAAAGGTGCAAATGCCAACCATACATCACTAAAAGGTGGAGCGGAAGTATTCAGCTGCAAGTAGGTGTGAATGTTCGACCATAATTTGTAAAAAGTGGGTAAGAAAAGGTTCGAATGCCCGACTAAATATTAACAAAAGCGGGAGGAGAGGTCTTCGGATGAGAGTGGGTGAGAATTTCCTACCATACAAGTATGGTGGAGAGGAAGCTGTGATTGGCCGACAATAGTAAAAAGCAGGTGAGAAAAGGTGCGAATGTCAAAACATACATGATCAAAACAGGGAGCGGAGGTGTTTGGCTGCGACAAGGTGTGAATGTCCACCCATAATTAATGAAAAACGGGCAAAAAGTAGGTTCGAATGCCCAACCATACATCATCAAAAGCAGGAGTGGATGTGTTCGGCTTCAAGAAGGTATGAATGTCCATCAATAATTGCTATAAAACATGAAAGAAAATTTTCGAATATCAAACCGCACATAATCATAAGCGGGAGATGAGGTGTTACGCTGCAAGAAGGTGTGAATATCCACCCATAATTACTGAAAAATGGGTAAGAAAAGGTGCGAATGCCCAACCATACATCATCAAAAGCAGGAGTGGATGTGTTCGGCTACAAGAAGGTTTGAATGTCCGACCATAGTTTGTAAAAAGCGGGTAAGAACAGGTTTGTATGCCCGACTGTACACCATCAAATGCGGGAGCGGAGGTGTTCGGCTGTGAGTAGGTGTGAATCTCCAACCATAATTGCTGAAAAATGTGTTAGAAAAGGTAAGAATGCCGGTCCATACATCATCAAAAGCAGGAGAGGTGGTGTTCGGCTGCAAGTAGGTGTGAATGTCCAGCCATAATTACTCACAAATGGGTAAGAAAAGGTAGTATTGCCAGACCATACATGATCAAAACAGGGAGCGGAGGTGGTTAAGCTGCAAGAAGGTGTTAATGTCCGACTAAAGTTCAAATATATTAACAAAAGCGGGAGGAGAGGTCTTCGGATGAGAGTGGTTGAAAATTTCCGACCATAATGTATAAAATGCGGTGAAAAAAAGGTGTGATAGAACACTAAAAGGTGGAGCGGAAGTGTTCGGCTGCAAGAAGGTGTGAATGTCCGACTATATTTGGTGAAAAGCAGGTGAAGCAAGGTCTGAATGCCCAACCTTACATCATCAAAAGCGAGATCAGAGGTGTTTGGCTGCAAGAAGGCCATAGTTTGCCAAAAGCAGGTAAGGTGGGAATGTCCGACTAAATATCAACAAAATTTGGGGGGGAGGTCTTCGGATGCAAGTGGGTGTGAATATCCCACCATACAAGTATGGTGGAGAGGAAGCTGTGAATAGCCGACCATAGTTTGGAAAAAGCGGGTAAGAAAAGGTTTGAATGCCCGAACATACACCATCAAAAGAGGGAGCGGAGGTGTTCCGCTGTACGAAGGTGTGAATGTCCGACCATACTTGGTAAAAAGCGGGTAAGAAAAGGTTAAAATACCCGACTGTACACAATCAATAGCGGGAGCGGATGTGTTCGGCTACAAGAAGATGTGACAGTCCGACTATGGTTTGTAAAAAGCGGGTAAGAAAAGGTGCGAATGTCCGACAATGTATGATCAAAAGAGAGAGCGGAGGTTTTCGGATACAAGAAGGTTTGAATGTCCCACCATAGTTTGTAAAAAGCGGGTAAGAAAAGGTTCGAATGCCCGACTATACACCATCAAAAGCGGGAGCAGAGGTGTTCCGCTGTAAGACGGTGTGAATGTCCGACCATAGTTTGTAAAAAGCGGGTAAGAAAAGGTTAAAATACCCGACTGTACACAATCAATAGCGGGAGCGGAGTTGTTCGGCTACAAGAAGGTGTGAAAGTCCGACCATGGTTTGTAAAAACCGGAAAGAAAAGGCTCGAAAGCCCGACTATACACCATCAAAAAGAAGGTTTGAATGTCCATCAATAATTGCTTTAAAACAAGAAAGTAAATTTTCGAATATCAAACCGCACATGATCATAAGCGGGAGAGGAGGTGTTCGGCTGCAAGAAGGTGTGAATGTCCACCCATAATTCATGAAAAATGGGTAAAAAAAAAGGTGCGAATGCCTACCAATACATTATCAAAAGCAGGTGTGAATGTCAGATCATAATTTGTAAAAAGCTGATGAGATAGGGTGAGAATGCCCGACTATACACCATCAAATGCGGGAGCGGAGGTGTTCGGCTCTGAGTAGGTGTGAATGTCCGACTATAATTGCTGAAGAATGTGTTAGAAAAGGTAAGAATGCTGGACCATACATCATCAAAAGCGGGAGAGGTGGTGTTCGGCTGCAAAAAGGTGTGACTGTTCGACTAAAGTTTGTAAAAAGTGGGTAAGACAAGGTGCGAATGCCTGACAATGTATGATCAAAAGCGGGAGCGGAGGTGTTCAGCTGCAAGAAGGTCTACATGTCCATCAATAATTGCTAGAAAACATGAAAGAAACTTTTCGAAAATCAAACCGCACATGAGCATAAGTGGGATAGGAGGTGTTCAGCTGCAAGGTGTGAATGTCCACCCATAATTCCTGAAAAATGGGCAAAAAAAAGGTGTGAATGCCCAACCATACATCATCAAAAGCAGGAGCTGAAGTGTTCGGCTACAAGAAGGTGTGAACGTCCAACCAAAATATGTAAAAAGAAGTTAAGAAAAGGTTCGAATATCCAACCAAACATAATCAAAAGCGGGAGCAGAGCTGTATACTGCAAGTAGGTGTGAATGGCAGATCATAATTTGCAAAAAGCTGATGAGAAAGGGTGAGAATGCCCGACTATACATCATCAAATGCGGGAGCGGAGTTGTTCGGCTGTGAGTAGGTGTGAATCTCCGACCATAATTGCTGAAAAATGTGTTAGAAAAGGTAAAAATGCCGGTCCATACATCATCAAAGGCGAGAGAGGTTGTGTTCGGCTGCAAGTAGGTGTGAATGTCCAGCCATAATTACTCACAAACGGGTAAGAAAAGGTAGTAGCCAGACCATATATGATCAAAACAGGGAGCGGAGGTGGTTCAGCTGCAAGAAGGTTTGAATGTCAAACTAAAGTTCAAATATATTAACAAAAGTGGGAGGAGAGGTCTTCGGATGAGAGTGGTTGAAAATTTCCAACCATAATGTACAAAATGCGGTGAAAAAAAGGTGTGATAGAACACTAAAAGGTGGAGCGGAAGTGTTCGGCTGCAAGAAGGTGTGAATGTCCGACTATATTTGGTGAAAAGCAGGTGAAGCAAGGTCTGAATGCCCAACCTTACATCATCAAAAGCAAGATCAGAGTTGTTTGGCTGCAAGAAGGCCATAGTTTGCCAAAAGCGGGTAAGGTGCGAATGTCCGACTAAATATCAACAAAATTTGGGGCGGAGGTCTTCGGATGCAAGTGGGTGTGAATATCCCACCATACAAGTATGGTGGAGAGGAAGCTGTGAATAGCCGACCATAGTTTGGAAAAAGCGGGTAAGAAAAGGTTGGAATGCCCGAACATACACCATCAAAAGAGGGAGCGGAGGTGTTCCGCTGTACGAAGGTGTGAATGTCCAACCATACTTGGTAAAAAGCGGGTAAGAAAAGGTTAATATACCCGACTGTACACAATCAATAGCGGGAGCGGATGTGTTCGGCTACAAGAAGGTGTGACAGTCCGACCATGGTTTGTAAAAAGCGGGTAAGAAAAGGTGCGAATGTCCGACAATGTATGATCAAAAGAGAGAGCGGAGGTTTTCGGATACACGAAAGTTTGAATGTCCTACCATAGTTTGTAAATAGCGGGTAAGAAAAGGTTCGAATGCCCGACTATACACCATAAAAAGCGGGAGCGGAGGTGTTCCGCTGTAAGACGGTGTGAATGTCCGACCATAGTTGGTAAAAAGCGGGTAAGAAAAGGTTAAAATACCCGACTGTACAAAATCAATAGCGGGAGCGGAGTTGTTCGGCTACAAGGTCTGAAAGTCCGACCATGGTTTGTAAAAAGCAATTAAGAAAAGGTTCGAATATCCAACCAAACATAATCAAAAGCGGGAGCAGAGCTGTTCCACTGCAAGTAGGTGTGAATGTCCAGCCATAATTACTCACAAACGGGGGAAGAAAAGGTAGTATTGCCAGACCATACATGATCAAAACAGGGAGCGGAGGTTCAGCTGCAAGGTGTGAATGTCTGACTATAGCTTGTAAAAAGCGGGTAAGACAAGGTGCGAATGCCCGACAATGTATGATCAAAAGAGAGAGCGGAGGTGTTCGGCTGCAAGGTCTGAATGTCCAACCATAATTTGTAAAAACCGGGTAAGAAAAGGCTCGAAAGCCCGACTATACATCATCAAAAGCGGGAGCGGAGGTGTTCAGCTGCAAGAAGGTGTGAATGTTCGACTAAAGTTTGTAAAAAGCTGTTAAGACAAGGAGCGATGTCCCGACATTGTATGATCAAAAGCGGGAGCGGAGGTGTCCAGCTGTGAGTAGGTGTGAATGTCCGACCATAATTGCTGAAAAATGTGTTAGAAAAGGTAAGAATACCGGACCATACATCATCAAAAGCGGGACAGGAGGTGTTCAGCTGCAAGAAGGTGTGAAAGTCCGACAATGGTTTGTAAAAAGCGGGTAATAAAAGGTTCGAATGCCCGAATATACATCATCAAAAGCGGAAGCGGAGGTGTTCGGATGCAAGAAGGTGTGAACGTCCAACAAAAATATGTAAAAAGAAGTTAAGAAAAGGTTCGAATATCCAACCAAACATAATCAAAAGCGGGAGCAGAGCTGTTCGACTGCAAGTAGGTGTGAATGTCAGATCATAATTTGCAAAAAGCTGATGAGAAAGGGTGAGAATGCCCGACTATACATCATTAAATGCGGGAGCGGAGTTGTTCGGCTGTGAGTAGGTGTGAATCTCCGACCATAATTGCTGAAAAATGTGTTAGAAAAGGTAAAAATGCCGGTCCATACATCATCAAAAGCGAGAGAGGTTGTGTTCGGCTGCAAGTAGGTGTGAATGTCCAGCCATAATTACTCACAAACGGGTAAGAAAAGGTAGTATTGCCAGACCATATATGATCAAAACAGGGAGCGGAGGTGGTTCAGCTGCAAGAAGGTTTGAATGTCAAACTAAAGTTCAAATATATTAACAAAAGCGGGAGGAGAGGTCTTCGGATGAAAGTGGTTGAAAATTTCCAACCATAATGTATAAAATGCGGTGAAAAAAAGGTGTGATAGAACACTAAAAGGTGGAAGAAGACCATAGTTTGCCAAAAGCGGGTAAGGTGCGAATGTCCGACTAAATATCAACAAAATTTGGGGCGGAGGTTTTCGGATGCAAGTGGGTGTGAATATCCCACCATACAAGTATGGTGGAGAGGAAGCTGTGAATAGCCGACCATAGTTTGGAAAAAGTGGGTAAGAAAAGGTTTTAATGCCCGAACATACACCATCAAAAGAGGGAGCGGAGGTGTTCCGCTGTACGAAGGTGTGAATGTCCGACCATACTTGGTAAAAAGCGGGTAAGAAAAGGTTAAAATACCCGACTGTACACAATCAATAGCGGGAGCGGATGTGTTCGGCTACAAGAAGGTGTGACAGTCCGACCATGGTTTGTAAAAAGCGGGTAAGAAAAGGTGCGAATGTCCGACAATGTATGATCAAAAGAGAGAGCGGAGGTTTTCGGATACACGAAGGTTTGAATGTCCTACCATAGTTTGTAAATAGCGGGTAAGAAAAGGTTCGAATGCCCGACTATACACCATAAAAAGCGGGAGCGGAGGTGTTCCGCTGTAAGACGGTGTGAATGTCCGACCATAGTTGGTAAAAAGCGGGTAAGAAAAGGTTAAAATACCCGACTGTACAAAATCAATAGCGGGAGCGGAGTTGTTCGGCTACAAGGTCTGAAAGTCCGACCATGGTTTGTAAAAAGCAATTAAGAAAAGGTTCGAATATCCAACCAAACATAATCAAAAGCGGGAGCAGAGCTGTTCCACTGCAAGTAGGTGTGAATGTCCAGCCATAATTACTCACAAACGGGGGAAGAAAAGGTAGTATTGCCAGACCATACATGATCAAAACAGGGAGCGGAGGTTCAGCTGCAAGGTGTGAATGTCTGACTATAGTTTGTAAAAAGCGGGTAAGACAAGGTGCGAATGCCCGACAATGTATGATCAAAAGAGAGAGCGGAGGTGTTCGGCTGCAAGGTCTGAATGTCCAACCATAATTTGTAAAAACCGGGTAAGAAAAGGCTCGAAAGCCCGACTATACATCATCAAAAGCGGGAGCGGAGGTGTTCAGCTGCAAGAAGGTGTGAATGTTCGACTAAAGTTTGTAAAAAGCTGTTAAGACAAGGAGCGATGTCCCGACATTGTATGATCAAAAGCGGGAGCGGAGGTGTCCAGCTGTGAGTAGGTGTGAATGTCCGACCATAATTGATGAAAAATGTGTTAGAAAAGGTAAGAATACTGGACCATACATCATCAAAAGCGGGACAGGAGGTGTTCAGCTGCAAGAAGGTGTGAAAGTCCGACAATGGTTTGTAAAAAGCGGGTAATAAAAGGTTCGAATGCCCGAATATACATCATCAAAAGCGGAAGCGGAGGTGTTCGGATGCAAGAAGGTGTGAACGTCCAACAAAAATATGTAAAAAGAAGTTAAGAAAAGGTTCGAATATCCAACCATACATCATCAAAAGCGGGACAGGAGGTGTTCAGCTGCAAGAAGGTGTGAAAGTCCAACCATAATTTGTAAAAACCGGGTAAGAAAAGGCTCGAAAGCCCGACTATACATCATCAAAAGCGGGAGCGGAGGTGTTCAGCTGCAAGAAGGTGTGAATGTTCGACTAAAGTTTGTAAAAAGCTGTTAAGACAAGGAGCGATGTCCCGACATTGTATGATCAAAAGCGGGAGCGGAGGTGTCCAGCTGTGAGTAGGTGTGAATGTCCGACCATAATTGATGAAAAATGTGTTAGAAAAGGTAAGAATACTGGACCATACATCATCAAAAGCGGGACAGGAGGTGTTCAGCTGCAAGAAGGTGTGAAAGTCCGACAATGGTTTGTAAAAAGCGGGTAATAAAAGGTTCGAATGCCCGAATATACATCATCAAAAGCGGAAGCGGAGGTGTTCGGATGCAAGAAGGTGTGAACGTCCAACAAAAATATGTAAAAAGAAGTTAAGAAAAGGTTCGAATATCCAACCAAACATAATCAAAAGCGGGAGCAGAGCTGTTCGACTGCAAGTAGGTGTGAATGTCACATCATAATTTGCAAAAAGCTGATGAGAAAGGGTGAGAATGCCCGACTATACATCATTAAATGCGGGAGCGGAGTTGTTCGGCTGTGAGTAGGTGTGAATCTCCGACCATAATTGCTGAAAAATGTGTTAGAAAAGGTAAAAATGCCGGTCCATACATCATCAAAAGCGAGAGAGGTTGTGTTCGGCTGCAAGTAGGTGTGAATGTCCAGCCATAATTACTCACAAACGGGTAAGAAAAGGTAGTATTGCCAGACCATATATGATCAAAACAGGGAGCGGAGGTGGTTCAGCTGCAAGAAGGTTTGAATGTCAAACTAAAGTTCAAATATATTAACAAAAGCGGGAGGAGAGGTCTTCGGATGAAAGTGGTTGAAAATTTCCAACCATAATGTATAAAATTCGGTGAAAAAAAAGGTGTGATAGAACACTAAAAGGTGGAAGAAGACCATAGTTTGCCAAAAGCGGGTAAGGTGCGAATGTCCGACTAAATATCAACAAAATTTGGGGCGGAGGTTTTCGGATGCAAGTGGGTGTGAATATCCCACCATACAAGTATGGTGGAGAGGAAGCTGTGAATAGCCGACCATAGTTTGGAAAAAGTGGGTAAGAAAAGGTTTGAATGCCCGAACATACACAATCAATAGCGGGAGCGGATGTGTTCGGCTACAAGAAGATGTGACAGTCCGACCATGGTTTGTAAAAAGCGGGTAAGAAAAGGTGCGAATGTCCGACAATGTATGATCAAAAGAGAGAGCGGAGGTTTTCGGATACACGAAGGTTTGAATGTCCTACCATAGTTTGTAAATAGCGGGTAAGAAAAGGTTCGAATGCCCGACTATACACCATAAAAAGCGGGAGCGGAGGTGTTCCGCTGTAAGACGGTGTGAATGTCCGACCATAGTTGGTAAAAAGCGGGTAAGAAAAGGTTAAAATACCCGACTGTACACAATCAATAGCGGGAGCGGAGTTGTTCGGCTACAAGAAGGTGTGAAAGTCCGACCATGGTTTGTAAAAAGCAGTTAAGAAAAGGTTCGAATATCCAAACCAAACATAATCAAAAGCGGTAGCAGAGCAGTTCGACTGCAAGTAGGTGTGAATGTCAAGCCATAATTACTCACAAACGGGGGAAGAAAAGGTAGTATAACCAGACCATACATGATCAAAACAGGGAGCGGAGGTGTTCGGCTGCAAGGTCTGAATGTCCAACCATAATTTGTAAAAAGCGGGTAAGAAAAGGCTCGAAAGCCCGACTATACATCATCAAAAGCGGGAGCGGAGGTGTTCAGCTGCAAGAAGGTGTGAATGTTCGACTAAAGTTTGTAAAAAGCTGGTAAGACAAGGAGCGACGTCCCGACATTGTATGATCAAAAGCGGGAGCGGAGGTGTCCAGCTGTGAGTAGGTGTGATTGTCCGACCATAATTGCTGAAAAATGTGTTAGAAAAGGTAAGAATACTGGACCATACATCATCAAAAGCGGGAGAGGTGGTGTTCGGCTGCAAGAAGGTGTGAAAGTCCGACAATGGTTTGTAAAAAGCGGGTAATAAAAGGTTCGAATGCCCGAATATACATCATCAAAAGCGGAAGCGGAGGTGTTCGGATGCAAGAAGGTGTGAACATCCAACCAAAGTTTGTAAAAAGCAGTGAAAAGCGAGAAAAAGCATTTCGTGAGATCCGCATGATTTGGGATTTTGCTTATAAAATGCATTACTTCACTCAAACTATGTTAAAACTGATTTGTCCTTCATATTTACCATGTCTAGACATATTTAAACAAAAAAACAACGTTGTACTTTGCAGTAAAAGAAAGAGCAAATCTAAAGTTTCAGGAATCCGAGAATAAGCTTACTTTCATGAGTTCTTCACGATTTCGGATTTTGCTATAAAATGAATTCCTTCACTCAAACTAAATTAAAACTGCTAAACAGCTAATCTGTTATATGTAAGGCAGATGTCAAATTCACCGAAATAGGATCAAAGGGTATTCGGCCAATCGAGCTGTAGCAGCTTCGGTAAAAGAGTATAAGTTGAAGAGTTTGTGAATAAAGGTGTGCGCACACATAGTGTGCTGTACGAAAATAGGCAGGGAGCAATGCCGGCTGGGGTATATGTTCTTGTATGTTGTCTGACTGTTTGATTTGAATGTGTTGTGTAAGTGTCCTGTTGAATGTTACATGTTTGGGCTTTGACACGCTTCACTGTGGTTGTTAACTGTGTGGTGTGTCCTGAAATGTTATATGTTTGGGCTGTGTGACATGCTTAATGCTTGTCAGTAGCTACCCACTTATTCATATATAGCAACTGACAACATAAGAAGTCTGGACATACTTTGATAGTAGTTGTAGAAGTATCCTTATTGATAATAGATCACTAATTCATAGTGATAGAACAGTAGATGAACAGGTGCTTGCACATGTCTCACGAAAATAAAATGGGTGTATGATTGCTGACGGCAGAGCAATACTGCCAAACTTATGAGTTCTTGTGGCAAACTTGATTCAGTGTCTTGACGTGTATACGCTGTTTCGCTGACTTGATTGTCACAAGAAACAAAGTGTGTTTGATAAGATCCGACCATTTTATTACGGGAGGATCAGTATGTATGGATTCTGATGTGACTGATAAACCCATTCGTATCTTAAGCATAATCTAATACGTGAGACAACGCCCTGGCACACGATAAAAAAAAAAAAGAGAGAGAGCGGTTTTGTGTCCCCACAGTCCATAATGTAGAAAAGAGAGAAAAAAGCCTTTCTGATTTGGTGTGTGTGCTCATAGTGCAGAGTGTAGAGAAAAGAAAGCCGTTTTGGTGTCACGGGTGTTGTGACTTACACACACACATTTCTAAATTGAGAAAGGAAATTATTTTAGAGGAAGCACTAGAGTTTAGATCCCACATTTGTTGATAGGCATTCATTTATTTCTTCACTTCTGATGAAGTTTCAACAATAAACAACAAACTTTGTATTATGAGAAAGAACCAGACTCATTCTTCAGGAATCCGAAAATAAGCTCTATTTTATGAGTTATGCACGAATTCGGATTCTCCTATAAAACGAATTCATTAACTCAAACCAAGTTAAGACTGCTTTGTCCTTCATATTTATTCATGTCTAATCAAGTTTCAACGATAAACAACGTTGTACTTTGTAGAATGAGAAAGAACTTCTTCAGCAATAAGCATCTCTCGACATATGACGAAATACAGATTTTGCTATAAAATTAATTCCTTCTATCAGCCTGACTTAAAACTGTTTGTCCTCCTTATTTATCCACTTCAAATCAAGTTTCAACAATTAAAAAAAATTTGTAGTTTGAGAAAGAACAACTTAATCTTCAGCAATCAGTATAAAAAGAGGTGCAAATGCCAACCATACATACCTAAAAGGTGGAGCGGAAGTATTCAGCTGCAAGTAGGAGTGAATGTTCGACCATAATTTGTAAAAAGCGGGTAAGAAAAGGTTCGAATGCCCGACTATATATTAACAAAAGCGGGAGGAGAGGTCTTCGGATGAGAGTGGGTGAGAATTTCCAACCATAATCTATAAAATACGGTGAAAAAAAATATGTGAATGCCTCATAGAACACTAAAAGCGGAAGCGTTTGGCTGCAAGAAGGTGTGAATGTCCGACTATATTTGGTGAAAAGCAGGTGAAGCAAGGTCTGAATGCCCAATCTTACATCATCAAAAGCGAGATCAGAGGTGTTCGGCTGCAAGAAGGCCATAGTTTGCCAAAAGCGGGTAAGGTGCGAATGACCGACTAAATATCAACAAAAGTGGGGGCGGAGGTCTTCGGATGGAAGTGGGTGTGAATATCCCACCATACAAGTATGGTGGAGAGGAAGCTGTGAATGGCCGACCATAGTAAAAGGCGGGTGAGAGAAGGTGCGAATGTCAAACCATACATAATCAAAACAGGGAGCGGAGGTGTTCTGCTGTAAGAAGGTGTGAATGTCCAACCATAGTTGGTAAAAAGCGGGTAAGAAAAGGTTAAAATACCCGACTGTACACAATCAATAGCAGGAGCGGAGTTGTTCGGCTACTAAAAGGTGTGAAAGTCCGACCATGGTTTGTAAAAAGCGGGTAAGAAAAGGTGCGAATGCCCGACAATGTATGATCAAAAGAGGGAGTGGAGGTTTTCGGCTGCAAGAAGGTCTGAATGTCCAACCATAATTTGTAAAAACCGGGGAAGAAAAGGCTCGAAAGCCCGACTATACACCATCAAAAGTGGGAGCGGAGGTGTTCAGCTGCAAGACGGTCTGAATGTCCATCAATAATTGCTAGAAAACATGAAAGAAAATCTTCGAATATCAAACTGCACATGATCATAAGCGGGGGAGGAGGTGTTCAGCTGCAAGAAGGTGTGAATGTCTACCCATAATTACTGAAAAATGGGTAAGAAAAGGTGCGAATGCCTAACCATACATCATCAAAAGAGGGAGCGGAGGTGTTCCGCTGTAAGACGGTGTGAATGTCCGACCATAGATGGTAAAAAGCGGGTAAGAAAAGGTTAAATTACCCGACTGTACACAATCAAAAGAGGGAGCGGAGTTGTTCAGCTAAGAGAAGGTGTGAAAGTTTGTAAAAAGCGGGTAAGAAAAGGTTCGTATGCCCGAATATACACCATCAAGAGCGGAAGCGGAGGTGTTCGGCTGCAAGATATTGTGAACGTCCGACCAAAGTTTGTAAAAAGCAGTTAAGAAAAGGTTCGAATATCTAACCAAACATAATCAAAAGCGGGAGCAGAGCTGTTCGACTGGAAGTAGGTGTGAATGTCAGATCATAATTTGCAAAAAGCTGATGAGAAAGGGTGAGAATGCCCGACTATACACCATCAAATGCGGTAGCGGAGTTGTTCGGCTGTGAGTAGGTGTGAATCTCCAACCATAATTGCTGAAAAATGTGTTAGAAAAGGTAAAAATGCTGGTCCATACATAATCAAAATCGGGAGAGGTGGTGTTCAGCTGCAAGAAGGTCTAAATGTCCATCAATAATTGCTAGAAAACATGAAAGAAAATTTTCGAAAATCAAACCACACATGATCATAAGTGGGAGAGGAGGTGTTCAGCTGCAAGAAGGTGTGAATGTCCACCCATAATACCTGAAAAATGGGTAAAAAAAGGTGCGAATGCCCAACCATACATCATCAAAAGCAGGAGTGCATGTGTTCGGCTACAAGAAGGTGTGAACGTCCAACCAAAGTTTGTAAAAAGCAGTTAAGAAAAGGTTCGAATATCCAACCATACATAATCAAAAGCGGGAGCAGAGCTGTTCGACTGCAAATAGGGGTGAATGTCAGATCATAATTTGGAAAAAGCTGATGAGAAAGGGTGAGAATGCCCGACTATACACCATCAAATGCGGGAGCGGAGTTGTTCGGCTTTGAGTAGGTGTGAATCTCCGACCATAATTGCTGAAAAATGTGTTAGAAAAGGTAAGAATGCCGGTCCATACATCATCAAAAGCGAGAGAGGTTGTGTTCGGCTGCAAGTAGGTGTGAATGTCCAGCCATAATTACTCACAAACGGGTAAGAAAAGGTAGTATTGCCAGACCATATATGATCAAAACAGGGAGCGGAGGTGGTTCAGCTGCAAGAAGGTTTGAATGTCCGACTAAAGTTCAAATATATTAACAAAAGCGGGAGGAGAGGTCTTCGGATGAGAGTGGTTGAAAATTTCCAACCATAATGTATAAAATGCGGTGAAAAAAAGGTGTGATAGAACACTAAAAGGTGGAGCGGAAGTGTTCGGCTGCAAGAAGGTGTGAATGTCCGACTATATTTGGTGAAAAGCAGGTGAAGCAAGGTCTGAATGCCCAACCTTACATCATCAAAAGCGAGATCAGAGGTGTTTCGCTGCAAGAAGGCCATAGTTTGCCAAAAGCGGGTAAGGTGCGAATGTCATACTAAATATCAACAAAATTTGGGGCAGAGGTCTTCGGATGCAAGTGGGTGTGAATATCCAACCATACAAGTATGGTGGAGAGGAAGCTGTGAATAGCCGACCATAGTTTGGAAAAAGCGGGTAAGAAAAGGTTTGAATACCCGAACATACACCATCAAAAGAGGGAGCGGAGGTGTTCCGCTGTACGAAGGTGTGAATTTCCGACCATAGTTGGTAAGAAGCGGGTAAGAAAAGGTTAAAATACCCGACTGTACACAATCAATAGCGGGAGCGGATGTGTTCGGCTACATGAAGGTGTGAAAGTCCGATCCTGGTTTGTAAAAAGCGGGTAAGAAAAGGTTCAAATGCCCGAACATACACCATCAAAAGAGGGAGCGGAGGTGTTCGGCTGTAAGACGGTGTGAATGTC
Organism: Leuresthes tenuis; assembly: GCF_036924035.1. Lineage (NCBI taxonomy): Eukaryota > Metazoa > Chordata > Actinopteri > Atheriniformes > Atherinopsidae > Leuresthes > Leuresthes tenuis. The sequence continues at coordinate 32,550,606 of NW_027325360.1, forward strand.
CGATCATAGTTGGTAAAAAGCGGGTAAGAAAAGGTTAAAATACCCGACTGTACACAATCAAAAGAGGGAGCGGAGTTGTTCAGCTAAGAGAAGGTGTGAAAGTCCGACCATGGTTTGTAAAAAGCGGGTAAGAAAAGGTTCGTATGCCCGAATATACACTATCAAAACCGGAAGCGTAGGTGTTCGGCTGCAAGAAGGTGTGAACGTCCGACCAAAGTTTGTAAAAAAGCAGTTAAGAAAAGGTTCGAATATCTAACCAAACATAATCAAAAGCGGATGAGAAGGTGTTCTACTGCAAGTAGGTGTGAATGTCAGAGAATAATTTGCAAAAAGCTGATGAGAAAGGGTGAGAATGCCCGACTATACACCATCAAATGCGGTAGCGGAGTTGTTCGGCCGTGAGTAGGTGTGATTCTCCAACCATAATTGCTGAAAAATGTGTTAGAAAAGGTAAGAATGCCTGTCCATACATCATCAAAAGCGGGAGAGGTGGTGTTCGGCTGCAAGTAGGTGTGAATGTCCATTAATAATTGCTTTAAAACATGAAAGAAAATTTTCGAATATCAAACCATACATGATCATTAGCAGGAGAGGAGGTGTTCAGCTGCAAGAAGGTGTGAATGTCCAGCCATAATTACTCACAAACGGGTAAGAAAAGTTACTATTGCCAGACCATATATGATCAAAACAGGGAGCGGAGGTGGTTCAGCTGCAAGAAGGTTTGAATGTCCGACTAAAGTTTGTAAAAAGCGGGTAAGACAAGGTGTGAATGCCCGACAATGTATGATCAAAAGAGGAGCGGAGGTTTTCGGCTGCAAGAAGGTCTGAATGTCCACCCATAATTACTGAAAAATGGGTAAGAAAAGGTGCGAAAGCCCAACCGCACATGATCATAAGTGGATGAGAAGGTGTTCGACTGCAAGTAGGTGTGAATGTAAGATCATAATTTGTAAAAAGCGGGTAAGAAAAGGTAAGAATGCCCAACCATAAATTATCAAAAGCGGCAGCAGAGTTTTGGCTGGTATTTATCAATGTCTAGATAGATTTCAACAAAAAACAACGTTGTACTTTGCAGTAAAAGAAAGTGCAAATCAAAAGTTTTAGGAATCCGAGAATAAGCTTATTTTCATGAGTTCTGCACGATTTCGGATTTTATGTATAAAAAGAATTTCTTCACGCAAACTAAGTTAACACTGCTTTGTCCTTCATATGTACCCATTTCTACATATATTTCAAGCATAAACTTCCTCATATTACCCTGAATGAGAAAGAGCCACAATTGTGATTAAGCCATACCTCCCTTTTGAGGAGTTCTGCATGATTTGGGATTTTATCTATAAAATGAATTCCTTCACTAAAACTATGTTAAAACGGCTTTTACCTTCATATTTATCAATGTCTCGATAGATTTAAACAAAAAAACAACGTTGTACTTTGCAATAAAAGAAAGAGCAAATCAAAAGTTTTAGGAATCCGAGAATAAGCTTATTTTCATGAGTTCTGCACGATTTCGGATTTTATGTATAAAATGAATTAATTCACTCAAACCAAGTTAAAACTGATTTTTCCTTCATATTTATCAATGTCTAGATCGACTTCAACAAAGAACAACATTGTATTTTGCAGTAGAAGAAAGAGCAAAACTGAAGGATCAGGAATCCGAGAATAAGCTTCTTTTCATACGTTCTGCATGATTTGGGATTTTATGTATAAAATGAAATCCTTCACTCAAACTAAGTTAACACTGCTTTGTCCTTCATATGTACCCATTTCTACATATATTTCAAGCATAAACTTCCTCATACTACCCTGAATGAGAAAGAACCACACTTGTGATTAAGCCATACGCCCCTTTTGAGGAGTTCTGCATGATTTGGGATTTTATCTATAAAATCAATTCCTTCACTAAAACTATGTTAAAACGGCTTTTACCTTCATATTTATCAATGTCTCGATAGATTTAAACAAAAAAACAACGTTGTACTTTGCAATAAAAGAAAGAGCAAATCAAAAGTTTTAGGAATCCGAGAATAAGCTTATTTTCATGAGTTCTGCACGATTTCGGATTTTATGTATAAAATGAATTAATTCACTCAAACCAAGTTAAAACTGCTTTTTCCTTCATATTTATCAATGTCTAGATCGACTTCAACAAAGAACAACATTGTATTTTGCAGTAGAAGAAAGAGCAAAACTGAAGGATCAGGAATCCGAGAATAAGCTTCTTTTCATACGTTCTGCATGATTTGGGATTTTATGTATAAAATGAAATCCTTCACTCAAACTAAGTTAACACTGCTTTGTCCTTCATATGTACCCATTTCTACATATATTTCAAGCACAAACTTCCTCATACTACCCTGAATGAGAAAGAACCACACTTGTGATTAAGCCATACGCCCCTTTTGAGGAGTTCTGCATGATTTGGGATTTTATCTATAAAATCAATTCCTTCACTCAAACTATGTTAAAACGGCTTTTACCTTCATATTTATCAATGTCTCGATAGATTTAAACAAAAAACAACGTTGTACTTTGCAGTAAAAGAAAGAGCCAATCAAAAGTTTTAGGAATCCGAGAATAAGCTTATTTTCATGAGTTCTGCACGATTTCGGATTTTATGTATAAAATGAATTCATTCACTCAAACCAAGTTAAAACAGCTTTTTCCTTCATATTTATCAATGTCTAGATCGACTTCAACAAAGAACAACATTGTATTTTGCAGTAGAAGAAAGAGCAACACTGAAGGATCAGGAATCCGAGAATAAGCTTATTTTCTTATGGGCAAGTGGGAACTGCTTTGTCCTTCATATTTATCAATGTGTAGGTGGATTTCAACTTCTTCTACTGCAAAGTCCAATGTTTTTCTTTGTTGAAGTCGATCTAGACATTGATGAATATGGAAGGACAAAGCAGTTTTAACTTGGTTTGAGCAAAGCAATTCATTTTATAGCAAAATCCGAAATCGTGCAGAACTCATGAAAGCAGGCTTATACTCGGATTCCTGAAACTTAAGATTTGCTCTTTCTTTTACTGCAAAGTACAACGTTGTTTTTTTGTTTAAATATGTCTAGACATGGTAAATATGAAGGACAAATCAGTTTTAACATAGTTTGAGTGAAGTAATGCATTTTATAAGCAAAATCCCAAATCATGCGGAACTCACGAAATGCTTTTTCTCGCTTTTCACTGCTTTTTACAAACTTTGGTTGGACGTTCACACCTTCTTGCATCCGAACACCTCCGCTTCCGCTTTTGATGATGTATATTTGGGCATTCGAACCTTTTATTACCCGCTTTTTACAAACCATTGTCGGACTTTCACACCTTCTTGCAGCCGAACACCACCTCTCCCGCTTTTGATGATGTATGGTCCAGTATTCTTACCTTTTCTAACACATTTTTCAGCAATTATGGTCGGACAATCACACCTACTCACAGCTGGACACCTCCGCTCCCGCTTTTGATCATACAATGTCGGGACATCGCTCCTTGTCTTACCAGCTTTTTACAAACTTTAGTCGAACATTCACACCTTCTTGCAGCTGAACACCTCCGCTCCCGCTTTTGATGATGGATAGTCGGGCTTTCGAGCCTTTTCTTACCCGGTTTTTACAAATTATGGTTGGACATTCAGACCTTGCAGCCGAACACCTCCGCTCTCTCTTTTGATCATACATTGTTGGGCATTCGCACCTTGTCTTACCCGCTTTTTACAAACTATAGTCAGACATTCACACCTTGCAGCTGAACCTCCGCTCCCTGTTTTGATCATGTATGGTCTGGCAATACTACCTTTACTTCCCCCGTTTGTGAGTAATTATGGCTGGACATTCACACCTACTTGCAGTCGAACTGCTCTGCTACCGCTTTTGATTATGTTTGGTTTGGATATTCGAACCTTTTCTTAACTGCTTTTTACAAACCATGGTCGGACTTTCACACCTTCTTGTAGCCGAACACCTCCGCTCCCGCTATTGATTGTGTACAGTCGGGTATTTTAACCTTTTCTTACCCGCTTTTTACCAACTATGGTCGGACATTCACACCGTCTTACAGCGGAACACCTCCACTCCCGCTTTTTATGGTGTATAGTCGGGCATTCGAACCTTTTCTTACCCGCTATTTACAAACTATGGTACGACATTCAAACCTTCGTGTATCCGAAAACTCCGCTCTCTCTTTTGATCATACATTGTCGGACATTCGCACCTTTTCTTACCCGCTTTTTACAAACCATGGTCGGACTGTCACACCTTCTTGTAGCCGAACACATCCGCTCCCTCTTTTGATTGTGTACAGTCGGGTATTTTAACCTTTTCTTACCCGCTTTTTACCAAGTATGGTCGGACATTCACACCTTCGTACAGCGGAACACCTCCGCTCCCTCTTTTGATGGTGTATGTTCGGGCATTCAAACCTTTTCTTACCCGCTTTTTACAAACCATGGTCGGACTTTCACACCTTCTTGTAGCCGAACAACTCCGCTCCCGCTATTGATTGTGTACAGTCGGGTATTTTAACTTTTCTTACCCGCTTTTTACCAACTATGGTCGGACATTCACACCGTCTTACAGCGGAACACCTCCGCTCCCGCTTTTTATGGTGTATAGTCGGGCATTCGAACCTTTTCTTACCCGCTATTTACAAACTATGGTAGGACATTCAAACCTTCGTGTATCCGAAAACCTCCGCTCTCTCTTTTGATCATACATTGTCGGACATTCGCACCTTTTCTTACCCGCTTTTTACAAACCATGGTCGGACTGTCACACCTTCTTGTAGCCGAACACATCCGCTCCCGCTATTGATTGTGTACAGTCGGGTATTTTAACCTTTTCTTACCCGCTTTTTACCAAGTATGGTCGGACATTCACACCTTCGTACAGCGGAACACCTCCGCTCCCTCTTTTGATGGTGTATGTTCGGGCATTCAAACCTTTTCTTACCCGCTTTTTCCAAACTATGGTCGGCTATTCACAGCTTCCTCTCCACCATACTTGTATGGTGGGATATTCACACCCACTTGCATCCGAAAACCTCCGCCCCAAATTTTGTTGATATTTAGTCGGACATTCGCACCTTACCCGCTTTTGGCAAACTATGGCCTTCTTGCAGCCAAACAACTCTGATCTTGCTTTTGATGATGTAAGGTTGGGCATTCAGACCTTGCTTCACCTGCTTTTCACCAAATATAGTCGGACATTCACACCTTCTTGCAGCCGAACACTTCCGCTCCACCTTTTAGTGTTCTATCACACCTTTTTTTTCACCGCGTTTTATACGTTATGGTTGGAAATTTTCAACCACTTTCATCCGAAGACCTCTCCTCCCGCTTTTGTTAATATATTTGAACTTTAGTTTGACATTCAAACCTTCTTGCAGCTGAACCACCTCCGCTCCCTGTTTTGATCATATATGGTCTGGCAATACTACCTTTTCTTACCCGTTTGTGAGTAATTATGGCTGGACATTCACACCTACTTGCAGCCGAACACAACCTCTCTCGCTTTTGATTATGTATGGACCGGCATTCTTACCTTTTCTAACACATTTTTCAGCAATTATGGTCGGAGATTCACACCTACTCACAGCCGAACAACTCCGCTCCCGCATTTGATGGTGTATAGTCGGGCAATTCTCACCCTTTCTCATCAGCTTTTTGCAAATTATGATCTGACATTCACAACTACTTGCAGTCGAACAGCTCTGCTCCCGCTTTTGATTATGTATGGTTGGATATTCGAACCTTTTCTTAACTGCTTTTTACAAACTTTGGTTGGACGTTCACACCTTCTTGTAGCCGAACACATGCACTCCTGCTTTTGATGATGTATGGTTGGGAATTCGCACCTTTTTTTTTACCCATTTTTCAGGTATTATGGGTGGACATTCACACCTTCTTGCAGCTGAACACCTCCTCTCCCACTTATGATCATGTGTGGTTTGATTTTCGAAAATTTTCTTTCATGTTTTCTAGCAATTATTGATGGACATGTAGACCTTCTTGCAGCTGAACACCACCTCTCCCGATTTTGATGATGTATGGACCGGCATTTTTACCTTTTCTAACACATTTTTCAGCAATTATGGTTGGAGATTCACACTTACTCATAGCCGAACAACTCCGCTACCGCATTTGATGGTGTATAGTCGGGCATTCTCACCCTTTCTCATCAGCTTTTTGCAAATTATGATCTGACATTCACACCTACTTCCAGTCGAACAGCTCTGCTCCCGCTTTTGATTATGTTTGGTTAGATATTCGAACCTTTTCTTAACTGCTTTTTACAAACTTTGGTCGGACGTTCACAATATCTTGCAGCCGAACACCTCCGCTTCCGCTTTTGATGGTGTATATTCGGGCATACGAACCTTTTCTTACCCGCTTTTTACAAACCAAGGTCGGACTTTCACACCTTCTCTTAGCTGAACAACTCCGCTCCCTCTTTTGATTGTGTACAGTCGGGTAATTTAACCTTTTCTTACCCGCTTTTTACCATCTATGGTCGGACATTCACACCGTCTTACAGCGGAACACCTCCGCTCCCTCTTTTGATTGTGTACAGTCGGGTAATTTAACCTTTTCTTACCCGCTTTTTACCATCTATGGTCGGACATTCACACCGTCTTACAGCGGAACACCTCCGCTCCCTCTTTTGATGATGTATGGTTAGGCATTCGCACCTTTTCTTACCCATTTTTCAGTAATTATGGGTAGACATTCACACCTTCTTGCAGCTGAACACCTCCTCTCCCGCTTATGATCATGTGCAGTTTGATATTCGAAAATTTTCTTTCATGTTTTCTAGCAATTATTGATGGACATTCAGACCGTCTTGCAGCTGAACACCTCCGCTCCCACTTTTGATGGTGTATAGTCGGGCTTTCGAGCCTTTTCTTCCCCGGTTTTTACAAATTATGGTTGGACATTCAGACCTTCTTGCAGCCGAAAACCTCCACTCCCTCTTTTGATCATACATTGTCGGGCATTCGCACCTTTTCTTACCCGCTTTTTACAAACCATGGTCGGACTTTCACACCTTTTAGTAGCCGAACAACTCCGCTCCCGCTATTGATTGTGTACAGTCGGGTATTTTAACCTTTTCTTACCCGCTTTTTACCAACTATGGTTGGACATTCACACCTTCTTACAGCAGAACACCTCCGCTCCCTGTTTTGATTATGTATGGTTTGACATTCGCACCTTCTCTCACCCGCCTTTTACTATGGTCGGCCATTCACAGCTTCCTCTCCACCATACTTGTATGGTGGGATATTCACACCCACTTGCATCCGAAGACCTCCGCCCCCACTTTTGTTGATATTTAGTCGGTCATTCGCACCTACACGCTTTTGGCAAACTATGGCCTTCTTGCAGCCAAACACCTCTGATCTCGCTTTTGATGATGTAAGTTTGGGCATTCAGACCTTGCTTCACCTGCTTTTCACCAAATATAGTCGGACATTCACACCCACTTGCATCCGAAGACCTCCGCCCCAAATTTTGTTGATATTTAGTCGGACATTCGCACCTTACCCGCTTTTGGCAAACTATGGCCTTCTTGCAGCCAAACACCTCTGATCTCGCTTTTGATGATGTAAGGTTGGGCATTCAGACCTTGCTTCACCTGCTTTTCACCAAATATAGTCGGACATTCACACCTTCTTGCAGCCGAACACTTCCGCTCCACCTTTTAGTGTTCTATCACACCTTTTTTTCACCGCATTTTATACATTATGGTTGGAAATTTTCAACCACTCTCATCCGAAGACCTCTCCTCCCGCTTTTGTTAATATATTTGAACTTTAGTCGGACATTCAAACCTTCTTGCAGCTGAACCACCTCCTCTCCCTGTTTTGATCATATATGGTCTGGCAATACTACCTTTTCTTACCCGTTTGTGAGTAATTATGGCTGGACATTCACACCTACTTGCAGCCGAACACAACCTCTCTCGCTTTTGATGATGTATGGACCGGCATTCTTACCTTTTCTAACACATTTTTCAGCAATTATGGTTGGAGATTCACACCTACTCACAGCCGAACAACTCCGCTCCCGCATTTGATGGTGTATAGTCGGGCATTCTCACCCTTTCTCATCAGCTTTTTGCAAATTATGATCTGACATTCACACCTACTTGCAGTCGAACAGCTCTGCTCCCGCTTTTGATTATGTATGGTTGGATATTCGAACCTTTTCTTAACTGCTTTTTACAAACTTTGGTTGGACGTTCACACCTTCTTGTAGCCGAACACATGCACTCCTGCTTTTGATGATGTATGGTTGGGCATTGGCACCTTTTTTTTACCCATTTTTCAGGTATTATGGGTGGACATTCATACCTTCTTGCAGCTGAACACCTCCTCTCCCACTTATGATCATGTGTGGTTTGATTTTCGAAAATTTTCTTTCATGTTTTCTAGCAATTATTGATGGACATGTAGACCTTCTTGCAGCTGAACACCACCTCTCCCGATTTTGATGATGTATAGACCGGCATTTTTACCTTTTCTAACACATTTTTCAGCAATTATGGTTGGAGATTCACACCTACTCACAGCCGAACAACTCCGCTACCGCATTTGATGGTGTATAGTCGGGCATTCTCACCCTTTCTCATCAGCTTTTTGCAAATTATGATCTGACATTCACACCTACTTCCAGTCGAACAGCTCTGCTCCCGCTTTTGATTATGTTTGGTTAGATATTCGAACCTTTTCTTAACTGCTTTTTACAAACTTTGGTCGGACGTTCACAATATCTTGCAGCCGAACACCTCCGCTTCCGCTTTTGATGGTGTACAGTCGGGAATTTTAACCTTTTCTTACCCGCTTTTTACCAAGTATGGTCGGACATTCACACCTTCGTACAGCGGAACACCTCCGCTCCCTCTTTTGATGGTGTATGTTCGGGCATTCAAACCTTTTCTTACCCGCTTTTTCCAAACTATGGTCGGCTATTCACAGCTTCCTCTCCACCATACTTGTATGGTGGGATATTCACACCCACTTGCATCCGAAAACCTCCGCCCCAAATTTTGTTGATATTTAGTCGGACATTCGCACCTTACCCGCATTTTGCAAACTATGGCCTTCTTGCAGCCAAACAACTCTGATCTTAATTTTGATGATGTAAGGTTGGGCATTCAGACCTTGCTTCACCTGCTTTTCACCAAATATAGTCGGACATTCACACCTTCTTGCAGCCGAACACTTCCGCTCCACCTTTTAGTGTTCTATCACACCTTTTTTTTCACCGCATTTTATACATTATGGTTGGAAATTTTCAACCACTTTCATCCGAAGACCTCTCCTCCCGCTTTTGTTAATATATTTGAACTTTAGTTTGACATTCAAACCTTCTTGCAGCTGAACCTCCTCCGCTCCCTGTTTTGATCATATATGGTCTGGCAATACTACCTTTTCTTACCCGTTTGTGAGTAATTATGGCTGGACATTCACACCCACTTGCAGCCGAACACAACCTCTCTCGCTTTTGATGATGTATGGACCGGCATTTTTACCTTTTCTAACACATTTTTCAGCAATTATGGTCGGAGATTCACACCTACTCACAGCCGAACAACTCCGCTCCCGCATTTGATGATGTATAGTCGGGCATTCTCACCCTTTCTCATCAGCTTTTTGCAAATTATGATCTGACATTCACACCTACTTGCAGTCGAACAGCTCTGCTCCCGCTTTTGATTATGTTTGGTTGGATATTCGAACCTTTTCTTAACTTCTTTTTACATATTTTGGTTGGACGTTCACACCTTCTTGTAGCCGAACACTTCCACTCCTGCTTTTGATGATGTATGGTTGGGCATTCACACCTTTTTTTTGCCCATTTTTCAGGAATTATGGGTGGACATTCACACCTTGCAGCTGAACACCTCCTATCCCACTTATGATCATGTGCGGTTTGATTTTCGAAAAGTTTCTTTCATGTTTTCTAGCAATTATTGATGGACATTTAGACCTTCTTGCAGCTGAACACCTCCGCTCCCGCTTTTGATCATACATTGTCAGGCATTCGCACCTTGTCTTACCCACTTTTTACAAACTTTAGTCGAACAATCACACCTTTTTGCAGCCGAACACCACCTCTACCGCTTTTGATGATGTATGGTCCAGCATTCTTACCTTTTCTAACACATTCTTCAGCAATTATGGTCGGACATTCACACCTACTCAGAGCCGAACACTTCCGCTCCCGCATTTGATGGTCTATAGTCGGGCATTCTAAAGCGGAAAAGACTCATTCTTATGTTTGGTTAGATATTCGAACCTTTTCTTAACTGCTTTTTACAAACTTTGGTCGGACGTTCACAATATCTTGCAGCCGAACACCTCCGCTTCCGCTTTTGATGGTGTATATTCGGGCATACGAACCTTTTCTTACCCGCTTTTTACAAACCAAGGTCGGACTTTCACACCTTCTCTTTGCTGAACAACTCCGCTCCCTCTTTTGATTGTGTACAGTCTGGTAATTTAACCTTTTCTTACCCGCTTTTTACCATCTGTGGTCGGACATTCACACCGTCTTACAGCGGAACACCTCCGCTCCCTCTTTTGATGATGTATGGTTAGGCATTCGCACCTTTTCTTACCCATTTTTCAGTAATTATGGGTAGACATTCACACCTTCTTGCAGCTGAACACCTCCTCTCCTGCTTAAGATCATGTGCAGTTTGATATTCGAAAATTTTCTTTCATGTTTTCTAGCAATTATTGATGGACATTCAGACCGTCTTGCAGCTGAACACCTCCGCTCCCACTTTTGATGGTGTATAGTCGGGCTTTCGAGCCTTTTCTTCCCCGGTTTTTACAAATTATGGTTGGACATTCAGACCTTCTTGCAGCCGAAAACCTCCACTCCCTCTTTTGATCATACATTGTCGGGCATTCGCACCTTTTCTTACCCGCTTTTTACAAACCATGGTCGGACTTTCACACCTTCTTACAGCAGAACACCTCCGCTCCCTGTTTTGATTATGTATGGTTTGACATTCGCACCTTCTCTCACCCGCCTTTTACTATGGTCGGCCATTCACAGCTTCCTCTCCACCATACTTGTATGGTGGGATATTCACACCCACTTGCATCCGAAGACCTCCGCCCCCACTTTTGTTGATATTTAGTCGGTCATTCGCACCTTACCCGCTTTTGGCAAACTATGGCCTTCTTGCAGCCAAACACCTCTGATCTCGCTTTTGATGATGTAAGGTTGGGCATTCAGACCTTGCTTCACCTGCTTTTCACCAAATATAGTCGGACATTCACACCTTCTTGCAGCCGAACACTTCCGCTTTTAGTGTTCTATGAGGCATTCACATATTTTTTTTCACCGTATTTTATAGATTATGGTTGGAAATTCTCACCCACTCTCATCCGAAGACCTCTCCTCCCGCTTTTGTTAATATGTAGTCGGGCATTCGAACCTTTTCTTACCCGCTTTTTACAAATTATGGTCGAACATTCACACCTACTTGCAGCTGAATACTTCCGCTCCACCTTTTAGGTATGTATGGTTGGCATTTGCACCTCTTTTTATACTGATTGCTGAAGATTAAGTTGTTCTTTCTCAAACTACAAATTTTTTTTAATTGTTGAAACTTGATTTGAAGTGGATAAATAAGGAGGACAAACAGTTTTAAGTCAGGCTGATAGAAGGAATTCATTTTATAGCAAAATCTGTATTTCGTCATATGTCGAGAGATGCTTATTGCTGAAGAAGTTCTTTCTCATCTTTCTCACAAAGCAGTCTTAACTTGGTTTGAGTTAATGAATTCGTTTTATAGGAGAATCCGAATTCGTGCATAACTCATAAAATAGAGCTTATTTTCGGATTCCTGAAGAATGAGTCTGGTTCTTTCTCATAATACAAAGTTTGTTGTTTATTGTTGAAACTTCATCAGAAGTGAAGAAATAAATGAATGCCTATCAACAAATGTGGGATCTAAACTCTAGTGCTTCCTCTAAAATAATTTCCTTTCTCAATTTAGAAATGTGTGTGTGTAAGTCACAACACCCGTGACACCAAAACGGCTTTCTTTTCTCTACACTCTGCACTATGAGCACACACACCAAATCAGAAAGGCTTTTTTCTCTCTTTTCTACATTATGGACTGTGGGGACACAAAACCGCTCTCTCTCTTTTTTTTTTTTATCGTGTGCCAGGGCGTTGTCTCACGTATTAGATTATGCTTAAGATACGAATGGGTTTATCAGTCACATCAGAATCCATACATACTGATCCTCCTGTAATAAAATGGTCGGATCTTATCAAACACACTTTGTTTCTTGTGACAATCAAGTCAGCGAAACAGCGTATACACGTCAAGACACTGAATCAAGTTTGCCACAAGAACTCATAAGTTTGGCAGTATTGCTCTGCCGTCAGCAATCATACACCCATTTTATTTTCGTGAGACATGTGCAAGCACCTGTTCATCTACTGTTCTATCACTATGAATTAGTGATCTATTATCAATAAGGATACTTCTACAACTACTATCAAAGTATGTCCGGACTTCTTATGTTGTCAGTTGCTATATATGAATAAGTGGGTAGCTACTGACAAGCATTAAGCATGTCACACAGCCCAAACATATAACATTTCAGGACACACCACACAGTTAACAACCACAGTGAAGCGTGTCAAAGCCCAAACATGTAACATTCAAGAGGACACTTACACAACACATTCAAATCAAACAGGCAGACAACATACAAGAACATATACCCCAGCCGGCATTGCTCCCTGCCTATTTTCGTACAGCACACTATGTGTGCGCACACCTTTATTCACAAACTCTTCAACTTATACTCTTTTACCGAAGCTGCTACAGCTCGATTGGCCGAATACCCTTTGATCCTATTTCAGTGAATTTGACATCTGCCTTACATATAACAGATTAGCGGTTTAGCAGTTTTAATTTAGTTTGAGTGAAGGTTTTCGGCTGCAAGAAGGTCTGAATGTCCAACCATAATTTGTAAAAACCGGGGAAGAAAAGGCTCGAAAGCCCGACTATACACCATCAAAAGTGGGAGCAGAGGTGTTCAGCTGCAAGACGGTCTGAATGTCCATCAATAATTGCTAGAAAACATGAAAGAAAATTTTCGAATATCAAACTGCACATGATCATAAGCGGGAGAGGAGGTGTTCAGCTGCAAGAAGGTGTGAATGTCTACCCATAATTACTGAAAAATGGGTAAGAAAAGGTGCGAATGCCTAACCAAACATCATCAAAAGAGGGAGCGGAGGTGTTCCGCTGTAAGACGGTGTGAATGTCCGACCATAGATGGTAAAAAGCGGGTAAGAAAAGGTTAAATTACCCGACTGTACACAATCAAAAGAGGGAGCGGAGTTGTTCAGCTAAGAGAAGGTGTGAAAGTCCGACCTTGGTTTGTAAAAAGCGGGTAAGAAAAGGTTCGTATGCCCGAATATACACCATCAAAAGCGGAAGCGGAGGTGTTCGGCTGCAAGATATTGTGAACGTCCGACCAAAGTTTGTAAAAAGCAGTTAAGAAAAGGTTCGAATATCTAACCAAACATAATCAAAAGCGGGAGCAGAGCTGTTCGACTGGAAGTAGGTGTGAATGTCAGATCATAATTTGCAAAAAGCTGATGAGAAAGGGTGAGAATGCCCGACTATACACCATCAAATGCGGTAGCGGAGTTGTTCGGCTGTGAGTAGATGTGAATCTCCAACCATAATTGCTGAAAAATGTGTTAGAAAAGGTAAAAATGCCGGTCCATACATCATCAAAATCGGGAGAGGTGCTGTTCAGCTGCAAGAAGGTCTAAATGTCCATCAATAATTGCTAGAAAACATGAAAGAAAATTTTCGAAAATCAAACCACACGTGATCATAAGTGGGAGAGGAGGTGTTCAGCTGCAAGAAGGTGTGAATGTCCACCCATAATACCTGAAAAATGGGTAAAAAAAAGGTGCGAATGCCCAACCATACATCATCAAAAGCAGGAGTGGAAGTGTTCGGCTACAAGAAGGTGTGAACGTCCAACCAAAGTTTGTAAAAAGCAGTTAAGAAAAGGTTCGAATATCCAACCATACATAATCAAAAGCGGGAGCAGAGCTGTTCGACTGCAAGTAGGTGTGAATGTCAGATCATAATTTGCAAAAAGCTGATGAGAAAGGGTGAGAATGCCCGACTATACACCATCAAATGCGGGAGCGGAGTTGTTCGGCTGTGAGTAGGTGTGAATCTCCGACCATAATTGCTGAAAAATGTGTTAGAAAAGGTAAGAATGCCGGTCCATACATCATCAAAAGCGAGAGAGGTTGTGTTCGGCTGCAAGTAGGTGTGAATGTCCAGCCATAATTACTCACAAACGGGTAAGAAAAGGTAGTATTGCCAGACCATATATGATCAAAACAGGGAGCGGAGGTGGTTCAGCTGCAAGAAGGTTTGAATGTCTGACTAAAGTTCAAATATATTAACAAAAGCGGGAGGAGAGGTCTTCGGATGAGAGTGGTTGAAAATTTCCAACCATAATGTATAAAATGCGGTGAAAAAAAGGTGTGATAGAACACTAAAAGGTGGAGCGGAAGTGTTCGGCTGCAAGAAGGTGTGAATGTCCGACTATATTTGGTGAAAAGCAGGTGAAGCAAGGTCTGAATGCCCAACCTTACATCATCAAAAGCGAGATCAGAGGTGTTTGGCTGCAAGAAGGCCATAGTTTGCCAAAAGCGGGTAAGGTGCGAATGACCGACTAAATATCAACAAAAGTGGGGGCGGAGGTCTTCGGATGCAAGTGGGTGTGAATATCCCACCATACAAGTATGGTGGAGAGGAAGCTGTGAATGGCCGACCATAGTAAAAGGCGGGTGAGAGAAGGTGCGAATGTCAAACCATACATAATCAAAACAGGGAGCGGAGGTGTTCTGCTGTAAGAAGGTGTGAAAGTCCGACCATGGTTTGTAAAAAGCGGGTAAGAAAAGGTGCGAATGCCCGACAATGTATGATCAAAAGAGGGAGTGGAGGTTTTCGGCTGCAAGAAGGTCTGAATGTCCAACCATAATTTGTAAAAACCGGGGAAGAAAAGGCTCGAAAGCCCGACTATACACCATCAAAAGTGGGAGCGGAGGTGTTCAGCTGCAAGACGGTCTGAATGTCCATCAATAATTGCTAGAAAACATGAAAGAAAATTTTCGAATATCAAACTGCACATGATCTTAAGCAGGAGAGGAGGTGTTCAGCTGCAAGAAGGTGTGAATGTCTACCCATAATTACTGAAAAATGGGTAAGAAAAGGTAAAAATGCCGGTCCATACATCATCAAAATCGGGAGAGGTGCTGTTCAGCTGCAAGAAGGTCTAAATGTCCATCAATAATTGCTAGAAAACATGAAAGAAAATTTTCGAAAATCAAACCACACGTGATCATAAGTGGGAGAGGAGGTGTTCAGCTGCAAGAAGGTGTGAATGTCCACCCATAATACCTGAAAAATGGGTAAAAAAAAGGTGCGAATGCCCAACCATACATCATCAAAAGCAGGAGTGGAAGTGTTCGGCTACAAGAAGGTGTGAACGTCCAACCAAAGTTTGTAAAAAGCAGTTAAGAAAAGGTTCGAATATCCAACCATACATAATCAAAAGCGGGAGCAGAGCTGTTCGACTGCAAGTAGGTGTGAATGTCAGATCATAATTTGCAAAAAGCTGATGAGAAAGGGTGAGAATGCCCGACTATACACCATCAAATGCGGGAGCGGAGTTGTTCGGCTGTGAGTAGGTGTGAATCTCCGACCATAATTGCTGAAAAATGTGTTAGAAAAGGTAAGAATGCCGGTCCATACATCATCAAAAGCGAGAGAGGTTGTGTTCGGCTGCAAGTAGGTGTGAATGTCCAGCCATAATTACTCACAAACGGGTAAGAAAAGGTAGTATTGCCAGACCATATATGATCAAAACAGGGAGCGGAGGTGGTTCAGCTGCAAGAAGGTTTGAATGTCTGACTAAAGTTCAAATATATTAACAAAAGCGGGAGGAGAGGTCTTCGGATGAGAGTGGTTGAAAATTTCCAACCATAATGTATAAAATGCGGTGAAAAAAAGGTGTGATAGAACACTAAAAGGTGGAGCGGAAGTGTTCGGCTGCAAGAAGGTGTGAATGTCCGACTATATTTGGTGAAAAGCAGGTGAAGCAAGGTCTGAATGCCCAACCTTACATCATCAAAAGCGAGATCAGAGGTGTTTGGCTGCAAGAAGGCCATAGTTTGCCAAAAGCGGGTAAGGTGCGAATGTCCGACTAAATATCAACAAAATTTGGGGCGGAGGTCTTCGGATGCAAGTGGGTGTGAATGTCCGACTATATTTGGTGAAAAGCAGGTGAAGCAAGGTCTGAATGCCCAACCTTACATCATCAAAAGCGAGATCAGAGGTGTTTGGCTGCAAGAAGGCCATAGTTTGCCAAAAGCGGGTAAGGTGCGAATGACCGTCTAAATATCAACAAAAGTGGGGGCGGAGGTCTTCGGATGCAAGTGGGTGTGAATATCCCACCATACAAGTATGGTGGAGAGGAAGCTGTGAATGGCCGACCATAGTAAAAGGCGGGTGAGAGAAGGTGTGAATGTCAAACCATACATAATCAAAACAGGGAGCGGAGGTGTTCTGCTGTAAGAAGGTGTGAATGTCCAACCATAGTTGGTAAAAAGCGGGTAAGAAAAGGTTAAAATACCCGACTGTACACAATCAATAGCGGGGGCGGAGTTGTTCGGCTACTAAAAGGTGTGAAAGTCCGACCATGGTTTGTAAAAAGCGGGTAAGAAAAGGTGCGAATGCCCGACAATGTATGATCAAAAGAGGGAGTGGAGGTTTTCGGCTGCAAGAAGGTCTGAATGTCCAACCATAATTTGTAAAAACCGGGGAAGAAAAGGCTCGAAAGCCCGACTATACACCATCAAAAGTGGGAGCGGAGGTGTTCAGCTGCAAGACGGTCTGAATGTCCATCAATAATTGCTAGAAAACATGAAAGAAAATATTCGAATATCAAACTGCACATGATCATAAGCGGGAGAGGAGGTGTTCAGCTGCAAGAAGGTGTGAATGTCTACCCATAATTACTGAAAAATGGGTAAGAAAAGGTGCGAATGCCTAACCATACATCATCAAAAGAGGGAGCGGAGGTGTTCCGCTGTAAGACGGTGTGAATGTCCGACCATAGATGGTAAAAAGCGGGTAAGAAAAGGTTAAATTACCCGACTGTACACAATCAAAAGAGGGAGCGGAGTTGTTCAGCTAAGAGAAGGTGTGAAAGTCCGACCTTGGTTTGTAAAAAGCGGGTAAGAAAAGGTTTGTATGCCCGAATATACACCATCAAAAGCGGAAGCGGAGGTGTTCGGCTGCAAGATATTGTGAACGTCCGACCAAAGTTTGTAAAAAGCAGTTAAGAAAAGGTTCGAATATCTAACCAAACATAATCAAAAGCGGGAGCAGAGCTGTTCGACTGGAAGTAGGTGTGAATGTCAGATCATAATTTGCAAAAAGCTGATGAGAAAGGGTGAGAATGCCCGACTATACACCATCAAATGCGGTAGCGGAGTTGTTCGGCTGTGAGTAGGTGTGAATCTCCAACCATAATTTCTGAAAAATGTGTTAGAAAAGGTAAAAATGCCGGTCCATACATAATCAAAATCGGGAGAGGTGGTGTTCAGCTGCAAGAAGGTCTAAATGTCCATCAATAATTGCTAGAAAACATGAAAGAAAATTTTCGAAAATCAAACCACACATGATCATAAGTGGGAGAGGAGGTGTTCAGCTGCAAGAAGGTCTGAATGTCCGACAAATAATTACTGAAAAATGGGTAAGAAAAGGTGCGAATGCCAAATCATACATCATCAAAAGCAGGAGCGGATGTGTTCGGCTACAAGAAGGTTTGAATGTCCAACCATAGTAAGTAATAGGTGGGTAAGAAAAGGCTCGAATGCCCGACTATATACCATCAAAAGCGGAAGCGGAGGTGTTCGGCTGCAAGACGGTGTGAACGTCCGACCAAAGTTTGTAAAAAGCATTAAGAAAATGTTCGAATATCCAACCAAACATAATCAAAAGCGGGAGCAGAGCTCTTCGACTGCAAGTAGGTGTGAATATCAGATCATAATTTGCAAAAAGCTGATGAGAAAGGGTGAGAATGCCCGACTATACACTATCAAATGTGGGAGCGGAGGTGTTCGTCTGTGAGTAGGTGTGAATGTCCGACCATAATTGCTGAAAAATGTGTTAGAAAAGGTAAGAATGCCGGACCATATATCATCAAAAGCGGGAGAGGTTGTGTTCGGCTGCAAGAAGGTGTGAATGTCCAGCCATAATTACTCACAAACGGGTAAGAAAAGGTACTATTGCCAGACCATATATGATCAAAACAGGGAGCGGAGGTGGTTCAGCTGCAAGAAGGTTTGAATGTCCGACTAAAGTTTGTAAAAAGCGGGTAAGACAAGGTGTGAATGCCCGACAATGTATGATCAAAAGAGGAGCGGAGGTTTTCGGCTGCAAGAAGGTCTGAATGTCCACCCATAATTACTGAAAAATGGGTAAGAAAAGGTGCGAAAGCCCAACCGCACATGATCATAAGTGGATGAGAAGATGTTCGACTGCAAGTAGGTGTGAATGTAAGATCATAATTTGTAAAAAGCGGGTAAGAAAAGGTAAGAATGCCCAACCATAAATTATCAAAAGCGGCAGAGAGTTTCGGCTGGTATTTATCAATGTCTAGATAGATTTCAACAAAAAACAACGTTGTACTTTGCAGTAAAAGAAAGTGCAAATCAAAAGTTTTAGGAATCCGAGAATAAGCTTATTTTCATGAGTACTGCACGATTTTGGATTTTATGCATAAAATGAATTTCTTCACGCAAACTAAGTTAACACTGCTTTGTCCTTCATATGTACCCATTTCTACATATATTTCAAGCATAAACTTCCTCATATTACCCTGAATGAGAAAGAGCCACACTTGTGATTAAGCCATACCTCCCTTTTGAGGAGTTCTGCATGATTTGGGATTTTATCTATAAAATTAATTCCTTCACTCAAACTATGTTAAAACGGCTTTTACCTTCATATTTATCAATGTCTCGATAGATTTAAACAAAAAAACAACGTTGTACTTTGCAATAAAAGAAAGAGCAAATCAAAAGTTTTAGGAATCCGAGAATAAGCTTATTTTCATGAGTTCTGCACGATTTCGGATTTTATGTATAAAATGAATTCCTTCACTCAAACCAAGTTAAAACTGCTTTTTCCTTCATATTTACCAATGTCTAGATCGACTTCAACAAAGAACAACATTGTATTTTGCAGTAGAAGAAAGAGCAAAACTGAAGGATCAGGAATCTGAGAATAAGCTTCTTTTCATACGTTCTGCATGATTTGGGATTTTATGTTTAAAATGAATTCCTTCACTCAAACTAAGTTAACACTGCTTTGTCCTTCATATGTACCCATTTCTACATATATTTCAAGCATAAACTTCCTCATATTACCCTGAATGAGAAAGAGCCACACTTGTGATTAAGCCATACCTCCCTTTTGAGGAGTTCTGCATGATTTGGGATTTTATCTATAAAATGAATTCCTTCACTCAAACTATGTTAAAACGGCTTTTACCTTCATATTTATCAATGTCTCGATAGATTTAAACAAAAAAAACAACGTTGTACTTTGCAATAAAAGAAAGAGCAAATCAAAAGTTTTAGGAATCCGAGAATAAGCTTATTTTCATGAATTCTGCACGATTTCAGCCGAAAACCTCCGCTCCTCTTTTGATCATACATTGTCGGGCATTCACACCTTGTCTTACCCGCTTTTTACAAACTTTAGTCGGACATTCAAACCTTCTTGCAGCTGAACCACCTCCGCTCCCTGTTTTGATCATATATGGTCTGGCAATAGTACCTTTTCTTACCCGTTTGTGAGTAATTATGGCTAGACATTCACACCTTCTTGCAGCCGAACACAACCTCTCCCGCTTTTGATGATATATGGTCCGGCATTCTTACCTTTTCTAACACATTTTTCAGCAATTATGGTCGGACATTCACACCTACTCACAGACGAACACCTCCGCTCCCACATTTGATAGTGTATAGTCGGGCATTCTCACCCTTTCTCATCAGCTTTTTGCAAATTATGATCTGATATTCACACCTACTTGCAGTCAAACAGCTCTGCTCCCGCTTTTGATGGTGTATAGTCGGGCATTCGAGCCTTTTCTTACCCACCTATTACTTACCATGGTTGGACATTCAAACCTTCTTGTAGCCGAACACATCCGCTCCTGCTTTTGATGATGTATGATTTGGCATTCGCACCTTTTCTTACCCATTTTTCAGTAATTATTGGTCGGACATTCAGACCTTCTTGCACCTGAACACCTCTGCTCCCACTTTTGATGGTGTATAGTCGGGCTTTCGAGCCTTTTCTTCCCCGATTTTTAAAAATTATGGTTGGACATTCAGACCTTTTAGCCGAAAACCTCCGCTCCCTCTTTTGATCATACATTGTCGGGCATTCGCCCCTTGTCTTACACGGTTTTTACAAACTTTAGTCAGACATTCACACCTTGTAGCTGAACCACCTCCATTCCCTGTTTTGATCATGTGTGGTCTGGAAATACTACCTTTTCTTCCCCCGTTTGTGAGTAATTATGGCTGGACATTCACACCTACTTGCAGCCGAAAAACCACCTCTCCCGCTTTTGATGATGTATTGTCCGGCATTCTAGTCTTTTCTATCACATTTTTCAGCAATCATGATCTGACATTCACACCTACTTGCAGTCGAACAGCTCTGCTCCCGCTTTTGATTATGTTCGGTTGGATATTCAAACCTTTTCTTAACTGCTTTTTACAAACTTTGGTCGGACGTTCACACCTTCTTGCAGCCGAACACCCCCGCTTCCGCTTTTGATGGTATATATTCGGGTATTCGAACCTTCTCTTACCCGCTTTTTACAAACCATGGTTGGACTTTCATACCTTCTTGTAGCTGAACTACTCCACTCCTGCTTTTGATGACTTATGGTTGGACATTCGCATCTTTTCCTACCCATTTTTCAGTAATTATGGGTGGATATTCACATCTTCTTGCAGCTGAACACCTCCTCTCCCGCTAATGATCATGTAAGGTTTGATATTCGAAAATTTTCTTTCATGTTTTAAAGCAATTATTAATGGACATTCACACCTACTTGCAGCCGAATACCACCTCTCCCGCTTTTGATGATGTATGGACCGGCATTCTTACCTTTTCTAACACATTTTTCAGCAAATATGGTTGGAGAATCACACCTACTCACAGCCGAACAACTCCGCTACCGCATTTGATGGTGTATAGTCGGGATTTCTCACCCTTTCTCATCAGCTTTTTGCAAATTATTCTCTGACATTCACACCTACTTGCAGTCGAACAGCTCTGCTCCCGCTTTTGATTATGTTTGGTTAGATATTCGAACCTTTTCTTAACTGCTTTTTTACAAACTTTGGTTGGACATTCAGACCTTCTTGCAGCCGAACACCTACGCTTCCGCATTTGATAGTGTATATTCGGGCATACGATCCTTTTCTTACCCGCTTTTTACAAAACCATGGTCGGACTTTCACACCTTCTCTTAGCTGAACAACTCCGCTCCCTCTTTTGATGTGTACAGTCGGGTATTTTAACCTTTTCTTACCCGCTTTTTACCAACTATGATCGGACATTCACACCATCTTACAGCGGAACACCTCCGCTCCCTCTTTTGATGGTGTATGTTCGGGCATTCGAACCTTTTCTTACCCGCTTTTTACAAACCAGGGTCGGACTTTCACACCTTTTAGTAGCCGAACAACTCCGCTCCCGCTATTGATTGTGTACAGTCGGGTATTTTAACCTTTTCTTACCCGCTTTTTACCAACTATGTTCGGACATTCACACCGTCTTACAGCGGAACACCTCCTCTCCCGCTTATGATCATGTACGGTTTGATATTCGAAAATTTACTTTCTTGTTTTAAAGCAGTTATTGATGGACATTCAAACCTTCTTTTTGATGGTGTATAGTCGGGCTTTCGAGCCTTTTCTTCCCAGTTTTTACAAACCATGGTCGGACTTTCACACCTTCTTGTAGCCGAACAACTCCGCTCCCGCTATTGATTGTGTACAGTCGGGTATTTTAACCTTTTCTTACCCGCTTTATACCAACTATGGTCGGACATTCACACCGTCTTACAGCGGAACACCTCTGCTCCCGCTTTTGATGGTGTATAGTCGGGCATTCGAACCTTTTCTTACCCGCTTTTTACAAACTATGGTGGGACATTCAAACCTTCTTGTATCCGAAAACCTCCGCTCTCTCTTTTGATCATACATTGTCGGACATTCGCACCTTTTCTTACCCGCTTTTTACAAACCATGGTCGGACTTTCACACCTTCTCTTAGCTGAAAAACTCCGCTCCCTCTTTTGATTGTGTACAGTCGGGGAATTTAACCTTTTCTTACCCGCTTTTTACCATCTATGGTCGGACATTCACACCGTCTTACAGCGGAACACCTCCGCTCTCTCTTTTGATGATGTATGGTTAGGCATTCGCACCTTTTCTTACCCATTTTTCAGTAATTATGGGTAGACATTCACACCTTCTTGCAGCTGAACACCTCCTCTCCCGCTTATGATCATATGCAGTTTGATATTCGAAAATTTTCTTTCATGTTTTCTAGCAATTATTGATGGACATTCAGACCGTCTTGCAGCTGAACACCTCCGCTCCCACTTTTGATGGTGTATAGTCGGGCTTTCGAGCCTTTTCTTCCCCGTTTTTTACAAATTATGGTTGGACATTCAGACCTTCTTGCAGCCGAAAACCTCCACTCCCTCTTTTGATCATACATTGTCGGGCATTCGCACCTTTTCTTACCCGCTTTTTACAAACCATGGTCGGACTTTCACACCTTTTAGTAGCCGAACAACTCCGCTCCCGCTATTGATTGTGTACAGTCGGGTATTTTAACCTTTTCTTACCCGCTTTTTACCAACTATGGTTGGACATTCACACCTTCTTACAGCAGAACACCTCCGCTCCCTGTTTTGATTATGTATGGTTTGACATTCGCACCTTCTCTCACCCGCCTTTTACTATGGTCGGCCATTCACAGCTACCTCTCCACCATACTTGTATGGTGGGATATTCACACCCACTTGCATCCGAAGACCTCCGCCCCCACTTTTGTTGATATTTAGTCGGTCATTCGCACCTTACCCGCTTTTGGCAAACTATGGCCTTCTTGCAGCCAAACACCTCTGATCTCGCTTTTGATGATGTAAGGTTGGGCATTCAGACCTTGCTTCACCTGCTTTTCACCAAATATAGTCGGACATTCACACCTTCTTGCAGCCGAACACTTCCGCTTTTAGTGTTCTATGAGGCATTCACATATTTTTTTTCACCGTATTTTATAGATTATGGTTGGAAATTCTCACCCACTCTCATCCGAAGACCTCTCCTCCCGCTTTTGTTAATATATAGTCGGGCATTCGAACCTTTTCTTACCCGCTTTTTACAAATTATGGTCGATCATTCACACCTACTTGCAGCTGAATACTTCCGCTCCACCTTTTAGGTATGTATGGTTGGCATTTGCACCTCTTTTTATACTGATTGCTGAAGATTAAGTTGTTCTTTCTTAAACTACAAATTTTTTTAATTGTTGAAACTTGATTTGAAGTGGATAAATAAGGAGGACAAACAGTTTTAAGTCAGGCTGATAGAAGGAATTAATTTTATAGCAAAATCTGTATTTCGTCATATGTCGAGAGATGCTTATTGCTGAAGAAGTTCTTTCTCATTCTACAAAGTACAACGTTGTTTATCGTTGAAACTTGATTAGACATGAATAAATATGAAGGACAAAGCAGTCTTAACTTGGTTTGAGTTAATGAATTCGTTTTATAGGAGAATCCGAATTCGTGCATAACTCATAAAATAGAGCTTATTTTCGGATTCCTGAAGAATGAGTCTGGTTCTTTCTCATAATACAAAGTTTGTTGTTTATTGTTGAAACTTCATCAGAAGTGAAGAAATAAATGAATGCCTATCAACAAATGTGGGATCTAAACTCTAGTGCTTCCTCTAAAATAATTTCCTTTCTCAATTTAGAAATGTGTGTGTGTAAGTCACAACACCCGTGACACCAAAACGGCTTTCTTTTCTCTACACTCTGCACTATGAGCACACACACCAAATCAGAAAGGCTTTTTTCTCTCTTTTCTACATTATGGACTGTGGGGACACAAAACCGCTCTCTCTCTTTTTTTTTTTTTTATCGTGTGCCAGGGCGTTTTCTCACGTATTAGATTATGCTTAAGATACGAATGGGTTTATCAGTCACATCAGAATCCATACATATTGATCCTCCCGTAATAAAATGGTCGGATCTTATCAAACACACTTTGTTTCTTGTGACAATCAAGTCAGCGAAACAGTGTATACACGTCAAGACACTGAATCAAGTTTGCCACAAGAACTCATAAGTTTGGCAGTATTGCTCTGCCGTCAGCAATCATACACCCATTTTATTTTCGTGAGACATGTGCAAGCACCTGTTCATCTACTGTTCTATCACTATGAATTAGTGATCTATTATCAATAAGGATACTTCTACAACTACTACCAAAGTATGTCCGGACTTCTTATGTTGTCAGTTGCTATATATGAATAAGTGGGTAGCTACTGACAAGCATTAAGCATGTCACACAGCCCAAACATATAACATTTCAGGACACACCACACAGTTAACAACCACAGTGAAGCGTGTCAAAGCCCAAACATGTAACATTCAACAGGACACTTACACAACACATTCAAATCAAACAGTCAGACAACATACAAGAACATATACCCCAGCCGGCATTGCTCCCTGCCTATTTTCGTACAGCACACTATGTGTGCGCACACCTTTATTCACAAACTCTTCAACTTATACTCTTTTACCGAAGCTGCTACAGCTCGATTGGCCGAATACCATTTGATCCTATTTCGGTGAATTTGAAGTCTGCCTTACATATAACAGATTAGCAGTTTAGCAGTTTTAATTTAGTTTGAGTGAAGGAATTCATTTTATAGCAAAATCCGAAATCATGAAGAACTCATGAAAGTAAGCTTATTCTCGGATTCCTGAAACTTTAGATTTGCTCTTTCTTTTACTGCAAAGTAAACGTTGTTTTTTTGTTTAAATCTTTCTAGACATGGTAAATATTAAGGACAAAGCAGTTTTCACATAGTTTGAGTGAAGGAATTCATTTTATAGATAAAATCCCAAGAGTCTGCTGAGAAAAGAGAGTGAATGCGAAGTAGACTTTAACACGGCTATGGGAGCGAGCCGAATGTGGGCTAACCGGGAGAATTGCTTGAAAGAGACGCGACACCGAATGAGCGATCAGAACAAAGCCTCAATACGGGATTCTCGTGGTGTTTTTGTTGCTGCCTTGTCTTTTGCACAGAGTAAAAGACAAGGCACCCATCGAATAGGGCCCGATTGTTCCTAGTTGGTCAGCCGAGGAGCAAGGGGGGGGGGGGGGGAGCAAGCGTCTCAACCAAGCAAAGCTCACCATGGGGAAGGTGGCTATGCCAACTAGCCTGATGCCCTGCTCCCGCAGTGACGGATAATCGTACTCTGGTTTCTCAAAAGAAATCTTCTTACTGTGCAGAGTGACTTCTCTGAGTAGAGTCGCCTTACTTGTTGCGACTGTGCCGATGTTCGAAGCTGGAGTGCAAAGTTGTTGCTTGAATGGTGCTTGCTGGAGCGTGCGGGAGTGCAAAGTTATACCATTTAAAAGGGCTGAAGAGTGCTCAGTGCAGCGGGTGGGCGACACTCTGGCCACCTTGAAAACCGAGGTTACATCCACTACCAGGGGTAGCCCAAGTTCTGCCGCAAGTGTGGTGAGCATGGGCACCTGGTTGAGGCTTGTACCAAGGTGTTATGTGGGAAGAGCAGAGAAATTGGGCAAACTTTTGGAGAGTGTCCAAATGGCAGGAAATGTAATCTCTGTGGAGAATTAAATCACCTCTTCAGAGATTGCCCTAAATCTTTTGCCAACAAATTAAAGACGGTAAAGCCACAGTCAAGCCAACAAAGAGAAGGACCAAAGGTGGCAGTTGGTGAACAAAGTGAAGAGGTTGACCCAATAAATTCAAACTTCCCGCCAAAAGCTTGGATTGGAAGTGAGGAGCAAAAAGGGGAGGGGCCTGTAGAGGCCTCACCACTCAGTGTTGAAGTCTGTGAGAATTCACAGGCAGAGGGTGGAGCTACGCTAAATGAGGAGGAAGAGCAGACAGGTGAGTCTAGTGAAGATACTCACCTCCCCGAAGGTCAACAGCCGAAGAGGACGGCATCTGAGCCTCTGATTCCCCAGTGGTATCAGAGAAGAGGGGAAGGGTTAGGTCCCTTTCAGACAGTTCTTCAGTGGAAGAACCTAGAGTCTTCCCCTCCGACTCACCAAATGAGGTCTCCTTTTTAACTTCAGCTCTGCAATCAACCCCCAGGGACTCAAAGTTAAATGCAACATTGTGTCAGAGGCCAACATCGAGAGTCCGAAAAGGAAATATAGATCACCCTACTCACTTTTCACCTAAAGAAATGAAGGAAGAGCTAGTTTCCCAAGAAATAACCTGTGTGTAATTTGTTTTGATAACTTAGAAAAACGAAAATGACATACCTACTTTCCTTTATGCTTTTAATGGTTCTCACCTTCTCAACACTAAATGTGAGAAGTGTGAAATCAAAGACAAGAGCCCAGAGTATTTTATCCTTCTTAGACTCCATAAAATCAGATGTGTTTTTAATACAAGAATGTGGACTACCTTTTTTAAAAAACCATAGACAATGGGAGGAAATGTGGCCCCATTTATCGATATGGAGTGGTTCAAATCAAAATAAAAATGATGGTGTGGCCATTCTAATTAAAAATCCGCATGTTCTGGTGAAAGGTAGCACAGTGGTGAGAGACGGACGGGCACTTTTAGCACACTTGAATTTTATGGGGCAAGACTTTAACCTCTTAAATATTTATGGTTTCAATGGAAAAAATGAAAGGTATGACCTTTTAGAAGATATACAGCTTTACATGCTAGGGCAAGTACCTTTAGTTGTAGGAGGGGATTTTAACTGTATCTTGAGCAGGAAAGATAGAAAAAGAGCAGGGGTAGATTTTAAAGTGGATAAGACTTCGATTTTACTTCAGGGCATATGCAGGGATTTTAAGCTTACTGACTGTTTTAAAACCATGCATCCCAGAGAGGAGGGCTTCAACTGGTTTAGTCATGATGGCACCAGAGCCTCTCGCATTGATTATTTCTTTACTAGAGATTGCCCACCCACTGATGTTAGATTAACCCCTGTTTTCTTTTCAGACCACCTTATGCTCTCCTGCACCCTTTCACCCCCTTCTGGTGTGACGGTAGGAAGTGGTCTGTGGAAACTCAACTGTTCCCTGTTGGAGGATGAAATCATAGTCAGTCAGTACAGGGAATGTTATAAAGAGTGGCAGACCCTTCAAGACCTCTACGAAACACATGCACAATGGTGGGAAATGGTGAAGGAAACGACCCAGACTTTTTTTAAACAGCAAGGTAAACGTAAAAAAAGGAAAGAGAATAGATGTATGATGGGACTACATAAACGCTTACAGCGCTACTTTAAACTAAATCAGTGTGGCATAGACTTTAAAGAAGAAATCAAAGATGTCAAAAAGGAAATGTCAGTTTTAGCAGAAATAAAGAGTAAAGGAATTTTTGTAAGAAGCAGGGAGCAGGAAATTGAGGAAGGTGAAAAAGAAAGAAACTTATAAATAAAAAGGAGTGTATTCAAAATCTAAAAAGAGAAGATGGGTTTTTAACAAAATCCACACAAGAGATGATTGAAACTGTACATACCTTTTATAGTAACATGTACAAAGAGAAACCAGTGCACTTGGAAACATCGGCAGAAATCTTAAAATTCGTTGACAAAACCGTAAAAGAGAATGCACACTTGACACAGAATTTTACTGCTTTAGAGTTAAAAAAATGCCTAACAGGTTTTAAGAGAAGTCGAGCTCCGGGTTTAGACGGGCTTCCTGCAGAATTCTATCTGACCTATTGGGACCTTTTATCATCAGACATTTTAGATGTTTTTAAAGATTTTGAAAAACTCGACCGACTGCCTGACAGTTTTAGAGTGGGAATAGTGACTCTACTTTATAAAAAAAATGATAAGACTGACCTAAAGAATTGGAGGCCCATCACACTTTTAAACTTTGACTGTAAACTTTTTAGCAAGGTTTTAGCGACACGGATGTCCTCTGTTTTAGAGGAGGTAATTCACCCAGACCAAGCTTGTGCCATCTCAGGGAGACAACTCACCGACAGCCTCGTACTGATTCGAGACATCATTGATTACGCTAGAGACAGAAACACCCGGCTTGTCATCTTAAATTTAGACTTTGAAAAAGCATTTGATCGGGTCTCGCATCAATATCTCTTTCAGGTGTTGCAGCCATCGAAAAGGGCCCGATTGTTCCTACTTGGTGAGCTTTGCTTGGTTGAGACGCTTGCCCCCCCCCCCCCCTGCTCCTCGGCTGACCAAGTAGAAACAATCTATTCGATGGCTGCCTTGTCTTTTACTCTGTGCAAAAGACAAGGCAGCCACAAACACCACGGGAACACCGTATTGAGGCTTTGTTCTGACCACTCATTCGGTGTCGCGTTTCTTTCAAGCAATTCTCCCAGTTAGCCCGCACTCGGCTCGCTCCCAGAGCCGTGTTAAAGTCCACTTCGCATTCACTCTCTTTTCTCAGCAGATTAAAAGAAAGTTTCATGTTGGGCTCCCTGAAACTTCCATCCTGCAACGCTGTTTGCTTTTTCACAAGAGCAGAGGAGAGCGCACCGTTCCCAGCGGCACTGCAGTACCGGGTCGAGGCTTGGAGTGAACGGAGCAAGCTTCTTTTTCAACTCCTATTCTTAAAAATCCATTTAATATGTTGTCCTCGTATAGAGGACATATTAAACTGATAAGAACAGATACTACACTTGATCTTAGCCAAAAGGCCGAGAAGCGATAACTGTCCACTGTTTCAGGTCCGAGGGCCCTTGCTGGCACAATGCGCACTTGTAGCAGTGTTCTTTTTATGGCCATAGGTGGCCAGAGTGTCACGTTGCACCTCCGCCCACCCGCTGCACTGAGCACTCTTCAGCCCTTTTAAATGGTATAACTTTGCACTCCCGCATGCTCCAGCAAGCACTATTCAAGCAACAACTTTGCACTCCAGCTTCGAACATCGGCACAGTCGCAACAAGTAAGGCGACTCTACTCAGAGAAGTCACTCTGCAAAGTAGCAAGATTTCTTTTGCACAGACAGAAAGGGCTTCACCCGCAAAGGTAAAGCCTGCCAATAATAGAAACAACTCATTAGTGCTGCTCTCCACGGAAGTCTTTAGTAAAAGGCGAAAGACTTGTATGTTATGAAGAGAAACCAGAGTACGATTATCCGTCACTGCGGGAGCAGGGCATCAGGCTAGTTGGTATAGCCACCTTCCCCATGGTGAGCTTTGCTTGGTTGAGACGCTTGCCCCCCCCCCCCCCCCCCCCCCCTTGTCTTTTACTCTATGCAAAAGACAAGGCAGCAACAAAAACACCACGAGAATCCCGTATTGAGGCTTTGTTCTGACCGCTCATTCGGTGTCGCGTTTCTTTCAAGCAATTCTCCCGGTTAGCCGCTCCCATAGCCGTGTTAAAGTCTACTTCGCATTCACTCTCTTTCCTCTGCAGACTCTTGGGATTTTATCTATAAAATGAATTCCTTCACTCAAACTATGTTAAAACTGCTTTGTCGTTCATATTTACCATGTCTAGAAAGATTTAAACAAAAAAAACAACGTTGTACTTTGCAGTAAAAGAAAGAGCAAATCTAAAGTTTCAGGAATCCGAGAATAAGCTTACTTTCATGAGTGCTTCACGATTTCGGATTTTGCTATAAAATGAATTCCTTCACTTAAACTAAATTAAAACTGCTAAACCGCTAATCTGTTACATGTAAGGCAGATGTCAAATTCACCGAAATAGGATCTAAGGGTATTCGGCCAATCGAGCTGTAGCAGCTTCGGTAAAAGAGTATAAGTTGAAGAGTATGTGAATAAAGGTGTGCGCACACATAGTGTGCTGTAGGAAAATAGGCAGGGAGCAATGCCGGCTGGGGTATATGTTCTTGTATGTTGTCTGACTGTTTGATTTGAATGTGTTGTGTAAGTGTCCTGTTGAATGTTTGGGCTTTGACACTTCACTGTGGTTGTTAACTGTGTGGTGTGTCCTGAAATGTTATATGTTTGGGCTGTGTGACATGCTTAATGCTTGTCAGTAGCTACCCACTTATTCATATATAGCAACTGACAACATAAGAAGTCTGGACATACTTTGATAGTAGTTGTAGAAGTATCCTTATTGATAATAGATAAACTAATTCATAGTGATAGAACAGTAGATGAACAGGTGCCTGCACGTCTCACGAAAATAAAATGGGTGTATGATTGCTGACGGCAGAGCAATACTGCCAAACTTATGAGTTCTTGTGGCAAACTTGATTCAGTGTCTTGACGTGTATACGCTGTTTCGCTGACTTGATTGTCACAAGAAACAAAGTGTGTTTGATAAGATCCGACCATTTTATTACGGGAGGATCAGTATGTATGGATTCTGATGTGACTGATAAACCCATTCGTATCTTAAGCATAATCTAATACGTGAGACAACGCCCTGGCACACAATCAAAAAAAAAAAGAGAGAGCGGTTTTGTGTCCCCACGGTCCATAATGTAGAAAAGAGAGAAAAAAGCCTTTCTGATTTGGTGTGTGTGCTCATAGTGCAGAGTGTAGAGAAAAGAGAGAAAAGAAAGCCGTTTTGGTGTCACGGGTGTTGTGACTTACACACACACATTTCTGAATTGAGAAAAGAAATTATTTTAGAGGAAGCAGTAGAGTTTAGATCCCACATTTGTTGATAGGCATTCATTTATTTCTTCGCTTCTGATGAAGTTTCAACAATAAACAACAAACTTTGTATTATGAGAAAGAACCAGACTCATTCTTCAGGAATCCGAAAATAAGCACGAATTCGGATTCTCCTATAAAACGAATTAATTAACTCAAACCAAGTTAAGACTGCTTTGTCCTTCATATTTATTCATGTCTAATCAAGTTTCAACGATAAACAACGTTGTACTTTGTAGAATGTGAAAGAACTTCTTCAGCAATAAGCATCTCTCGACATATGACGAAATACAGATTTTGCTATAAAATTAATTTCTTCTATCAGCGTGACTTAAAACTGTTTGTCCTCCTTATTTATCCACTTCAAATCAAGTTTCAACAATTAAAAAAAAATTGTAGTTTGAGAAAGAACAACTTAATCTTCAGCAATCAGTATAAAAAGAGGTGCAAATGCCAACCATACATCACTAAAAGGTGGAGCGGAAGTATTCAGCTGCAAGTAGGTGTGAATGTTCGACCATAATTTGTAAAAAGTGGGTAAGAAAAGGTTTGAATGCCCGACTAAATATTAACAAAAGCGGGAGGAGAGGTCTTCGGATGAGAGTGGGTGAGAATTTCCTACCATACAAGTATGGTGGAGAGGAAGCTGTGATTGGCCGACAATAGTAAAAAGCAGGTGAGAAAAGGTGCGAATGTCAAAACATACATGATCAAAACAGGGAGCGGAGGTGTTTGGCTGCGACAAGGTGTGAATGTCCACCCATAATTAATGAAAAACGGGCAACAAGTAGGTTCGAATGCCCAACCATACATCATCAAAAGCAGGAGTGGATGTGTTCGGCTTCAAGAAGGTATGAATGTCCATCAATAATTGCTATAAAACATGAAAGAAAATTTTCGAATATCAAACCGCACATAATCATAAGCGGGAGAGGAGGTGTTCCGCTGCAAGAAGGTGTGAATATCCACCCATAATTACTGAAAAATGGGTAAGAAAAGGTGCGAATGCCCAACCATACATCATCAAAAGCAGGAGTGGATGTGTTCGGCTACAAGAAGGTTTGAATGTCCGACCATAGTTTGTAAAAAGCGGGTAAGAACAGGTTTGTATGCCCGACTGTACACAATCAAAAGAGGGAGCGGAGTTGTTCAGCTACAAGAAGGTGTGAAAGTCCGACCATGGTTTGTAAAAAGCGGGTAAGAACAGGTTCGTATGCCCGAATATACACCATCAAATGCGGGAGCGGAGGTGTTCGGCTGTGAGTTGGTGTGAATCTCACACCATAATTGCTGATAAATGTGTTAGAAAAGGTAAGAATGCCGGTCCATACATCATCAACAGCGGGAGAGGTGGTGTTCGGCTGCAAGTAGGTGTGAATGTCCAGCCATAATTACTCACAAATGGGTAAGAAAAGGTAGTATTGCCAGACCATACATGATCAAAACAGGGAGCGGAGGTGGTTAAGCTGCAAGAAGGTGTTAATGTCCGACTAAAGTTCAAATATATTAACAAAAGCGGGAGGAGAGGTCTTCGGATGAGAGTGGTTGAAAATTTCCGACCATAATGTATAAAATGCGGTGAAAAAAAGGTGTGATAGAACACTAAAAGGTGGAGCGGAAGTGTTCGGCTGCAAGTGGGTGTGAATGTCCGACTATATTTGGTGAAAAGCAGGTGAAGCAAGGTCTGAATGCCCAACCTTACATCATCAAAAGCGAGATCAGAGGTGTTTGGCTGCAAGAAGGCCATAGTTTGCCAAAAGCGGTTAAGGTGCGAATGACCGACTAAATATCAACAAAAGTGGGGGCGGAGGTCTTCGGATGCAAGTGGGTGTGAATATCCCACCATACAAGTATGGTGGAGAGGAAGCTGTGAATGGCCGACCATAGTAAAAGGCGGGTGAGAGAAGGTGCGAATGTCAAACCATACATAATCAAAACAGGGAGCGGAGGTGTTCTGCTGTAAGAAGGTGTGAATGTCAAACCATAGTTGGTAAAAAGCGGGTAAGAAAAGGTTAAAATACCCGACTGTACACAATCAATAGCGGGAGCGGAGTTGTTCGGCTACTAAAAGGTGTGAAAGTCCGACCATGGTTTGTAAAAAGCGGGTAAGAAAAGGTGCGAATGCCCGACAATGTATGATCAAAAGAGGGAGTGCAGGTTTTCGGCTGCAAGAAGGTCTGAATGTCCAACCATAATTTGTAAAAACCGGGGAAGAAAAGGCTCGAAAGCCCGACTATACACCATCAAAAGTGGGAGCGGAGGTGTTCAGCTGCAAGACGGTCTGAATGTCCATCAATAATTGCTAGAAAACATGAAAGAAAATTTTCGAATATCAAACTGCACATGATCATAAGCGGGAGAGGAGGTGTTCAGCTGCAAGAAGGTGTGAATGTCTACCCATAATTACTGAAAAATGGGTAAGAAAAGGTGCGAATGCCTAACCATACATCATCAAAAGAGGGAGCGGAGGTGTTCCGCTGTAAGACGGTGTCAATGTCCGACCATAGATGGTAAAAAGCGGGTAAGAAAAGGTTAAATTACCCGACTGTACACAATCAAAAGAGGGAGCGGAGTTGTTCAGCTAAGAGAAGGTGTGAAAGTCCGACCTTGGTTTGTAAAAAGCGGGTAAGAAAAGGTTCGTATGCCCGAATATACACCATCAAAAGCGGAAGCGGAGGTGTTCGGCTGCAAGATATTGTGAACGTCCGACCAAAGTTTGTAAAAAGCAGTTAAGAAAAGGTTCGAATATCTAACCAAACATAATCAAAAGCGGGAGCAGAGCTGTTCGACTGGAAGTAGGTGTGAATGTCAGATCATAATTTGCAAAAAGCTGATGAGAAAGGGTGAGAATGCCCGACTATACACCATCAAATGCGGTAGCGGAGTTGTTCGGCTGTGAGTAGGTGTGAATCTCCAACCAAAATTGCTGAAAAATGTGTTAGAAAAGGTAAAAATGCCGGTCCATACATCATCAAAATCGGGAGAGGTGGTGTTCAGCTGCAAGAAGGTCTAAATGTCCATCAATAATTGCTAGAAAACATGAAAGAAAATTTTCGAAAATCAAACCACACATGATCATAAGTGGGAGAGGAGGTGTTCAGCTGCAAGAAGGTGTGAATGTCCACCCATAATACCTGAAAAATGGGTAAAAAAAAGGTGCCAATGCCCAACCATACATCATCAAAAGCAGGAGTGCATGTGTTCGGCTACAAGAAGGTGTGAACGTCCAACCAAAGTTTGTAAAAAGCAGTTAAGAAAAGGTTAGAATATCCAACCATACATAATCAAAAGCGGGAGCAGAGCTGTTCGACTGCAAGTAGGTGTGAATGTCAGATCATAATTTGCAAAAAGCTGATGAGAAAGGGTGAGAATGCCCGACTATACACCATCAAATGCGGGAGCGGAGTTGTTCGGCTGTGAGTAGGTGTGAATCTCCGACCATAATTGCTGAAAAATGTGTTAGAAGAGGTAAGAATGCCCGAACATACACCATCAAAAGCGAGAGAGGTTGTGTTCGGCTGCAAGTAGGTGTGAATGTCCAGCCATAATTACTCACAAACGGGTAAGAAAAGGTAGTATTGCCAGACCATATATGATCAAAACAGGGAGCGGAGGTGGTTCAGCTGCAAGAATGTTTGAATGTCCGACTAAAGTTCAAATATATTAACAAAAGCGGGAGGAGAGGTCTTCGGATGAGAGTGGTTGAAAATTTCCAACCATAATGTATAAAATGCGGTGAAAAAAAGGTGTGATAGAACACTAAAAGGTGGAGCGGAAGTGTTCGGCTGCAAGAAGGTGTGAATGTCCGACTATATTTGGTGAAAAGTAGGTGAAGCAAGGTCTGAATGCCCAACCTTACATAATCAAAAGCGAGATCAGAGGTGTTTGGCTGCAAGAAGGCCATAGTTTGCCAAAAGCGGGTAAGGTGCGAATGTCTGACTAAATATCAACAAAATTTGGGGCGGAGGTCTTCGGATGCAAGTGGGTGTGAATGTCCGACTATATTTGGTGAAAAGCAGGTGAAGCAAGGTCTGAATGCCCAACCTTACATCATCAAAAGCGAGATCAGAGGTGTTTGGCTGCAAGAAAGCCATAGTTTGCCAAAAGCGGGTAAGGTGCGAATGACCGACTAAATATCAACAAAAGTGGGGGCGGAGGTCTTCGGATGCAGGTGGGTGTGAATATCCCACCATACAAGTATGGTGGAGAGGAAGCTGTGAATGGCCGACCATAGTAAAAGGCGGGTGAGAGAAGGTGCGAATGTCAAACCATACATAATCAAAACAGGGAGCGGAGGTGTTCTGCTGTAAGAAGGTGTGAATGTCCAACCATAGTTGGTAAAAAGCGGGTAAGAAAAGGTTAAAATACCCAACTGTACACAATCAATAGCGGGAGCGGAGTTGTTCGGCTACTAAAAGGTGTGAAAGTCCGACCATGGTTTGTAAAAAGCGGGTAAGAAAAGGTGCGAATGCCCGACAATGTATGATCAAAAGAGGGAGAGGAGGTGTTCAGCTGCAAGAAGGTGTGAATGTCTACCCATAATTACTGAAAAATGGGTAAGAAAAGGTGCGAATGCCTAACCATACATCATCAAAAGAGGGAGCGGAGGTGTTCCGCTGTAAGACGGTGTGAATGTCCGACCATAGATGGTAAAAAGCGGGTAAGAAAAGGTTAAATTACCCGACTGTACACAATCAAAAGAGGGAGCGGAGTTGTTCAGCTAAGAGAAGGTGTGAAAGTCCGACCTTGGTTTGTAAAAAGCGGGTAAGAAAAGGTTCGTATGCCCGAATATACACCATCAAAAGCGGAAGCGGAGGTGTTCGGCTGCAAGATATTGTGAACGTCCGACCAAAGTTTGTAAAAAGCAGTTAAGAAAAGGTTCGAATATCTAACCAAACATAATCAAAAGCGGGAGCAGAGCTGTTCGACTGGAAGTAGGTGTGAATGTCAGATCATAATTTGCAAAAAGCTTATGAGAAAGGGTGAGAATGCCCGACTATACACCATCAAATGCGGTAGTGGAGTTATTCGGCTGTGAGTAGGTGTGAATCTCCAACCATAATTGCTGAAAAATGTGTTAGAAAAGGTAAAAATGCCGGTCCATACATCATCAAAATCGGGAGAAGTGGTGTTCAGCTGCAAGAAGGTCTAAATGTCCATCAATAATTGCTAGAAAACATGAAAGAAAATTTTCGAAAATCAAACCACACATGATCATAAGTGGGAGAGGAGGTGTTCAGCTGCAAGAAGGTGTGAATGTCCACCCATAATACCTGAAAAATGGGTAAAAAAAAGGTGCGAATGCCCAACCATACATCATCAAAAGCAGGAGTGCATGTGTTCGGCTACAAGAAGGTGTGAACGTCC
The DNA here is from genome assembly GCF_036924035.1 of Leuresthes tenuis. Taxonomy (NCBI): domain Eukaryota; kingdom Metazoa; phylum Chordata; class Actinopteri; order Atheriniformes; family Atherinopsidae; genus Leuresthes; species Leuresthes tenuis. The sequence goes on from NW_027325360.1 coordinate 32,586,996, forward strand.
AACCAAAGTTTGTAAAAAGCAGTTAAGAAAAGGTTCGAATATCCAACCAAACATAATCAAAAGCGGGAGCAGAGCTGTTCGACTGCAAGTAGGTGTGAATGTCAGATCATAATTTGCAAAAAGCTGATGAGAAAGGGTGAGAATGCCCAACTATACATCATCAAATGCGGGAGCGGAGTTGTTCGGCTGTGAGTAGGTGTGAATCTCCGACCATAATTGCTGAAAAATGTGTTAGAAAAGGTAAAAATGCCGGTCCATACATCATCAAAAGCGAGAGAGGTTGTGTTCGGCTGCAAGTAGGTGTGAATGTCCAGCCATAATTACTCACAAACGGGTAAGAAAAGGTAGTATTGCCAGACCATATATGATCAAAACAGGGAGCGGAGGTGGTTCAGCTGCAAGAAGGTTTGAATGTCCGACTAAACTTCAAATATATTAACAAAAGCGGGAGGAGAGGTCTTCGGATGAGAGTGGTTGAAAATTTCAAACCATAATGTATAAAATGCGGTGAAAAAAAGGTGTGACAGAACACTAAAAGGTGGAGCGGAAGTGTTCGGCTGCAAGAAGGTGTGAATGTCCGACTATATTTGGTGAAAAGCAGGTGAAGCAAGGTCTGAATGCCCAGCCTTACATCATCAAAAGCAAGATCAGAGTTGTTTGGCTGCAAGAAGGCCATAGTTTGCCAAAAGCGGGTAAGGTGCGAATGTCCGACTAAATATCAACAAAATTTGGGGCGGAGGTCTTCGGATGCAAGTGGGTGTGAATGTCCGACGATATTTGGTGAAAAGCAGGTGAAGCAAGGTCTGAATGCCCAACCTTACATCATCAAAAGCGAGATCAGAGGTGTTTGGCTGCAAGAAGGCCATAGTTTGCCAAAAGCGGGTAAGGTGCGAATAACCGACTAAATATCAACAAAAGTGGGGGCGGAAGTCTTCGGATGCAGGTTGGTGTGAATATCCCACCATACAAGTATGGTGGAGAGGAAGCTGTGAATGGCCGACCATAGTAAAAGGCGGGTGAGAGAAGGTGCGAATGTCAAACCATACATAATCAAAACAGGGAGCGGAGGTGTTCTGCTGTAAGAAGGTGTGAATGTCCGACCATGGTTTGTAAAAAGCGGGTAAGAAAAGGTGCGAATGCCCGACAATGTATGATCAAAAGAGGGAGTGGAGGTTTTCGGCTGCAAGAAGGTCTGAATGTCCAACCATAATTTGTAAAAACCGGGGAAGAAAAGGCTCGAAAGCCCGACTATACACCATCAAAAGTGGGAGCGGAGGTGTTCAGCTGCAAGACGGTCTGAATGTCCATCAATAATTGCTAGAAAACATGAAAGAAAATTTTCGAATATCAAACTGCACATGATCATAAGCGGGAGAGGAGGTGTTCAGCTGCAAGAAGGTGTGAATGTCTACCCATAATTACTGAAAAATGGGTAAGAAAAGGTGCGAATGCCTAACCATACATCATCAAAAGAGGGAGCGGAGGTGTTCCGCTGTAAGACGGTGTGAATGTCCGACCATAGATGGTAAAAAGCGGGTAAGAAAAGGTTAAATTACCCGACTGTACACAATCAAAAGAGGGAGCGGAGTTGTTCAGCTAAGAGAAGGTGTGAAAGTCCGACCTTGGTTTGTAAAAAGCGGGTAAGAAAAGGTTCGTATGCCCGAATATACACCATCAAAAGCGGAAGCGGAGGTGTTCGGCTGCAAGATATTGTGAACGTCCGACCAAAGTTTGTAAAAAGCAGTTAAGAAAAGGTTCGAATATCTAACCAAACATAAGAATGAGTCTTTTCCGCTGTAGAATGCCTGACTATAGACCATCAAATGCGGGAGCGGAGGTGTTCGGCTCTGAGTAGGTGTGAATGTCCGACCATAATTGCTGAAGAATGTGTTAGAAAAGGTAAGAATGCTGGACCATACATCATCAAAAGCGGTAGAGGTGGTGTTCGGCTGCAAAAAGGTGTGATTGTTCGACTAAAGTTTGTAAGAAGTGGGTAAGACAAGGTGCGAATGCCTGACAATGTATGATCAAAAGCGGGAGCGGAGGTGTTCAGCTGCAAGAAGGTCTACATGTCCATCAATAATTGCTAGAAAACATGAAAGAAACTTTTCGAAAATCAAACCGCACATGATCATAAGTGGGATAGGAGGTGTTCAGCTGCAAGGTGTGAATGTCCACCCATAATTCCTGAAAAATGGGCAAAAAAAAGGTGTGAATGCCCAACCATACATCATCAAAAGCAGGAGTGGAAGTGTTCGGCTACAAGAAGGTGTGAACGTCCAACCAAAATATGTAAAAAGAAGTTAAGAAAAGGTTCGAATATCCAACCAAACATAATCAAAAGCGGGAGCAGAGCTGTGCGACTGCAAGTAGGTGTGAATGTCAGATCATAATTTGCAAAAAGCTGATGAGAAAGGGTGAGAATGCCCGACTATACATCATCAAATGCGGGAGCGGAGTTGTTCGGCTGTGAGTAGGTGTGAATCTCCGACCATAATTGCTGAAAAATGTGTTAGAAAAGGTAAAAATGCCGGTCCATACATCATCAAAATCGGGAGAGGTTGTGTTCGGCTGCAAGTAGGTGTGAATGTCCAGCCATAATTACTCACAAACGGGTAAGAAAAGGTAGTATTGCCAGACCATATATGATCAAAACAGGGAGCGGAGGTGGTTCAGCTGCAAGAAGGTTTGAATGTCAAACTAAAGTTCAAATATATTAACAAAAGCGGGAGGAGAGGTCTTCGGATGAAAGTGGTTGAAAATTTCCAACCATAATGTATAAAATGCGGTGAAAAAAAAGGTGTGATAGAACATTAAAAGGTGGAGCGGAAGTGTTCGGCTGCAAGAAGGTGTTAATGTCCGACTATATTTGGTGAAAAGCAGGTGAAGCAAGGTCTGAATGCCCAACCTTACATCATCAAAAGCAAGATCAGAGTTGTTTGGCTGCAAGAAGGCCATAGTTTGCCAAATGCGGGTAAGGTGCGAATGTCCGACTAAATATCAACAAAATTTGGGGCGGAGGTTTTCGGATGCAAGTGGGTGTGAATATCCCACCATACAAGTATGGTGGAGAGGAAGCTGTGAATAGCCGACCATAGTTTGGAAAAAGCGGGTAAGAAAAGGTTTGAATGCCCGAACATACACCATCAAAAGAGGGAGCGGAGGTGTTCCGCTGTACGAAGGTGTGAATGTCCGACCATACTTGGTAAAAAGCGGGTAAGAAAAGGTTAAAATTCCCGACTGTACACAATCAATAGCGGGAGCGGATGTGTTCGGCTACAAGAAGGTGTGGCAGTCCGACCATGGTTTGTAAAAAGCGGGTAAGAAAAGGTGCGAATGTCCGACAATGTATGACCAAAAGAGAGAGTGGAGGTTTTTGTATACACGAAGGTTTGAATGTCCTACCATAGTTTGTAAATAGCGGGTAAGAAAAGGCTCGAAAGCCCGACTATACATCATCAAAAGCGGGAGCGGAGGTGTTCAGCTGCAAGAAGGTGTGAATGTTCGACTAAAGTTTGTAAAAAGCTGGTAAGACAAGGAGCGATGTCCCGACATTGTATGATCAAAAGCGGGAGCGGAGGTGTCCAGCTGTGAGTAGGTGTGAATGTCCGACCATAATTGCTGAAAAATGTGTTAGAAAAGGTAAGAATACTGGACCATACATCATCAAAAGCGGGAGAGGTGGTGTTCGGCTGCAAGAAGGTGTGAAAGTCCAACAATGGTTTGTAAAAAGCTGGTAAAAAAAGGTTCGAATGCCCGAATATACATCATCAAAAGCGGAAGCGGAGGTGTTCGGATGCAAGAAGGTGTGAACGTCCGACCAAAGTTTGTAAAAAGCAGTGAAAAGTGAGAAAAAGCATTTCGTGAGTTCTGCATGATTTGGGATTTTGCTTATAAAATGCATTACTTCACTCAAACTATGTTAAAACTGATTTGTCCTTCATATTTACCATGTCTAGAAATATTTAAACAAAAAAACAACGTTGTACTTTGCAGTAAAAGAAAGAGCAAATCTTAAGTTTCAGGAATCCGAGTATAAGCCTGCTTTCATGAGTTCTGCACGATTTCGGATTTTGCTATAAAATGAATTGCTTTGCTCAAACCAAGTTAAAACTGCTTTGTCCTTCCATATTCATCAATGTCTAGATCGACTTCAACAAAGAAAAACATTGGACTTTGCAGTAGAAGAAGTTGAAATCCATCTACACATTGATAAATATGAAGGACAAAGCAGTTCCCACTTGCCCATAAGAAAATAAGCTTATTCTCGGATTCCTGATCCTTCAGTGTTGCTCTTTCTTCTACTGCAAAATACAATGTTGTTCTTTGTTGAAGTCGATCTAGACATTGATAAATATGAAGGAAAAAGCAGTTTTAACTTTGTTTGAGTGAACTAATTCATTTTATACATAAAATCCGAAATGGTGCAGAACTCATGAAAATAAGCTTATTCTCGGATTCCTAAAACTTTTGATTGGCTCTTTCTTTTACTGCCAAGTACAACGTTGTTTTTTTGTTTAAATCTATCGAGACATTGTTAAATATGAAGGTAAAAGCCGTATTAACATAGTTTGAGTGAAGGAATTGATTTTATAGATAAAATCCCAAATCATGCAGAACTCCTCAAAAGGGGCGTATGGCTTAATCACAAGTGTGTTTCTTTCTCATTCAGGGTAGTATGAGGAAGTTTATGCTTGAAATATATGTAGAAATGGGTACATATGAAGGACAAAGCAGTGTTAACTTAGTTTGAGTGAAGGAATTCATTTTAAACATAAAATCCCAAATCATGCAGAACGTATGAAAAGAAGCTTATTCTCAGATTCCTGATCCTTCAGTTTTGCTCTTTCTTCTACTGCAAAATACAATGTTGTTCTTTGTTGAAGTCGATCTAGACATTGGTAAATATGAAGGAAAAAGCAGTTTTAACTTGGTTTGAGTGAATGAATTCATTTTATACATAAAATCCGAAATCGTGCAGAACTCATGAAAATAAGCTTATTCTCGGATTCCTAAAACTTTTGATTTGCTCTTTCTTTTATTGCAAAGTACAACGTTGTTTTTTTGTTTAAATCTATCGAGACATTGATAAATATGAAGGTAAAAGCCGTTTTAACATAGTTTGAGTGAAGGAATTAATTTTATAGATAAAATCCCAAATCATGCAGAACTCCTCAAAAGGGAGGTATGGCTTAATCACAAGTGTGGCTCTTTCTCATTCAGGGTAATATGAGGAAGTTTATGCTTGAAATATATGTAGAAATGGGTATATATGAAGAACAAAGCAGTGTTAACTTAGTTTGCGTGAAGAAATTAATTTTATACATAAAATCCGAAATCGTGCAGAACTCATGAAAATAAGCTTATTCTCGGATTCCTAAAACTTTTGATTTGCACTTTCTTTTACTGCAAAGTACAACGTTGTTTTTTGTTGAAATCTATCTAGACATTGATAAATACCAGCCGAAACTCTGCTGCCGCTTTTGATAATTTATGGTTGGGCATTCTTACCTTTTCTTACCCGCTTTTTACAAATTATGATCTTACATTCACACCTACTTGCAGTCGAACACCTTCTCATCCACTTATGATCATGTGCGGTTGGGCTTTCGCACCTTTTCTTACCCATTTTTCAGTAATTATGGGTGGACATTCAGACCTTCTTGCAGCCGAAAACCTCCGCTCCTCTTTTGATCATACATTGTCGGGCATTCACACCTTGTCTTACCCGCTTTTTACAAACTTTAGTCGGACATTCAAACCTTCTTGCAGCTGAACCACCTCCGCTCCCTGTTTTGATCATATATGGTCTGGCAATAGTACCTTTTCTTACCCGTTTGTGAGTAATTATGGCTGGACATTCAAACCTTCTTGCAGCCGAACACAACCTCTCCCGCTTTTGGTGATATATGGTCCGGCATTCTTACCTTTTCTAACACATTTTTCAGCAATTATGGTCGGACATTCACACCTACTCACAGACGAACACCTCCGCTCCCACATTTGATAGTGTATAGTCGGGCATTCTCACCCTTTCTCATCAGCTTTTTTTCAAATTATGATCTGATATTCACACCTACTTGCAGTCGAACAGCTCTGCTCCCGCTTTTGATTATGTTTGGTTGGATATTCGAACATTTTCTTAATGCTTTTTACAAACTTTGGTCGGACGTTCACACCGTCTTGCAGCCGAACACCTCCGCTTCCGCTTTTGATGGTATATAGTCGGGCATTCGAGCCTTTTCTTACCTACCTATTACTTACTATGGTTGGACATTCAAACCTTCTTGTAGCCGAACACATCCGCTCCTGCTTTTGATGATGTATGATTTGGCATTCGCACCTTTTCTTACCCATTTTTCAGTAATTATTGGTCGGACATTCAGACCTTCTTGCACCTGAACACCTCTGCTCCCGCTTTTGATGGTGTATAGTCGGGCTTTCGAGCCTTTTCTTCCCCGATTTTTACAAATTATGGTTGGACATTCAGACCTTGCAGCCGAAAACCTCCGCTCCCTCTTTTGATCATACATTGTCGGGCATTCGCCCCTTGTCTTACACGGTTTTTACAAACTTTAGTCAGACATTCACACCTTGCAGCTGAACCACCTCCATTCCCTGTTTTGATCATGTGTGGTCTGGAAATACTACCTTTTCTTCCCCCGTTTGTGAGTAATTATGGCTGGACATTCACACCTACTTGCAGCCGAAAAACCACCTCTACCGCTTTTGATGATGTATTGTCCGGCATTCTAGTCTTTTCTATCACATTTTTCAGCAATTATGATCTGACATTCACACCTACTCTGCTCCCGCTTTTGATTATGTTCGGTTGGATATTCAAACCTTTTCTTAACTGCTTTTTACAAACTTTGGTCGGACGTTCACACCTTCTTGCAGCCGAACACCCCCGCTTCTGCTTTTGATGGTATATATTCGGGTATTCGAACCTTCTCTTACCCGCTTTTTACAAACCATGGTTGGACTTTCATACCTTCTTGTAGCTGAACAACTCCACTCCTGCTTTTGATGATTTATGGTTGGACATTCGCATATTTTCCTACCCATTTTTCAGTAATTATGGGTGGATATTCACATCTTCTTGCAGCTGAACACCTCCTCTCCCGCTAATGATCATGTAAGGTTTGATATTCGAAAATTTTCTTTCATGTTTTAAAGCAATTATTAATGGACATTCAGACCTTCTTGCAGCTGAACACCTCCGCTCCAGCTGTTGATGGTGTATAGTCGGGCTTTCGAGCCTTTTCTTCCCAGATTTTTACAAAATATGGATGGACATTCAGACCTTGTTTCAGCCGAAAACCTCCGCTCCCTCTTTTGATCATACATTGTCGGGCATTCGCACCTTTTCTTACCCGCTTTTTACAAACCATGGTCGGACTTTCACACCTTTTAGTGGCGGAACAACTCTGCTCCCGCTATTGATTGTGTACAATCGGGTATTTTAACCTTTTCTTACCTGCTTTTTGCCAACTATGGTCGGACATTCACACCTTCTTACAGCGGAACACCTCCGCTCCCTCCTTTGATGGTGTATGTTCGGGCCTTCGAACCTTTTCTTACCCGCTTTTTACAAACTATGGTCAGACATTCAAACCTTCTTGTAGCCGAACACATCCACTCCTGCCTTTGATGATGGGTATTCAAACCTACTTGTTGCCCGCTTTTCATTAATTATGGGTGGACATACACACCTTGTCGCAGCCAAACACCTCCGCTCCCTGTTAGGATCATGTATGGTTGGGCATTCGTACCTTTTCTTACCCATTTTGCAGTAATTATGGGTGGACATTCACACCTTCTTGCAGCCGAACACCCCCGCTTCCGCTTTTGATTGTATATATTCGGGTATTCGAACCTTCTCTTACCCGCTTTTTACAAACCATGGTTGGACTTTCATACCTTCTTGTAGCTGAACAACTCCACTCCTGCTTTTGATGATTTATGGTTGGACATTCGCATCTTTTCCTACCCATTTTTCAGTAATTATGGGTGGATATTCACATCTTCTTGCAGCTGAACACCTCCTCTCCCGCTAATGATCATGTAAGGTTTGATATTCGAAAATTTTCTTTCATGTTTTAAAGCAATTATTAATGGACATTCACACCTACTTGCAGCCGAACACCACCTCTCCCGCTTTTGATGATGTATGGACCGGCATTCTTACCTTTTCTAACAAATTTTTCAGCAATTATGGTTGGAGAATCACACCTACTCACAGCCGAACAACTCCGCTACCGCATTTGATGGTGTATAGTCGGGATTTCTCACCCTTTCTCATCAGCTTTTTGCAAATTATTCTCTGACATTCACACCTACTTGCAGTCGAACAGCTCTGCTCCCGCTTTTGATTATGTTTGGTTAGATATTCGAACCTTTTCTTAACTGCTTTTTTACAAACTTTGGTCGGACGTTCACACCTTCTTGCAGCCGAACACCTACGCTTCCGGTTTTGATAGTGTATATTCGGGCATACGAACCTTTTCTCACCCGCTTTTTACAAACCATGGTTGGACTTTCACACCTTCTCTTAGCTGAACAACTCCGCTCCCTCTTTTGATTGTGTACAGTCGGGTATTTTAACCTTTTCTTACCCGCTTTTTACCAACTATGATCGGACATTCACACCGTCTTACAGCGGAACACCTCCGCTCCCTCTTTTGATGGTGTATGTTCGGGCATTCGAACCTTTTCTTACCCGCTTTTTACAAACCAAGGTCGGACTTTCACACCTTCTCTTAGCTGAACAACTCCGCTCCCTCTTTTGATTGTGTACAGTCGGGTATTTTAACCTTTTCTTACCCGCTTTTTACCATCTATGGTCGGACATTCAAACCGTCTTACAGCGGAACACCTCCGCTCCCTCTTTTGATGATGTATGGTTACGCATTCGCACCTTTTCTTACCCATTTTTCATTAAATATGGGTAGACATTCACACCTTCTTGCAGCTGAACACCTCCTCTCCCGCTTATGATCATGTGTGGTTTTATTTTCGAAAATTTTCTTTCATGTTTTCTAGCAATTATTGATGGACATTCAGACCGTCTTGCAGCTGAACACCACCTCTCCCGATTTTGATGATGTATGGACCGGCATTTTTACCTTTTCTAACACATTTTTCAGCAATTATGGTCGGAGATTCACACCTACTCACAGCCTAACAACTCCGCTACCGCATTTGATGGTGTATAGTCGGGCATTCTCACCCTTTCTCATCAGCTTTTTGCAAATTATGATCTGACATTCACACCTACTTGCAGTCGAACAGCTCTGCTCCCGCTTTTGACACGGATGTCCTCTGTTTTAGAGGAGGTAATTCACCCAGACCAGGCTTGTGCCATCTCAGAGAGACAACTCACCGACAGCCTCGTACTGATTCGAGACATCATTGATTACGCTAGAGACAGAAACACCCGGCTTGTCATGTTAAATTTAGACTTTGAAAAAGCTTTTGATCGGGTCTCGCATCAATATCTCTTTCAGGTGTTGCAGCCATCGAATAGGGCCCGATTGTTCCTACTTGGTGAGATTTGCTTGGTTGAGACGCCTGCTCCCCCCCCTTGCTCCTCGGCTGACCAAGTAGGAACAATCGGGCCCTATTCGATGGCTGCCTTGTCTTTTACTCTGTGCAAAAGACAAGGCAGCCACAAACACCACGGGAACACCGTATTGAGGCTTTGTTCTGACCACTCATTCGGTGTCGCGTTTCTTTCAAGCAATTCTCCCGGTTAGCCCACACTCGGCTCGCTCCCAGAGCTGTGTTAAAGTCTACTTCGCATTCACTCTCTTTTCTCAGCAGATTAAAAGAAAGTTTCATCTTGGGCTCCCTGAAACTTCCATCCTGCACCGCTGTTTGCTTTTTCACAAGAGCAGAGAAGAGCGCACCGTTCCCAGCGGCACTGCAGTACTGGGTCGATGCTTGGAGTGAACGGAGCAAGCTTCTTTTTCAACTCCTATTCTTAAAAATCCATTTAATATGTAGTCCTCGTATAGAGGACATATTAAACTGATAAGAACAGATACTACACTTGATCTTAGCCAAAAGGCCGAGAAGCGATAACTGTCCACTGTTTCAGGTCCGAGGGCCCTTGCTGGCACAATGCGCACTTGTAGCAGTGTTCTTTTTATGGCCATAGGTGGCCAGAGTGTCACGTTGCACCTCCGCCCACCCGCTGCACTGAGCACTCTTCAGCCCTTTTAAATGGTATAACTTTGCACTCCCGCATGCTCCAGCAAGCACCATTCAAGCAACAACTTTGCACTCCAGCTTCGAACATCGGCACAATCGCAACAAGTAAGGCGACTCTACTCAGAGAAGTCACTCTGCACAGTAACAAGATTTCTTTTGCACAGACAGAAAGGGCTTCACCCGCAAAGGTAAAGCCTGCCAAAAATAGAAACAACTCATTAGTGCTGCTCTCCACGAAAGTCTTTAGTAAAAGGCGAAAGACTTGTATGTTATGAAGAGAAACCAGAGTACGATTATCCGTCACTGCACAAAATGGGTAAGAAAAGGTACGAATGCCCAACCATACATGATCCTAACAGGGAGCGGAGGTGTTTGGCTGCGACAAGGTGTGTATGTCCACCCATAATTAATGAAAAGCGGGCAACAAGTAGGTTTGAATACCCATCATCAAAAGCAGGAGTGGATGTGTTCGGCTACAAGAAGGTTTGAATGTCCGACCATAGTTTTTAAAAAATGGGTAAGAAAAGGTGCGAATGCTCAACCATACATCATCAAAAGCAGGAGTGGATGTGTTCGGCTAAAAGAAGGTTTGAATGTCCGACCATAGTTCGTAAAATGCGGGTGAGAAAAGGTTCAAATGCCCGAACATACACCATCAAAAGAGGGAGCGGAGTTGTTCGGCTGTGAGTAGGTGTGAATGTCAAACCATAATTGCTGAAAAATGTGTTAGAAAAGACTAGAATGCCGGACCATACATCATCAAAAGCGGGAAAAGTGGTGTTCGGCTGCAAGTAGGTGTGAATGTCCAGCCATAATTACTCACAAACCGGTAAGAAAAGGTAGTATTGCCAGACCATACATTATCAAAACAGGGAGCGGAGGTGGTTCAGCTGCAAGGTGTGAATGTCTGACTAAAGTTTATAAAAAGCGGGTAAGACAAGGTGCGAATGCCTGACAATGTATGATCAAAAGAGGGAGTGGAGGTTTTCGGCTGCAAGAAGGTCTGAATGTCCAACCATAATTTGTAAAAACCGGGGAAGAAAAGGCTCGAAAGCCCGACTATGCACCATCCAAAGCGGGAGCGGAGGTGTTCGGCTGCAAGTAGGTCTGAATGTTCGACCATAATTTGTAAAAAGCGGGTAAGAAAAGGTTTGAATGCCCGACTATATATTAACAAAAGCAGGAGGAGAGGTCTTCGGATAAGAGTGGGTGAGAATTTCCAACCATAATCAATAAAATGCGGTGAAAAAAAAGGTGTGAATACCCCATAGAACACTAAAAGGTGGAGCAGAAGTGTTCGGCTGCAAGAAGGTCTGAATGTCCATCAATAATTGCTAGAAAACATGAAAGAAAATTTTCGAATATCAAACTGCACATGATCATAAGCAGGAGAGGAGGTGTTCAGCTGCAAGAAGGTGTGAATGTCTACCCATAATTACTGAAAAATGGGTAAGAAAAGGTGCGAATGCCTAACCATACATCATCAAAAGAGGGAGCGGAGGTGTTCCGCTGTAAGACGGTGTGAATGTCCGACCATAGATGGTAAAAAGCGGGTAAGAAAAGGTTAAATTACCCGACTGTACACAATCAAAAGAGAGAGCAGAGTTGTTCAGCTAAGAGAAGGTGTGAAAGTCCGACCTTGGTTTGTAAAAAGCGGGTAAGAAAAGGTTCGTATGCCCGAATATACACCATCAAAAGCGGAAGCGGAGGTGTTCGGCTGCAAGATATTGTGAACGTCCGACCAAAGTTTGTAAAAAGCAGTTAAGAAAAGGTTCGAATATCTAACCAAACATAAGAATGAGTCTTTTCCGCTGTAGAATGCCCGACTATAGACATCAAATGCGGGAGCGGAGGTGTTCGGCTCTGAGTAGGTGTGAATGTCCGACCATAATTGCTGAAGAATGTGTTAGAAAAGGTAAGAATGCTGGACCATACATCATCAAAAGCGGTAGAGGTGGTGTTCGGCTGCAAAAAGGTGTGACTGTTCGACTAAAGTTTGTAAAAAGTGGGTAAGACAAGGTGCGAATGCCTGACAATGTATGATCAAAATCGGGAGCGGAGGTGTTCAGCTGCAAGAAGGTCTACATGTCCATCAATAATTGCTAGAAAACATGAAAGAAACTTTTCGAAAATCAAACCGCACATGATCATAAGTGGGATAGGAGGTGTTCAGCTGCAAGGTGTGAATGTCCACCCATAATTCCTGAAAAATGGGCAAAAAAAAGGTGTGAATGCCCAACCATACATCATCAAAAGCAGGAGTGGAAGTGTTCGGCTACAAGAAGGTGTGAACGTCCAACCAAAATATGTAAAAAGAAGTTAAGAAAAGGTTGGAATATCCAACCAAACATAATCAAAAGCGGGAGCAGAGCTTTTCGACTGCAAGTAGGTGTGAATGTCAGATCATAATTTGCAAAAAGCTGATGAGAAAGGGTGAGAATGCCCGACTATACATCATCCAATGCGGGAGCGGAGTTGTTCGGCTGTGAGTAGGTTTGAATCTCCGACCATAATTGCCGAAAAATGTGTTCGAAAAGGTAAAAATGCCGGTCCATACATCATCAAAAGCGAGAGAGGTTGTGTTCGGCTGCAAGTAGGTGTGAATGTCCAGCCATAATTACTCACAAACGGGTAAGAAAAGGTAGTATTGCCAGACCATATATGATCAAAACAGGGAGCGGAGGTGGTTCAGCTGCAAGAAGGTTTGAATGTCAAACTAAAGTTCAAATATATTAACAAAAGCGGGAGGAGAGGTCTTCGGATGAAAGTGGTTGAAAATTTCCAACCATAATGTATAAAATGTGGTGAAAAAAAAGGTGTGATAGAACACTAAAATGTGGAGCGGAAGTGTTCGGCTGCAAGTGGGTGTGAATGTCCGACTATATTTGGTGAAAAGCAGGTGAAGCAAGGTCTGAATGCCCAACCTTACATCATCAAAAGCGAGATCAGAGGTGTTTGGCTGCAAGAAGGCCATAGTTTGCCAAAAGCGGGTAAGGTGCGAATGTCCGACTAAATATCAACAAAATTTGGGGCGGAGGTCTTCGGATGCAAGTGGGTGTGAATATCCCACCATACAAGTATGGTGGAGAGGAAGCTGTGAATAGCCGACCATAGTTTGGAAAAAGCGGGTAAGAAAAGGTTTGAATGCCCGAACATACACCATCAAAAGAGGGAGCGGAGGTGTTCCGCTGTACGAAGGTGTGAATGTCCGACCATACTTGGTAAAAAGCGGGTAAGAAAAGGTTAAAATACCCGACTGTACACAATCAATAGCGGGAGCGGATGTGTTCGGCTACAAGAAGGTGTGACAGTCCGACCATGGTTTGTAAAAAGCGGGTAAGAAAAGGTGCGAATGTCCGACAATGTATGATCAAAAGAGAGAGCGGAGGTTTTCGGATACACGAAGGTTTGAATGTCCTACCATAGTTTGTAAATAGCGGGTAAGAAAAGGTTCGAATGCCCGACTATACACAATCAATAGCGGGAGCGGAGTTGTTCGGCTACAAGAAGGTGTGAAAGTCCGACCATGGTTTGTAAAAAGCAGTTAAGAAAAGGTTCGAATATCCAACCAAACATAATCAAAAGCGGGAGCAGAGCAATTCGACTGCAAGTAGGTGTGAATGTCCAGCCATAATTACTCACAAACGGGGGAAGAAAAGGTAGTATTGCCAGACCATACATGATCAAAACAGGGAGCGGAGGTTCAGCTGCAAGGTGTGAATGTCTGACTATAGTTTGTAAAAAGCGGGTAAGACAAGGTGCGAATGCCCAACAATGTATGATCAAAAGAGAGAGCGGAGGTGTTCGGCTGCAAGGTCTGAATGTCCAAACATAATTTGTAAAAACCGGGTAAGAAAAGGCTCGAAAGCCCGACTATACATCATCAAAAGCGGGAGCGGAGGTGTTCAGCTGCAAGAAGGTGTGAATGTTCGACTAAAGTTTGTAAAAAGCTGGTAAGACAAGGAGCGATGTCCCGACATTGTATGATCAAAAGCGGGAGCGGAGGTGTCCAGCTGTGAGTAGGTGTGAATGTCCGACCATAATTGCTGAAAAATGTGTTAGAAAAGGTAAGAATACTGGACCATACATCATCAAAAGCGGGAGAGGTGGTGTTCTGCTGCAAGAAGGTGTGAAAGTCCGACAATGGTTTGTAAAAAGCGGGTAAAAAAAGGTTCGAATGCCCGAATATACATCATCAAAAGCGGAAGCGGAGGTGTTCGGATGCAAGAAGGTGTGAACGTCCGACCAAAGTTTGTAAAAAGCAGTGAAAAGCGAGAAAAAGCATTTCGTGAGTTCTGCATGATTTGGGATTTTGCTTATAAAATGCATTACTTCACTCAAACTATGTTAAAACTGATTTGTCCTTCATATTTACCATGTCTAGAAATATTTAAACAAAAAAACAACGTTGTACTTTGCAGTAAAAGAAAGAGCAAATCTAAAGTTTCAGGAATCCGAGTATAAGCCTGCTTTCATGAGTTCTGCACGATTTCGGATTTTGCTATAAAATTAATTGCTTTGCTCAAACCAAGTTAAAACTGCTTTGTCCTTCCATATTCATCAATGTCTAGATCGACTTCAACAAAGAAAAACATTGGACTTTGCAGTAGAAGAAGTTGAAATCCATCTACACATTGATAAATATGAAGGACAAAGCAGTTCCCACTTGCCCATAAGAAAATAAGCTTATTCTCGGATTCCTGATCCTTCAGTTTTGCTCTTTCTTCTACTAAATATGAAGGTAAAAGCCGTTTTAACATAGTTTGAGTGAAGGAATTGATTTTATAGATAAAATCCCAAATCATGCAGAACTCCTCAAAAGGGGTGTATGGCTTAATCACAAGTGTGGTTCTTTCTCATTCAGGGTAGTATGAGGAAGTTTATGCTTGAAATATATGTAGAAATGGGTACATATGAAGGACAAAGCAGTGTTAACTTAGTTTGAGTGAAGGAATTCATTTTATACATAAAATCCCAAATCATGCAGAACGTATGAAAAGAAGCTTATTCTCGGATTCCTGATCCTTCAGTTTTGCTCTTTCTTCTACTGCAAAATACAATGTTGTTCTTTGTTGAAGTCGATCTAGACATTGATAAATATGAAGGAAAAAGCAGTTTTAACTTGGTTTGAGTGAATGAATTCATTTTATACATAAAATCCGAAATCGTGCAGAACTCATGAAAATAAGCTTATTCTCGGATTCCTAAAACTTTTGATTTGCTCTTTCTTTTATTGCAAAGTACAACGTTGTTTTTTTGTTTAAATATATCGAGACATTGATAAATATGAAGGTAAAAGCCGTTTTAACATAGTTTGAGTGAAGGAATTAATTTTATAGATAAAATCCCAAATCATGCAGAACTCCTCAAAAGGGAGGTATGGCTTAATCACAAGTGTGACTCTTTCTCATTCAGGGTAATATGAGGAAGTTTATGCTTGAAATATATGTAGAAATGGGTACATATGAAGGACAAAGCAGTGTTAACTTAGTTTGCGTGAAGAAATTCATTTTATACATAAAATCCGAAATCGTGCAGAACTCATGAAAATAAGCTTATTCTCGGATTCCTAAAACTTTTGATTTGCACTTTCTTTTACTGCAAAGTACAACGTTGTTTTTTGTTGAAATCTATCTAGACATTGATAAATACCAGCCGACACTCTGCTGCCGCTTTTGATAATTTATGGTTGGGCATTCTTACCTTTTCTTACCCGCTTTTTACAATTATGATCTTACATTCACACCTACTTGCAGTCGAACACCTTCTCATCCACTTATGATCATGTGCGGTTGGGCTTTCGCACCTTTTCTTACCATTTTTCAGTAATTATGGGTGGACATTCAGACCTTCTTGCAGCCGAAAACCTCCGCTCCTCTTTTGATCATACATTGTCGGGCATTCACACCTTGTCTTACCCACTTTTTACAAACTTTAGTCGGACATTCAAACCTTCTTGTAGCTGAACCACCTCCGCTCCCTGTTTTGATCATATATGGTCTGGCAATAGTACCTTTTCTTACCCGTTTGTGAGTAATTATGGCTGGACATTCACACCTTCTTGCAGCCGAACACAACCTCTCCCGCTTTTGATGATATATGGTCCGGCATTCTTACCTTTTCTAACACATTTTTCAGCAATTATGGTCGGACATTCACACCTACTCACAGACGAACAACTCCGCTCCCGCATTTGATGGTGTATAGTCGGGCATACGAACCTTTTCTTACCCGCTTTTTACAAACCAAGGTCGGACTTTCACACCTTCTCTTAGCTGAACAACTCCGCTCTCTCTTTTGATTGTGTACAGTCGGGTAATTTAACCTTTTCTTACCCGCTTTTTACCATCTATGGTCGGACATTCACACCGTCTTACAGCGGAACACCTCCGCTCCCTCTTTTGATGGTGTATGGTTAGGCATTCGCACCTTTTCTTACCCATTTTTCAGTAATTATGGGTAGACATTCACACCTTCTTGCAGCTGAACACCTCCTCTCCCGCTTATGATCATGTGCAGTTTGATATTCGAAAATTTTCTTTCATGTTTTCTAGCAATTATTGATGGACATTCAGACCGTCTTGCAGCTGAACACCTCCGCTCCCACTTTTGATGGTGTATAGTCGGGCTTTCAAGCCTTTTCTTCCCCGGTTTTTACAAATTATGGTTGGACATTCAGACCTTCTTGCAGCCGAAAACCTCCACTCCCTCTTTTGATCATACATTGTCGGGCATTCGCACCTTTTCTTACCCGCTTTTTACAAACCATGGTCGGACTTTCACACCTTTTAGTAGCCGAACAACTCCGCTCCCGCTATTGATTGTGTACAGTCGGGTATTTTAAACTTTTCTTACCCGCTTTTTACCAACTATGGTTGGACATTCACACCTTCTTACAGCAGAACACCTCCGCTCCCTGTTTTGATTATGTATGGTTTGACATTCGCACATTCTCTCACCCGCCTTTTACTATGGTCGGCCATTCACAGCTTCCTCTCCACCATACTTGTATGGTGGGATATTCACACCCACCTGCATCCGAAGACCTCCGCCCCAAATTTTGTTGATATTTAGTCGGACATTCGCACCTTACCCGCTTTTGGCAAACTATGGCCTTCTTGCAGCCAAACACCTCTGATCTCGCTTTTGATGATGTAAGGTTGGGCATTCAGACCTTGCTTCACCTGCTTTTCACCAAATATAGTCGGACATTCACACCTTCTTGCAGCCGAACACTTCCGCTCCACCTTTTAGTGTTCTATTACACCTTTTTTTCACCTCATTTTATACATTATGGTTGGAAATTTTCAACCACTCTCATCCGAAGACCTCTCCTCCCGCTTTTGTTAATATATTTGAACTTTAGTCGGACATTCAAACCTTCTTGCAGCTGAACCACCTCCGCTCCCTGTTTTGATCATATATGGTCTGGCAATACTACCTTTTCTTACCCGTTTGTGAGTAATTATGGCTGGACATTCACACCTACTTGCAGCTGAACACAACCTCTCTCGCTTTTGATGATGTATGGACCGGCATTCTTACCTTTTCTAACACATTTTTCAGCAATTATGGTCGGAGATTCACACCTACTCACAGCCGAACAACTCCGCTCCCGCATTTGATGGTGTATAGTCGGGCATTCTCACCCTTTCTCATCAGCTTTTTGCAAATTATGATCTGACATTCACACCTACTTGCAGTCGAACAGCTCTGCTCCCGCTTTTGATTATGTATGGTTGGATATTCGAACCTTTTCTTAACTGCTTTTTACAAACTTTGCTTGGACGTTCACACCTTCTTGTAGCCGAACACATGCACTCCTGCTTTTGATGATGTATGGTTGGGCATTCGCACCTTTTTTTTTACCCATTTTTCAGGTATTATGGGTGGACATTCACACCTTCTTGCAGCTGAACACCTCCTCTCCCACTTATGATCATGTGTGGTTTGATTTTCGAAAATTTTCTTTCATGTTTTCTAGCAATTGTTGATGGACATTTAGACCTTCTTGCAGCTGAACACCACCTCTCCCGATTTTGATTATGTATGGACCGGCATTTTTACCTTTTCTAACACATTTTTCAGAAATTATGGTTGGAGATTCACACCTACTCACAGCCGAACAACTCCGCTATCGCATTTGATGGTGTATAGTCGGGCATTCTCACCCTTTCTCATCAGCTTTTTGCAAATTATGATCTGACATTCACACCTACTTCCAGTCGAACAGCTCTGCTCCCGCTTTTGATTATGTTTGGTTAGATATTCGAACCTTTTCTTAACTGCTTTTTACAAACTTTGGTCGGACGTTCACAATATCTTGCAGCCGAACACCTCCGCTTCCGCTTTTGATGGTGTATATTCGGGCATACGAACCTTTTCTTACCCGCTTTTTACAAACCAAGGTCGGACTTTCACACCTTCTCTTAGCTGAACAACTCCGCTCCCTCTTTTGATTGTGTACAGTCGGGTAATTTAACCTTTTCTTACCCGCTTTTTACCATCTATGGTCGGACATTCACAACGTCTTACAGCGGAACACCTCCGCTCCCTCTTTTGATGATGTATGGTTAGGCATTCGCACCTTTTCTTACCCATTTTTCAGTAATTATGGGTAGACATTCACACCTTCTTGCAGCTGAACACCTCCTCTCCTTCTTATGATCATGTGCAGTTTGATATTCGAAAATTTTCTTTAATGTTTTCTAGCAATTATTGATGGACATTCAGACCGTCTTGCAGCTGAACACCTCCGCTCCCACTTTTGATGGTGTATAGTCGGGCTTTCGAGCCTTTTCTTCCCCGGTTTTTACAAATTATGGTTGGACATTCAGACCTTCTTGCAGCCGAAAACCTCCACTCCCTCTTTTGATCATACATTGTCGGGCATTCGCACCTTTTCTTACCCACTTTTTACAAACCATGGTCGGACTTTCACACCTTTTAGTAGCCGAACAACTCCGCTCCCGCTATTGATTGTGTACAGTCGGGTATTTTAACCTTTTCTTACCTGCTTTTTACCAACTATGGTTGGACATTCACACCTTCTTACAGCAGAACACCTCCGCTCCCTGTTTTGATTATGTATGGTTTGACATTCGCACCTTCTCTCACCCGCCTTTTACTATGGTCGGCCATTCACAGCTTCCTCTCCACCATACTTGTATGGTGGGATATTCACACCCACTTGCATCCGAAGACCTCCGCCCCCACTTTTGTTGATATTTAGTCGGTCATTCGCACCTTACCCGCTTTTGGCAAACTATGGCCTTCTTGCAGCCAAACACCTCTGATCTCGCTTTTGATGATGTAAGGTTGGGCATTCAGACCTTGCTTCACCTGCTTTTCACCAAATATAGTCGGACATTCACACCCACTTGCATCCGAAGACCTCCGCCCCAAATTTTGTTGATATTTAGTCGGACATTCGCACCTTACCCGCTTTTGGCAAACTATGGCCTTCTTGCAGCCAAACACCTCTGATCTCGCTTTTGATGATGTAAGGTTGGGCATTCAGACCTTGCTTCACCTGCTTTTCACCAAATATAGTCGGACATTCACACCTTCTTGCAGCCGAACACTTCCGCTCCACCTTTTAGTGTTCTATCACACCTTTTTTTCACCGCATTTTATACATTATGGTTGGAAATTTTCAACCACTCTCATCCGAAGACCTCTCCTCCCGCTTTTGTTAATATATTTGAACTTTAGTCGGACATTCAAACCTTCTTGCAGCTGAACCACCTCCGCTCCCTGTTTTGATCATATATGGTCTGGCAATACTACCTTTTCTTACCCGTTTGTGAGTAATTATGGCTGGACATTCACACCTACTTGCAGCCAAACACAACCTCTCTCGCTTTTGATGATGTATGGACCGGCATTCTTACCTTTTCTAACACATTTTTCAGCAATTATGGTTGGAGATTCACACCTACTCACAGCCGAACAACTCCGCTACCGCATTTGATGGTGGATAGTCGGGCATTCTCACCCTTTCTCATCAGCTTTTTGCAAATTATGATCTGACATTCACACCTACTTCCAGTCGAACAGCTCTGCTCCCGCTTTTGATTATGTATGGTTGGATATTCGAACCTTTTCTTAACTGCTTTTTACAAACTTTGGTTGGACGTTCACACCTTCTTGTAGCCGAACACTTCCACTCCTGCTTTTGATGATGTATGGTTGGGCATTCGCACCTTTTTTTTACCCATTTTTCAGGTATTATGGGTGGACATTCACACCTTCTTGCAGCTGAACACCTCCTCTCCCACTTATGATCATGTGTGGTTTGATTTTCGAAAATTTTCTTTCATGTTTTCTAGCAATTATTAATGGACATTTAGACCTTCTTGCAGCTGAACACCACCTCTCCCGATTTTGATGATGTATGGACCGGCATTTTTACCTTTTCTAACACATTTTTCAGCAATTATGGTTGGAGATTCACACCTACTCACAGCCGAACAACTCCGCTACCGCATTTGATGGTGGATAGTCGGGCATTCTCACCCTTTCTCATCAGCTTTTTGCAAATTATGATCTGACATTCACACCTACTTCCAGTCGAACAGCTCTGCTCCCGCTTTTGATTATGTTTGGTTAGATATTCGAACCTTTTCTTAACTGCTTTTTACAAACTTTGGTCGGACGTTCACAATATCTTGCAGCCGAACACCTCCGCTTCCGCTTTTGATGGTGTATATTCGGGCATACGAACCTTTTCTTACCCGCTTTTTACAAACCAAGGTCGGACTTTCACACCTTCTCTTAGCTGAACAACTCCGCTCCCTCTTTTGATTGTGTACAGTCGGGTAATTTAACCTTTTCTTACCCGCTTTTTACCATCTATGGTCGGACATTCACACCGTCTTACAGCGGAACACCTCCGCTCCCTCTTTTGATGATGTATGGTTAGGCATTCGCACCTTTTCTTACCCATTTTTCAGTAATTATGGGTAGACATTCACACCTTCTTGCAGCTGAACACCTCCTCTCCCGCTTATGATCATGTGCAGTTTGATATTCGAAAATTTTCTTTCATGTTTTCTAGCAATTATTGATGGACATTCAGACCGTCTTGCAGCTGAACACCTCCGCTCCCACTTTTGATGGTGTATAGTCGGGCTTTCGAGCCTTTTCTTCCCCGGTTTTTACAAATTATGGTTGGAAATTCAGACCTTCTTGCAGCCGAAAACCTCCACTCCCTCTTTTGATCATACATTGTCGGGCATTCGCACCTTTTCTTACCCGCTTTTTACAAACCATGGTCGGACTTTCACACCTTTTAGTAGCCGAACAACTCCGCTCCCGCTATTGATTGTGTACAGTCGGGTATTTTAACCTTTTCTGACCCGCTTTTTACCAACTATGGTTGGACATTCACACCTTCTTACAGCAGAACACCTCCGCTCCCTGTTTTGATTATGTATGGTTTGACATTCGCACCTTCTCTCACCCGCCTTTTACTATGGTCGGCCATTCACAGCTTCCTCTCCACCATACTTGTATGGTGGGATATTCACACCCACTTGCATCCGAAGACCTCCGCCCCCACTTTTGTTGATATTTAGTCGGTCATTCGCACCTTACCCGCTTTTGGCAAACTATGGCCTTCTTGCAGCCAAACACCTCTGATCTCGCTTTTGATGATGTAAGGTTGGGCATTCAGACCTTGCTTCACCTGCTTTTCACCAAATATAGTCGGACATTCACACCTTCTTGCAGCCGAACACTTCCGCTTTTAGTGTTCTATGAGGCATTCATATATTTTTTTTCACCGTATTTTATAGATTATGGTTCGAAATTCTCACCCACTCTCATCCGAAGACCTCTCCTCCCGCTTTTGTTAATATATAGTCGGGCATTCGAACCTTTTCTTACCCTCTTTTTACAAATTATGGTCGAACATTCACACCTACTTGCAGCTGAATACTTCCGCTCCACCTTTTAGGTATGTATGGTTGGCATTTGCACCTCTTTTTATACTGATTGCTGAAGATTAAGTTGTTCTTTCTCAAACTACAAATTTTTTTTAATTGTTGAAACTTGATTTGAAGTGGATAAATAAGGAGGACAAACAGTTTTAAGTCAGGCTGATAGAAGTAATTAATTTTATAGCAAAATCTGTATTTCGTCATAGTCGAGAGATGCTTATTGCTGAAGAAGTTCTTTCTCATTCTACAAAGTACAACGTTGTTTATCGTTGAAACTTGATTAGACATGAATAAATATGAAGGACAAAGCAGTCTTAACTTGGTTTGAGTTAATGAATTCGTTTTATAGGAGAATCCGAATTCGTGCATAACTCATAAAATAGAGCTTATTTTCGGATTCCTGAAGAATGAGTCTGGTTCTTTCTCATAATACAAAGTTTGTTGTTTATTGTTGAAACTTCATCAGAAGTGAAGAAATAAATGAATGCCTATCAACAAATGTGGGATCTAAACTCTAGTGCTTCCTCTAAAATAATTTCCTTTCTCAATTTAGAAATGTGTGTGTGTAAGTCACAACACCCGTGACACCAAAACGGCTTTCTTTTCTCTACACTCTGCACTATGAGCACACACACCAAATCAGAAAGGCCTTTTTCCCTCTTTTCTACATTATGGACTGTGGGGACACAAAACCGCTCTCTCTTTTTTTTTTTGATTGTGTGCCAGGGCGTTGTCTCACGTATTAGATTATGCTTAAGATACGAATGGGTTTATCAGTCACATCAGAATCCATACATACTGATCCTCCCGTAATAAAATGGTCGGATCTTATCAAACACACTTTGTTTCTTGTGACAATCAAGTCAGCGAAACAGCGTATACACGTCAAGACACTGAATCAAGTTTGCCACAAGAACTCATAAGTTTGGCAGTATTGCTCTGCCGTCAGCAATCATACACCCATTTTATTTTCGTGAGACGTGCAGGCACCTGTTCATCTACTGTTCTATCACTATGAATTAGTTTATCTATTATCAATAAGGATACTTCTACAACTACTATCAAAGTATGTCCAGACTTCTTATGTTGTCAGTTGCTATATATGAATAAGTGGGTAGCTACTGACAAGCATTAAGCATGTCACACAGCCCAAACATATAACATTTCAGGACACACCACACAGTTAACAACCACAGTGAAGTGTCAAAGCCCAAACATTCAACAGGACACTTACACAACACATTCAAATCAAACAGTCAGACAACATACAAGAACATATACCCCAGCCGGCATTGCTCCCTGCCTATTTTCCTACAGCTCACTATGTGTGCGCACACCTTTATTCACAAACTCTTCAACTTATACTCTTTTACCGAAGCTGCTACAGCTCGATTGGCCGAATACCCTTAGATCCTATTTCGGTGAATTTGACATCTGCCTTACATGTAACAGATTAGCGGTTTAGCAGTTTTAATTTAGTTTGAGTGAAGGAATTCATTTTATAGCAAAATCCGAAATCGTGAAGCACTCATGAAAGTAAGCTTATTCTCGGATTCCTGAAACTTTAGATTTGCTCTTTCTTTTACTGCAAAGTACAACGTTGTTTTTTTTGTTTAAATCTTTCTAGACATGGTAAATATGAACGACAAAGCAGTTTTAACATAGTTTGAGTGAAGGAATTCATTTTATAGATAAAATCCCAAGAGTCTGCAGAGAAAAGAGAGTGAATGCGAAGTAGACTTTAACACGGCTATGGGAGCGAGCCGAGTGTCGGCTAACCGGGAGAATTGCTTGAAAGAAACGCGACACCGAATGAGCGGTCAGAACAAAGCCTCAATACGGGATTCTCGTGGTGTTTTTGTTGCTGCCTTGTCTTTTGCATAGAGTAAAAGACAAGGCAGCCATCGAATAGGGCCCGATTGTTCCTACTTGGTCAGCCGAGGAGCAGGGGGGGGGGCAAGCGTCTCAACCAAGCAAAGCTCACCATGGGGAAGGTGGCTATACCAACTAGCCTGATGCCCTGCTCCCACAGTGACGGATAATCGTACTCTGGTTTCTCTTCATAACATACAAGTCTTTCGCCTTTTACTAAAGACTTCCGTGGAGAGCAGCACTAATGAGTTGTTTCTATTATTGGCAGGCTTTACCTTTGCGGGTGAAGCCCTTTCTGTCTGTGCAAAAGAAATCTTGCTACTTTGCAGAGTGACTTCTCTGAGTAGAGTCGCCTTACTTGTTGCGACTGTGCCGATGTTCGAAGCTGGAGTGCAAAGTTGTTGCTTGAATGGTGCTTGCTGGAGCATGCGGGAGTGCAAAGTTATACCATTTAAAAGGGCTGAAGAGTGCTCAGTGCAGCGGGTGGGCGGAGGTGCAACGTGACACTCTGGCCACCTATGGCCATAAAAAGAACACTGCTACAAGTGCGCATTGTGCCAGCAAGGGCCCTCGGACCTGAAACAGTGGACAGTTATCGCTTCTCGGCCTTTTGGCTAAGATCAAGTGTAGTATCTGTTCTTATCAGTTTAATATGTCCTCTATACGAGGACTACATATTAAATGGATTTTTAAGAATAGGAGTTGAAAAAGAAGCTTGCTCCGTTCACTCCAAGCCTCGACCCGGTACTGCAGTGCCGCTGGGAACGGTGCGCTCTTCTCTGCTCTTGTGAAAAAGCAAACAGCGGTGCAGGATGGAAGTTTCAGGGAGCCCAAGATGAAACTTTCTTTTAATCTGCTGAGAAAAGAGAGTGAATGCGAAGTAGACTTTAACACAGCTCTGGGAGCGAGCCGAGTGTGGGCTAACCGGGAGAATTGCTTGAAAGAAACGCAACACCGAATGAGTGGTCAGAACAAAGCCTCAATACGGTGTTCCCGTGGTGTTTGTGGCTGCCTTGTCTTTTGCACAGAGTAAAAGACAAGGCAGCCATCGAATAGGGCCCGATTGTTCCTACTTGGTCAGCCGAGGAGCAAGGGGGGGGAGCAAGCGTCTCAACCAAGCAAATCTCACCAAGTAGGAACAATCGGGCCCTATTCGATGGCTGCAACACCTGAAAGAGATATTGATGCGAGACCCGATCAAAAGCTTTTTCAAAGTCTAAATTTAAGATGACAAGCCGGGTGTTTCTGTCTCTAGCGTAATCAATGATGTCTCGAATCAGTACGAGGCTGTCGGTGAGTTGTCTCTCTGAGATGGCACAAGCCTGGTCTGGGTGAATTACCTCCTCTAAAACAGAAAACATCCGTGTCAAAAGCGGGAGCAGAGCTGTTCGACTGCAAGTAGGTGTGAATGTCAGATCATAATTTGCAAAAAGCTGATGAGAAAGGGTGAGAATGCCCGACTATACACCATCAAATGCGGTAGCGGAGTTGTTAGGCTGTGAGTAGGTGTGAATCTCCGACCATAATTGCTGAAAAATGTGTTAGAAAAGGTAAAAATGCCGGTCCATACATCATCAAAATCGGGAGAGGTGGTTTTCAGCTGCAAGACGGTCTGAATGTCCATCAATAATTGCTAGAAAACATGAAAGAAAATTTTCGAAAATAAAACCACACATGATCATAAGCGGGAGAGGAGGTGTTCAGCTGCAAGAAAGTGTGAATGTCTACCCATATTTAATGAAAAATGGGTAAGAAAAGGTGCGAATGCGTAACCATACATCATCAAAAGAGGGAGCGGAGGTGTTCCGCTGTAAGACGGTTTGAATGTCCGACCATAGATGGTAAAAAGCGGGTAAGAAAAGGTTAAAATACCCGACTGTACACAATCAAAAGAGGGAGCGGAGTTGTTCAGCTAAGAGAGGGTGTGAAAGTCCGACCTTGGTTTGTAAAAAGCGGGTAAGAAAAGGTTCGAATGCCCGAACATACACCATCAAAAGAGGGAGCGGAGGTGTTCCGCTGTAAGACGGTGTGAAAGTCCGATCATAGTTGGTAAAAAGCGGGTAAGAAAAGGTTAAAATACCCGACTGTACACAATCAAAAGAGGGAGCGGAGTTGTTCAGCTAAGAGAAGGTGTGAAAGTCCAACCATGGTTTGTAAAAAGCGGGTGAGAAAAGGTTCGTATGCCCGAATATACACTATCAAAACCGGAAGCGTAGGTGTTCGGCTGCAAGAAGGTGTGAACGTCCGACCAAAGTTTGTAAAAAAGTAGTTAAGAAAAGGTTCGAATATCTAACCAAACATAATCAAAAGCGGGAGCAGAGCTGTTCGACTGCAAGTAGGTGTGAATGTCAGAGAATAATTTGCAAAAAGCTGATGAGAAAGGGTGAGAAATCCCGACTATACACCATCAAATGCGGTAGCGGAGTGGTTCAGCTGTGAGTAGGTGTGATTCTCCAACCATAATTGCTGAAAAATTTGTTAGAAAAGGTAAGAATGCCGGTCCATACATCATCAAAAGCGGGAGAGGTGGTGTTCGGCTGCAAGTAGGTGTGAATGTCCATTAATAATTGCTTTAAAACATGAAAGAAAATTTTCGAATATCAAACCTTACATGATCATTAGCGGGAGAGGAGGTGTTCAGCTGCAAGAAGATGTGAATATCCACCCATAATTACTGAAAAATGGGTAGGAAAAGATGCGAATGTCCAACCATAAATCATCAAAAGCAGGAGTGGAGTTGTTCAGCTACAAGAAGGTATGAAAGTCCAACCATGGTTTGTAAAAAGCGGGTAAGAGAAGGTTCGAATACCCGAATATATACCATCAAAAGCGGAAGCGGGGGTGTTCGGCTGCAAGAAGGTGTGAACGTCCGACCAAAGTTTATAAAAAGCAGTTAAGAAAAGGTTTGAATATCCAACCGAACATAATCAAAAGCGGGAGCAGAGCTGTTCGACTGCAAGTAGGTGTGAATATCAGATCATAATTTGCAAAAAGCTGATGAGAAAGGGTGAGAATGCCCGACTATACACTATCAAATGTGGGAGCGGACGTGTTCGTCTGTGAGAAGGTGTGAATGTCCGACCATAATTGCTGAAAAATGTGTTAGAAAAGGTAAGAATGCCGGACCATATATCATCAAAAGCGGGAGAGGTTGTGTTCGGCTGCAAGAAGGTGTGAATGTCCAGCCATAATTACTCACAAACGTTTAAGAAAAGGTACTATTGCCAGACCATATATGATCAAAACAGGGAGCGGAGGTGGTTCAGCTGCAAGAAGGTTTGAATGTCCGACTAAAGTTTGTAAAAAGCGGGTAAGACAAGGTGTGAATGCCCGACAATGTATGATCAAAAGAGGAGCGGAGGTTTTCGGCTGCAAGAAGGTCTGAATGTCCACCCATAATTACTGAAAAATGGGTAAGAAAAGGTGCGAAAGCCCAACCGCACATGATCATAAGTGGATGAGAAGGTGTTCGACTGCAAGTAGGTGTGAATGTAAGATCATAATTTGTAAAAAGCGGGTAAGAAAAGGTAAGAATGCCCAACCATAAATTATCAAAAGCGGCAGCAGAATTTCGGCTGGTATTTATCAATGTCTAGATAGATTTCAACAAAAAACAACGTTGTACTTTGCAGTAAAAGAAAGTGCAAATCAAAAGTTTTAGGAATCCGAGAATAAGCTTATTTTCATGAGTTCTGCACGATTTCGGATTTTATGTATAAAATGAATTTCTTCACGCAAACTAAGTTAACACTGCTTTGTCCTTCATATGTACCCATTTCTACATATATTTCAAGCATAAACTTCCTCATATTACCCTGAATGAGAAAGAGCCACACTTGTGATTAAGCCATACCTCCCTTTTGAGGAGTTCTGCATGATTTGGGATTTTATCTATAAAATTAATTCCTTCACTCAAACTATGTTAAAACGGCTTTTACCTTCATATTTATCAATGTCTCGATAGATTTAAACAAAAAAAACAACGTTGTACTTTGCAATAAAAGAAAGAGCAAATCAAAAGTTTTAGGAATCCGAGAATAAGCTTATTTTCATGAGTTCTGCACGATTTCGGATTTTATGTATAAAATGAATTCATTCACTCAAACCAAGTTAAAACTGCTTTTTCCTTCATATTTATCAATGTCTAGATCGACTTCAACAAAGAACAACATTGTATTTTGCAGTAGAAGAAAGAGCAAAGCTGAAGGATCAGGAATCCGAGAATAAGCTTCTTTTCATACGTTCTGCATGATTTGGGATTTTATGTATAAAATGAATTCATTCACTCAAACCAAGTTAAAACTGCTTTTTCCTTCATATTTATCAATGTCTAGATCGACTTCAACAAAGAACAACATTGTATTTTGCAGTAGAAGAAAAAGCAACACTGAAGGATCAGGAATCCGAGAATAAGCTTATTTTCTTATGGGCAAGTGGGAACTGCTTTGTCCTTCATATTTATCAATGTGTAGATGGATTTCAACTTCTTCTACTGCAAAGTCCAATGTTTTTCTTTGTTGAAGTCGATCTAGACATTGATGAATATGGAAGGACAAAGCAGTTTTAACTTGGTTTGAGCAAAGCAATTCATTTTATAGCAAAATCCGAAATCGTGCAGAACTCATGAAAGCAGGCTTATACTCGGATTCCTGAAACTTTAGATTTGCTCTTTCTTTTACTGCAAAGTACAACGTTGTTTTTTTGTTTAAATATTTCTAGACATGGTAAATATGAAGGACAAATCAGTTTTAACATAGTTTGAGTGCAGTAATGCATTTTATAAGCAAAATCCCAATTCATGCAGAACTCACGAAAAGCTTTTTCTCGCTTTTCACTGCTTTTTACAAACTTTGGTCGGACGTTCACACCTTCTTGCATCCGAACACCTCCGCTTCCGCTTTTGATGATGTATATTCGGGCATTCGAACCTTTTTTTACCCGCTTTTTACAAACCATTGTCGGACTTTCACACCTTCTTGCAGCCGAACACCACCTCTCCCGCTTTTGATGATGTATGGTTCAGTATTTTTACCTTTTCTAACACATTTTTCAGCAATTATGGTCGGACATTCACACCTACTCACAGCTGGACACCTCCGCTCCCGCTTTTGATCATACAATGTTGGGAGATCGCTCCTTGTCTTACCAGCTTTTTACAAACTTTAGTCGAACATTCACACCTTCTTGCAGCTGAACACCTCCGCTCCCGCTTTTGATGATGTATAGTCGGGCTTTCGAGCCTTTTCTTACCCGGTTTTTACAAATTATGGTTGGACATTCAGACCTTGCAGCCGAACACCTCCGCTCTCTCTTTTGATCATACATTGTTGGGCATTAGCACCTTGTCTTACCCGCTTTTTACAAACTATAGTCAGACATTCACACCTTGCAGCTGAACCTCCGCTCCCTGTTTTGATCATGTATGGTCTGGCAATACTACCTTTTCTTCCCCCGTTTGTGAATAATTATGGCTGGACATTCACACCTACTTGCAGTCGAACAGCTCTGCTCCCGCTTTTGATTATGTTTGGTTGGATATTCGAACCTTTTCTTAACTGCTTTTTACAAACCATGGTCGGACTTTCACACCTTCTTGTAGCCGAACAACTCCGCTCCCGCTATTGATTGTGTACAGTCGGGTATTTTAACCTTTTCTTACCCGCTTTTTACCAACTATGGTCAGACATTCACACCGTCTTACAGCGGAACACCTCCGCTCCCGCTTTTTATTGTGTATAGTCGGGCATTCGAACCTTTTCTTACCCGCTATTTACAAACTATGGTAGGACATTCAAACCTTCGTGTATCCGAAAACCTCCGCTCTCTCTTTTGATCATACATTGTCGGACATTCGCACCTTTTCTTACCCGCTTTTTACAAACCATGGTCGGACTGTCACACCTTCTTGTAGCCGAACACATCCGCTCCCGCTATTGATTGTGTACAGTCGGGTATTTTAACCTTTTCTTACCTGCTTTTTACCAAGTATGGTCGGACATTCACACCTTCGTACAGCGGAACACCTCCGCTCCCTCTTTTGATGGTGTATGTTCGGGCATTCAAACCTTTTCTTACTCGCTTTTTCCAAACTATGGTCGGCTATTCACAGCTTCCTCTCCACCATACTTGTATGGCGGGATATTCACACCCACTTGCATCCGAAAACCTCCGCCCCAAATTTTGTTGATATTTAGTCGGACATTCGCACCTTACCCGCTTTTGGCAAACTATGGCCTTCTTGCAACCAAACAACTCTGATCTTGCTTTTGATGATGTAAGGTTGGGCATTCAGACCTTGCTTTACCTGCTTTTCACCAAATATAGTCGGACATTCATACCTTCTTGCAGCCGAACACTTCCGCTCCACCTTTTAGTGTTCTATCACACCTTTTTTGTCACCGCATTTTATACATTATGGTTGGAAATTTTCAACCACTTTCATCCGAAGACCTCTCCTCCCGCTTTTGTTAATATATTTGAACTTTAGTTTGACATTCAATCCTTCTTGCAGCTGAACCACCTCCGCTCCCTGTTTTGATTATATATGGTCTGGCAATACTACCTTTTCTTACCCGTTTGTGAGTAATTATGGCTGGACATTCACACCTACTTGCAGCCGAACACCACTTTTCCCGCTTTTGATGATGTATGGTCCGGCATTCTAGTCTTTTCTAACACATTTTTCAGCAATTATGGTTTGACATTCACACCTACTCACAGCCGAACACTTCCGCTCCCGCATTTGATGGTGTATAGTCGGGCATTCTCACCCTTTCTCATCAGCTTTTTGCAAATTATGATCTGACATTCACACCTACTTGCAGTCGAACAGCTCTGCTCCCGCTTTTGATTATGTTTGGTTGGATATTCGAAGCTTTTCTTAACTTCTTTTTACATATTTTGGTTGGACGTTCACACCTTCTTGTAGCCGAACACTTCCACTCCTGCTTTTGATGATGTATGGTTGGGCATTCACGCCTTTTTTTTGCCCATTTTTCAGGAATTATGGGTGGACATTCACACCTTGCAGCTGAACACCTCCTATCCCACTTATGATCATGTGCGGTTTGATTTTCGAAAAGTTTCTTTCATGTTTTCTAGCAATTATTGATGGACATGTAGACCTTCTTGCAGCTGAACACCTCCGCTCCCGCTTTTGATCATACATTGTCAGGCATTCGCACCTTTTCTTACCCACTTTTTACAAACTTTAGTCGAACAGTCACACCTTTTTGCAGCCGAACACCACCTCTACCGCTTTTGATGATGTATGGTCCAGCATTCTTACCTTTTCTAACACACTCTTCAGCAATTATGGTCGGACATTCACAACTACTCAGAGCCGAACACCTCCGCTCCCGCATTTGATGGTCTATAGTCGGGCATTCTACAGCGGAAAAGACTCCTTCTTATGTTTGGTTAGATATTCGAACCTTTTCTTAACTGCTTTTTACAAACTTTGGTCGGACGTTCACAATATCTTGCAGCCGAACACCTCCGCTTCCGCTTTTGATGGTGTATATTCGGGCATACGAACCTTTTCTTACCCGCTTTTTACAAACCAAGGTCGGACTTTCACACCTTCTCTTAGCTGAACAACTCCGCTCCCTCTTTTGATTGTGTACAGTCGGGTAATTTAACCTTTTCTTACCCGCTTTTTACCATCTATGGTCGGACATTCACACCGTCTTACAGCGGAACACCTCCGCTCCCTCTTTTGATGATGTATGGTTAGGCATTCGCACCTTTTTTTACCCATTTTTCAGTAATTATGGGTAGACATTCACACCTTCTTGCAGCTGAACACCTCCTCTCCCGCTTATGATCATGTGCAGTTTGATATTCGAAAATTTTCTTTCAAGTTTTCTAGCAATTATTGATGGACATTCAGACCGTCTTGCAGCTGAACACCTCCGCTCCCACTTTTGATGGTGTATAGTCGGGCTTTCGAGCCTTTTCTTCCCCGCTTTTTACAAACCATGGTCGGACTTTCACACCTTTTAGTAGCCGAACAACTCCGCTTCCGCTATTGATTGTGCACAGTCGGGTATTTTAACCTTTTCTTACCCGCTTTTTACCAACTATGGTTGGACATTCACACCTTACAGCAGAACACCTCCGCTCCCTGTTTTGATTATGTATGGTTTGACATTCGCACCTTCTCTCACCCGCCTTTTACTATGGTCGGCCATTCACAGCTTCCTCTCCACCATACTTGTATGGTGGGATATTCACACCCACCTGCATCCGAAGACCTCCGCCCCCACTTTTGTTGATATTTAGTCGGTCATTCGCACCTTACCCGCTTTTGGCAAACTATGGCCTTCTTGCAGCCAAACACCTCTGATCTCGCTTTTGATGATGTAAGGTTGGGCATTCAGACCTTGCTTCACCTGCTTTTCACCAAATATAGTCGGACATTCACACCTTCTTGCAGCCGAACACTTCCGCTCCACCTTTTAGTGTTCTATCACACCTTTTTTTTCACCGCATTTTATACATTATGGTTGGAAATTTTCAACCACTTTCATCCGAAGACCTCTCCTCCCGCTTTTGTTAATATATTTGAACTTTAGTTTGACATTCAAACCTTCTTGCAGCTGAACCACCTCCGCTCCCTGTTTTGATCATATATGGTCTGGCAATACTACCTTTTCTTACCCGTTTGTGAGTAATTATGGCTGGACATTCACACCTACTTGCAGCCGAACACCACCTCTACCGCTTTTGATGATGTATGGTCCAGCATTCTTACCTTTTCTAACACATTCTTCAGCAATTATGGTCGGACATTCACACCTACTCGGAGCCGAACACCTCCGCTCCCGCATTTGATGGTCTATAGTCGGGCATTCTACAGCGGAAAAGACTCATACTTATGTTTGGTTAGATATTCAAACCTTTTCTTAACTGCTTTTTACAAACTTTGGTCGGACGTTCACAATATCTTGCAGCCGAACACCTCCGCTTCCGCTTTTGATGGTGTATATTCGGGCATACGAACCTTTTCTTACCCGCTTTTTACAAACCAAGGTCGGACTTTCACACCTTCTCTTAGCTGAACAACTCCGCTCCCTCTTTTGATTGTGTACAGTCGGGTAATTTAACCTTTTCTTACCCGCTTTTTACCATCTATGGTCGGACATTCACACCGTCTTACAGCGGAACACCTCCGCTCCTGCTTTTGATGATGTATGGTTAGGCATTCGCACCTTTTTTTTGCCCATTTTTCAGGAATTATGGGTGGACATTCACACCTTGCAGCTGAACACCTCCTATCCCACTTATGCTCATGTGCGGTTTGATTTTCGAAAAGTTTCTTTCATGTTTTCTAGCAATTATTGATGGACATGTAGACCTTCTTGCAGCTGAACACCTCCGCTCCCGCTTTTGATCATACATTGTCAGGCATTCGCACCTTGTCTTACCCACTTTTTACAAACTTTAGTCGAACAGTCACACCTTTTTGCAGCCGAACACCACCTCTCCCGCTTTTGATGATGTATGGTCCAGCATTCTTACCTTTTCTAACACATTCTTCAGCAATTATGGTCGGACATTCACACCTACTCAGAGCCGAACACCTCCGCTCCCGCATTTGATGGTGTATAGTCGGGCATTCTCACCCTTTCTCATCAGCTTTTTACAAATTATGATCTGACATTCACACCTGCTTTTGATAATGTATTGTTAGGCATTCGCACCTTTTTTTTTACCCATTTTTCATGAATTATGGGTGGACATTCACACCTTCTTGCAGCCGAACACCTCTTCTCCCGCTTATGATCATGTGCTGTTTGATATTCGTAAATTTACTTTCTTGTTTTAAAGCAATTATTGATGGACATTCAAACCTTCTTTTTGATGGTGTATAGTCGGGCTTTCGAGCCTTTTCTTTCCGGTTTTTACAAACCATGGTTGGACTTTCACACCTTCTTGTAGCCGAACAACTCCGCTCCCGCTATTGATTGTGTACAGTTGGGTATTTTAACCTTTTCTTACCCGCTTTTTACCAACTATGGTCGGACATTCACACCGTCTTACAGCGGAACACCTCTGCTCCCGCTTTTGATGGTGTATAGTCGGGCATTCGAACCTTTTCTTACCCGCTTTTTACAAACTATGGTGGGACATTCAAACCTTCTTGTATCCGAAAACCTCCGCTCTCTCTTTTGATCATACATTGTCGGACATTCGCACCTTTTCTTACCCGCTTTTTACAAACCATGGTCGGACTTTCACATCTTCTTGTAGCCGAACACATCCGCTCCCGCTATTGATTGTGTACAGTCGGGTATTTTAACCTTTTCTTACCCGCTTTTTACCAAGTATGGTCGGACATTCACACCTTCGTACAGCGGAACACCTCCGCTCCCTCTTTTGATGGTGTATGTTCGGGCATTCAAACCTTTTCTTACCCGCTTTTTCCAAACTATGGTCGGCTATTCACAGCTTCCTCTCCACCATACTTGTATGGTGGGATATTCACACCCACTTGCATCCGAAGACCTCCGCCCCAAATTTTGTTGATATTTAGTCGGACATTCGCACCTTACCCGCTTTTGGCAAACTATGGCCTTCTTGCAGCCAAACACCTCTGATCTCGCTTTTGATGATGTAAGGTTGGGCATTCAGACCTTGCTTCACCTGCTTTTCACCAAATATAGTCGGACATTCACACCTTCTTGCAGCCGAACACTTCCGCTCCACCTTTTAGTGTTCTATCACACCTTTTTTTCACCGCATTTTATACATTATGGTCGGAAATTTTCAACCACTCTCATCCGAAGACCTCTCCTCCCGCTTTTGTTAATATATTTGAACTTTAGTCGGACATTAACACCTTCTTGCAGCTTAACCACCTCCGCTCCCTGTTTTGATCATGTATGGTCTGGCAATACTACCTTTTTTTTACCCATTTGTGCGTAATTATAGCTGGACATTCACACCTACTTGCAGCCGAACACCACCTCTCCCGCTTTTGATGATGTATGGACCGGCATTCTTACCTTTTCTAACACATTTTTCAGCAATTATGGTTGGAGATTCACACCTACTCACAGCCGAACACCTCCGCTCCCGCATTTGATGGTGTATATTCGGGCATACGAACCTGTTCTTACCCGCTTTTTACAAACCATGGTCGGACTTTCACACCTTCTTGTAGCTGAACAACTCCGCTCCCTCTTTTGATTGTGTACAGTCGGGCATACAAACCTGTTCTTACCCGCTTTTTACAAACTATGGTCGGACATTCAAACCTTCTTGTAGCCGAACACATCCACTCCTGCTTTTGATGATGTATGGTTGGGCATTCGCACCTTTTCTTACCCATTTTTCAGTAATTATGGGTGGATATTCACACCTTCTTGCAGCGGAACACCTCCTCTCCCGCTTATGATTATGTGCGGTTTGATATTCGAAAATTTTCTTTCATGTTTTATAGCAATTATTGATGGACATTCATACCTTCTTGAAGCCGAACACATCCACTCCTGCTTTTGATGTTGTATGGTTGGGCATTCGAACCTACTTGTTGCCCGTTTTTCATTAATTATGGGTGGACATTCACACCTTGTCGCAGCCAAACACCTCCGCTCCCTGTTTGGATCATGTATGTTTTGACATTCGCACCTTTTCTCACCTGCTTTTTACTATTGTCGGCCAATCACAGCTTCCTCTCCACCATACTTGTATGGTAGGAAATTCTCACCCACTCTCATCCGAAGACCTCTCCTCCCGCTTTTGTTAATATTTAGTCGGGCATTCGAACCTTTTCTTACCCACTTTTTACAAATTATGGTCGAACATTCACACCTACTTGCAGCTGAATACTTCCGCTCCACCTTTTAGTGATGTATGGTTGGCATTTGCACCTTTTGTTACCCTCTTTTTATACTGATTGCTGAAGATTAAGTTGTTCTTTCTCAAACTACAATTTTTTTTTAATTGTTGAAACTTGATTTGAAGTGGATAAATAAGGAGGACAAACAGTTTTAAGTCACGCTGATAGAAGAAATTAATTTTATAGCAAAATCTGTATTTCGTCATATGTCGAGAGATGCTTATTGCTGAAGAAGTTCTTTCACATTCTACAAAGTACAACGTTGTTTATCGTTGAAACTTGATTAGACATGAATAAATATGAAGGACAAAGCAGTCTTAACTTGGTTTGAGTTAATTAATTAGTTTTATAGGAGAATCCGAATTCGTGCTTATTTTCGGATTCCTGAAGAATGAGTCTGGTTCTTTCTCATAATACAAAGTTTGTTGTTTATTGTTGAAACTTCATCAGAAGCGAAGAAATAAATGAATGCCTATCAACAAATGTGGGATCTAAACTCTACTGCTTCCTCTAAAATAATTTCTTTTCTCAATTCAGAAATGTGTGTGTGTAAGTCACAACACCCGTGACACCAAAACGGCTTTCTTTTCTCTCTTTTCTCTACACTCTGCACTATGAGCACACACACCAAATCAGAAAGGCTTTTTTCTCTCTTTTCTACATTATGGACTGTGGGGACACAAAACCGCTCTCTCTTTTTTTTTTTGATTGTGTGCCAGGGCGTTGTCTCACGTATTAGATTATGCTTAAGATACGAATGGGTTTATCAGTCACATCAGAATCCATACATACTGATGCTCTCGTGATAAAATGGTCGGATCTTATCAAACACACTTTGTTTCTTGTGACAATCAAGTCAGCAAAACAGCGTATACACGTCAAGACACTGAATCAAGTTTGCCACAAGAACTCATAAGTTTGGCAGTATTGCTCTGCCGTCAGCAATCATACACCCATTTTATTTTCGTGAGACGTGCAGGCACCTGTTCATCTACTGTTCTATCACTATGAATTAGTTTATCTATTATCAATAAGGATACTTCTACAACTACTATCAAAGTATGTCCAGACTTCTTATGTTGTCAGTTGCTATATATGAATAAGTGGGTAGCTACTGACAAGCATTAAGCATGTCACACAGCCCAAACATATAACATTTCAGGACACACCACACAGTTAACAACCACAGTGAAGTGTCAAAGCCCAAACATTCAACAGGACACTTACACAACACATTCAAATCAAACAGTCAGACAACATACAAGAACATATACCCCAGCCGGCATTGCTCCCTGCCTATTTTCCTACAGCTCACTATGTGTGCGCACACCTTTATTCACAAACTCTTCAACTTCAAGGAATTCATTTTATAGCAAAATCCGAAATCGTGAAGCACTCATGAAAGTAAGCTTATTCTCGGATTCCTGAAACTTTAGATTTGCTCTTTCTTTTACTGCAAAGTACAACGTTGTTTTTTTTGTTTAAATCTTTCTAGACATGGTAAATATGAACGACAAAGCAGTTTTAACATAGTTTGAGTGAAGGAATTAATTTTATAGATAAAATCCCAAGAGTCTGCAGAGAAAAGAGAGTGAATGCGAAGTAGACTTTAACACGGCTATGGGAGCGAGCCGAGTGTGGGCTAACCGGGAGAATTGCTTGAAAGAAACGCGACACCGAATGAGCGGTCAGAACAAAGCCTCAATACGGGATTCTCGTGGTGTTTTTGTTGCTGCCTTGTCTTTTGCATAGAGTAAAAGACAAGGCAGCCATCGAATAGGGCCCGATTGTTCCTACTTGGTCAGCCGAGGAGCAAGGGGGGGGGGGGGCAAGCGTCTCAACCAAGCAAAGCTCACCATGGGGAAGGTGGCTATACCAACTAGCCTGATGCCCTGCTCCCGCAGTGACGGATAATCGTACTCTGGTTTCTCTTCATAACATACAAGTCTTTCGCCTTTTACTAAAGACTTCCGTGGAGAGCAGCACTAATGAGTTGTTTCTATTATTGGCAGGATTTACCTTGGCGGGTGAAGCCCTTTCTGTCTGTGCAAAAGAAATCTTGCTACTTTGCAGAGTGACTTCTCTGAGTAGAGTCGCCTTACTTGTTGCGACTGTGCCGATGTTCGAAGCTGGAGTGCAAAGTTGTTGCTTGAATAGTGCTTGCTGGAGCATGCGGGAGTGCAAAGTTATACCATTTAAAAGGGCTGAAGAGTGCTCAGTGCAGCGGGTGGGCGGAGGTGCAACGTGACACTCTGGCCACCTATGGCCATAAAAAGAACACTGCTACAAGTGCGCATTGTGCCAGCAAGGGCCCTCGGACCTGAAACAGTGGACAGTTATCGCTTCTCGGCCTTTTGGCTAAGATCAAGTGTAGTATCTGTTCTTATCAGTTTAATATGTCCTCTATACGAGGACAACATATTAAATGGATTTTTAAGAATAGGAGTTGAAAAAGAAGCTTGCTCCGTTCACTCCAAGCCTCGACCCGGTACTGCAGTGCCGCTGGGAACGGTGCGCTCTCCTCTGCTCTTGTGAAAAAGCAAACAGCGGTGCAGGATGGAAGTTTCAGGGAGCCCAAGATGAAACTTTCTTTTAATCTGCTGAGAAAAGAGAGTGAATGCGAAGTGGACTTTAACACGGCTCTGGGAGCGAGCCGAGTGCGGGCTAACCGGGAGAATTGCTTGAAAGAAACGCGACACCGAATGAGTGGTCAGAACAAAGCCTCAATACGGTGTTCCCGTGGTGTTTGTGGCTGCCTTGTCTTTTGCACAGAGTAAAAGACAAGGCACGAGAAAAGGTGCGAATGCCCGACAATGTATGATCAAAAGAGGGAGTGGAGGTTTTCGGCTGCAAGAAGGTCTGAATGTCCACCCATAATTTGTAAAAACCGGGGAAGAAAAGGCTCGAAAGCCCGACTATACAACATCAAAAGTGGGAGCGGAGGTGTTCAGCTGCAAGACGGTCTGAATGTCCATCAATAATTGCTAGAAAACATGAAAGAAAATTTTCGAATATCAAACTGCACATGATCATAAGCGGGAGAGGAGGTGTTCAGCTGCAAGAAGGTGTGAATGTCTACCCATAATTACTGAAAAATGGGTAAGAAAAGGTGCGAATGCCTAACCATACATCATCAAAAGAGGGAGCGGAGGTGTTCCGCTGTAAGACGGTGTAAATGTCCGACCATAGATGGTAAAAAGCGGGTAAGAAAAGGTTAAATTACCCGACTGTACACAATCAAAAGAGGGAGCGGAGTTGTTCAGCTAAGAGAAGGTGTGAAAGTCCGACCTTGGTTTGTAAAAAGCGGGTAAGAAAAGGTTCGTATGCCCGAATATACACCATCAAAAGCGGAAGCGGAGGTGTTCGGCTGCAAGAAGGTGTGAATGTCTACCCATAATTACTGAAAAATGGGTAAGAAAAGGTGCGAATGCCTAACCATACATCATCAAAAGAGGGAGCGGAGGTGTTCCGCTGTAAGACGGTGTGAATGTCCGACCATAGATGGTAAAAAGCGGGTAAGAAAAGGTTAAATTACCCGACTGTATACAATCAAAAGAGGGAGCGGAGTTGTTCAGCTAAGAGAAGGTGTGAAAGTCCGACCTTGGTTTGTAAAAAGCGGGTAAGAAAAGGTTCGTATGCCCGAATATACACCATCAAAAGCGGAAGCGGAGGTGTTCGGCTGCAAGATATTGTGAACGTCCGACCAAAGTTTGTAAAAAGCAGTTAAGAAAAGGTTCGAATATCTAACCAAACATAATCAAAAGCGGGAGCAGAGCTGTTCGACTGGAAGTAGGTGTGAATGTCAGATCATAATTTGCAAAAAGCTGATGAGAAAGGGTGAGAATGCCCGACTATACACCATCAAATGCGGTAGCGGAGTTGTTCGGCTGTGAGTAGGTGTGAATCTCCAACCATAATTGCTGAAAAATGTGTTAGAAAAGGTAAAAATGCCGGTCCATACATCATCAAAATCGGGAGAGGTGGTGTTCAGCTGCAAGAAGGTCTAAATGTCCATCAATAATTGCTAGAAAACATGAAAGAAAATTTTCGAAAATCAAACCACACATGATCATAAGTGGGAGAGGAGGTGTTCAGCTGCAAGAAGGTGTGAATGTCCACCCATAATACCTGAAAAATGGGTAAAAAAAAGGTGCGAATGCCCAACCATACATCATCAAAAGCAGGAGTGCATGTGTTCAGCTACAAGACGGTGTGAACGTCCAACCAAAGTTTGTAAAAAGCAGTTAAGAAAAGGTTCGAATATCCAACCATACATAATCAAAAGCGGGAGCAGAGCTGTTCGACTGCAAGTAGGTGTGAATGTCAGATCATAATTTGCAAAAAGCTGATGAGAAAGGGTGAGAATGCCCGACTATACACCATCAAATGCGGTAGCGGAGTTGTTCGGCTGTGAGTAGGTGTGAATCTCCAACCATAATTGCTGAAAAATGTGTTAGAAAAGGTAAGAATGCCGGTCCATACATCATCAAAAGCAAGAGAGGTTGTGTTCGGCTGTGAGTAGGTCTAAATGTCCAGCCATAATTACTCACAAACGGGTAAGAAAAGGTAGTATTGCCAGACCATATATGATCAAAACAGGGAGCGGAGGTGGTTCAGCTGCAAGAAGGTTTGAATGTCCGACTAAAGTTCAAATATATTAACAAAAGCGGGAGGAGAGGTCTTCGGATGAGAGTGGTTGAAAATTTCCGACCATAATGTATAAAATGCGGTGAAAAAAAGGTGTGATAGAACACTAAAAGGTGGAGCGGAAGTGTTCGGCTGCAAGAAGGTGTGAATGTCCGACTATATTTGGTGAAAAGCAGGTGAAGCAAGGTCTGAATGCCCAACCTTACATCATCAAAAGCGACATCAGAGGTGTTTGGCTGCAAGAAGGCCATAGTTTGCCAAAAGCGGGTAAGGTGCGAAT
The DNA here is from genome assembly GCF_036924035.1 of Leuresthes tenuis. NCBI lineage: Eukaryota > Metazoa > Chordata > Actinopteri > Atheriniformes > Atherinopsidae > Leuresthes > Leuresthes tenuis. Next base: position 32,627,797 of record NW_027325360.1, read on the forward strand.
GTCCGACTAAATATCAACAAAATTTGGGGCGGAGGTCTTCGGATGCAAGTGGGTGTGAATGTCGGACCATATTTGGTGAAAAGCAGGTGAAGCAAGGTCTGAATGCCCAACCTTACATCATGAAAAGCGAGATCAGAGGTGTTTGGCTGCAAGAAGGCCATAGTTTGCCAAAAGCGGGGCGAATGACCGACTAAATATCAACAAAAGTGGGGGCGGAGGTCTTCGGATGCAAGTGGGTGTGAATATCCCACCATACAAGTATGGTGGAGAGGAAGCTGTGAATGGCCGACCATAGTAAAAGGCGGGTGAGAGAAGGTGCGAATGTCAAACCATACATAATCAAAACAGGTAGCGGAGGTGTTCTGCTGTAAGAAGGTGTGAATGTCCAACCATAGTTGGTAAAAAGCGGGTAAGAAAAGGTTAAAATACCCGACTGTACACAATCAATAGCGGGAGCAGAGTTGTTCGGCTACTAAAAGGTGTGAAAGTCCGACCATGGTTTGTAAAAAGCGGGTAAGAAAAGGTGCGAATGCCCGACAATGTATGATCAAAAGAGGGAGTGGAGGTTTTCGGCTGCAAGAAGGTCTGAATGTCCAACCATAATTTGTAAAAACCGGGGAAGAAAAGGCTCGAAAGCCCGACTATACACCATCAAAAGTGGGAGCGGAGGTGTTCAGCTGCAAGACGGTCTGAATGTCCATCAATAATTGCTAGAAAACATGTAGGAAAATTTTCGAATATCAAACTGCACATGATCATAAGCGGGAGAGGAGGTGTTCAGCTGCAAGAAGGTGTGAATGTCTACCCATAATTACTGAAAAATGGGTAAGAAAAGGTGCGAATGCCTAACCATACATCATCAAAAGAGGGAGCGGAGGTGTTCCGCTGTAAGACGGTGTGAATGTCCGACCATAGATGGTAAAAAGCGGGTAAGAAAAGGTTAAATTACCCGACTGTATACAATCAAAAGAGGGAGCGGAGTTGTTCAGCTAAGAGAAGGTGTGAAAGTCCGACCTTGGTTTGTAAAAAGCGGGTAAGAAAAGGTTCGTATGCCCGAATATACACCATCAAAAGCGGAAGCGGAGGTGTTCGGCTGCAAGATATTGTGAACGTCCGACCAAAGTTGTCAGATCATAATTTGCAAAAAGCTGATGAGAAAGGGTGAGAATGCCCGACTATACACCATCAAATGCGGTAGCGGAGTTGTTCGGCTGTGAGTAGGTGTGAATCTCCAACCATAATTGCTGAAAAATGTGTTAGAAAAGGTAAAAATGCCGGTCCATATATCATCAAAAGCGAGAGAGGTGGTGTTCGACTGCAAGTAGGTGTGAATGTCCAGCCATAATTACTCACAAACGGGTAAGAAATGGTAGTAGCCAGACCATATATGATCAAAACAGGGAGCGGAGGTGGTTCAGCTGCAAGAAGGTTTGAATGTCAAACTAAAGTTCAAATATATTAACAAAAGCGGGAGGAGAGGTCTTCGGATGAGAGTGGTTGAAAATTTCCAACCATAATGTATAAAATGCAGTGAAAAAAAAGGTGTGATAGAACACTAAAAGGTGGAGCGGAAGTGTTCGGCTGCAAGAAGGTGTGAATGTCCGACTATATTTGGTGAAAAGCAGGTGAAGCAAGGTCTGAATGCCCAACCTTACATCATCAAAAGCAAGATCAGAGTTGTTTGGCTGCAAGAAGGCCATAGTTTGCCAAAAGCGGGTAAGGTGCGAATGTCCGACTAAATATCAACAAAATTTGGGGCGGAGGTCTTCGGATGCAAGTGGGTGTGAATATCCCACCATACAAGTATGGTGGAGAGGAAGCTGTGAATAGCCGACCATAGTTTGGAAAAAGCGGGTAAGAAAAGGTTTGAGTGCCCGAACATACACCATCAAAAGAGGAAGCGGAGGTGTTCCGCTGTACGAAGGTGTGAATGTCCAACCATACTTGGTAAAAAGCGGGTAAGAAAAGGTTAATATACCCGACTGTACACAATCAATAGCGGGAGCGGATGTGTTCGGCTACAAGAAGGTGTGACAGTCCGACTATGGTTTGTAAAAAGCGGGTAAGAAAAGGTGCGAATGTCCGACAATGTATGATCAAAAGAGAGAGCGGAGGTTTTCGGATACACGAAAGTTTGAATGTCCTACCATAGTTTGTAAATAGCGGGTAAGAAAAGGTTCGAATGCCCGACTATACACCATAAAAAGCGGGAGCGGAGGTGTTCCGCTGTAAGACGGTGTGAATGTCCGACCATAGTTGGTAAAAAGCGGGTAAGAAAAGGTTAAAATACCCGACTGTACACAATCAATAGCGGGAGCGAAGTTGTTCGGCTACAAGAAGGTGTGAAAGTCCGAACATGGTTTGTAAAAAGCAGTTAAGAAAAGGTTCGAATATCCAACCAAACATAATCAAAAGCGGGAGCATAGCTGTTCGACTGCAAATAGGTGTGAATGTCCAGCCATAATTACTCACAAACGGGGGAAGAAAAGGTAGTATTGCCAGACCATACATGATCAAAACAGGCAGCGGAGGTTCAGCTGCAAGGTGTGAATGTCTGACTATAGTTTGTAAAAAGCGGGTAAGACAAGGTGCGAATGCCCGACAATGTATGATCAAAAGAGAGAGCGGAGGTGTTCGGCTGCAAGGTCTGAATGTCCAACCATAATTTGTAAAAACCGGGTAAGAAAAGGCTCGAAAGCCCGACTATACATCATCAAAAGCGGGAGCGGAGGTGTTCAGCTGCAAGAAGGTGTGAATGTCCGACTAAAGTTTGTAAAAAGCTGGTAAGACAAGGAGCGATGTCCCGACATTGTATGATCAAAAGCGGGAGCGGAGGTGTCCAGCTGTGAGTAGGTGTGAATGTCCGACCTTAATTAATGAAAAATGTGTTAGAAAAGGTAAGAATACTGGACCATACATCATCAAAAGCTGGAGAGGTGGTGTTCGGCTGCAAGAAGGTGTGAAAGTCCGACAATGGTTTGTAAAAAGCGGGTAATAAAAGGTTCGAATTTCCAAATATACATCATCAAAAGCGGAAGCGGAGGTGTTCGGATGCAAGAAGGTGTGAACGTCCGACCAAAGTTTGTAAAAAGCAGTGAAAAGCGAGAAAAAGCTTTTCGTGAGTTCTGCATGATTTGGGATTTTGCTTATAAAATGCATTACCTCACTCAAACTATGTTAAAACTGATTTGTCCTTCATATTTACCATGTCTAGAAAGATTTAAACAAAAAAACAACGTTGTACTTTGCAGTAAAAGAAAGAGCAAATCTAAAGTTTCAGGAATCCGAGTATAAGCCTGCTTTCATGAGTTCTGCACGATTTCGGATTTTGCTATAAAATGAATTGCTTTGCTCAAACCAAGTTAAAACTGCTTTGTCCTTCCATATTCATCAATGTCTAGATCGACTTCAACAAAGAAAAACATTGGACTTTGCAGTAGAAGAAGTTGAAATCCATCTACACATTGATAAATATGAAGGACAAAGCAGTTCCCACTTGCCCATAAGAAAATAAGCTTATTCTCGGATTCCTGATCCTTCAGTTTTGCTCTTTCTTCTACTGCAAAATACAATGTTGTTCTTTGTTGAAGTCGATCTAGACATTGATAAATATGAATGAAAAAGCAGTTATAACTTGGTTTGAGTGAATGAATTCATTTTATACATAAAATCCGAAATGGTGCAGAACTCATGAAAATAAGCTTATTCTCGGATTCCTAAAACTTTTGATTGGCTCTTTCTTTTACTGCCAAGTACAACGTTGTTTTTTTGTTTAAATCTATCGAGACATTGATAAATATGAAGGTAAAAGCCGTTTTAACATAGTTTGAGTGAAGGAATTGATTTTATAGATAAAATCCCAAATCATGCAGAACTCCTCAAAAGGGGCGTATGGCTTAATCACAAGTGTGGCTCTTTCTCATTCAGGGTAGTATGAGGAAGTTTATGCTTGAAATATATGTAGAAATGGGTACATATGAAGGACAAAGCAGTGTTAACTTAGTTTGAGTGAAGGAATTCATTTTATACATAAAATCCCAAATCATGCAGAACGTATGAAAAGAAGCTTATTCTCGGATTCCTGATCCTTCAGTTTTGCTCTTTCTTCTACTGCAAAATACAATGTTGTTCTTTGTTGAAGTCGATCTAGACATTGATAAATATGAATGAAAAAGCAGTTTTAACTTGGTTTGAGTGAATGAATTCATTTTATACATAAAATCCGAAATCATGCAGAATTCATGAAAATAAGCTTATTCTCGGATTCCTAAAACTTTTGATTGGCTCTTTCTTTTACTGCAAAGTACAACGTTGTTTTTTTGTTTAAATCTATCGAGACATTGATAAATATGAAGGTAAAAGCCGTTTTAACATAGTTTGAGTGAAGGAATTAATTTTATAGATAAAATCCCAAACCATGCAGAACTCCTCAAAAGGGGCGTATGGCTTAATCACAAGTGTGGCTCTTTCTCATTCAGGGTAGTATGAGGAAGTTTATGCTTGAAATATATGTAGAAATGGGTACATATGAAGGACAAAGCAGTGTTAACTTAGTTTGAGTGAAGGAATTCATTTTATACATAAAATCCGAAATCGTGCAGAACTCATGAAAATAAGCTTATTCTCGGATTCTTAAACTTTTGATTTGCACTTTCTTTTACTGCAAAGTACAACGTTGTTTTTTGTTGAAATCTATCTAGACATTGATAAATACCAGCCAAAACTCTGCTGCCGCTTTTGATAATTTATGGTTGGGCATTCTTACCTTTTCTTACCCGCTTTTTACAAATTATGATCTTACATTCACACCTACTTGCAGTCGAACACCTTCTCATCCACTTATGATCATGTGCGGTTGGGCTTTCGCACCTTTTCTTACCCATTTTGCAGTAATTATGGGTGGACATTCAGACCTTCTTGCAGCCGAAAACCTCCGCTCCTCTTTTGATCATACATTGTCGGGCATTCACACCTTGTCTTACCCGCTTTTTACAAACTTTAGTCGGACATTCAAACCTTCTTGCAGCTGAACCACCTCCGCTCCCTGTTTTGATCATATATGGTCTGGCAATAGTACCTTTTCTTACCCGTTTGTGAGTAATTATGGCTGGACATTCACACCTACTTGCAGCCGAACACCACCTCTCCCGCTTTTGATGATATATGGTCCGGCATTCTTACCTTTTCTAACACATTTTTCAGCAATTATGGTCGGACATTCACACCTACTCACAGACGAACACCTCCGCTCCCACATTTGATAGTGTATAGTCGGGCATTCTCACCCTTTCTCAACAGCTTTTTGCAAATTATGATCTGATATTCACACCTACTTGCAGTCGAACAGCTCTGCTCCCGCTTTTGATTATGTTTTGTTGGATATTCGAACATTTTCTAAACTGCTTTTTACAAACTTTGGTCGGACGTTCACACCGTCTCGCAGCCGAACACCTCCGCTTCCGGTTTTGATAGTGTATATTCGGGCATACGAACCTTTTCTTACCCGCTTTTTACAAACCATGGTCGGACTTTCACACCTTCTCTTAGCTGAACAACTCCGCTCCCTCTTTTGATTGTCTACAGTCGGGTATTTTAACCTTTTCTTACCCGCTTTTTACCAACTATGATCGGACATTCACACCGTCTTACAGCGGAACACCTCCGCTACCTCTTTTGATGGTGTATGTTCGGGCATTCGAACCTTTTCTTACCCGCTTTTTAAAACCAGGGTCGGACTTTCACACCTTTTAGTAGCCGAACAACTCCGCTCCCGCTATTGATTGTGTACAGTCGGGTATTTTAACCTTTTCTTACCCGCTTTTTACCAACTATGGTCGGACATTCACACCTTCTTACAGCGGAACACCTCCGCTCCCTCTTTTGATGGTGTATGTTTGGGCATTCGAACCTTTTCTTACCCGCTTTTTACAAACTATGGTCGGACATTCAAACCTCCTTTTAGCCGAACACATCCACTCGTGCATTTGATGATGTATGGTTGGGAATTCGCACCTTTTCTTACCCATTTTTCAGTAATTATGGGTGGACATTCACACCTTCTTGCAGCTGAACACCTCCTCTCCAGCTTATTATCATGTGCGGGTTGATATTCGAAAATTCTCTTTCATGTTTTCTAGCAATTATTGATGGACATTCAGACCTTCTTGCAGCTGAACACCTCCGCTCCAGCTTTTGATGGTGTATAGTCGGGCTTTCGAGCCTTTTCTTCCCCGGTTTTTACAAATTATGGTTGGACATTCAGACCTTCTTTCAGCCGAAAACCTCCGCTCCCTCTTTTGATCATACATAGTCGGGCATTCGCACCTTTTCTTACCCGCTTTTTACAAACTTTAGTCGGACATTAACACCTTCTTGCAGCTTAACCACCTCCGCTCCCTGTTTTGATCATGTATGGTCTGGCAATACTACCTTTTCTTACCCATTTGTGAGTAATTATGGCTGGACATTCACACCTACTTGCAGCCGAACACCACCTCTCCCGCTTTTGATGATGTATGGACCGGCATTCTTACCTTTTCTAACACATTTTTCAGCAATTATGGTTGGAGATTCACACCTACTCACAGCCGAACACCTCCGCTCCCGCATTTGATGGTGTATATTCGGGCATACGAACCTGTTCTTACCCGTTTTTTACAAACCATGGTCGGACTTTCACACCTTCTTGTAGCTGAACAACTCCGCTCCCTCTTTTGATTGTGTACAGTCGGGCATACAAACCTGTTCTTACCCGCTTTTTACAAACTATGGTCGGACATTCAAACCTTCTTGTAGCCGAACACATCCACTCCTGCTTTTGATGATGTATGGTTGGGCATTCGCACCTTTTCTTACCCATTTTTCAGTAATTATGGGTGGATATTCACACCTTCTTGCAGCGGAACACCTCCTCTCCCGCTTATGATTATGTGCGGTTTGATTTTCGAAAATTTTCTTTCATGTTTTATAGCAATTATTGATGGACATTCATACCTTCTTGAAGCCGAACACATCCACTCCTGCTTTTGATGATGTATGGTTGGGCATTCGAACCTACTTGTTGCCCGTTTTTCATTAATTATGGGTGGACATTCACACCTTGTCGCAGCCAAACACCTCCGCTCCCTGTTTTGATCATGTATGTTTTGACATTCGCACCTTTTCTCACCTGCTTTTTACTATTGTCGGCCAATCACAGCTTCCTCTCCACCATACTTGTATGGTAGGAAATTCTCACCCACTCTCATCCGAAGACCTCTCCTCCCGCTTTTGTTAATATTTAGTCGGGCATTCGAACCTTTTCTTACCCACTTTTTACAAATTATGGTCGAACATTCACACCTACTTGCAGCTGAATACTTCCGCTCCACCTTTTAGTGATGTATGGTTGGCATTTGCACCTTTTGTTACCCTCTTTTTATACTGATTGCTGAAGTTTAAGTTGTTCTTTCTCAAACTACAATTTTTTTTTAATTGTTGAAACTTGATTTGAAGTGGATAAATAAGGAGGACAAACAGTTTTAAGTCAGGCTGATAGAAGGAATTAATTTTATAGCAAAATCTGTATTTCGTCATATGTCGAGAGATGCTTATTGCTGAAGAAGTTCTTTCTCATTCTACAAAGTACAACGTTGTTTATCATTGAAACTTGATTAGACATGAATAAATATGAAGGACAAAGCAGTCTTAACTTGGTTTGAGTTAATTAATTCGTTTTATAGGAGAATCCGAATTCGTGCTTATTTTCGGATTCCTGAAGAATGAGTCTGGTTCTTTCTCATAATACAAAGTTTGTTGTTTATTGTTGAAACTTCATCAGAAGTGAAGAAATAAATGAATGCCTATCAACAAATGTGGGATCTAAACTCTACTGCTTCCTCTAAAATAATTTCTTTTCTCAATTCAGAAATGTGTGTGTGTAAGTCACAACACCCGTGACACCAAAACGGCTTTCTTTTCTCTCTTTTCTCTACACTCTGCACTATGAGCACACACACCAAATCAGAAAGGCTTTTTTCTCTCTTTTCTACATTATGGACTGTGGGGACACAAAACCGCTCTCTCTTTTTTTTTTTGATTGTGTGCCAGGGCGTTGTCTCACGTATTAGATTATGCTTAAGATACGAATGGGTTTATCAGTCACATCAGAATCCATACATACTGATCCTCCCGTAATAAAATGGTCGGATCTTATCAAACACACTTTGTTTCTTGTGACAATCAAGTCAACGAAACAGCGTATACACGTCAAGACACTGAATCAAGTTTGCCACAAGAACTCATAAGTTTGGCAGTATTGCTCTGCCGTCAGCAATCATACACCCATTTTATTTTCGTGAGACGTGCAGGCACCTGTTCATCTACTGTTCTATCACTATGAATTAGTTTATCTATTATCAATAAGGATACTTATACAACTACTATCAAAGTATGTCCAGACTTCTTATGTTGTCAGTTGCTATATATGAATAAGTGGGTAGCTACTGACAAGCATTAAGCATGTCACACAGCCCAAACATATAACATTTCAGGACACACCACACAGTTAACAACCACAGTGAAGTTTCAAAGCCCAAACATTCAACAGGACACTTACACAACACATTCAAATCAAACAGTCAGACAACATACAAGAACATATACCCCAGCCGGCATTGCTCCCTGCCTATTTTCCTACAGCTCACTATGTGTGCGCACACCTTTATTCACAAACTCTTCAACTTATACTCTTTTACCGAAGCTGCTACAGCTCGATTGGCCGAATACCCTTAGATCCTATTTCGGTGAATTTGACATCTGCCTTACATGTAACAGATTAGCGGTTTAGCAGTTTTAATTTAGTTTGAGTGAAGGAATTCATTTTATAGCAAAATCCGAAATCGTGAAGCACTCATGAAAGTAAGCTTATTCTCGGATTCCTGAAACTTTAGATTTGCTCTTTCTTTTACTGCAAAGTACAACGTTGTTTTATTTGTTTAAATCTTTCTAGACATGGTAAATATGAACGACAAAGCAGTTTTAACATAGTTTGAGTGAAGGAATTCATTTTATAGATAAAATCCCAAGAGTCTGCAGAGAAAAGAGAGTGAATGCGAAGTAGACTTTAACACGGCTCTGGGAGCGAGCCGAGTGCGGGCTAACCGGGAGAATTTCTTGAAAGAAACGCGACACCGAATGAGTGGTCAGAACAAAGCCTCAATACGGTGTTCAGGTGGTGTTTGTGGCTGCCTTGTCTTTTGCACAGAGTAAAAGACAAGGCAGCCATCGAATAGATTGTTACTACTTGGTCAGCCGAGGAGCGGGGGGGGGGTGGCAAGCGTCTCAACCAAGCAAAGCTCACCAAGTAGGAACAATCGGGCCCTTTTCGATGGCTGCAACACCTGAAAGAGATATTGATGCGAGACCCGATCAAATGCTTTTTCAAAGTCTAAATTTAAGATGACAAGCCGGGTGTTTCTGTCTCTAGCGTAATCAATGATGTCTCGAATCAGTACGAGGCTGTCGGTGAGTTGTCTCCCTGAGATGGCACAAGCTTGGTCTGGGTGAATTACCTCCTCTAAAACAGAGGACATCCGTGTCGCTAAAACCTTGCTAAAAAGTTTACAGTCAAAGTTTAAAAGTGTGATGGGCCTCCAATTCTTTAGGTCAGTCTTATCATTTTTTTTATAAAGTAGAGTCACTATTCCCACTCTAAAACTGTCAGGCAGTCGGTCGAGTTTTTCAAAATCTTTAAAAACATCTAAAATGTCTGATGATAAAAGGTACCAATAGGTCAGATAGAATTCTGCAGGAAGCCCGTCTAAACCCGGAGCTCGACTTCTCTTAAAACCTGTTAGGCATTTTTTTAACTCTAAAGCAGTAAAATTCTGTGTCAAGTGTGCATTCTCTTTTACGGTTTTGTCAACGAATTTTAAGATTTCTGCCGATGTTTCCAAGTGCACTGGTTTCTCTTTGTACATGTTACTATAAAAGGTATGTACAGTTTCAATCATCTCTTGTGTGGATTTTGTTAAAAACCCATCTTCTCTTTTTGATTTTGAATACACTCCTTTTTATTTATAACTTTCTTTCTTTTTCACCTTCCTCAATTTCCTGCTCCCTGCTTCTTACAAAAATTCCTTTACTCTTTATTTCTGCTAAAACTGACATTTCCTTTTTGACATCTTTGATTTCTTCTTTAAAGTCTATGCCACACTGATTTAGTTTAAAGTAGCGCTGTAAGCGTTTATGTAGTCCCATCATACATCTATTCTCTTTCCTTTTTTTACGTTTACCTTGCTGTTTAAAAAAAGTCTGGGTCGTTTCCTTCACCATTTCCCACCATTGTGCATGTGTTTCGTAGAGGTCTTGAAGGGTCTGCCACTCTTTATAACATTCCCTGTACTGACTGACTATGATTTCATCCTCCAACAGGGAACAGTTGAGTTTCCACAGACCACTTCCTACCGTCACACCAGAAGGGGGTGAAAGGGTGCAGGAGAGCATAAGGTGGTCTGAAAAGAAAACAGGGGTTAATCTAACATCAGTGGGTGGGCAATCTCTAGTAAAGAAATAATCAATGCGAGAGGCTCTGGTGCCATCATGACTAAACCAGTTGAAGCCCTCCTCTCTGGGATGCATGGTTTTAAAACAGTCAGTAAGCTTAAAATCCCTGCATATACCCTGAAGTAAAATCGAAGTCTTATCCACTTTAAAATCTACCCCTGCTCTTTTTCTATCTTTCCTGCTCAAGATACAGTTAAAATCCCCTCCTACAACTAAAGGTACTTGCCCTAGCATGTAAAGCTGTATATCTTCTAAAAGGTCATACCTTTCATTTTTTCCATTGAAACCATAAATATTTAAGAGGTTAAAGTCTTGCCCCATAAAATTCAAGTGTGCTAAAAGTGCCCGTCCGTCTCTCACCACTGTGCTACCTTTCACCAGAACATGCGGATTTTTAATTAGAATGGCCACACCATCATCTTTATTTTGATTTGAGCCACTCCATGTCGATAAATGGGGCCACATTTCCTCCCATTGTCTATGGTTTTTTAAAAAAGGTAGTCCACATTCTTGTATTAAAAACACATCTGATTTTATGGAGTCTAAGAAGGATAAAATACTCTGGGCTCTTGTCTTTGATTTCACACTTCTCACATTTAGTGTTGAGAAGGTGAGAACCATTAAAAGCATAAAGGAAAGTAGGTATGTCATTTTCGTTTTTCTAAGTTATCAAAACAAATTACACACAGGTTATTTCTTGGGAAACTAGCTCTTCCTTCATTTCTTTAGGTGAAAAGTGAGTAGGGTGATCTATATTTCCTTTTCGGACTCTCGGTGTTGGCCTCTGACGCAATGTTGCATTCAACTTTGAGTCCCTGGGGGTTGATTGCAGAGCTGAAGTTAAAAAGGAGACCTCATTTGGTGAGTCGGAGGGGAAGACTCTAGGTTCTTCCACTGAAGAACTGTCTGAAAGGGACCTAACCCTTCCCCTCTTCTCTGATACCACTGGGGAATCAGAGGCTCAGATGCCGTCCTCTTCGGCTGTTGACCTTCGGGGAGGTGAGTATCTTCACAAGACTCACCTGTCTGCTCTTCCTCCTCATTTAGCGTAGCTCCACCCTCTGCCTGTGAATTCTCACAGACTTCAACACTGAGTGGTGAGGCCTCTACAGGCCCCTCCCCTTTTTGCTCCTCACTTCCAATCCAAGCTTTTGGCGGGAAGTTTGAATTTATTTGGTCAACCTCTTCACTTTGTTCACCAACTGCCACCTTTGGTCCTTCTCTTTGTTGGCTTGACTGTGGCTTTACCGTCTTTAATTTGTTGGCAAAAGATTTAGGGCAATCTCTGAAGAGGTGATTTAATTCTCCACAGAGATTACATTTCCTGCCATTTGGACACTCTCCAAAAGTTTGCCCAGTTTCTCTGCTCTTCCCACATAACACCTTGGTACAAGCCTCAACCAGGTGCCCATGCTCACCACACTTGCGGCAGAACTTGGGCTACCCCTGGTAGTGGATGTAACCTCGGTTTTCAAGGTGGCAAGAGTGTCGCCCACCCGCTGCACTGAACACTCTTCAGCCCTTTTAAATGGTATAACTTTGCACTCCCGCACGCTCCAGCAAGCACCATTCAAGCAACAACTTTGCACTCCAGCTTCGAACATCGGCACAGTCGCAACAAGTAAGGCGACTCTACTCAGAGATGTCACTCTGCACAGTAAGAAGATTTCTTTTGCACAGACAGAAAGGGCTTCACCCGCAAAGGTAAAGCCTGCCAAAAATAGAAACAACTCATTAGTGCTGCTCTCCACAGAAATCTTTAGTAAAAGGCGAAAGACTTGTACGTTATGAAGAGAAACCAGAGTACGATTATCCGTCACTGCGGGAGAAGGGCATCAGGCTAGTTGGCATAGCCACCTTCCCCATGGTGAGCTTTGCTTGGTTGAGACACTTGCTCCCCCCCCCCCCTTGCTCCTCGGCTGACCAACTAGGAACAATGGGGCCCTATTCGATGGCTGCCTTGTCTTTTACTCTGTGCAAAAGACAAGGCAGCAACAAAAACACCACGAGAATCCCGTATTGAGGCTTTGTTCTGATCGCTCATTCGGTGTCGCGTTTCTTTCAAGCAATTCTCCCGGTTAGCCCACATTTGGCTCGCTCCCATAGCCGTGTTAAAGTCTACTTCGCATTCACTCTCTTTTCTCAGCAGACTCTTGGGATTTTATCTATAAAATGAATTCCTTCACTCAAATTATGTGAAAACTGCTTTGTCCTCAATATTTACCATGTCTAGAAAGATTTAAACAAAAAAAACAACGTTTTACTTTGCAGTAAAAGAAAGAGCAAATCTAAAGTTTCAGGAATCCGAGAATAAGCTTACTTTCATGAGTTCTTCACGATTTCGGATTTTGCTATAAAATGAATTCCTTCACTCAAACTAAATTAAAACTGCTAAACCGCTAATCTGTTATATGTAAGGCAGATGTCAAATTCACCGAAATAGGATCAAAGGGTATTCGGCCAATCGAGCTGTAGCAGCTTCGGTAAAAGAGTATAAGTTGAAGAGTTTGTGAATAAAGGTGTGCGCACACATAGTGTGCTGTACGAAAATAGGCAGGGAGCAATGCTGGCTGGGGTATATGTTCTTGTATGTTGTCTGACTGTTTGATTTGAATGTGTTGTGTAAGTGTCCTGTTGAATGTTACATGTTTGGGCTTTGACACGCTTCACTGTGGTTGTTAACTGTGTGGTGTGTCCTGAAATGTTATATGTTTGGGCTGTGTGACATGCTTAATGCTTGTCAGTAGCTACCCACTTATTCATATATAGCAACTGACAACATAAGAAGTCCGGACATACTTTGATAGTAGTTGTAGAAGTATCCCTATTGATAATAGATCACTAATTCATAGTGATAGAACAGTAGATGAACAGGTGCTTGCACATGTCTCACGAAAATAAAATGGGTGTATGATTGCTGACGGCAGAGCAATACTGCCAAACTTATGAGTTCTTGTGGGAAACTTGATTCAGTGTCTTGACGTGTATACGCTGTTTCGCTGACTTGATTGTCACAAGAAACAAAGTGTGTTTGATAAGATCCGACCATTTTATTACGGGAGGATCACTATGTATGGATTCTGATGTGACTGATAAACCCATTTGTATCTTAAGCATAATCTAATACGTGAGACAACGCCCTGGCACACGATAAAAAAAAAAAAAGAGAGAGAGCGGTTTTGTGTCCCCACAGTCCATAATGTAGAAAAGAGAGAAAAAAGCCTTTCTGATTTGGTGTGTGTGCTCATAGTGCAGAGTGTAGAGAAAAGAAAGCCGTTTTGGTGTCACGGGTGTTGTGACTTACACACACACATTTCTAAATTGAGAAAGGAAATTATTTTAGAGGAAGCACTAGAGTTTAGATCCCACATTTGTTGATAGGCATTCATTTATTTCTTCACTTCTGATGAAGTTTCAACAATAAACAACAAACTTTGTATTATGAGAAAGAACCAGACTCATTCTTCAGGAATCCGAAAATAAGCTCTATTTTATGAGTTATGCACGAATTCGGATTCTCCTATAAAACGAATTCATTAACTCAAACCAAGTTAAGACTGCTTTGTCCTTCATATTTATTCATGTCTAATCAAGTTTCAACGATAAACAACGTTGTACTTTGTAGAATGAGAAAGAACTTCTTCAGCAATAAGCATCTCTCGACATATGACGAAATACAGATTTTGCTATAAAATTAATTCCTTCTATCAGCCTGACTTAAAACTGTTTGTCCTCCTTATTTATCCACTTCAAATCAAGTTTCAACAATTAAAAAAAATTTGTAGTTTGAGAAAGAACAACTTAATCTTCAGCAATCAGTATAAAAAGAGGTGCAAATGCCAACCATACCTAACTAAAAGGTGGAGCGGAAGTATTCAGCTGCAAGTAGGTGTGAATGTTCGACCATAATTTGTAAAAAGCGGGTAAGAAAAGGTTCGAATGCCCGACTATATATTAACAAAAGCGGGAGGGGAGGTCTTCGGATGAGAGTGGGTGAGAATTTCCAACCATAATCTATAAAATACGGTGAAAAAAAATATGTGAATGCCTCATAGAACACTAAAAGCGGAAGTGTTCGGCTGCAAGAAGGTGTGAATGTCCGACTATATTTGGTGAAAAGCAGGTGAAGCAAGGTCTGAATGCCCAACCTTACATCATCAAAAGCGAGATCAGAGGTGTTTGGCTGCAAGAAGGCCATAGTTTGCCAAAAGCGGGTAAGGTGCGAATGACCGACTAAATATCAACAAAAGTGAGTGCGGAGGTCTTCGGATGCAAGTGGGTGTGAATATCCCACCATACAAGTATGGTGGAGAGGAAGCTGTGAATGGCCGACCATAGTAAAAGGCGGGTGAGAGAAGGTGCGAATGTCAAACCATACATAATCAAAACAGGGAGCGGAGGTGTTCAGCTGCAAGACGGTCTGAATGTCCATCAATAATTGCTAGAAAACATGAAAGAAAATTTTCGAATATCAAACTGCACATGATCATAAGCGGGAGAGGAGGTGTTCAGCTGCAAGAAGGTGTGAATGTCTACCCATAATTACTGAAA
Source organism: Leuresthes tenuis (assembly GCF_036924035.1). NCBI lineage: Eukaryota > Metazoa > Chordata > Actinopteri > Atheriniformes > Atherinopsidae > Leuresthes > Leuresthes tenuis. The sequence goes on from NW_027325360.1 coordinate 32,642,893, forward strand.
AATGGGTAAGAAAAGGTGTGAATGCCTAACCATACATCATCAAAAGAGGGAGCGGAGGTGTTCCGCTGTAAGACGGTGTGAATATCCGACCATAGATGGTAAAAAGCGGGTAAGAAAAGGTTAAATTACCCGACTGTACACAATCAAAAGAGGGAGCGGAGTTGTTCAGCTAAGAGAAGGTGTGAAAGTCCGACCTTGGTTTGTAAAAAGCGGGTAAGAAAAGGTTCGTATGCCCGAATATACACCATCAAAAGCAGAAGCGGAGGTGTTCGGCTGCAAGATATTGTGAACGTCCGACCAAAGTTTGTAAAAAGCAGTTAAGAAAAGGTTCGAATATCTAACCAAACATAATCAAAAGCAGGAGCAGAGCTGTTCGACTGGAAGTAGATGTGAATGTCACATCATAATTTGGAAAAAGCTGATGAGAAAGGGTGAGAATGCCCGACTATACACCATCAAATGCGGTAGCGGAGTTGTTCGGCTGTGAGTAGGTGTGAATCTCCAACCATAATTGCTGAAAAATGTGTTAGAAAAGGTAAAAATGCCGGTCCATACATAATCAAAATCGGGAGAGGTGGTGTTCAGCTGCAAGAAGGTCTAAATGTCCATCAATAATTGCTAGAAAACATGAAAGAAAACTTTCGAAAATTAAACCACACATGATCATAAGTGGGAGAGGAGGTGTTCAGCTGCAAGAAGGTGTGAATGTCCACCCATACATCATCAAAAGCAGGAGTGGAAGTGTTCGGCTACAAGAAGGTGTGAACGTCCAACCAAAGTTTGTAAAAAGCAGTTAAGAAAAGGTTCGAATATCCAACCATACATAATCAAAAGCGGGAGCAGAGCTGTTCGACTGCAAGTAGGTGTGAATGTCAGATCATAATTTGCAAAAAACTGATGAGAAAGGGTGAGAATGCCCGACTATACACCATCAAATGCGGTAGCGGAGTTGTTCGGCTGTGAGTAGGTGTGAATCTCCAACCATAATTGCTGAAAAATGTGTTAGAAAAGGTAAAAATGCCGGTCCATACATAATCAAAATCGGGAGAGGTGGTGTTCAGCTGCAAGAAGGTCTAAATGTCCATAAATAGTTGCTAGAAAACATGAAAGAAAATTTTCGAAAATCAAACCACACATGATCATAAGTGGGAGAGGAGGTGTTCAGCTGCAAGAAGGTGTGAATGTCCACCCATACATCATCAAAAGCAGGAGTGGAAGTGTTCGGCTACAAGAAGGTGTGAACGTCCAACCAAAATATGTAAAAAGCAGTTAAGAAAAGGTTCGAATATCCAACCAAACATAATCAAAAGCGGGAGCAGAGCTTTTCGACTGCAAGTAGGTGTGAATGTCAGATCATAATTTGCAAAAAGCTGATGAGAAAGGTTGAGAATGCCCGACTATACATCATCAAATGCGGGAGCGGAGTTGTTCGGCTGTGAGTAGGTGTGCATCTCCGACCATAATTGCTGAAAAATGTGTTAGAAAAGGTAAAAATGCCGGTCCATACATCATCAAAATCGGGAGAGGTGGTGTTCGGCTGCAAGTAGGTGTGAATGTCCAGCCATAATTACTCACAAACGGGTAAGAAAAGGTAGTATTGCCAGACCATATATGATCAAAACAGGGAGCGGAGGTGGTTCAGCTGCAAGAAGGTTTGAATGTCCGACTAAAGTTCAAATATATTAAAGAAAGAGGGAGGAGAGGTCTTCGGATGAGAGTGGTTGAAAATATCTGACCATAATGTATAAAATGCGGTGAAAAAAAGGTGTGATAGAACACTAAAAGGTGGAGCGGAAGTGTTCGGCTGCAAGAAGGTGTGAATGTCCGACTATATTTGGTGAAAAGCAGGTGAAGCAAGGTCTGAATGCCCAACCTTACATCATCAAAAGCGAGATCAGAGGTGTTTGGCTGCAAGAAGGCCATAGTTTGCCAAAAGCGGGTAAGATGCGAATGTCCGACTAAATATCAACAAAATTTGGGGCAGTGGGTGTGAATATCCAACCATACAAGTATGGTGGAGAGGAAGCTGTGAATAGCCGACCATAGTTTGGAAAAAGCGGGTAAGAAAAGGTTTGAGTACCCGAACATACACCATCAAAAGAGGGAGCGGAGGTGTTCCGCTGTACGAAGGTGTGAATGTCCGACCATAGTTGGTAAAAAGCGGGTAAGAAAAGGTTAAAATACCCGACTGTACACAATCAATAGCGGGAGCGGATGTGTTCGGCTACAAGAAGGTGTGAAAGTCCGACCATGGTTTGTAAAAAGTGGGTAAGAAAAGGTGCGAATGTCCGACAATGTATGATCAAAAGAGAGAGCGGAGGTTTTCGGATACAAGAAGGTTTGAATGTCCCACCATAGTTTGGAAAAAGCGGGTAAGAAAAGGTTCGAATGCCCGACTATACACCATCAAAAGCGGGAGCAGAGGTGTTCCGCTGTAAGACGGTGTGAATGTCCGACCATAGTTGGTAAAAAGCGGGTAAGAAAAGGTTAAAATACCCGACTGTACACAATCAATAGCGGGAGCGGAGTTGTTCGGCTACAAGAAGGTGTGAAAGTCCGACCATGGTTTGTAAAAACCGGGAAGAAAAGGCTCGAAAGCCCGACTATACACCATCAAAAAGAAGGTTTGAATGTCCATCAATAACTGCTTTAAAACAAGAAAGTAAATTTTCGAATATCAAACCGTACATGATCATAAGCGGGAGAGGAGGTGTTCCGCTGTAAGACGGTGTGAATGTCCGACCATAGTTGGTAAAAAGCGGGTAAGAAAAGGTTAAAATACCCGACTCTACACAATCAATAGCGGGAGCGGAGTTGTTCGGCTACTAAAAGGTGTGAAAGTCCGACCCTGGTTTGTAAAAAGCGGGTAAGAAAAGGTTCGAATGCCCGAACATACACCATCAAAAGAGGGAGCGGAGGTGTTCCGCTGTAAGACGGTGTGAATGTCCGATCATAGTTGGTAAAAAGCGGGTAAGAAAAGGTTAAAATACCCGACTGTACACAATCAAAAGAGGGAGCGGAGTTGTTCAGCTAAGAGAAGGTGTGAAAGTCCGACCATGGTTTGTAAAAAGCGGGTAAGAAAAGGTTCGTATGCCCGAATATACACTATCAAAAGCGGAAGCGTAGGTGTTCGGCTGCAAGAAGGTGTGAACGTCCGACCAAAGTTTGTAAAAAAGCAGTTAAGAAAAGGTTCGAATATCTAACCAAACATAATCAAAAGCGGGAGCAGAGCTGTTCGACTGCAAGTGGGTGTGAATGTTAGAGAATAATTTGCAAAAAGCTGATGAGAAAGGGTGAGAAATCCCGCCTATACACCATCAAATGCGGTAGCGGAGTTGTTCGGCTGTGAGTAGGTGTGATTCTCCAACCATAATTGCTGAAAAATGTGTTAGAAAAGGTAAGAATGCCGGTCCATACATCATCAAAAGCGGGAGAGGTGGTATTCGGCTGCAAGTAGGTGTGAATGTCCATTAATAATTGCTTTAAAACATGAAAGAAAATTTTCGAATATCAAACCTTACATGATCATTAGCGGGAGAGGAGATGTTCAGCTGCAAGAAGATGTGAATATCCACCCATAATTACTGAAAAATGGGTAGGAAAAGATGCGAATGTCCAACCGTAAATCATCAAAAGCAGGAGTGGAGTTGTTCAGCTACAAGAAGGTATGAAAGTCCAACCATGGTTTGTAAAAAGCGGGTAAGAGAAGGTTCGAATACCCGAATATATACCATCAAAAGCGGAAGCGGGGGTGTTCGGCTGCAAGAAGGTGTGAACGTCCGACCAAAGTTTGTAAAAAGCAGTTAAGAAAAGGTTTGAATATCCAACCGAACATAATCAAAAGCGGGAGCAGAGCTGTTCGACTGCAAGTAGGTGTGAATGTCAGATCATAATTGCTGAAAAATGTGATAGAAAAGACTAGAATGCCGGACAATACATCATCAAAAGCGGGAGAGGTGGTTTTTCGGCTGCAAGTAGGTGTGAATGTCCAGCCATAATTACTCACAAACGGGGGAAGAAAAGGTAGTATTTCCAGACCACACATGATCAAAACAGGGAATGGAGGTGGTTCAGCTGCAAGGTGTGAGACAAGGGGCGAATGCCCGACAATGTATGATCAAAAGAGGGAGCGGAGGTTTTCGGCTGCAAGGTCTGAATGTCCAACCATAATTTGTAAAAATCGGGGAAGAAAAGGCTCGAAAGCCCGACTATACACCATCAAAAGTGGGAGCAGAGGTGTTCAGGTGCAAGAAGGTCTGAATGTCCGACCAATAATTACTGAAAAATGGGTAAGAAAAGGTGCGAATGCCAAATCATACATCATCAAAAGCAGGAGTGGATGTGTTCGGCTACAAGAAGGTTTGAATGTCCAACCAAAGTTTGTAAAAAGCATTAAGAAAATGTTCGAATATCCAACCAAACATAATCAAAAGCGGGAGCAGAGCTGTTCGACTGCAAGTAGGTGTGAATATCAGATCATAATTTGCAAAAAGCTGATGAGAAAGGGTGAGAATGCCCGACTATACACTATCAAATGTGGGAGCGGAGGTGTTCGTCTGTGAGTAGGTGTGAATGTCCGACCATAATTGCTGAAAAATGTGTTAGAAAAGGTAAGAATGCCGGACCATATATCATCAAAAGCGGGAGAGGTTGTGTTCGGCTGCAAGAAGGTGTGAATGTCCAGCCATAATTACTCACAAACGGGTAAGAAAAGGTACTATTGCCAGACCATATATGATCAAAACAGGGAGCGGAGGTGGTTCAGCTGCAAGAAGGTTTGAATGTCCGACTAAAGTTTGTAAAAAGCGGGTAAGACAAGGTGTGAATGCCCGACAATGTATGATCAAAAGAGGAGCGGAGGTTTTCGGCTGCAAGAAAGTCTGAATGTCCACCCATAATTACTGAAAAATGGGTAAGAAAAGGTGCGAAAGCCCAACCGCACATGATCATAAGTGGATGAGAAGGTGTTCGACTGCAAGTAGGTGTGAATGTAAGATCATAATTTGTAAAAAGCGGGTAAGAAAAGGTAAGAATGCCCAACCATAAATTATCAAAAGCGGCAGCAGAGTTTCGGCTGGTATTTATCAATGTCTAGATAGATTTCAACAAAAAACAACGTTGTACTTTGCAGTAAAAGAAAGTGCAAATCAAAAGTTTTAGGAATCCGAGAATAAGCTTATTTTCATGAGTTCTGCACGATTTCGGATTTTATGTATAAAATGAATTTCTTCACGCAAACTAAGTTAACACCGCTTTGTCCTTCATATGTACCCATTTCTACATATATTTCAAGCATAAACTTCCTCATATTACCCTGAATGAGAAAGAGCCACACTTGTGATTAAGCCATACCTCCCTTTTGAGGAGTTCTGCATGATTTGGGATTTTATCTATAAAATCAATTCCTTCACTCAAACTAAGTTAACACTGCTTTGTCTTTCATATGTATCCATTTCTACATATATTTCAAGCATAAACTTCCTCATACTACCCTGAATGAGAAAGAGCCACACTTGTGATTAAGCCATACGCCCCTTTTGAGGAGTTCTGCATGATTTGGGATTTTATCTATAAAATCAATTCCTTCACTCAAACTATGTTAAAACGGCTTTTACCTTCATATTTATCAATGTCTCGATAGATTTAAACAAAAAAACAACGTTGTACTTTGCAGTAAAAGAAAGAGCCAATCAAAAGTTTAAGGAATCCGAGAATAAGCTTATTTTCATGAGTTCTGCACGATTTCGGATTTTATGTATAAAATGAATTCATTCACTCAAACCAAGTTAAAACTGCTTTTTCATTCATATTTATCAATGTCTAGATCGACTTCAACAAAGAACAACATTGTATTTTGCAGTAGAAGAAAGAGCAAAACTGAAGGATCAGGAATCCGAGAATAAGCTTATTTTCTTATGGGCAAGTGGGAACTGCTTTGTCCTTCATATTTATCAATGTGTAGATGGATTTCAACTTCTTCTACTGCAAAGTCCAATGTTTTTCTTTGTTGAAGTCGATCTAGACATTGATGGATATGGAAGGACAAAGCAGTTTTAACTTGGTTTGAGCAAAGCAATTAATTTTATAGCAAAATCCGAAATCGTGCAGAACTCATGAAAGCAGGCTTATACTCGGATTCCTGATTTGCTCTTTCTTTTACTGCAAAGTACAACGTTGTTTTTTGTTTAAATCTTTCTAGACATGGTAAATATGAAGGACAAATCAGTTTTAACATAGTTTGAGTGAAGTAATGCATTTTATAAGCAAAATCCCAAATCATGCAGAACTCACGAAAAGCTTTTTCTCGCTTTTCACTGCTTTTTACAAACTTTGGTCGGACGTTCACACCTACTCACAGCTGGACACCTCCGCTCCCGCTTTTGATCATACAATGTCGGGACATCGCTCCTTGTCTTACCAGCTTTTTACAAACTTTAGTCGAACATTCACACCTTCTTGCAGCTGAACACCTCCGCTCCCGCTTTTGATGATGTATAGTCGGGCTTTCGAGCCTTTTCTTACCCGGTTTTTACAAATTATGGTTGGACATTCAGACCTTGCAGCCGAACACCTCCGCTCTCTCTTTTGATCATACATTGTTGGGCATTGGCACCTTGTCTTACCCGCTTTTTACAAACTATAGTCAGACATTTACACCTTGCAGCTGATCCTCCGCTCCCTGTTTTGATCATGTATGGTCTGGCAATACTACCTTTTCTTCCCCCGTTTGTGAGTAATTATGGCTGGACATTCACACCTACTTGCAGTCGAACAGCTCTGCTCCCGCTTTTGATTATGTTTGGTTGGATATTCGAACCTTTTCTTAACTGCTTTTTACAAACCATGGTCGGACTTTCACACCTTCTTGTAGCCGAACAACTCCGCTCCCGCTATTGATTGTGTACAGTCGGGTATTTTAACCTTTTCTTACCCGCTTTTTACCAACTATGGTCGGACATTCACACCGTCTTACAGCGGAACACCTCCGCTCCGGCTTTTTATGGTGTATAGTCGGGCATTCGAACCTTTTCTTACCCGCTATTTACAAACTATGGTAGGACATTCAAACCTTCGTGTATCCGAAAACCTCCGCTCTCTCTTTTGATCATACATTGTCGGACATTTGCACCTTTTCTTACCCGCTTTTTACAAACCATGGTCGGACTGTCACACCGTCTTGTAGCCGAACACATCCGCTCCCGCTATTGATTGTGTACAGCCGGGTATTTTAACCTTCTCTTACCCGCTTTTTACCAAGTATGGTCGGACATTCACACCTTCGTACAGCGGAACACCTCCGCTCCCTCTTTTGATGGTGTATGTTCGGGCATTCAAACCTTTTCTTACCCGCTTTTTCCAAACATTGGTCGGCTATTCACAGCTTCCTCTCCACCATACTTGTATGGTGGGATATTCACACCCACTTGCATCCGAAAACCTCCGCCCCAAATTTTGTTGATATTTAGTCGGACATTCGCACCTTACCCGCTTTTGGCAAACTTTGGCCTTCTTGCAGCCAAACAACTCTGATCTTGCTTTTGATGATGTAAGGTTGGGCATTCAGACCTTGCTTCACCTGCTTTTCACCAAATATAGTCGGACATTCACACCTTCTTGCAGCCGAACACTTCCGCTCCACCTTTTAGTGTTCTATCACACCTTTTTTTTCACCGCATTTTATACATTATGGTTGGAAATTTTGAAACCACTTTCATCCGAAGACCTCTCCTCCCGCTTTTGTTAATATATTTGAACTTTAGTTTGACATTCAAACCTTCTTGCAGCTGAACCACCTCCGCTCCCTGTTTTGATCATATATGGTCTGGCAATACTACCTTTTCTTACCCGTTTGTGAGTAATTATGGCTGGACATTCACACCTACTTGCAGCCGAACACAACCTCTCTCGCTTTTGATGATGTATGGACTGGCATTTTTACCTTTTCTCACACATTTTTCAGCAATTATGGTCGGAGATTCACACCTACTCACAGCCGAACAACTCCGCTCCTGCATTTGATGATGTATAGTCGGGCATTCTCACCCTTTCTCATCAGCTTTTTGCAAATTATGATCTGACATTCACACCTACTTGCAGTCGAACAGCTCTGCTCCCGCTTTTGATTATGTTTTTTTGGACATTCGAACCTTTTCTTAACTTCTTTTTACATATTTTGGTTGGACGTTCACACCTTCTTGTAGCCGAACACTTCCACTCCTGCTTTTGATGATGTATGGTTGGGCATTCACACCTTTTTTTTGCCCATTTTTCAGGAATTATGGGTGGACATTCACACCTTGCAGCTGAACACCTCCTATCCCACTTATGATCATGTGCGGTTTGATTTTCGAAAAGTTTCTTTCATGTTTTCTAGCAATTATTGATGGACATGTAGACCTTCTTGCAGCTGAACACCTCCGCTCCCGCTTTTGATCATACATTGTCAGGCATTCGCACCTTGTCTTACCCACTTTTTACAAACTTTAGTCGAACAGTCACACCTTTTTGCAGCCGAACACCACCTCTACCGCTTTTGATGATGTATGGTCCAGCATTCTTACCTTTTCTAACACATTCTTCAGCAATTATGGTCGGACATTCACACCTACTCAGAGCCGAACCCCTCCGCTCCCGCATTTGATGGTCTATAGTCGGGCATTCTACAGCGGAAAAGACTCATTCTTATGTTTGGTTAGATATTCGAACCTTTTCTTAACTGCTTTTTACAAACTTTGGTCGGACGTTCACAATATCTTGCAGCCGAACACCTCCGCTTCCGCTTTTGATGGTGTATATTCGGGCATACGAACCTTTTCTTACCCGCTTTTTACAAACCAAGGTCGGACTTTCACACCTTCTCTTAGCTGAACAACTCCGCTCCCTCTTTTGATTGTGTACAGTTGGGTAATTTCACCTTTTCTTACCCGCTTTTTACCATCTATGGTCAGACATTCACACCTTCTTACAGCGGAACACCTCCGCTCCCTCCTTTGATGGTGTATGTTCGGGCATTCGAACCTTTTCTTACCCGCTTTTTACAAACTATGGTCAGACATTCAAACCTTCTTGTAGCCGAACACATCCACTCCTGCTTTTGATGATGGGTATTCAAACCTACTTGTTGCCCGCTTTTCATTAATTATGGGTGGACATACACACCTTGTCGCAGCCAAACACCTCCGCTCCCTGTTTTGATCATGTATGATTGGACATTCGCACCTTTTCTCACCCGCTTTTTACTATGGTCGGCCATTCACAGCTTCCTCTCCACCATACTTGTATGGTGGGATATTCACACCCACTTGCATCCGAAGACCTCCGCCCCCACTTTTGTTGATATTTAGTCGGTCATTCGCAGCTTACCCGCTTTTGGCAAACTATGGCCATCTTGCAGCCAAACACCTCTGATCTCGTTTTTGATGATGTAAGGTTGGGCATTCAGACCTTGCTTCACCTGCTTTTCACCAAATATAGTCGAACAGTCACACCTTCTTGCAGCCGAACACTTCTGCTCCACCTTTTAGTGTTCTATGGGGTATTCACACCTTTTTTTTCACCGCATTTTATTGATTATGGTTGGAAATTCTCACCCACTCTTATCCGAAGACCTCTCCTCCTGCTTTTGTTAATATATAGTCGGGCATTAAAACCTTTTCTTACCCGCTTTTTACAAATTATGGTCGAACATTCACACCTATTTGCAGCCGAACACCTCCGCTCCCGCTATTGATGGTGTATAGTCGGGCTTTCGAGCCTTTTCTTCCCCGGTTTTTACAAATTATGGTTGTACATTCAGACCTTGCAGCCGAAAACCTCCGCTCCCTCATTTGATCATACATTGTCAGGCATTCGCACCTTGTCTTACCCGCTTTTTATAAACTTTAGTCAGACATTCAAAACTTGCAGCTGAACCACCTCCGCTCCCTGTTTTGATAATGTATGGTCTGGCAATACTACCTTTTCTTACCGGTTTGTGAGTAATTATGGCTGGACATTCACACCTACTTGCAGCCGAACACCACTTTTCCCGCTTTTGATGATGTATGGTCCGGCATTCTAGTCTTTTCTAACACATTTTTCAGCAATTATGGTTTGACATTCACACCTACTCACAGCCGAACACTTCCGCTCCCGCATTTGATGGTGTATAGTCGGGCATTCTCACCCTTTCTCATCAGCTTTTTGCAAATTATGATCTGACATTCACACCTACTTGCAGTCGAACAGCTCTGCTCCCGCTTTTGATTATGTTTGGTTGGATATTCGAAACTTTTCTTCACTGCTTTTTACAAACTTTGGTCGGACGTTCACACCTTCTTGCAGCCGAACACCTCCGCTTCCGCTTTTGATGGTATATATTCGGGCATTCGAACCTTTTCTTACCCGCTTTTTACGAACCATGGTCGGACTTTCACACCTTCTTGTAGCCGAACAACTCCGCTCCCTCTTTTGATGGTGTATGTTCGGGCATTCGAACCTTTTCTTACCCGCATTTTACGAACTATGGTCGGACATTCAAACCTTCTTTTAGCCGAACACATCCACTCCTGCTTTTGATGATGTATGGTTGAGTATTCGCACCTTTTCTTACCCATTTTTTACAAACTATGGTCGGACATTCACACCTTCTTGCAGCTGAACACCTCCTCTCCCGCTTATGATGATGTGTGGTTTGATATTCGAAAATTTTCTTTCATGTTTTCTAACAATTATTGATGGACATTCAGACCTTCTTGCAGCTGAACACCTCCGCTCCCGCTTTTGATGATGTATAGTCGGGCTTTCGAGCCTTTTCTTCCCCGGTTTTTACAAAATTATTGTTGGACATTCAGACCTTCTTGCAGCCAAAAACCTCCGCTCCCTCTTTTGATCATACATTGTCGGGCATTCGCACCTTCTCTTACCCGCTTTTTACAAACCAGGGTTGGACTTTCACACCTTTTAGTAGCCGAACAACTCCGTTCCCGCTATTGATTGTGTACAGTCGGGTATTTTCACCTTTTCTTACCCGCTTTTTACCAACTATGGTCAGACATTCACACCTTCTTACAGTGGAACACCTCCGCTCCCTCTTTTGATGGTGTATGTTCGGGCATTCAAACCTTTTCTTACCCGCTTTTTACAAACTATGGTCGGACATTAAAACCTTCTTGCAGCCAAACACATCCACTCCTGCTTTTGATGATGTATGGTTGGGCATTCGTACCTTTTCTTACCCATTTTGCAGTAATTATGGGTGGAAATTCACACCTTTTTGCATTTTAACACCTCCTCTCACGCTTATGATCATGTGCGGTTTGATATTCGAAAATTCTCCTCCATGTTTTCTAGCAATTATTGATGGACATTTAGACCTTCTTGCAGCTGAACACCTCCGCTCCAGCTGTTGATGGTGTATAGTCGGGCTTTCGAGCCTTTTCTTCCCCGATTTTTACAAATTATGTATGGACATTCAGACCTTCTTTCAGCCGAAAACCTCCACTCCCTCCTTTGATGGTGTATGTTCGGGCATTCGAACCTTTTCTTACCCGCTTTTTACAAACTATGGTCAGACATTCAAACCTTCTTGTAGCCCAACACATCCACTCCTGCTTTTGATGATGGGTATTCAAACCTACTTATTGCCCGCTTTTCATTAATTATGGGTGGACATACACACCTTGTCGCAGCCAAACACCTCCGCTCCCTGTTTTGATCATGTATGGTTGGGCATTCGTACCTTTTCTTACCCATTTTGCAGTAATTATGGGTGGACATTCACACCTTCTTGCATTTGAACACCTCCTCTCCCGCTTATGATCATGTGCGGTTTGATATTCGAAAATTCTCTTCCATGTTTTCTAGCAATTATTGATGGACATTCAGACCTTCTTGCAGCTGAACACCTCCGCTCCAGCTGTTGATGGTGTATAGTCGGGCTTTCGAGCCTTTTCTTCCCAGATTTTTACAAAATATGGATGGACATTCAGACCTTGTTTCAGCCGAAAACCTCCGCTCCCTCTTTTGATCATACATTGTCAGGCATTCGCACCTTTTCTTACCCGCTTTTTACAAACCATGGTCGGACTTTCATACCTTTTAGTAGCGGAACAACTCTGCTCCCGCTATTGATTGTGTACAATCGGGTATTTTAACCTTTTCTTACCTGCTTTTTGCCAACTATGGTCGGACATTCACACCTTCTTACAGCGGAACACCTCCGCTCCCTCCTTTGATGGTGTATGTTCGGGCATTCGAACCTTTTCTTACCCGCTTTTTACAAACTATGGTCGGACATTCACACCTTCTTGCAGCCGAACACTTCCGCTCTACCTTTTAGTGTTCTATGGGGTATTCACACCTTTTTTTTCACCGCATTTTATAGATTATGGTTGTAAATTCTCTTATCCGAAGACCTCTCCTCCTGCTTTGGTTAATATATAGTCGGGCATTCGAACCTTTTCTTACCCGCTTTTTACAAATTATGGTCGAACATTCACACCTACTTGCAGCCGAACACCTCCGCTCCCGCTTTTGATTGTGTATAGTCGGGCTTTCGAGCCTTTTCTTCCCCGGTTTTTACAAATTATGGTTGGACATTCAGACCTTGCAGCCGAAAACCTCCGCTCCCTCTTTTGATCATACATTGTCAGGCATTCGCACCTACTTGCAGCCGAATACTTCCGCTCCACCTTTTAGTGATGTATGGTTGGCATTTGCACCTTTTCTTACCCTTTCTTACCCTACTGATTGCTTAAGATTAAGTTGTTTTTTCTCAAATCTGTATTTCGTCATATGTCGAGAGATGCTTATTGCTGAAGAAGTTCTTTCTCATTCTACAAAGTACGTTGTTTATCGTTGAAACTTGATTAGACATGAATAAATATGAAGGACAAAGCAGTCTTAACTTGGTTAGAGTTAAGGAATTCGTTTTATAGGAGAATCCGAATTCGTGCATAACTCGTAAAATAGAGCTTATTTTCAGATTCCTGAAGAATGAGTCTGGTTCTTTCTCATAATAATAATACATTGTTGTTTATTGTTGAAACTTCATCAGAAGTGAAGAAATAAATGAATGCCTATCAACAAATGTGGGATCTAAACTCTAGTGCTTCCTCTAAAATAATTTCCTTTCTCAATTCAGAAATGTGTGTGTGTAAGTCACAACACCCGTGACACCAAAACGGCTTTCTTTTCTCTCTTTTCTCTACACTCTGCACTGTGAGCACACACACCAAATCAGAAAGGCTTTTTTCTCTCTTTTCTACATTATGGACTGTGGGGACACAAAACCGCTCTCTCTTTTTTTTTTTGATTGTGTGCCAGGGCGTTTTCTCACGTATTAGATTATGCTTACGATACGAATGGGTTTATCAGTCACATCAGAATCCATACATACTGATCCTCCCGTAATAAAATGGTCGGATCTTATCAAACACACTTTGTTTCTTGTGACAATCAAGTCAGCGAAAACCTCCGCTCCCTCTTTTGATCATACATTGTCAGGCATTCGCACCTACTTGCAGCCGAATACTTCCGCTCCACCTTTTAGTGATGTATGGTTGGCATTTGCACCTTTTCTTACCCTTTCTTACCCTACTGATTGCTTAAGATTAAGTTGTTTTTTCTCAAATCTGTATTTCGTCATATGTCGAGAGATGCTTATTGCTGAAGAAGTTCTTTCTCATTCTACAAAGTACAACGTTGTTTATCGTTGAAACTTGATTAGACATGAATAAATATGAAGGACAAAGCAGTCTTAACTTGGTTAGAGTTAAGGAATTCGTTTTATAGGAGAATCCGAATTCGTGCATAACTCGTAAAATAGAGCTTATTTTCAGATTCCTGAAGAATGAGTCTGGTTCTTTCTCATAATAATAATACATTGTTGTTTATTGTTGAAACTTCATCAGAAGTGAAGAAATAAATGAATGCCTATCAACAAATGTGGGATCTAAACTCTAGTGCTTCCTCTAAAATAATTTCCTTTCTCAATTCAGAAATGTGTGTGTGTAAGTCACAACACCCGTGACACCAAAACGGCTTTCTTTTCTCTCTTTTCTCTACACTCTGCACTGTGAGCACACACACCAAATCAGAAAGGCTTTTTTCTCTCTTTTCTACATTATGGACTGTAGGGACACAAAACCGCTCTCTCTTTTTTTTTTTGATTGTGTGCCAGGGCGTTTTCTCACGTATTAGATTATGCTTACGATACGAATGGGTTTATCAGTCACATCAGAATCCATACATACTGATCCTCCCGTAATAAAATGGTCGGATCTTATCAAACACACTTTGTTTCTTGTGACAATCAAGTCAGCGAAACAGCGTATACACGTCAAGACACTGAATCAAGTTTGCCACAAGAACTCATAAGTTTGGCAGTATTGCTCTGCCGTCAGCAATCATACACCCATTTTATTTTCGTGAGACATGTGCAGGCACCTGTTCATCTACTGTTCTATCACTATGAATTAGTTTATCTATTATCAATAAGGATACTTCTACAACTACTATCAAAGTATGTCCAGACTTCTTATGTTGTCAGTTGCTATATATGAATAAGTGGGTAGCTACTGACAAGCATTAAGCATGTCACACAGCCCAAACATATAACATTTCAGGACACACCACACAGTTAACAACCACAGTGAAGTGTCAAAGCCCAAACATGTAACATTCAACAGGACACTTACACAACACATTCAAATCAAACAGTCAGACAACATACAAGAACATATACCCCAGCCGGCATTGCTCCCTGCCTATTTTCCTACAGCTCAATATGTGTGCGCACACCTTTATTCACAAACTCTTCAACTTATACTCTTTTACCAAAGCTGCTACAGCTCGATTGGCCGAATACCCTTAGATCCTATTTCGGTGAATTTGACATCTGCCTTACATGTAACAGATTAGCCGTTTAGCAGTTTTAATTTAGTTTGAGTGAAGGAATTCATTTTATAGCAAAATCCGAAATCGTGAAGAACTCATGAAAGTAAGCTTATTCTCGGATTCCTGAAACTTTAGATTTGCTCTTTCTTTTACTGCAAAGTACAACGTTGTTTTTTTTTTGTTTAAATCTTTCTAGACATGGTAAATATGAAGGACAAAGCAGTTTTAACATAGTTTGAGTGAAGGAATTCATTTTATAGATAAAATCCCAAGAGTCTGCTGAGAAAAGAGAGTGAATGCGAAGTAGACTTTAACACGGCTCTGGGAGCGAGCCGAGTGTGGGCTAACCGGGAGAATTGCTTGAAAGAAACGCGACACCGAATGAGCGGTCAGAACAAAGCCTCAATACGGTGTTCCCGTGGTGTTTTTGTTGCTGCCTTGTCGATTGCACAGGGGCAAGCGTTTCAACCAAGCAACGCTCACCATGGGGAAGGTGGCTATGGCAACTAGCCTGATGCCCTGCTCCCGCAGTGACGGATAATCGTACTCTGGTTTCTCTTCATAACATACAAGTCTTTCGCCTTTTACTAAAGACTTTCGTGGAGAGCAGCACTAATGAGTTGTTTCTATTTTTGGCAGGCTTTACCTTTGCGGGTGAAGCCCTTTCTGTCTGTGCAAAAGAAATCTTCTTACTGTGCAGAGTGACTTCTCTGAGTAGAGTCGCCTTACTTGTTGCGACTGTGCCGATGTTCGAAGCTGGAGTGCAAAGTTGTTGCTTGAATGGTGCTTGCTGGAGCATGCGGGAGTGCAAAGTTATACTATTTAAAAGGGCTGAAGAGTGCTCAGTGCAGCGGGTGGGCGGAGGTGAAACGTGACACTCTGGCCACCTATGGCCATAAAAAGAACACTGCTACAAGTGCGCATTGTGCCAGCAAGGGCCCTCGGACCTGAAACAGTGGACAGTTATCGCTTCTCGGCCTTTTGGCTAAGATCAAGTGTAGTATCTGTTCTTATCAGTTCAATATGTCCTCTATACGAGGACTACATATTAAACGGATTTTTAAGAATAGGAGTTGAAAAAGAAGCTTGCTCCGTTCACTCCAAGCATCGACCCAGTACTGCAGTGCCGCTGGGAACGGTGCGCTCTTCTCTGCTCTTGTGAAAAAGCAAACAGCGGTGCAGGATGGAAGTTTCAGGGAGCCCAAGATGAAACTTTCTTTTAATCTGCTGAGAAAAGAGAGTGAATGCGAAGTAGACTTTAACACAGCTCTGGGAGCGAGCCGAGTGTGGGCTAACCGGGAGAATTGCTTGAAAGAAACGCGACACCGAATGAGTGGTCAGAACAAAGCCTCAATACGGTGTTCCCGTAGTGTTTGTGGCTGCCTTGTCTTTTGCACAGAGTAAAAGACAAGGCAGCCATCGAATAGGGCCCGATTGTTCCTACTTGGTCAGCCGAGGAGCAAGGGGGGGGAGCAAGCGTCTCAACCAAGCAAATCTCACCAAGTAGGAACAATCGGGCCCTATTCGATGGCTGCAACACCTGAAAGAGATATTGATGCGAGACCCGATCAAAAGCTTTTTCAAAGTCTAAATTTAAGATGACAAGCCGGGTGTTTCTGTCTCTAGCGTAATCAATGATGTCTCGAATCAGTACGAGGCTGTCGGTGAGTTGTCTCTCTGAGATGGCACAAGCCTGGTCTGGGTGAATTACCTCCTCTAAAACAGAGGACATCCGTGTCGTTAAAACCTTGCTAAAAAGTTTACAGTCAAAGTTTAAAAGTGTGATGGGCCTCCAATTCTTTAGGTCAGTCTTATCATTTTTATCAGAAGTGAAGAAATAAATGAATGCCTATCAACAAATGTGGGATCTAAACTCTAGTGCTTCCTCTAAAATAATTTCCTTTCTCAATTTAGAAATGTGTTAGAAAAGGTAAAAATGCCGGTCCATACATAATCAAAATCGGGACAGGTGGTGTTCAGCTGCAAGAAGGTCTAAATGTCCATCAATAATTGCTAGAAAACTTGAAAGAAAATTTTCGAAAATCAAACCACACATGATCATAAGTGGGAGAGGAGGTGTTCAGCTGCAAGAAGATGTGAATATCCACCCATAATTACTGAAAAATGGGTAGGAAAAGATGCGAATGTCCAACCATAAATCATCAAAAGCAGGAGTGGAGTTGTTCAGCTACAAGAAGGTATGAAAGTCCAACCATGGTTTGTAAAAAGCAGGTAAGAGAAGGTTCGAATACCCGAATATATACCATCAAAAGCGGAAGCGGGGGTGTTCGGCTGCAAGAAGGTGTGAACGTCCGACCAAAGTTTGTAAAAAGCAGTTAAGAAAAGGTTTGAATATCCAACCGAACATAATCAAAAGCGGGAGCAGAGCTGTTCGACTGCAAGTAGGTGTGAATGTCAGATCATAATTGCTGAAAAATGTGATAGAAAAGACTAGAATGCCGGACAATACATCATCAAAAGCGGGAGAGGTGGTTTTTCGGCTGGAAGTAGGTGTGAATGTCCAGCCATAATTACTCACAAACGGGGGAAGAAAAGGTAGTATTTCCAGACCACACATGATCAAAACAGGGAATGGAGGTGGTTCAGCTGCAAGGTGTGAATGTCTGACTAAAGTTTGTAAAAACCTTGTAAGACAAGGGGCGAATGCCCGACAATGTATGATCAAAAGAGGGAGCGGAGGTTTTCGGCTGCAAGGTCTGAATGTCCAACCATAATTTGTAAAAATCGGGGAAGAAAAGGCTCGAAAGCCCGACTATACACCATCAAAAGCGGGAGCAGAGGTGTTCAGGTGCAAGAAGGTCTGAATGTACGACCAATAATTACTGAAAAATGGGTAAGAAAAGGTGCGAATTCCAAATCATACATCGTCAAAAGCAGGAGCGGATGTGTTCGGCTACAAGAAGGTTTGAATGTCCAACCATAGTAAGTAATAGGTGGGTAAGAAAAGGCTCGAATGCCCGACTATACACCATCAAAAGCGGAAGCGGAGGTGTTCGGCTGCAAGACGGTGTGAACGTCCGACCAAAGTTTGTAAAAAGCATTAAGAAAATGTTCGAATATCCAACCAAACATAATCAAAAGCGGGAGCAGAGCTGTTCGACTGCAAGTAGGTGTGAATATCAGATCATAATTTGCAAAAAGCTGATGAGAAAGGGTGAGAATGCCCGACTATACACTATCAAATGTGGGAGCGGAGGTGTTCGTCTGTGAGTAGGTGTGAATGTCTGACCATAATTGCTGAAAAATGTGTTAGAAAAGGTAAGAATGCCGGACCATATATCATCAAAAGCGGGAGAGGTTGTGTTCGGCTGCAAAAAGGTGTGAATGTCGAGCCATAATTACTCACAAACAGGTAAGAAAAGGTACTATTGCCAGACCATATATGATCAAAACAGGGAGCGGAGGTGGTTCAGCTGCAAGAAGGTTTGAATGTCCGACTAAAGTTTGTAAAAAGCGGGTAAGACAAGGTGTGAATGCCCGACAATGTATGATCAAAAGAGGAGCGGAGGTTTTCGGCTGCAAGAAGGTCTGAATGTCCACCCATAATTACTGAAAAATGGCGAACTGCGAACAACATTGTATTTTGCAGTAGAAGAAAGAGCAACACTGAAGGATCAGGAATCCGAGAATAAGCTTATTTTCTTATGGGCAAGTGGGAACTGCTTTGTCCTTCATATTTATCAATGTGTAGATGGATTTCAACTTCTTCTACTGCAAAGTCCAATGTTTTTCTTTGTTGAAGTCGATCTAGACATTGATGAATATGGAAGGACAAAGCAGTTTTAACTTGGTTTGAGCAAAGCAATTCATTTTATAGCAAAATCCGAAATCGTGCAGAACTCATGAAAGCAGGCTTATACTCGGATTCCTGAAACTTTAGATTTGCTCTTTCTTTTACTGCAAAGTACAACGTTGTTTTTTTGTTTAAATATTTCTAGACATGGTAAATATGAAGGACAAATCAGTTTTAACATAGTTTGAGTGCAGTAATGCATTTTATAAGCAAAATCCCAAATCATGCAGAACTCACAAAATGCTTTTTCTCGCTTTTCACTGCTTTTTACAAACTTTGGTCGGACGTTCACACCTTCTTGCATCCAAACACCTCCGCTTCCGCTTTTGATGATGTATATTCGGGCATTCGAACCTTTCTTTACCCGCTTTTTACAAACCATTGTCGGACTTTCACACCTTCTTGCAGCCGAACACCACCTCTCCCGCTTTTGATGATGTATGGTCCAGTATTCTTACCTTTTCTAACACATTTTTCAGCAATTATGGTCGGACATTCACACCTACTCACAGCTGGACACCTCCGCTCCCGCTTTTGATCATACAATGTTGGGACATCGCTCCTTGTCTTACCAGCTTTTTACAAACTTTAGTCGAACATTCACACCTTCTTGCAGCTGAACACCTCCGCTCCCGCTTTTGATGATGTATAGTCGGGCTTTCGAGCCTTTTCTTACCCGCTTTTAACAAACCAAGGTCGGACTTTCACACCTTCTCTTAGCTGAACAACTCCGCTCCCTCTTTTGATTGTGTACAGTCGGGTGATTTAACCTTTTCTTACCCGCTTTTTACCATCTATGGTCGGACATTCACACCGTCTTACAGCGGAACACCTCCGCTCCCTCTTTTGATGATGTATGGTTAGGCATTCGCACCTTTTCTTACCCATTTTTCAGTAATTATGGGTAGACATTCACACCTTCTTGCAGCTGAACACCTCCTCTCCTGCTTATGATCATGTGCAGTTTGATATTCGAAAATTTTCTTTCATGTTTTCTAGCAATTATTGATGGACATTCAGACCGTCTTGAAGCTGAACACCTCCGCTCCCACTTTTGATGGTGTATAGTCGGGCTTTCGAGCCTTTTCTTCCCCGGTTTTTACAAATTATGGTTGGACATTCAGACCTTGCAGCCGAAAACCTCCGCTCCCTCTTTTGATCATACATTGTCAGGCATTCGCACCTACTTGCAGCCGAATACTTCCGCTCCACCTTTTAGTGATGTATGGTTGGCATTTGCACCTTTTCTTACCCTTTCTTACCCTACTGATTGCTTAAGATTAAGTTGTTTTTTCTCAAATCTGTATTTCGTCATATGTCGAGAGATGCTTATTGCTGAAGAAGTTCTTTCTCATTCTACAAAGTACAACGTTGTTTATCGTTGAAACTTGATTAGACATGAATAAATATGAAGGACAAAGCAGTCTTAACTTGGTTAGAGTTAAGGAATTCGTTTTATAGGAGAATCCGAATTCGTGCATAACTCGTAAAATAGAGCTTATTTTCAGATTCCTGAAGAATGAGTCTGGTTCTTTCTCATAATAATAATACATTGTTGTTTATTGTTGAAACTTCATCAGAAGTGAAGAAATAAATGAATGCCTATCAACAAATGTGGGATCTAAACTCTAGTGCTTCCTCTAAAATAATTTCCTTTCTCAATTCAGAAATGTGTGTGTGTAAGTCACAACACCCGTGACACCAAAACGGCTTTCTTTTCTCTCTTTTCTCTACACTCTGCACTGTGAGCACACACACCAAATCAGAAAGGCTTTTTTCTCTCTTTTCTACATTATGGACTGTGGGGACACAAAACCGCTCTCTCTTTTTTTTTTTGATTGTGTGCCAGGGCGTTTTCTCACGTATTAGATTATGCTTACGATACGAATGGGTTTATCAGTCACATCAGAATCCATACATACTGATCCTCCCGTAATAAAATGGTCGGATCTTATCAAACACACTTTGTTTCTTGTGACAATCAAGTCAGCGAAACAGCGTATACACGTCAAGACACTGAATCAAGTTTGCCACAAGAACTCATAAGTTTGGCAGTATTGCTCTGCCGTCAGCAATCATACACCCATTTTATTTTCGTGAGACATGTGCAGGCACCTGTTCATCTACTGTTCTATCACTATGAATTAGTTTATCTATTATCAATAAGGATACTTCTACAACTACTATCAAAGTATGTCCAGACTTCTTATGTTGTCAGTTGCTATATATGAATAAGTGGGTAGCTACTGACAAGCATTAAGCATGTCACACAGCCCAAACATATAACATTTCAGGACACACCACACAGTTAACAACCACAGTGAAGTGTCAAAGCCCAAACATGTAACATTCAACAGGACACTTACACAACACATTCAAATCAAACAGTCAGACAACATACAAGAACATATACCCCAGCCGGCATTGCTCCCTGCCTATTTTCCTACAGCTCAATATGTGTGCGCACACCTTTATTCACAAACTCTTCAACTTATACTCTTTTACCAAAGCTGCTACAGCTCGATTGGCCGAATACCCTTAGATCCTATTTCGGTGAATTTGACATCTGCCTTACATGTAACAGATTAGCCGTTTAGCAGTTTTAATTTAGTTTGAGTGAAGGAATTCCTTTTATAGCAAAATCCGAAATCGTGAAGAACTCATGAAAGTAAGCTTATTCTCGGATTCCTGAAACTTTAGATTTGCTCTTTCTTTTACTGCAAAGTACAACGTTGTTTTTTTTTTGTTTAAATCTTTCTAGACATGGTAAATATGAAGGACAAAGCAGTTTTAACATAGTTTGAGTGAAGGAATTCATTTTATAGATAAAATCCCAAGAGTCTGCTGAGAAAAGAGAGTGAATGCGAAGTAGACTTTAACACGGCTCTGGGAGCGAGCCGAGTGTGGGCTAACCGGGAGAATTGCTTGAAAGAAACGCGACACCGAATGAGCGGTCAGAACAAAGCCTCAATACGGTGTTCCCGTGGTGTTTTTGTTGCTGCCTTGTCGATTGCACAGGGGCAAGCGTTTCAACCAAGCAACGCTCACCATGGGGAAGGTGGCTATGGCAACTAGCCTGATGCCCTGCTCCCGCAGTGACGGATAATCGTACTCTGGTTTCTCTTCATAACATACAAGTCTTTCGCCTTTTACTAAAGACTTTCGTGGAGAGCAGCACTAATGAGTTGTTTCTATTTTTGGCAGGCTTTACCTTTGCGGGTGAAGCCCTTTCTGTCTGTGCAAAAGAAATCTTCTTACTGTGCAGAGTGACTTCTCTGAGTAGAGTCGCCTTACTTGTTGCGACTGTGCCGATGTTCGAAGCTGGAGTGCAAAGTTGTTGCTTGAATGGTGCTTGCTGGAGCATGCGGGAGTGCAAAGTTATACTATTTAAAAGG
Organism: Leuresthes tenuis; assembly: GCF_036924035.1. NCBI lineage: Eukaryota > Metazoa > Chordata > Actinopteri > Atheriniformes > Atherinopsidae > Leuresthes > Leuresthes tenuis. The sequence continues at coordinate 32,664,979 of NW_027325360.1, forward strand.
GCTGAAGAGTGCTCAGTGCAGCGGGTGGGCGGAGGTGAAACGTGAAACTCTGGCCACCTATGGCCATAAAAAGAACACTGCTACAAGTGCGCATTGTGCCAGCAAGGGCCCTCGGACCTGAAACAGTGGACAGTTATCGCTTCTCGGCCTTTTGGCTAAGATCAAGTGTAGTATCTGTTCTTATCAGTTCAATATGTCCTCTATACGAGGACTACATATTAAACGGATTTTTAAGAATAGGAGTTGAAAAAGAAGCTTGCTCCGTTCACTCCAAGCATCGACCCAGTACTGCAGTGCCGCTGGGAACGGTGCGCTCTTCTCTGCTCTTGTGAAAAAGCAAACAGCGGTGCAGGATGGAAGTTTCAGGGAGCCCAAGATGAAACTTTCTTTTAATCTGCTGAGAAAAGAGAGTGAATGCGAAGTAGACTTTAACACAGCTCTGGGAGCGAGCCGAGTGTGGGCTAACCGGGAGAATTGCTTGAAAGAAACGCGACACCGAATGAGTGGTCAGAACAAAGCCTCAATACGGTGTTCCCGTAGTGTTTTTGGCTGCCTTGTCTTTTGCACAGAGTAAAAGACAAGGCAGCCATCGAATAGGGCCCGATTGTTCCTACTTGGTCAGCCGAGGAGCAAGGGGGGGGAGCAAGCGTCTCAACCAAGCAAATCTCACCAAGTAGGAACAATCGGGCCCTATTCGATGGCTGCAACACCTGAAAGAGATATTGATGCGAGACCCGATCAAAAGCTTTTTCAAAGTCTAAATTTAAGATGACAAGCCGGGTGTTTCTGTCTCTAGCGTAATCAATGATGTCTCGAATCAGTACGAGGCTGTCGGTGAGTTGTCTCTCTGAGATGGCACAAGCCTGGTCTGGGTGAATTACCTCCTCTAAAACAGAGGACATCCGTGTCGTTAAAACCTTGCTAAAAAGTTTACAGTCAAAGTTTAAAAGTGTGATGGGCCTCCAATTCTTTAGGTCAGTCTTATCATTTTTATCAGAAGTGAAGAAATAAATGAATGCCTATCAACAAATGTGGGATCTAAACTCTAGTGCTTCCTCTAAAATAATTTCCTTTCTCAATTTAGAAATGTGTTAGAAAAGGTAAAAATGCCGGTCCATACATAATCAAAATCGGGACAGGTGGTGTTCAGCTGCAAGAAGGTCTAAATGTCCATCAATAATTGCTAGAAAACTTGAAAGAAAATTTTCGAAAATCAAACCACACATGATCATAAGTGGGAGAGGAGGTGTTCAGCTGCAAGAAGATGTGAATATCCACCCATAATTACTGAAAAATGGGTAGGAAAAGATGCGAATGTCCAACCATAAATCATCAAAAGCAGGAGTGGAGTTGTTCAGCTACAAGAAGGTATGAAAGTCCAACCATGGTTTGTAAAAAGCAGGTAAGAGAAGGTTCGAATACCCGAATATATACCATCAAAAGCGGAAGCGGGGGTGTTCGGCTGCAAGAAGGTGTGAACGTCCGACCAAAGTTTGTAAAAAGCAGTTAAGAAAAGGTTTGAATATCCAACCGAACATAATCAAAAGCGGGAGCAGAGCTGTTCGACTGCAAGTAGGTGTGAATGTCAGATCATAATTGCTGAAAAATGTGATAGAAAAGACTAGAATGCCGGACAATACATCATCAAAAGCGGGAGAGGTGGTTTTTCGGCTGGAAGTAGGTGTGAATGTCCAGCCATAATTACTCACAAACGGGGGAAGAAAAGGTAGTATTTCCAGACCACACATAATCAAAACAGGGAATGGAGGTGGTTCAGCTGCAAGGTGTGAATGTCTGACTAAAGTTTGTAAAAACCTTGTAAGACAAGGGGCGAATGCCCGACAATGTATGATCAAAAGAGGGAGCGGAGGTTTTCGGCTGCAAGGTCTGAATGTCCAACCATAATTTGTAAAAATCGGGGAAGAAAAGGCTCGAAAGCCCGACTATACACCATCAAAAGCGGGAGCAGAGGTGTTCAGGTGCAAGAAGGTCTGAATGTACGACCAATAATTACTGAAAAATGGGTAAGAAAAGGTGCGAATTCCAAATCATACATCGTCAAAAGCAGGAGCGGATGTGTTCGGCTACAAGAAGGTTTGAATGTCCAACCATAGTAAGTAATAGGTGGGTAAGAAAAGGCTCGAATGCCCGACTATACACCATCAAAAGCGGAAGCGGAGGTGTTCGGCTGCAAGACGGTGTGAACGTCCGACCAAAGTTTGTAAAAAGCATTAAGAAAATGTTCGAATATCCAACCAAACATAATCAAAAGCGGGAGCAGAGCTGTTCGACTGCAAGTAGGTGTGAATATCAGATCATAATTTGCAAAAAGCTGATGAGAAAGGGTGAGAATGCCCGACTATACACTATCAAATGTGGGAGCGGAGGTGTTCGTCTGTGAGTAGGTGTGAATGTCCGACCATAATTGCTGAAAAATGTGTTAGAAAAGGTAAGAATGCCGGACCATATATCATCAAAAGCGGGAGAGGTTGTGTTCGGCTGCAAAAAGGTGTGAATGTCGAGCCATAATTACTCACAGGTAAGAAAAGGTACTATTGCCAGACCATATATGATCAAAACAGGGAGCGGAGGTGGTTCAGCTGCAAGAAGGTTTGAATGTCCGACTAAAGTTTGTAAAAAGCGGGTAAGACAAGGTGTGAATGCCCGACAATGTATGATCAAAAGAGGAGCGGAGGTTTTCGGCTGCAAGAAGGTCTGAATGTCCACCCATAATTACTGAAAAATGGCGAACTGCGAACAACATTGTATTTTGCAGTAGAAGAAAGAGCAACACTGAAGGATCAGGAATCCGAGAATAAGCTTATTTTCTTATGGGCAAGTGGGAACTGCTTTGTCCTTCATATTTATCAATGTGTAGATGGATTTCAACTTCTTCTACTGCAAAGTCCAATGTTTTTCTTTGTTGAAGTCGATCTAGACATTGATGAATATGGAAGGACAAAGCAGTTTTAACTTGGTTTGAGCAAAGCAATTCATTTTATAGCAAAATCCGAAATCGTGCAGAACTCATGAAAGCAGGCTTATACTCGGATTCCTGAAACTTTAGATTTGCTCTTTCTTTTACTGCAAAGTACAACGTTGTTTTTTTGTTTAAATATTTCTAGACATGGTAAATATGAAGGACAAATCAGTTTTAACATAGTTTGAGTGCAGTAATGCATTTTATAAGCAAAATCCCAAATCATGCAGAACTCACAAAATGCTTTTTCTCGCTTTTCACTGCTTTTTACAAACTTTGGTCGGACGTTCACACCTTCTTGCATCCAAACACCTCCGCTTCCGCTTTTGATGATGTATATTCGGGCATTCGAACCTTTCTTTACCCGCTTTTTACAAACCATTGTCGGACTTTCACACCTTCTTGCAGCCGAACACCACCTCTCCCGCTTTTGATGATGTATGGTCCAGTATTCTTACCTTTTCTAACACATTTTTCAGCAATTATGGTCGGACATTCACACCTACTCACAGCTGGACACATCCGCTCCCGCTTTTGATCATACAATGTCGGGACATCGCTCCTTGTCTTACCAGCTTTTTACAAACTTTAGTCGAACATTCACACCTTCTTGCAGCTGAACACCTCCGCTCCCGCTTTTGATGATGTATAGTCGGGCTTTCGAGCCTTTTCTTACCTGCTTTTAACAAACCAAGGTCGGACTTTCACACCTTCTCTTAGCTGAACAACTCCGCTCCCTCTTTTGATTGTGTACAGTCGGGTGATTTAACCTTTTCTTACCCGCTTTTTACCATCTATGGTCGGACATTCACACCGTCTTACAGCGGAACACCTCCGCTCCCTCTTTTGATGATGTATGGTTAGGCATTCGCACCTTTTCTTACCCATTTTTCAGTAATTATGGGTAGACATTCACACCTTCTTGCAGCTGAACACCTCCTCTCCTGCTTATGATCATGTGCAGTTTGATATTCGAAAATTTTCTTTCATGTTTTCTAGCAATTATTGATGGGCATTCAGACCGTCTTGAAGCTGAACACCTCCGCTCCCACTTTTGATGGTGTATAGTCGGGCTTTCGAGCCTTTTCTTCCCCGGTTTTTACAAATTATGGTTGGACATTCAGACCTTCTTGCAGCCGAAAACCTCCACTCCCTCTTTTGATCATACATTGTCGGGCATTCGCACCTTTTCTTACCCGCTTTTTACAAACCATGGTCGGACTTTCACACCTTCTTGTAGCCGAACAACTCCGCTCCCGCTATTGATTGTGTACAGTCGGGTATTTTAACCTTTTCTTACCCGCTTTTTACCAACTATTGTTGGACATTCACACCGTCTTACAGCGGAACACCTCCGCTCCCTCTTTTGATGGTGTATGTTCGGGCACTCGAACCTTTTCTTACCCGCTTTTTACAAACTATGGTCAGACATTCAAACCTTCTTGTAGCCGAACACATCCACTCCTGCTTTTGATGATGGGTATTCAAACCTACTTGTTGCCCGCTTTTCATTAATTATGGGTGGACATACACACCTTGTCGCAGCCAAACACCTCCGCTCCCTGTTTTGATCATGTATGATTGGACATTCGCACCTTTTCTCACCCGCTTTTTACTATGGTCGGCCATTCAAAGCTTCCTCTCCACCATACTTGTATGGTGGGATATTCACACCCACTTGCATCCGAAGACCTCCGCCCCCACTTTTGTTGATATTTAGTCGGTCATTCGCAGCTTACCCGCTTTTGGCAAACTATGGCCTTCTTGCAGCCAAACACCTCTGATCTCGTTTTTGATGATGTAAGGTTGGGCATTCACACCTTGCTTCACCTGCTTTTCACCAAATATAATCGAACAGTCACACCTTCTTGCAGCCGAACACTTCTGCTCCACCTTTTAGTGTTCTATTGGGTATTCACACCTTTTTTTTCACCGCATTTTATTGATTATGGTTGGAAATTCTCACCCACTCTTATCCGAAGACCTCTCCTCCTGCTTTTGTTAATATATAGTCGGGCATTCGCACCTTGTCTTACCCGCTTTTTACAAACTATAGTCGGACATTCACACCGTCTTACAGCGGAACACCTCCGCTCCCTCTTTTGATGATGTATGGTTAGGCATTCGCACCTTTTCTTACCCATTTTTCAGTAATTATGGGTAGACATTCACACCTTCTTGCAGCTGAACACCTCCTCTCCTGCTTATGATCATGTGCAGTTTGATATTCGACAATTTTCTTTCATGTTTTCTAGCAATTATTGATGGACATTCAGACCGTCTTGAAGCTGAACACCTCCGCTCCCACTTTTGATGGTGTATAGTTGGGCTTTCGAGCCTTTTCTTCCCCGGTTTTTACAAATTATGGTTGGACATTCAGACCTTCTTGCAGCCGAAAACCTCCACTCCCTCTTTTGATCATACATTGTCAGGCATTCGCACCTTTTCTTACCCGCTTTTTACAAACCATGGTCGGACTTTCACACCTTCTTGTAGCCGAACAACTCCGCTCCCGCTATTGATTGTGTACAGTCGGGTATTTTAACCTTTTCTTACCCGCTTTTTACCAACTATTGTTGGACATTCACACCGTCTTACAGCGGAACACCTCCGCTCCCTCTTTTGATGGTGTATGTTCGGGCACTCGAACCTTTTCTTACCCGCTTTTTACAAACTATGGTCAGACATTCAAACCTTCTTGTAGCCGAACACATCCACTCCTGCTTTTGATGATGGGTATTCAAACCTACTTGTTGCCCGCTTTTCATTAATTATGGGTGGACATACACACCTTGTCGCAGCCAAACACCTCCGCTCCCTGTTTTGATCATGTATGATTGGACATTCGCACCTTTTCTCACCCGCTTTTTACTATGGTCGGCCATTCACAGCTTCCTCTCCACCATACTTGTATGGTGGGATATTCACACCCACTTGCATCCGAAGACCTCCGCCCCCACTTTTGTTGATATTTAGTCGGTCATTCGCAGCTTACCCGCTTTTGGCAAACTATGGCCTTCTTGCAGCCAAACACCTCTGATCTCGTTTTTGATGATGTAAGGTTGGGCATTCAGACCTTGCTTCACCTGCTTTTCACCAAATATAATCGAACAGTCACACCTTCTTGCAGCCGAATACTTCTGCTCCACCTTTTAGTGTTCTATTGGGTATTCACACCTTTTTTTTCACCGCATTTTATTGATTATGGTTGGAAATTCTCACCCACTCTTATCCGAAGACCTCTCCTCCTGCTTTTGTTAATATATAGTCGGGCATTCGCACCTTGTCTTACCCGCTTTTTACAAACTATAGTCGGACATTCACACCGTCTTACAGCGGAACACCTCCGCTCCCTCTTTTGATGATGTATGGTTAGGCATTCGCACCTTTTCTTACCCATTTTTCAGTAATTATGGGTAGACATTCACACCTTCTTGCAGCTGAACACCTCCTCTCCTGCTTATGATCATGTGCAGTTTGATATTCGAAAATTTTCTTTCATGTTTTCTAGCAATTATTGATGGACATTCAGACCGTCTTGAAGCTGAACACCTCCGCTCCCACTTTTGATGGTGTATAGTCGGGCTTTCGAGCCTTTTCTTCCCCGGTTTTTACAAATTATGGTTGGACATTCAGACCTTCTTGCAGCCGAAAACCTCCACTCCCTCTTTTGATCATACATTGTCGGGCATTCACACCTTTTCTTACCCGCTTTTTACAAACCATGGTCGGACTTTCACACCTTCTTGTAGCCGAACAACTCCGCTCCCGCTATTGATTGTGTACAGTCGGGTATTTTAACCTTTTCTTACCCGCTTTTTACCAACTATTGTTGGACATTCACACCGTCTTACAGCGGAACACCTCCGCTCCCTCTTTTGATGGTGTATGTTCGGGCACTCGAACCTTTTCTTACCCGCTTTTTACAAACTATGGTCAGACATTCAAACCTTCTTGTAGCCGAACACATCCACTCCTGCTTTTGATGATGGGTATTCAAACCTACTTGTTGCCCGCTTTTCATTAATTATGGGTGGACATACACACCTTGTCGCAGCCAAACACCTCCGCTCCCTGTTTTGATCATGTATGATTGGACATTCGCACCTTTTCTCACCCGCTTTTTACTATGGTCGGCCATTCACAGCTTCCTCTCCACCATACTTGTATGGTGGGATATTCACACCCACTTGCATCCGAAGACCTCCGCCCCCACTTTTGTTGATATTTAGTCGGTCATTCGCAGCTTACCCGCTTTTGGCAAACTATGGCCTTCTTGCAGCCAAACACCTCTGATCTCGTTTTTGATGATGTAAGGTTGGGCATTCAGACCTTGCTTCACCTGCTTTTCACCAAATATAATCGAACAGTCACACCTTCTTGCAGCCGAACACTTCTGCTCCACCTTTTAGTGTTCTATTGGGTATTCACACCTTTTTTTTCACCGCATTTTATTGATTATGGTTGGAAATTCTCACCCACTCTTATCCGAAGACTTCTCCTCCTGCTTTTGTTAATATATAGTCGGGCATTCGCACCTTGTCTTACCCGCTTTTTACAAACTATAGTAGAACAGTCACACCTTTTTGCAGCCGAACACCACCTCTACCGCTTTTGATGATGTATGGTCCAGCATTCTTACCTTTTCTAACACATTCTTCAGCAATTATGGTCGGACATTCACACCTACTCAGAGCCGAACACCTCCGCTCCCGCATTTGATGGTCTATAGTCGGGCATTCTACAGCGGAAAAGACTCATTCTTATGTTTGGTTAGATATTCGAACCTTTTCTTAACTGCTTTTTACAAACTTTGGTCGGACGTTCACAATATCTTGCAGCCGAACACCTCCGCTTCCGCTTTTGATGGTGTATATTCGGGCATACGAACCTTTTCTTACCCGCTTTTTACAAACCAAGGTCGGACTTTCACACCTTCTCTTACCTGAACAACTCCGCTCCCTCTTTTGATTGTGTACAGTCGGGTAATTTAACCTTTTCTTACCCGCTTTTTACCAACTATTGTTGGACATTCACACCGTCTTACAGCGGAACACCTCCGCTCCCTTTTTTGATGGTGTATGTTCGGGCACTCGAACCTTTTCTTACCCGCTTTTTACAAACTATGGTCAGACATTCAAACCTTCTTGTAGCCGAACACATCCACTCCTGCTTTTGATGATGGGTATTCAAACCTACTTGTTGCCCGCTTTTCATTAATTATGGGTGGACATACACACCTTGTCGCAGCCAAACACCTCCGCTTCCTGTTTTGATCATGTATGATTGGACATTCGCACCTTTTCTCACCCGCTTTTTACCATGGTCGGCCATTCACAGTTTCCTCTCCACCATACTTGTATGGTGGGATATTCACACCCACTTGCATCCGAAGACCTCCGCCCCCACTTTTGTTGATATTTAGTCGGTCATTCGCAGCTTACCCGCTTTTGGCAAACTATGGCCTTCTTGCAGCCAAACACCTCTGATCTCGTTTTTGATGATGTAAGGTTGGGCATTCAGACCTTGCTTCACCTGCTTTTCACCAAATATAGTCGAACAGTCACACCTTCTTGCAGCCGAACACTTCTGCTCCACCTTTTAGTGTTCTATTGGGTATTCACACCTTTTTTTTCACCGCATTTTATTGATTATGGTTGGAAATTCTCACCCACTCTTATCCGAAGACCTCTCCTCCTGCTTTTGTTAATATATAGTCGGGCATTCAAACCTTTTCTTACCCGCTTTTTACAAATTATGGTCGAACATTCACACCTACTTGCAGCCGAACACCTCCGCTCCCGCTTTTGATGGTGTATAGTCGGGCTTTCGAGCCTTTTCTTCCCCGGTTTTTACAAATTATGGTTGTACATTCAGACCTTGCAGCCGAAAACCTCCGCTCCCTCATTTGATCATACATTGTTGGGCATTCGCACCTTGTCTTACCCGCTTTTTACAAACTATAGTCGAACAGTCACACCTTTTTGCAGCCGAACACCACCTCTACCGCTTTTGATGACGTATGGTCCAGCATTCTTACCTTTTCTAACACATTCTTCAGCAATTATGGTCGGACATTCACACTTACTCAGAGCCGAACACCTCCGCTCCCGCATTTGATGGTCTATAGTCGGGCATTCTACAGCGGAAAAGACTCATTCTTATGTTTGGTTAGATATTCGAACCTTTTCTTAACTGCTTTTTACAAACTTTGGTCGGACGTTCAAAATATCTTGCAGCTGAACACCTCCGCTTCCGCTTTTGATGGTGTATATTCGGGCATACGAACCTTTTCTTACCCACTTTTTACAAACCAAGGTCGGACTTTCACACCTTCTCTTAGCTGAACAACTCCGCTCCCTCTTTTGATTGTGTACAGTCGGGTAATTTAACCTTTTCTTACCCGTTTTTTACCATCTATGGTCGGACATTCACACCGTCTTACAGCGGAACACCTCCGCTCCCTCTTTTGATGATGTATGGTTAGGCATTCGCACCTTTTGTTACCCATTTTTCAGTAATTATGGGTAGACATTCACACCTTCTTGCAGCTGAACACCTCCTCTCCTGCTTATGATCATGTGCAGTTTGATATTCGAAAATTTTCTTTCATGTTTTCTAGCAATTATTGATGGACATTCAGACCGTCTTGAAGCTGAACACCTCCGCTCCCACTTTTGATGGTGTATAGTCGGGCTTTCGAGCCTTTTCTTCCCCGGTTTTTACAAATTATGGTTGGACATTCAGACCTTCTTGCAGCCGAAAACCTCCACTCCCTCTTTTGATCATACATTGTCGGGCATTCGCACCTTTTCTTACCCGCTTTTTACAAACCATGGTCGGACTTTCACACCTTCTTGTAGCCGAACAACTCCGCTCCCGCTATTGATTGTGTACAGTCGGGTATTTTAACCTTTTCTTACCCGCTTTTTACCAACTATTGTTGGACATTCACACCGTCTTACAGCGGAACACCTCCGCTCCCTCTTTTGATGGTGTATGTTCGGGCACTCGAACCTTTCCTTACCCGCTTTTTACAAACTATGGTCAGACATTCAAACCTTCTTGTAGCCGAACACATCCACTCCTGCTTTTGATGATGGGTATTCAAACCTACTTGTTGCCCGCTTTTCATTAATTATGGGTGGACATACACACCTTGTCGCAGCCAAACACCTCCGCTCCCTGTTTTGATCATGTATGATTGGACATTCGCACCTTTTGTCACCCGCTTTTTACTATGGTCGGCCATTCACAGCTTCCTCTCCACCATACTTGTATGGTGGGATATTCACACCCACTTGCATCCGAAGACCTCCGCCCCCACTTTTGTTGATATTTAGTCGGTCATTCGCAGCTTACCCGCTTTTGGCAAACTATGGCCTTCTTGCAGCCAAACACCTCTGATCTCGTTTTTGATGATGTAAGGTTGGGCATTCAGACCTTGCTTCACCTGCTTTTCACCAAATATAGTCGAACAGTCACACCTTCTTGCAGCCGAACACTTCTGCTCCACCTTTTAGTGTTCTATTGGGTATTCACACCTTTTTTTTCACCGCATTTTATTGATTATGGTTGGAAATTCTCACCCACTCTTATCCGAAGACCTCTCCTCCTGCTTTTGTTAATATATAGTCGGGCATTCGCACCTTGTCTTACCCGCTTTTTACAAACTATAGTCGAACAGTCACACCTTCTTGCAGCCGAACACTTCTGCTCCACCTTTTAGTGTTCTATTGGGTATTCACACCTTTTTTTTCACCGCATTTTAGTGATTATGGTTGGAAATTCTCACCCACTCTTATCCGAAGACCTCTCCTCCTGCTTTTGTTAATATATAGTCGGGCATTCAAACCTTTTCTTACCCGCTTTTTACAAATTATGGTCGAACATTCACACCTACTTGCAGCCGAACACCTCCGCTCCCGCTTTTGATTGTGTATAGTCGGGCTTTCGAGCCTTTTCTTCCCCGGTTTTTACAAATTATGGTTGTACATTCAGACCTTGCAGCCGAAAACCTCCGCTCCCTCATTTGATCATACATTGTTGGGCATTCGCACCTTGTCTTACCCGCTTTTTACAAACTATAGTCGAACAGTCATACCTTTTTGCAGCCGAACACCACCTCTACCGCTTTTGATGATGTATGGTCCAGCATTCTTACCTTTTCTAACACATTCTTCAGCAATTATGGTCGGACATTCACACCTACTCAGAGCCGAACACCTCCGCTCCCGCATTTGATGGTCTATAGTCGGGCATTCTACAGCGGAAAAGACTCATTCTTATGTTTGGTTAGATATTCGAACCTTTTCTTAACTGCTTTTTACAAACTTTGGTCGGACGTTCACAATATCTTGCAGCCGAACACCTCCGCTTCCGCTTTTGATGGTGTATATTCGGGCATACGAACCTTTTCTTACCCGCTTTTTACAAACCAAGGTCGGACTTTCACACCTTCTCTTAGCTGAACAACTCCGCTCCCTCTTTTGATTGTGTACAGTCGGGTAATTTAACCTTTTCTTATCCGCTTTTTACCATCTATGGTCGGACATTCACACTGTCTTACAGCGGAACACCTCCGCTCCCTCTTTTGATGATGTATGGTTAGGCATTCGCACCTTTTCTTACCCATTTTTCAGTAATTATGGGTAGATATTCACACCTTCTTGCAGCTGAACACCTCCTCTCCTGCTTATGATCATATGCAGTTTGATATTCGAAAATTTTCTTTCATGTTTTCTAGCAATTATTGATGGACATTCAGACCGTCTTGAAGCTGAACACCTCCGCTCCCACTTTTGATGGTGTATAGTCGGGCTTTCGAGCCTTTTCTTCCCCGGTTTTTACAAATTATGGTTGGACATTCAGACCTTCTTGCAGCCGAAAACCTCCACTCCCTCTTTTGATCATACATTGTCGGGCATTCGCACCTTTTCTTACCCGCTTTTTACAAACCATGGTCGGACTTTCACACCTTCTTGTAGCCGAACAACTCCGGTCCCGCTATTGATTGTGTACAGTCGGGTATTTTAACCTTTTCTTACCCGCTTTTTACCAACTATTGTTGGACATTCACACCGTCTTACAGCGGAACACCTCCGCTCCCTCTTTTGATGGTGTATGTTCGGGCACTCGAACCTTTTCTTACCCGCTTTTTACAAACTATGGTCAGACATTCAAACCTTCTTGTAGCCGAACACATCCACTCCTGCTTTTGATGATGGGTATTCAAACCTACTTGTTGCCCGCTTTTCATTAATTATGGGTGGACATACACACCTTGTCGCAGCCAAACACCTCCGCTCCCTGTTTTGATCATGTATGATTGGACATTCGCACCTTTTCTCACCCGCTTTTTACTATAGTCGGCCATTCACAGCTTCCTCTCCACCATACTTGTATGGTGGGATATTCACACCCACTTGCATCCGAAGACCTCCGCCCCCACTTTTGTTGATATTTAGTCGGTCATTCGCAGCTTACCCGCTTTTGGCAAACTATGGCCTTCTTGCAGCCAAACACCTCTGATCTCGTTTTTGATGATGTAAGGTTGGGCATTCAGACCTTGCTTCACCTGCTTTTCACCAAATATAGTCGAACAGTCACACCTTCTTGCAGCCGAACACTTCTGCTCCACCTTTTAGTGTTCTATTGGGTATTCACACCTTTTTTTTCACCGCATTTTATTGAATATGGTTGGAAATTCTCACCCACTCTTATCCGAAGACCTCTCCTCCTGCTTTTGTTAATATATAGTCGGGCATTCAAACCTTTTCTTACCCGCTTTTTACAAATTATGGTCGAACATTCACACCTACTTGCAGCCGAACACCTCCGCTCCCGCTTTTGATGGTGTATAGTCGGGCTTTCGAGCCTTTTCTTCCCCGGTTTTTACAAATTATGGTTGTACATTCAGACCTTGCAGCCGAAAACCTCCGCTCCCTCATTTGATCATACATTGTCAGGCATTCGCACCTTGTCTTACCCGCTTTTTATAAACTTTAGTCAGACATTCACAACTTGCAGCTGAACCACCTCCGCTCCCTGTTTTGATAATGTATGGTCTGGCAATACTACCTTTTCTTACCGGTTTGTGAGTAATTATGGCTGGACATTCACACCTACTTGCAGCCGAACACCACTTTTCCCGCTTTTGATGATGTTTGGTCCGGCATTCTAGTCTTTTTTAACACATTTTTCAGCAATTATGGTTTGACATTCACACCTACTCACAGCCGAACACTTCCGCTCCCGCATTTGATGGTGTATAGTCGGGCATTCTCACCTTTTCTCATCAGCTTTTTGCAAATTATGATCTGACATTCACACCTACTTGCAGTCGAACAGCTCTGCTCCCGCTTTTGATTATGTTTGGTTGAATATTCGAAACTTTTCTTCACTGCTTTTTACAAACTTTGTTCGGACGTTCACACCTTCTTGCAGCCGAACACCTCCGCTTCCGCTTTTGATGGTATATATTCGGGCATTCGAACCTTTTCTTACCCGCTTTTTACAAACCATGGTCGGACTTTCACACCTTCTTGTAGCTGAACAACTCCGCTCCCGCTATTGATTGTGTACAGTCGGGTATTTTAACCTTTTCTTACCCGCTTTTTACCAACTATTGTTGGACATTCACACTGTCTTACAGCGGAACACCTCCGCTCCCTCTTTTGATGGTGTATGTTCGGGCATTCGAACCTTTTCTTACCCGCATTTTACGAACTATGGTCGGACATTCAAACCTTCTTTTAGCCGAACACATCCACTCCTGCTTTTGATGATGTATGGTTGAGCATTCGCACCTTTTCTTACCCATTTTTTACAAACTATGGTCGGACATTCACACCTTCTTGCAGCTGAACACCTCCTCTCCCGCTTATGATGATGTGTGGTTTGATATTCGAAAATTTTCTTTCATGTTTTCTAGCAATTATTGATGGACATTCAGACCTTCTTGCAGCTGAACACCTCCGCTCCCGCTTTTGATGATGTATAGTCGGTCTTTCGAGCCTTTTCTTCCCCGGTTTTTACAAAATTATTGTTGGACATTCAGACCTTCTTGCAGCCGAAAACCTCCGCTCCCTCTTTTGATCATACATTGTCGGGCATTCGCACCTTCTCTTACCCGCTTTTTACAAACCAGGGTCGGACTTTCACACCTTTTAGTAGCCGAACAACTCCGCTCCCGCTATTGATTGTGTACAGTCGGGTATTTTAACCTTTTCTTACCCGCTTTTTACCAACTATTGTTGGACATTCACACTGTCTTACAGCGGAACACCTCCGCTCCCTCTTTTGATGGTGTATGTTCGGGCATTCGAACCTTTTCTTACCCGCATTTTACGAACTATGGTCGGACATTCAAACCTTCTTTTAGCCGAACACATCCACTCCTGCTTTTGATGATGTATGGTTGAGCATTCGCACCTTTTCTTACCCATTTTTTACAAACTATGGTCGGACATTCACACCTTCTTGCAGCTGAACACCTCCTCTCCCGCTTATGATGATGTGTGGTTTGATATTCGAAAATTTTCTTTCATGTTTTCTAGCAATTATTGATGGACATTCAGACCTTCTTGCAGCTGAACACCTCCGCTCCCGCTTTTGATGATGTATAGTCGGGCTTTCGAGCCTTTTCTTCCCCGGTTTTTACAAAATTATTGTTGGACATTCAGACCTTCTTGCAGCCGAAAACCTCCGCTCCCTCTTTTGATCATACATTGTCGGGCATTCGCACCTTCTCTTACCCGCTTTTTACAAACCAGGGTCGGACTTTCACACCTTTCAGTAGCCGAACAACTCCGCTCCCGCTATTGATTGTGTACAGTCGGGTATTTTCACCTTTTCTTACCCGCTTTTTACAAACTATGGTCAGACATTCACACCTTCTTACAGTGGAACACCTCCGCTCCCTCTTTTGATGGTGTATGTTCGGGCATTCGAACCTTTTCTTACCCGCTTTTTACAAACTATGGTCGGACATTAAAACCTTCTTGTAGCCGAACACATCCACTCCTGCTTTTGGTAATGTATGGTTGGGCATTCGTACCTTTTCTTACCCATTTTGCAGTAATAATTGGTGGACATTCACACCTTTTTGCATTTTAACACCTCCTCTCCCGCTTATGATCATGTGCGGTTTGATATTCGAAAATTCTCTTCCGTGTTTTCTAGCAATTATTGATGGACATTCAGACCTTGCAGCTGAACACCTCCGCTCCAGCTGTTGATGGTGTATAGTCGGGCTTTCGAGCCTTTTCTTCCCCGATTTTTACAAATTATGGATGGACATTCAGACCTTCTTTCAGCCGAAAACCTCCGCTCCCTCTTTTGATCATACATTGTCGGGCATTCGCACCTTTTCTTACCCGCTTTTTACAATTCATGGTCGGACTTTCACACCTTTTAGTAGCCGAACAACTCCGCTCCCGCTATTGATTGTGTACAGTCGGGTATTTTAACCTTTTCTTACCTGCTTTTTGCCAATTATGGTTGGACATTCACACCTTCTTACAGCGGAACACCTCCGCTCCCTCCTTTGATGGTGTATGTTCGGGCATTCGAACCTTTTCTTACCCGCTTTTTACAAACTATGGTCAGACATTCAAACCTTCTTGTAGCCGAACACATCCACTCCTGCTTTTGATGATGGGTATTCAAACCTACTTGTTGCCCGCTTTTCATTAACTATGGGTGGACATGCACACCTTGTCGCAGCCAAACACCTCCGCTCCCTGTTAGGATCATTTATGGTTGGGCATTCGTACCTTTTCTTACCCATTTTGCAGTAATTATGGGTGGACATTCACACCTTCTTGCATTTGAACACCTCCTCTCCCGCTTATGATCATGTGCGGTTTGATATTCGAAAATTCTCTTCCATGTTTTCTAGCAATTATTGATGGACATTCAGACCTTCTTGCAGCTGAACACCTCCGCTCCAGCTGTTGATGGTGTATAGTCGGGCTTTCGAGCCTTTTCTTCCCAGATTTTTACAAAATATGGATGGACATTCAGACCTTGTTTCAGCCGAAAACCTCCGCTCCCTCTTTTGATCATACATTGTCGGGCATTCGCACCTTTTCTTACCCGCTTTTTACAAACCATGGTCGGACTTTCACACCTTTTAGTAGCGGAACAACTCTGCTCCCGCTATTGATTGTGTACAATCGGGTATTTTAACCTTTTCTTACCTGCTTTTTGCCAACTATGGTCGGACATTCACACCTTCTTACAGCGGAACACCTCCGCTCCCTCCTTTGATGGTGTATGTTCGGGCATTCGAACCTTTTCTTACCCGCTTTTTACAAACTATGGTCAGACATTCACACCTTCTTGTAGCCGAACACTTCCGCTCTACCTTTTAGTGTTCTATGGGGTATTCACACCTTTTTTTTCACCGCATTTTATAGATTATGGTTGTAAATTCTTACCCACTCTTATCCGAAGACCTCTCCTCCTGCTTTGGTTAATATATAGTCGGGCATTCGAACCTTTTCTTACCCGCTTTTTACAAATTATGGTCGAACATTCACACCTACTTGCAGCCGAACACCTCCGCTCCCGCTTTTGATGGTGTATAGTCGGGCTTTCGAGCCTTTTCTTCCCCGGTTTTTACAAATTATGGTTGGACATTCAGACCTTGCAGCCGAAAACCTCCGCTCCCTCTTTTGATCATACATTGTCAGGCATTCGCACCTTGTCTTACCCGCTTTTTATAAACTTTAGTCAGACATTCACAACTTGCAGCTGAACCACCTCCGCTCCCTGTTTTGATAATGTATGGTCTGGCAATACTACCTTTTCTTACCGGTTTGTGAGTAATTATGGCTGGACATTCACACCTACTTGCAGCCGAACACCACTTTTCCCGCTTTTGATGATGTTTGGTCCGGCATTCTAGTCTTTTTTAACACATTTTTCAGCAATTATGGTTTGACATTCACACCTACTCACAGCCGAACACTTCCGCTCCCGCATTTGATGGTGTATAGTCGGGCATTCTCACCTTTTCTCATCAGCTTTTTGCAAATTATGATCTGACATTCACACCTACTTGCAGTCGAACAGCTCTGCTCCCGCTTTTGATTATGTTTGGTTGAATATTCGAAACTTTTCTTCACTGCTTTTTACAAACTTTGTTCGGACGTTCACACCTTCTTGCAGCCGAACACCTCCGCTTCCGCTTTTGATGGTATATATTCGGGCATTCGAACCTTTTCTTACCCGCTTTTTACAAACCATGGTCGGACTTTCACACCTTCTTGTAGCTGAACAACTCCGCTCCCGCTATTGATTGTGTACAGTCGGGTATTTTAACCTTTTCTTACCCGCTTTTTACCAACTATTGTTGGACATTCACACTGTCTTACAGCGGAACACCTCCGCTCCCTCTTTTGATGGTGTATGTTCGGGCATTCGAACCTTTTCTTACCCGCATTTTACGAACTATGGTCGGACATTCAAACCTTCTTTTAGCCGAACACATCCACTCCTGCTTTTGATGATGTATGGTTGAGCATTCGCACCTTTTCTTACCCATTTTTTACAAACTATGGTCGGACATTCACACCTTCTTGCAGCTGAACACCTCCTCTCCCGCTTATGATGATGTGTGGTTTGATATTCGAAAATTTTCTTTCATGTTTTCTAGCAATTATTGATGGACATTCAGACCTTCTTGCAGCTGAACACCTCCGCTCCCGCTTTTGATGATGTATAGTCGGTCTTTCGAGCCTTTTCTTCCCCGGTTTTTACAAAATTATTGTTGGACATTCAGACCTTCTTGCAGCCGAAAACCTCCGCTCCCTCTTTTGATCATACATTGTCGGGCATTCGCACCTTCTCTTACCCGCTTTTTACAAACCAGGGTCGGACTTTCACACCTTTTAGTAGCCGAACAACTCCGCTCCCGCTATTGATTGTGTACAGTCGGGTATTTTAACCTTTTCTTACCCGCTTTTTACCAACTATTGTTGGACATTCACACTGTCTTACAGCGGAACACCTCCGCTCCCTCTTTTGATGGTGTATGTTCGGGCATTCGAACCTTTTCTTACCCGCATTTTACGAACTATGGTCGGACATTCAAACCTTCTTTTAGCCGAACACATCCACTCCTGCTTTTGATGATGTATGGTTGAGCATTCGCACCTTTTCTTACCCATTTTTTACAAACTATGGTCGGACATTCACACCTTCTTGCAGCTGAACACCTCCTCTCCCGCTTATGATGATGTGTGGTTTGATATTCGAAAATTTTCTTTCATGTTTTCTAGCAATTATTGATGGACATTCAGACCTTCTTGCAGCTGAACACCTCCGCTCCCGCTTTTGATGATGTATAGTCGGGCTTTCGAGCCTTTTCTTCCCCGGTTTTTACAAAATTATTGTTGGACATTCAGACCTTCTTGCAGCCGAAAACCTCCGCTCCCTCTTTTGATCATACATTGTCGGGCATTCGCACCTTCTCTTACCCGCTTTTTACAAACCAGGGTCGGACTTTCACACCTTTCAGTAGCCGAACAACTCCGCTCCCGCTATTGATTGTGTACAGTCGGGTATTTTCACCTTTTCTTACCCGCTTTTTACAAACTATGGTCAGACATTCACACCTTCTTACAGTGGAACACCTCCGCTCCCTCTTTTGATGGTGTATGTTCGGGCATTCGAACCTTTTCTTACCCGCTTTTTACAAACTATGGTCGGACATTAAAACCTTCTTGTAGCCGAACACATCCACTCCTGCTTTTGGTAATGTATGGTTGGGCATTCGTACCTTTTCTTACCCATTTTGCAGTAATAATTGGTGGACATTCACACCTTTTTGCATTTTAACACCTCCTCTCCCGCTTATGATCATGTGCGGTTTGATATTCGAAAATTCTCTTCCGTGTTTTCTAGCAATTATTGATGGACATTCAGACCTTGCAGCTGAACACCTCCGCTCCAGCTGTTGATGGTGTATAGTCGGGCTTTCGAGCCTTTTCTTCCCCGATTTTTACAAATTATGGATGGACATTCAGACCTTCTTTCAGCCGAAAACCTCCGCTCCCTCTTTTGATCATACATTGTCGGGCATTCGCACCTTTTCTTACCCGCTTTTTACAATTCATGGTCGGACTTTCACACCTTTTAGTAGCCGAACAACTCTGCTCCCGCTATTGATTGTGTACAGTCGGGTATTTTAACCTTTTCTTACCTGCTTTTTGCCAATTATGGTTGGACATTCACACCTTCTTACAGCGGAACACCTCCGCTCCCTCCTTTGATGGTGTATGTTCGGGCATTCGAACCTTTTCTTACCCGCTTTTTACAAACTATGGTCAGACATTCAAACCTTCTTGTAGCCGAACACATCCACTCCTGCTTTTGATGATGGGTATTCAAACCTACTTGTTGCCCGCTTTTCATTAACTATGGGTGGACATGCACACCTTGTCGCAGCCAAACACCTCCGCTCCCTGTTAGGATCATTTATGGTTGGGCATTCGTACCTTTTCTTACCCATTTTGCAGTAATTATGGGTGGACATTCACACCTTCTTGCATTTGAACACCTCCTCTCCCGCTTATGATCATGTGCGGTTTGATATTCGAAAATTCTCTTCCATGTTTTCTAGCAATTATTGATGGACATTCAGACCTTCTTGCAGCTGAACACCTCCGCTCCAGCTGTTGATGGTGTATAGTCGGGCTTTCGAGCCTTTTCTTCCCAGATTTTTACAAAATATGGATGGACATTCAGACCTTGTTTCAGCCGAAAACCTCCGCTCCCTCTTTTGATCATACATTGTCGGGCATTCGCACCTTTTCTTACCCGCTTTTTACAAACCATGGTCGGACTTTCAAACCTTTTAGTAGCGGAACAACTCTGCTCCCGCTATTGATTGTGTACAATCGGGTATTTTAACCTTTTCTTACCTGCTTTTTGCCAACTATGGTCGGACATTCACACCTTCTTACAGCGGAACACCTCCGCTCCCTCCTTTGATGGTGTATGTTCGGGCATTCGAACCTTTTCTTACCCGCTTTTTACAAACTATGGTCAGACATTCACACCTTCTTGTAGCCGAACACTTCCGCTCTACCTTTTAGTGTTCTATGGGGTATTCACACCTTTTTTTTCACCGCATTTTATAGATTATGGTTGTAAATTCTCACCCACTCTTATCCGAAGACCTCTCCTCCTGCTTTGGTTAATATATAGTCGGGCATTCGAACCTTTTCTTACCCGCTTTTTACAAATTATGGTCGAACATTCACACCTACTTGCAGCCGAACACCTCCGCTCCCGCATTTGATGGTCTATAGTCGGGCATTCTACAGCGGAAAAGACTCATTCTTATGTTTGGTTAGATATTCGAACCTTTTCTTAACTGCTTTTTACAAACTTTGGTCGGACGTTCACAATATCTTGCAGCCGAACACCTCCGCTTCCGCTTTTGATGGTGTATATTCGGGCATACGAACCTTTTCTTACCCGCTTTTTACAAACCAAGGTCGGACTTTCACACCTTCTCTTAGCTGAACAACTCCGCTCCCTCTTTTGATTGTGTACAGTCGGGTAATTTAACCTTTTCTTATCCGCTTTTTACCATCTATGGTCGGACATTCACACTGTCTTACAGCGGAACACCTCCGCTCCCTCTTTTGATGATGTATGGTTAGGCATTCGCACCTTTTCTTACCCATTTTTCAGTAATTATGGGTAGATATTCACACCTTCTTGCAGCTGAACACCTCCTCTCCTGCTTATGATCATATGCAGTTTGATATTCGAAAATTTTCTTTCATGTTTTCTAGCAATTATTGATGGACATTCAGACCGTCTTGAAGCTGAACACCTCCGCTCCCACTTTTGATGGTGTATAGTCGGGCTTTCGAGCCTTTTCTTCCCCGGTTTTTACAAATTATGGTTGGACATTCAGACCTTCTTGCAGCCGAAAACCTCCACTCCCTCTTTTGATCATACATTGTCGGGCATTCGCACCTTTTCTTACCCGCTTTTTACAAACCATGGTCGGACTTTCACACCTTCTTGTAGCCGAACAACTCCGGTCCCGCTATTGATTGTGTACAGTCGGGTATTTTAACCTTTTCTTACCCGCTTTTTACCAACTATTGTTGGACATTCACACCGTCTTACAGCGGAACACCTCCGCTCCCTCTTTTGATGGTGTATGTTCGGGCACTCGAACCTTTTCTTACCCGCTTTTTACAAACTATGGTCAGACATTCAAACCTTCTTGTAGCCGAACACATCCACTCCTGCTTTTGATGATGGGTATTCAAACCTACTTGTTGCCCGCTTTTCATTAATTATGGGTGGACATACACACCTTGTCGCAGCCAAACACCTCCGCTCCCTGTTTTGATCATGTATGATTGGACATTCGCACCTTTTCTCACCCGCTTTTTACTATAGTCGGCCATTCACAGCTTCCTCTCCACCATACTTGTATGGTGGGATATTCACACCCACTTGCATCCGAAGACCTCCGCCCCCACTTTTGTTGATATTTAGTCGGTCATTCGCAGCTTACCCGCTTTTGGCAAACTATGGCCTTCTTGCAGCCAAACACCTCTGATCTCGTTTTTGATGATGTAAGGTTGGGCATTCAGACCTTGCTTCACCTGCTTTTCACCAAATATAGTCGAACAGTCACACCTTCTTGCAGCCGAACACTTCTGCTCCACCTTTTAGTGTTCTATTGGGTATTCACACCTTTTTTTTCACCGCATTTTATTGAATATGGTTGGAAATTCTCACCCACTCTTATCCGAAGACCTCTCCTCCTGCTTTTGTTAATATATAGTCGGGCATTCAAACCTTTTCTTACCCGCTTTTTACAAATTATGGTCGAACATTCACACCTACTTGCAGCCGAACACCTCCGCTCCCGCTTTTGATGGTGTATAGTCGGGCTTTCGAGCCTTTTCTTCCCCGGTTTTTACAAATTATGGTTGTACATTCAGACCTTGCAGCCGAAAACCTCCGCTCCCTCATTTGATCATACATTGTCAGGCATTCGCACCTTGTCTTACCCGCTTTTTATAAACTTTAGTCAGACATTCACAACTTGCAGCTGAACCACCTCCGCTCCCTGTTTTGATAATGTATGGTCTGGCAATACTACCTTTTCTTACCGGTTTGTGAGTAATTATGGCTGGACATTCACACCTACTTGCAGCCGAACACCACTTTTCCCGCTTTTGATGATGTTTGGTCCGGCATTCTAGTCTTTTTTAACACATTTTTCAGCAATTATGGTTTGACATTCACACCTACTCACAGCCGAACACTTCCGCTCCCGCATTTGATGGTGTATAGTCGGGCATTCTCACCTTTTCTCATCAGCTTTTTGCAAATTATGATCTGACATTCACACCTACTTGCAGTCGAACAGCTCTGCTCCCGCTTTTGATTATGTTTGGTTGAATATTCGAAACTTTTCTTCACTGCTTTTTACAAACTTTGTTCGGACGTTCACACCTTCTTGCAGCCGAACACCTCCGCTTCCGCTTTTGATGGTATATATTCGGGCATTCGAACCTTTTCTTACCCGCTTTTTACAAACCATGGTCGGACTTTCACACCTTCTTGTAGCTGAACAACTCCGCTCCCGCTATTGATTGTGTACAGTCGGGTATTTTAACCTTTTCTTACCCGCTTTTTACCAACTATTGTTGGACATTCACACTGTCTTACAGCGGAACACCTCCGCTCCCTCTTTTGATGGTGTATGTTCGGGCATTCGAACCTTTTCTTACCCGCATTTTACGAACTATGGTCGGACATTCAAACCTTCTTTTAGCCGAACACATCCACTCCTGCTTTTGATGATGTATGGTTGAGCATTCGCACCTTTTCTTACCCATTTTTTACAAACTATGGTCGGACATTCACACCTTCTTGCAGCTGAACACCTCCTCTCCCGCTTATGATGATGTGTGGTTTGATATTCGAAAATTTTCTTTCATGTTTTCTAGCAATTATTGATGGACATTCAGACCTTCTTGCAGCTGAACACCTCCGCTCCCGCTTTTGATGATGTATAGTCGGTCTTTCGAGCCTTTTCTTCCCCGGTTTTTACAAAATTATTGTTGGACATTCAGACCTTCTTGCAGCCGAAAACCTCCGCTCCCTCTTTTGATCATACATTGTCGGGCATTCGCACCTTCTCTTACCCGCTTTTTACAAACCAGGGTCGGACTTTCACACCTTTTAGTAGCCGAACAACTCCGCTCCCGCTATTGATTGTGTACAGTCGGGTATTTTAACCTTTTCTTACCCGCTTTTTACCAACTATTGTTGGACATTCACACTGTCTTACAGCGGAACACCTCCGCTCCCTCTTTTGATGGTGTATGTTCGGGCATTCGAACCTTTTCTTACCCGCATTTTACGAACTATGGTCGGACATTCAAACCTTCTTTTAGCCGAACACATCCACTCCTGCTTTTGATGATGTATGGTTGAGCATTCGCACCTTTTCTTACCCATTTTTTACAAACTATGGTCGGACATTCACACCTTCTTGCAGCTGAACACCTCCTCTCCCGCTTATGATGATGTGTGGTTTGATATTCGAAAATTTTCTTTCATGTTTTCTAGCAATTATTGATGGACATTCAGACCTTCTTGCAGCTGAACACCTCCGCTCCCGCTTTTGATGATGTATAGTCGGGCTTTCGAGCCTTTTCTTCCCCGGTTTTTACAAAATTATTGTTGGACATTCAGACCTTCTTGCAGCCGAAAACCTCCGCTCCCTCTTTTGATCATACATTGTCGGGCATTCGCACCTTCTCTTACCCGCTTTTTACAAACCAGGGTCGGACTTTCACACCTTTCAGTAGCCGAACAACTCCGCTCCCGCTATTGATTGTGTACAGTCGGGTATTTTCACCTTTTCTTACCCGCTTTTTACAAACTATGGTCAGACATTCACACCTTCTTACAGTGGAACACCTCCGCTCCCTCTTTTGATGGTGTATGTTCGGGCATTCGAACCTTTTCTTACCCGCTTTTTACAAACTATGGTCGGACATTAAAACCTTCTTGTAGCCGAACACATCCACTCCTGCTTTTGGTAATGTATGGTTGGGCATTCGTACCTTTTCTTACCCATTTTGCAGTAATAATTGGTGGACATTCACACCTTTTTGCATTTTAACACCTCCTCTCCCGCTTATGATCATGTGCGGTTTGATATTCGAAAATTCTCTTCCGTGTTTTCTAGCAATTATTGATGGACATTCAGACCTTGCAGCTGAACACCTCCGCTCCAGCTGTTGATGGTGTATAGTCGGGCTTTCGAGCCTTTTCTTCCCCGATTTTTACAAATTATGGATGGACATTCAGACCTTCTTTCAGCCGAAAACCTCCGCTCCCTCTTTTGATCATACATTGTCGGGCATTCGCACCTTTTCTTACCCGCTTTTTACAATTCATGGTCGGACTTTCACACCTTTTAGTAGCCGAACAACTCCGCTCCCGCTATTGATTGTGTACAGTCGGGTATTTTAACCTTTTCTTACCTGCTTTTTGCCAATTATGGTTGGACATTCACACCTTCTTACAGCGGAACACCTCCGCTCCCTCCTTTGATGGTGTATGTTCGGGCATTCGAACCTTTTCTTACCCGCTTTTTACAAACTATGGTCAGACATTCAAACCTTCTTGTAGCCGAACACATCCACTCCTGCTTTTGATGATGGGTATTCAAACCTACTTGTTGCCCGCTTTTCATTAACTATGGGTGGACATGCACACCTTGTCGCAGCCAAACACCTCCGCTCCCTGTTAGGATCATTTATGGTTGGGCATTCGTACCTTTTCTTACCCATTTTGCAGTAATTATGGGTGGACATTCACACCTTCTTGCATTTGAACACCTCCTCTCCCGCTTATGATCATGTGCGGTTTGATATTCGAAAATTCTCTTCCATGTTTTCTAGCAATTATTGATGGACATTCAGACCTTCTTGCAGCTGAACACCTCCGCTCCAGCTGTTGATGGTGTATAGTCGGGCTTTCGAGCCTTTTCTTCCCAGATTTTTACAAAATATGGATGGACATTCAGACCTTGTTTCAGCCGAAAACCTCCGCTCCCTCTTTTGATCATACATTGTCGGGCATTCGCACCTTTTCTTACCCGCTTTTTACAAACCATGGTCGGACTTTCAAACCTTTTAGTAGCGGAACAACTCTGCTCCCGCTATTGATTGTGTACAATCGGGTATTTTAACCTTTTCTTACCTGCTTTTTGCCAACTATGGTCGGACATTCACACCTTCTTACAGCGGAACACCTCCGCTCCCTCCTTTGATGGTGTATGTTCGGGCATTCGAACCTTTTCTTACCCGCTTTTTACAAACTATGGTCAGACATTCACACCTTCTTGTAGCCGAACACTTCCGCTCTACCTTTTAGTGTTCTATGGGGTATTCACACCTTTTTTTTCACCGCATTTTATAGATTATGGTTGTAAATTCTCACCCACTCTTATCCGAAGACCTCTCCTCCTGCTTTGGTTAATATATAGTCGGGCATTCGAACCTTTTCTTACCCGCTTTTTACAAATTATGGTCGAACATTCACACCTACTTGCAGCCGAACACCTCCGCTCCCGCTTTTGATGGTGTATAGTCGGGCTTTCGAGCCTTTTCTTCCCCGGTTTTTACAAATTATGGTTGGACATTCAGACCTTGCAGCCGAAAACCTCCGCTCCCTCTTTTGATCATACATTGTCAGGCATTCGCACCTACTTGCAGCCGAATACTTCCGCTCCACCTTTTAGTGATGTATGGTTGGCATTTGCACCTTTTCTTACCCTTTCTTACCCTACTGATTGCTTAAGATTAAGTTGTTTTTTCTCAAACTACAACATTTCCGCTTTTAGTGTTCTATGAGGCATTCACATATTTTTTTTCACCGTAATGAAGTCTTTAGTAAAAGGCGAAAGACTTGTACGTTATGAAGAGAAACCAGATTACGATTATCCGTCACTGCGGGAGCAGGGCATCAGGCTAGTTGGCATAGCCACCTTCCCCATGGTGAGCTTTGCTTGGTTGAGACGCTTGCTCCCCCCCCCCTTGCTCCTCGGCTGACCAAGTAGGAACAATCGGGCCCTATTCGATGGCTGTCTTGTCTTTTACTCTGTGCAAAAGACAAGGCAGCAACAAAAACACCACGGGAAAACCGTATTGAGGCTTTGTTCTGACCGCTCATTCGGTGTCGCGTTTCTTTCAAGCAATTCTCCCGGTTAGCCCGCACTCGGCTCGCTCCCAGAGCCGTGTTAAAGTCTACTTCGCATTCACTCTCTTTTCTCAGCAGACTCTTGGGATTTTATCAATAAAATGAATTCCTTCACTCAAACTATGTTAAAACTGCTTTGTCCTTCATATTTACCATGTCTTGAAAGATTTAAACAAAAAAACCAACGTTGTACTTTGCAGTAAAAGAAATAGCAAATCTAAAGTTTCAGGAATCCGAGAATAAGCTTACTTTCATGAGTTCTTCACGATTTCGGATTTTGCTATAAAATGAATTCCTTCACTCAAACTAAATTAAAACTGCTAAACCGCTAATCTGTTACATGTAAGGCAGATGTCAAATTCACCGAATTAGGATTATTCGGTATTCGGCCAATCGAGCTGTAGCAGCTTTGGTAAAAGAGTATAAGTTGAAGAGTTTGTGAATAAAGGTGTGCGCACACATAGTGAGCTGTAGGAAAATAGGCAGGGAGCAATGCCGGCTGGGGTATATGTTCTTGTATGTTGTCTGACTGTTTGATTAGAATGTGTTGTGTAAGTGTCCTGTTGAATGTTACATGTTTGGGCTTTGACACTTCGCTGTGGTTGTTAACTGTGTGGTGTGTCCTGAAATGTTATATGTTTGGGCTGTGTGACATGCTTAATGCTTGTCAGTAGCTACCCACTTATTCATATATAGCAACTGACAACATAAGAAGTCTGGACATACTTTGATAGTAGTTGTAGAAGTATCCTTATTGATAATAGATAAACTAATTCATAGTGATAGAACAGTAGATGAACAGGTGCCTGCACATGTCTCACGAAAATAAAATGGGTGTATGATTGCTGACGGCAGAGCAATACTGCCAAACTTATGAGTTCTTGTGGCAAACTTGATTCAGTGTCTTGACGTGTATACGCTGTTTCGCTGACTTGATTGTCACAAGAAACAAAGTGTGTTTGATAAGATCCGACCATTTTATTACGGGAGGATCAGTATGTATGGATTCTGATGTGACTGATAAACCCATTCGTATCTTAAGCATAATCTAATACGTGAGACAACGCCCTGGCACACGATAAAAAAAAAAAAAAAGAGAGAGCGGTTTTGTGTCCCCACAGTCCATAATGTAGAAAAGAGAGAAAAAAGCCTTTCTGATTTGGTGTGTGTGCTCACAGTGCAGAGTGTAGAGAAAAGAGAGAAAAGAAAGCCGTTTTGGTGTCACGGGTGTTGTGACTTACACACACACATTTCTGAATTGAGAAAGGAAATTATTTTAGAGGAAGCACTAGAGTTTAGATCCCACATTTGTTGATAGGCATTCATTTATTTCTTCACTTCTGAAGTTACAATAAACAACAAACTTTGTATTATGAGAAAGAACCAGACTCATTCTTCAGGAATCCGAAAATAAGCTCTATTTTACGAGTTATGCACGAATTCGGATTCTCCTATAAAACGAATTCCTTAACTCTAACCAAGTTAAGACTGCTTTGTCCTTCATATTTATTCATGTCTAATCAAGTTTCAACGATAAACAACGTTGTACTTTGTAGAATGAGAAAGAACTTCTTCAGCAATAAGCATCTCTCGACATATGACGAAATATAGATTTTGCTATAAAATTAATTCCTTCTATCAGCCTGACTTAAAACTGTTTGTCCTCCTTATTTATCCACTTCAAATCAAGTTTCAACAATTAAAAAAATGTTGTAGTTTGAGAAAAAACAACTTAATCTTAAGCAATCAGTAGGGTAAGAAAGGGTAAGAAAAGGTGCAAATGCCAACCATACATCACTAAAAGGTGGAGCGGAAGTATTCGGCTGCAAGTAGGTGCGAATGCCTGACAATGTATGATCAAAAGAGGGAGCGGAGGTTTTCGGCTGCAAGGTCTGAATGTCCAACCATAATTTGTAAAAACCGGGGAAGAAAAGGCTCGAAAGCCCGACTATACACCATCAAAAGCGGGAGCGGAGGTGTTCGGCTGCAAGTAGGTGTGAATGTTCGACCATAATTTGTAAAAAAGCGGGTAAGAAAAGGTTCGAATGCCCGACTATATATTAACCAAAGCAGGAGGAGAGGTCTTCGGATAAGAGTGGGTGAGAATTTACAACCATAATCTATAAAATGCGGTGAAAAAAAAGGTGTGAATACCCCATAGAACACTAAAAGGTAGAGCGGAAGTGTTCGGCTGCAAGAAGGTGTGAATGTCTGACCATAGTTTGTAAAAAGCGGGTAAGAAAAGGTTCGAATGCCCGAACATACACCATCAAAGGAGGGAGCGGAGGTGTTCAGCTGCAAGAAGGTCTGAATGTCCATCAATAATTGCTAGAAAACATGGAAGAGAATTTTCGAATATCAAACCGCACATGATCATAAGCGGGAGAGGAGGTGTTCAAATGCAAGAAGGTGTGAATGTCCACCCATAATTACTGCAAAATGGGTAAGAAAAGGTACGAATGCCCAACCATACATGATCCTAACAGGGAGCGGAGGTGTTTGGCTGCGACAAGGTGTGTATGTCCACCCATAATTAATGAAAAGCGGGCAACAAGTAGGTTTGAATACCCATCATCAAAAGCAGGAGTGGATGTGTTCGGCTACTAGAAGGTTTGAATGTCTGACCATAGTTTGTAAAAAGCGGGTAAGAAAAGGTTCGAATGCCCGAACATACACCATCAAAGGAGGGAGCGGAGGTGTTCCGCTGTAAGAAGGTGTGAATGTCCAACCATAATTGGCAAAAAGCAGGTAAGAAAAGGTTAAAATACCCTATTGTACACAATCAATAGCGGGAGCAGAGTTGTTCCGCTACTAAAAGGTGTGAAAGTCCGACCATGAATTGTAAAAAGCGGGTAAGAAAAGGTGCGAATGCCCGACAATGTATGATCAAAAGAGGGAGCGGAGGTTTTCGGCTGAAAGAAGGTCTGAATGTCCATTCATAATTTGTAAAAATCGGGGAAGAAAAGGCTCGAAAGCCCGACTATCCACCATCAACAGCTGGAGCGGAGGTGTTCAGCTGCAAGAAGGTCTGAATGTCCATCAATAATTGCTAGAAAACATGGAAGAGAATTTTCGAATATCAAACCGCACATGATCATAAGCGGGAGAGGAGGTGTTAAAATGCAAAAAGGTGTGAATGTCCACCCATAATTACTGCAAAATGGGTAAGAAAAGGTACGAATGCCTAACCATACATCATCAAAAGCAGGAGTGGATGTGTTCGGCTACTAGAAGGTTTTAATGTCCGACCATAGTTTGTAAAAAGCGGGTAAGAAAAGGTTCGAATGCCCGAACCTACACCATCAAAAGAGGGAGCGGAGGTGTTCCACTGTAAGAAGGTGTGAATGTCTGACCATAGTTGGTAAAAAGCGGGTAAGAAAAGGTGAAAATACCCGACTGTACACAATCAATAGCGGGAGCAGAGTTGTTCGGCTACTAAAAGGTGTGAAAGTCCGACCCTGGTTTGTAAAAAGCGGGTAAGAGAAGGTGCGAATGCCCGACAATGTATGATCAAAAGAGGGAGCGGAGGTTTTCAGCTGCAAGAAGGTCTGAATGTCCAACAATAATTTTGTAAAAACCGGGGAAGAAAAGGCTCGAAAGCCCGACTATACATCATCAAAAGCGGGAGCGGAGGTGTTCAGCTGCAAGAAGGTCTGAATGTCCATCAATAATTGCTAGAAAACATGAAAGAAAATTTTCGAATATCAAACCACACATCATCATAAGCGGGAGAGGAGGTGTTCAGCTGCAAGAAGGTGTGAATGTCCGACCATAGTTTGTAAAAAATGGGTAAGAAAAGGTGCGAATGCTCAACCATACATCATCAAAAGCAGGAGTGGATGTGTTCGGCTAAAAGAAGGTTTGAATGTCCGACCATAGTTCGTAAAATGCGGGTAAGAAAAGGTTCGAATGCCCGAACATACACCATCAAAAGAGGGAGCGGAGGTGTTCCGCTGTAAGACGGTGTGAATGTCCAACAATAGTTGGTAAAAAGCGGGTAAGAAAAGGTTAAAATACCCGACTGTACACAATCAATAGCGGGAGTGGAGTTGTTCGGCTACAAGAAGGTGTGAAAGTCCGACCATGGTTTGTAAAAAGCGGGTAAGAAAAGGTTTTAATGCCCGACTATATATTAACAAAAGCAGGAGGAGAGGTCTTCGGATAAGAGTGGGTGAGAATTTCCAACCATAATCAATAAAATGCGGTGAAAAAAAAGGTGTGAATACCCCATAGAACACTAAAAGGTGGAGCAGAAGTGTTCGGCTGCAAGAAGGTGTGACTGTTCGACTATATTTGGTGAAAAGCAGGTGAAGCAAGGTCTGAATGCCCAACCTTACATCATCAAAAACGAGATCAGAGGTGTTTGGCTGCAAGAAGGCCATAGTTTGCCAAAAGCGGGTAAGCTGCGAATGACCGACTAAATATCAACAAAAGTGGGGGCGGAGGTCTTCGGATGCAAGTGGGTGTGAATATCCCACCATACAAGTATGGTGGAGAGGAAGCTGTGAATGGCCGACCATAGTAAAAAGCGGGTGAGAAAAGGTGCGAATGTCCAATCATACATGATCAAAACAGGGAGCGGAGGTGTTTGGTTGCGACAAGGTGTGAATGTCCACCCATAATTAATGAAAAGCAGGCAACAAGTAGGTTTGAATACCCATCATCAAAAGCAGGAGTGGATGTGTTCGGCTACAAGAAGGTTTGAATGTCTGACCATAGTTTGTAAAAAGCGGGTAAGAAAAGGTTCGAGTGCCCGAACATACACCATCAAAAGAGGGAGCGGAGGTGTTCCGCTGTAAGACGGTGTGAATGTCCAACAATAGTTGGTAAAAAGCGGGTAAGAAAAGGTTAAAATACCCGGCTGTACACAATCAATAGCGGGAGCGGAGTTGTTCAGCTACAAGAAGGTGTGAAAGTCCGACCATGGTTTGTAAAAAGCGGGTAAGAAAAGGTGCGAATGCCCGACAATGTATGATCAAAAGAGGGAGTGGAGGTTTTCGGCTGCAAGAAGGTCTGAATGTCCAACCATAATTTGTAAAAACCGGGGAAGAAAAGGCTCGAAAGCCCGACTATACACCATCAAAAGTGGGAGCGGAGGTGTTCAGCTTCAAGACGGTCTGAATGTCCATCAATAATTGCTAGAAAACATGAAAGAAAATTTTCGAATATCAAACTGCACATGATCATAAGCAGGAGAGGAGGTGTTCAGCTGCAAGAAGGTGTGAATGTCTACCCATAATTACTGAAAAATGGGTAAGAAATGGTGCGAATGCCCTACCATACATCATCAAAAGAGGGAGCGGAGGTGTTCCGCTGTAAGACAGTGTGAATGTCGACCATAGATGGTAAAAAGCGGGTAAGAAAAGGTTAAATTACCCGACTGTACACAATCAAAAGAGGGAGCAGAGTTGTTCAGCTAAGAGAAGGTGTGAAAGTCCGACCTTGGTTTGTAAAAAGCGGGTAAGAAAAGGTTCGTATGCCCGAATATACACCATCAAAAGCGGAAGCGGAGGTGTTCGGCTGCAAGATATTGTGAACGTCCGACCAAAGTTTGTAAAAAGCAGTTAAGAAAAGGTTTGAATATCTAACCAAACATAAGAATGAGTCTTTTCCGCTGTAGAATGCCCGACTATAGACCATCAAATGCGGGAGCAGAGGTGTTCGGCTCTGAGTAGGTGTGAATGTCCGACCATAATTGCTGAAGAATGTGTTAGAAAAGGTAAGAATGCTGGACCATACATCATCAAAAGCGGTAGAGGTGGTGTTCGGCTGCAAAAAGGTGTGACTGTTCGACTAAAGTTTGTAAAAAGTGGGTAAGACAAGGTGCGAATGCCTGACAATGTATGATCAAAAGCGGGAGCGGAGGTGTTCAGCTGCAAGAAGGTCTACATGTCCATCAATAATTGCTAGAAAACATGAAAGAAACTTTTCGAAAATCAAACTGCACATGATCATAAGTGGGATAGGAGGTGTTCAGCTGCAAGGTGTGAATGTCCACCTATAATTCCTGAAAAATTGGCAAAAAAAAGGTGTGAATGCCCAACCATACATCATCAAAAGCAGGAGTGGAAGTGTTCGGCTACAAGAAGGTGTGAACGTCCAACCAAAATATGTAAAAAGAAGTTAAGAAAAGGTTCGAATATCCAACCAAACATAATCAAAAGCGGGAGCAGAGCTGTTCGACTGCAAGTAGGTGTGAATGTCAGATCATAATTTGCAAAAAGCTGATGAGAAAGGGTGAGAATGCCCAACTATACATCATCAAATGCGGGAGCGGAGTTGTTCGGCTGTGAGTAGGTGTGAATCTCCGAACATAATTGCTTAAAAATGTGTTAGAAAAGGTAAAAATGCCGGTCCATACATCATCAAAAGCGAGAGAGTAGGTGTGAATGTCCAGCCATAATTACTCACAAACGGGTAAGAAAAGGTAGTATTGCCAGACCATATATGATCAAAACAGGGAGCGGAGGTGGTTCAGCTGCAAGAAGGTTTGAATGTCAAACTAAAGTTCAAATATATTAACAAAAGCGGGAGGAGAGGTCTTCGGATGAAAGTGGTTGAAAATTTCCAACCATAATGTATAAAATGCGGTGAAAAAAAAGGTGTGATAGAACACTAAAAGGTGGAGCGGAAGTGTTCGGCTGCAAGAAGGTGTGAATATCCGACTATATTTGGTGAAAAGCAGGTGAAGCAAGGTCTGAATGCCCAACCTTACATCATCAAAAGCAAGATCAGAGTTGTTAGGCTGCAAGAAGGCCATAGTTTGCCAAAAGCGGGTAAGGTGCGAATGTCCGACTAAATATCAACAAAATTTGGGGCGGAGGTTTTCAGATGCAAGTGGGTGTGAATATCCCACCATACAAGTATGGTGGAGAGGAAGCTGTGAATAGCCGACCATAGTTTGGAAAAAGCGGGTAAGAAAAGGTTTGAATGCCCGAACATACACCATCAAAAGAGGGAGCGGAGGTGTTCCGCTGTACGAAGGTGTGAATGTCCGACCATACTTGGTAAAAAGCGGGTAAGAAAAGGTTAAAATACCCGACTGTACACAATCAATAGCGGGAGCGGATGTGTTCGGCTACAAGAAGGTGTGACAGTCCGACCATGGTTTGTAAAAAGCGGGTAAGAAAAGGTGCGAATGTCCGACAATGTATGATCAAAAGAGAGAGCGGAGGTTTTCGGATACACGAAGGTTTGAATGTCCTACCATAGTTTGTAAATAGCGGGTAAGAAAAGGTTCGAATGCCCGACTATACACAATAAAAAGCGGGAGCGGAGGTGTTCCGCTGTAAGACGGTGTGAATGTCCGACCATAGTTGGTAAAAAGCGGGTAAGAAAAGGTTAAAATACCCGACTGTACACAATCAATAGCGGGAGCGGAGTTGTTCAGCTACAAGAAGGTGTGAAAGTCCGACCATGGTTTGTAAAAAGCAGTTAAGAAAAGGTTCGAATATCCAACCAAACAAAATCAAAAGCGGGAGCAGAGCTGTTCGACTGCAAGTAGGTGTGAATGTCCAGCCATAATTACTCACAAACGGGGGAAGAAAAGGTAGTATTGCCATACCATACATGATCAAAACAGGGAGCGGAGGTTCAGCTGCAAGGTGTGAATGTCTGACTATAGTTTGTAAAAAGCGGGTAAGACAAGGTGCGAATGCCCAACAATGTATGATCAAAAGAGAGATCGGAGGTGTTCGGCTGCAAGGTCTGAATGTCCAACCATAATTTGTAAAAACCGGGTAAGAAAAGGCTCGAAAGCCCGACTATACATCATCAAAAGCGGGAGCGGAGGTGTCCAGCTGTGAGTAGGTGTGAATGTCCGACCATAATTGCTGAAAAATGTGTTAGAAAAGGTAAGAATACTGGACCATACATCATCAAAAGCGGGAGAGGTGGTGTTCGGCTGCAAGAAGGTGTGAAAGTCCGACAATGGTTTGTAAAAAGCGGGTAAAAAAAGGTTCGAATGCCCGAATATACATCATCAAAAGCGGAAGCGGAGGTGTTCGGATGCAAGAAGGTGTGAACGTCCGACAAAAGTTTGTAAAAAGCAGTGAAAAGCGAGAAAAAGCATTTCGTGAGTTATGCATGATTTGGGATTTTGCTTATAAAATGCATTACTTCACTCAAACTATGTTAAAACTGATTTGTCCTTCATATTTACCATGTCTAGAAATATTTAAACAAAAAAACAACGTTGTACTTTGCAGTAAAAGAAAGAGCAAATTTAAAGTTTCAGGAATCCGAGTATAAGCCTGCTTTCATGAGTTCTGCACGATTTCGGATTTTGCTATAAAATGAATTGCTTTGCTCAAACCAAGTTAAAACTGCTTTGTCCTTCCATATTCATCAATGTCTAGATCGACTTCAACAAAGAAAAACATTGGACTTTGCAGTAGAAGAAGTTGAAATCCATCTACACATTGATAAATATGAAGGACAAAGCAGTTCCCACTTGCCCATAAGAAAATAAGCTTATTCTCGGATTCCTGATCCTTCAGTTTTGCTCTTTCTTCTACTGCAAAATACAATGTTGTTCTTTGTTGAAGTCGATCTAGACATTGATAAATATGAATGAAAAAGCAGTTATAACTTGGTTTGAGTGAATGAATTCATTTTATACATAAAATCCGAAATCGTGCAGAACTCATGAAAATAAGCTTATTCTCGGATTCCTAAAACATTTGATTGGCTCTTTCTTTTACTGCAAAGTACAACGTTGTTTTTTTGTTTAAATCTATCGAGACATTGATAAATATGAAGGTAAAAGCCATTTTAACATAGTTTGAGTGAAGGAATTGATTTTATAGATAAAATCCCAAATCATGCAGAACTCCTCAAAAGGGGCGTATGGCTTAATCACAAGTGTGGTTCTTTCTCATTCAGGGTAGTATGAGGAAGTTTATGCTTGAAATATATGTAGAAATGGGTACATATGAAGGACAAAGCAGTGTTAACTTAGTTTGAGTGAAGGAATTCATTTCATACATAAAATCCCAAATCATGCAGAACGTATGAAAAAAGATTATTCTCGGATTCCTGATCCTTCAGTTTTGCTCTTTCTTCTACTGCAAAATACAATGTTGTTCTTTGTTGAAGTCGATCTAGACATTGATAAATATGAAGGAAAAAGCAGTTTTAACTTGGTTTGAGTGAATGAATTTATTTTATACATAAAATCCGAAATCGTGCAGAACTCATGAAAATAAGCTTATTCTCGGATTCCTAAAACTTTTGATTTGCTCTTTCTTTTATTGCAAAGTACAACGTTGTTTTTTTGTTTAAATCTATCGAGACATTGATATATATGAAGGTAAAAGCCGTTTTAACATAGTTTGAGTGAAGGAATTAATTTTATAGATAAATTCCCAAATCATGCAGAACTCCTCAAAAGGGAGGTATGGCTTAATCACAAGTGTGGCTCTTTCTCATTCAGGGTAATATGAGGAAGTTTATGCTTGAAATATATGTAGAAATGGGTACATATGAAGGACAAAGCAGTGTTAACTTAGTTTGCGTGAAGAAATTCATTTTATACATAAAATCCGAAATCGTGCAGAACTCATGAAAATAAGCTTATTCTCGGATTCCTAAAACTTTTGATTTGCACTTTCTTTTACTGCAAAGTACAACGTTGTTTTTTGTTGAAATCTATCTAGACATTGATAAATACCAGCCGAAATTCTGCTGCCGCTTTTGATAATTTATGTTTGGGCATTCTTACCTTTTCTTACCCGCTTTTTACAAATTATGATCTTACATTCAAACCTACTTGCAGTCGAACACCTTCTCATCCACTTATGATCATGTGCGGTTGGGCTTTCGCACCTTTTCTTACCCATTTTTCAGTAATTATGGGTGGACATTCAGACCTTCTTGCAGCCGAAAACCTCCGCTCCTCTTTTGATCATACATTGTCGGGCATTCACACCTTGTCTTACCCGCTTTTTACAAACTTTAGTCGGACATTCAAACCTTCTTGCAGCTGAACCACCTCCGCTCCCTGTTTTGATCATATATGGTCTGGCAATAGTACCTTTTCTTACCCGTTTGTGAGTAATTATGGCTGGACATTCACACCTTCTTTAAGCCGAACACAACCTCTCCCGCTTTTGATGATATATGGTACGGCATTCTTACCTTTTCTAACACATTTTTCAGCAATTATGTTTGGAGATTCACACCTACTCACAGCCGAACAACTCCGCTACCGCATTTGATGGTGTATAGTCGGGCATTCTCACCCTTTCTCATCAGCTTTTTGCAAATTATGATCTGACATTCACACCTATTTCCAGTCGAACAGCTCTGCTCCCGCTTTTGATTATGTTTGGTTAGATATTCGAACCTTTTCTTAACTGCTTTTTACAAACTTTGGTCGGACGTTCACAATATCTTGCAGCCGAACACCTCCGCTTCCGCTTTTGATGGTGTATATTCGGGCATACGAACCTTTTCTTACCCGCTTTTTACAAACCAAGGTCGGACTTTCACACCTTCTCTTAGCTGAACAACTCCGCTCCCTCTTTTGATTGTGTACAGTCGGGTAATTTAACATTTTCTTACCCGCTTTTTACCATCTATGGTCGGACATTCACACCGTCTTACAGCGGAACACCTCCGCTCCCTCTTTTGATGATGTATGGTTAGGCATTCGCACCTTTTCTTACCCATTTTTCAGTAATTATGGGTAGACATTCACACCTTCTTGCAGCTGAACACCTCCTCTCCTGCTTATGATCATGTGCAGTTTGATATTCGAAAATTTTCTGTCATGTTTTCTAGCAATTATTGATGGACATTCAGACCGTCTTGAAGCTGAACACCTCCGCTCCCACTTTTGATGGTGTATAGTCGGGCTTTCGAGCCTTTTCTTCCCCGGTTTTTACAAATTATGGTTGGACATTCAGACCTTCTTGCAGCCGAAAACCTCCACTCCCTCTTTTGATCATACATTGTCGGGCATTCGCACCTTTTCTTACCCGCTTTTTACAAACCATGGTCGGACTTTCACACCTTCTTGTAGCTGAACAACTCCGCTCCCGCTATTGATTGTGTACAGTCGGGTATTTTAACCTTTTCTTACCCGCTTTTTACCAACTATGGTCGGACATTCACACCGTCTTACAGCGGAACACCTCCGCTCCCGCTTTTTATTGTGTATAGTCGGGCATTCGAACCTTTTCTTACCCGCTATTTACAAACTATGGTAGGACATTCAAACCTTCGTGTATCCGAAAACCTCCGCTCTCTCTTTTGATCATACATTGTCGGACATTCGCACCTTTTCTTACCCGCTTTTTACAAACCATGGTCGGACTTTCACACCTTCTTGTAGCCGAACAACTCCGCTCCCGCTATTGATTGTGTACAGTCGGGTATTTTAACCTTTTCTTACCCGCTTTTTACCAAATATTGTTGGACATTCACACCTTCTTACAGCGGAACACCTCCGCTCCCTCTTTTGATGGTGTATATTCGGGCACTCGAACCTTTTCTTACCCGCTTTTTACAAACTATGGTCAGACATTCAAACCTTCTTGTAGCCGAACACATCCACTCCTGCTTTTGATGATGGGTATTCAAACCTACTTGTTGCCCGCTTTTCATTAATTATGGGTGGACATACACACCTTGTCGCAGCCAAACACCTCCGCTCCCTGTTTTGATCATGTATGATTGGACATTCGCACCTTTTCTCACCCGCTTTTTACTATGGTCGGCCATTCACAGCTTCCTCTCCACCATACTTGTATGGTGGGATATTCACACCCACTTGCATCCGAAGACCTCCGCCCCCACTTTTGTTGATATTTAGTCGGTCATTCGCAGCTTACCCGCTTTTGGCAAACTATGGCCTTCTTGCAGCCAAACACCTCTGATCTCGTTTTTGATGATGTAAGGTTGGGCATTCAGACCTTGCTTCACCTGCTTTTCACCAAATATAGTCGAACAGTCACACCTTCTTGCAGCCGAACACTTCTGCTCCACCTTTTAGTGTTCTATGGGGTATTCACACCTTTTTTTTCACCGCATTTTATTGATTATGGTTGGAAATTCTCACCCACTCTTATCCGAAGACCTCTCCTCCTGCTTTTGTTAATATATAGTCGGGCATTCAAACCTTTTCTTACCCGCTTTTTACAAATTATGGTCGAACATTCACACCTACTTGCAGCCGAACACCTCCGCTCCCGCTTTTGATGGTGTATAGTCGGGCATTCGAGCCTTTTCTTCCCCGGTTTTTACAAATTATGGTTGTACATTCAGACCTTGCAGCCGAAAACCTCCACTCCCTCTTTTGATCATACATTGTCGGGCATTCGCACCTTTTCTTACCCGCTTTTTACAAACCATGGTCAGACTTTCACACCTTTTAGTAGCCGAACAACTCCGCTCCCGCTATTGATTGTGTACAGTCGGGTATTTTAACCTTTTCTTACCCGCTTTTTACCAACTATGGTCAGACATTCACACCTTCTTACAGTGGAACACCTCCGCTCCCTCTTTTGATGGTGTATGTTCGGGCATTCGAACCTTTTCTTACCCGCTTTTTACAAACTATGGTCGGACATTAAAACCTTCTTGTAGCCGAACACATCCACTCCTGCTCTTGATGATGTATGGTTGGGCATTCGTACCTTTTCTTACCCATTTTTTTAGTAATTATGGGTGGACATTCACACCTTTTTGCATTTTAACACCTCCTCTCCCGCTTACGATCATGTGCGGTTTGATATTCGAAAATTCTCTTCCATGTTTTCTAGCAATTATTGATGGACATTCAGACCTTCTTGCAGCTGAACACCTCCGCTCCAGCTGTTGATGGTGTATAGTCGGGCTTTCGAGCCTTTTCTTCCCCGATTTTTACAAATTATGGATGGACATTCAGACCTTCTTTCAGCCGAAAACCTCCGCTCCCTCTTTTGATCATACATTGTCGGGCATTCGCACATTTTCTTACCCGCTTTTTACAATTCATGGTCGGACTTTCACACCTTTTAGTAGCGGAACAACTCTGCTCACGCTATTAATTGTGTACAATAGGGTATTTTAACCTTTTCTTACCTGCTTTTTGCCAATTATGGTTGGACATTCACACCTTCTTACAGCGGAACACCTCCGCTCCCTCCTTTGATGGTGTATGTTCGGGCATTCGAACCTTTTCTTACCCGCTTTTTACAAACTATGGTCAGACATTCAAACCTTCTTGTAGCCGAACACATCCACTCCTGCTTTTGATGATGGGTATTCAAACCTACTTGTTGCCCGCTTTTCATTAATTATGGGTGGACATACACACCTTGTCGCAGCCAAACACCTCCGCTCCCTGTTAGGATCATGTATGGTTGGGCATTCGTACCTTTTCTTACCCATTTTGCAGTAATTATGAGTGGACATTCACACCTTCTTGCATTTGAACACCTCCTCTCCCGCTTATGATCATGTGCGGTTTGATATTCGAAAATTCTCTTCCATGTTTTCTAGCAATTATTGATGGACATTCAGACCTTCTTGCAGCTGAACACCTCCGCTCCAGCTGTTGATGGTGTATAGTCGGGCTTTCGAGCCTTTTCTTCCCAGATTTTTACAAAATATGGATGGACATTCAGACCTTGTTTCAGCCGAAAACCTCCGCTCCCTCTTTTGATCATACATTGTCGGGCATTCGCACCTTTTCTTACCCGCTTTTTACAAACCATGGTCTGACTTTCACACCTTTTAGTAGCGGAACAACTCTGCTCCCGCTATTGATTGTGTACAATCGGGTATTTTAACCTTTTCTTACCTGCTTTTTGCCAACTATGGTCGGACATTCACACCTTCTTACAGCGGAACACCTCCGCTCCCTCCTTTGATGGTGTATGTTTGGGCATTCGAACCTTTTCTTACCCGCTTTTTACAAACTATGGTCAGACATTCACACCTTCTTGCAGCCGAACACTTCCGCTCTACCTTTTAGTGTTCTATGGGGTATTCACACCTTTTTTTTCACCGCCTTTTATAGATTATGGTTGTAAATTCTCACCCACTCTTATCCGAAGACCTCTCCTCCTGCTTTGGTTAATATATAGTCGGGCATTCAAACCTTTTCTTACCCGCTTTTTACAAATTATGGTCGAACATTCACACCTACTTGCAGCCGAACACCTCCGCTCCCGCTTTTGATGGTGTATAGTCGGGCTTTCGAGCCTTTTCTTCCCCGGTTTTTACAAATTATGGTTGGACATTCAGACCTTGCAGCCGAAAACCTCCGCTCCCTCTTTTGATCATACATTGTCAGGCATTTGCACCTACTTGCAGCCGAATACTTCCGCTCCACCTTTTAGTGATGTATGGTTGGCATTTGCACCTTTTCTTACCCTTTCTTACCCTACTGATTGCTTAAGATTAAGTTGTTTTTTCTCAAACTACAACATTTTTTTAATTGTTGAAACTTGATTTGAAGTGGATAAATAAGGAGGACAAACAGTTTTAAGTCAGGCTGATAGAAGGAATTAATTTTATAGCAAAATCTGTATTTCGTCATATGTCGAGAGATGCTTATTGCTGAAGAAGTTCTTTCTCATTCTACAAAGTACAACGTTGTTTATCGTTGAAACTTGATTAGACATGAATAAATATGAAGGACAAAGCAGTCTTAACTTGGTTAGAGTTAAGGAATTCGTTTTATAGGAGAATCCGAATTCGTGCATAACTCGTAAAATAGAGCTTATTTTCGGATTCCTGAAGAATGAGTCTGGTTCTTTCTCATAATACAAAGTTTGTTGTTTATTGTTGAAACTTCATCAGAAGTGAAGAAATAAATGAATGCCTATCAACAAATGTGGGATCTAAACTCTAGTGCTTCCTCTAAAATAATTTCCTTTCTCAATTCAGAAATGTGTGTGTGTAAGTCACAACACCCGTGACACCAAAACGGCTTTCTTTTCTCTCTTTTCTCTATACTCTGCACTGTGAGCACACACACCAAATCAGAAAGGCTTTTTTCTCTCTTTTCTACATTATGGACTGTGGGGACACAAAACCGCTCTCTCTTTTTTTTTTTGATTGTGTGCCAGGGCGTTGTCTCACGTATTAGATTATGCTTACGATACGAATGGGTTTATCAGTCACATCAGAATCCATACATACTGATCCCATATTCTGGGAGCTACTGTACCCCCAGAAGGTACCCATCCCGCCCCACCCCACTCAACCCAACCCCACTCCGGAGGACCTCTACAAAAAACAAACAAACAACAACAAAAAACAAACAAACAAACCACCCGGTCACACCAGTCGCAGCAGCCCGGGCCTGAGACCCACCATCACCCACAAGAGTAGAGAAGAGCGCACCGTTCCCAGCGGCACTGCAGTACGGGGTCAATGCTTGGAGTGAACGGAGCAAGCTACTTTTTCAACTCCTATTGCTAAAAATCCATTTAATATGTAGTCCTCGTATAGAGGACATATCAGATATTAAACTGATAAGAACAGATACTACACTTGATCTTAGCCAAAAGGCCGAGAAGCGACAACTGTCCACTGGTTCACGTCCGAGGGCCCTTCCTGGCACAATGCGCACTTGTCCGCTAACACCCCTGTTCTTTTTATGGCCATAGGTGGCCAGAGTGTCACTTTGCACCTCCGCCCACCTGCTGCACTGAGCACTCTTCAGCCCTTTTAAATGGTATAACTTTGCACTCCCGCACGCTCCAGCAAGCACCATTCAAGCAACAACTTTGCACTCCAGCTTCGAACATCGGCACAGTCGCAACAAGTAAGGCGACTCTACTCAGAGAAGTCACTCTGCACAGTAACAAGATTTCTTTTGCACAGACAGAAAGGGCTTCACCCGCAAAGGTAAAGCCTGCCAAAAATAGAAACAACTCATTAGTGCTGCTCTCCACAGAAGTCTTTAGTAAAAGGCGAAAGACTTGTACGTTATGAATCGAGCTTTAGCAGCTTCGGTAAAAGAGTATAAGTTGAAGAGTTTGTGAATAAAGGTGTGCGGACACATAGTGTGCTGTACGAAAATAGGCAGGGAGCAATGCCGGCTGGGGTATATGTTTTTGTATGTTGTCTGACTGTTTGATTTGAATGTGTTGTGTAAGTGTCCTGTTGAATGTTACATGTTTGGGCTTTGACACGCTTCACTGTGGTTGTTAACTGTGTGGTGTGTTCTGAAATGTTATATGTTTGGGCTGTGTGACATGCTTAATGCTTGTCAGTAGCTACCCACTTATTCATATATAGCATCTGACAACATAAGAAGTCCGGACATACTTTGATAGTAGTTGTAGAAGTATCCCTATTGATAATAGATCACTAATTCATAGTGATAGAACAGTAGATGAACAGGTGCTTGCACATGTCTCACGAAAATAAAATGGGTGTATGATTGCTGACGGCAGAGCAATACTGCCAAACTTATGAGTTCTTGTGGCAAACTTGATTCAGTGTCTTGACGTGTATACGCTGTTTCGCTGACTTGATTGTCACAAGAAACAAAGTGTGTTTGATAAGATCCGACCATTTTATTACGGGAGGATCAGTATGTATGGATTCTGATGTGACTGATAAACCCATTCGTATCTTAAGCATAATCTAATACGTGAGACAACGCCCTGGCACACGATAAAAAAAAAAAAAGAGAGAGAGCGGTTTTGTGTCCCCACAGTCCATAATGTAGAAAAGAGAGAAAAAAGCCTTTCTGATTTGGTGTGTGTGCTCACAGTGCAGAGTATAGAGAAAAGAGAGAAAAGAAAGCCGTTTTGGTGTCACGGGTGTTGTGACTTACACACACACATTTCTGAATTGAGAAAGGAAATTATTTTAGAGGAAGCACTAGAGTTTAGATCCCACATTTGTTGATAGGCATTCATTTATTTCTTCACTTCTGATGAAGTTTCAACAATAAACAACAAACTTTGTATTATGAGAAAGAACCAGACTCATTCTTCAGGAATCCGAAAATAAGCTCTATTTTATGAGTTATGCACGAATTCGGATTCTTCTATAAAACGAATTCATTAACTCAAACCAAGTTAAGACTGCTTTGTCCTTCATATTTATTCATGTCTAATCAAGTTTCAACGATAAACAACGTTGTACTTTGTAGAATGAGAAAGAACTTCTTCAGCAATAAGCATCTCTCGACATATGACGAAATACAGATTTTGCTATAAAATTAATTCCTTCTATCAGCCTGACTTAAAACTGTTTGTCCTCCTTATTTATCCACTTCAAATCAAGTTTCAACAATTAAAAAAAAATTGTAGTTTGAGAAAGAACAACTTAATCTTCAGCAATCAGTATAAAAAGAGGTACAAATGCCAACCATACATAACTAAAAGGTGGAGCGGAAGTATTCAGCTGCAAGTAGGTGTGAATGTTCGACCATAATTTGTAAAAAGCGGGTAAGAAAAGGTTCGAATGCCCGACTATATATTAACAAAAGCGGGAGGAGAGGTCTTCGGATGAGAGTGGGTGAGAATTTCCAACCATAATCTATAAAATACGGTGAAAAAAAATATGTGAATGCCTCATAGAACACTAAAAGCGGAAGTGTTCGGCTGCAAGACGGTGTGAATGTCCGACTATATTTGGTGAAAAGCAGGTGAAGCAAGGTCTGAATGCCCAACCTTACATCATCAAAAGCGAGATCAGAGGTGTTTGGCTGCAAGAAGGCCATAGTTTGCCAAAAGCGGGTAAGGTGCGAATGACCGACTAAATATCAACAAAAGTGGGGGCGGATGTCTTCGGATGCAAGTGGGTGTGAATATCCCACCATACAAGTATGGTGGAGAGGAAGCTGTGAATGGCCGACCATAGTAAAAGGCGGGTGAGAGAAGGTGCGAATGTCAAACCATACATAATCAAAACAGGGAGCGGAGGTGTTCTGCTGTAAGAAGGTGTGAATGTCCAACCATAGTTGGTAAAAAGCGGGTAAGAAAAGGTTAAAATACCCGACTGTACACAATCAATAGCGGGAGCGGAGTTGTTCGGCTACTAAAAGGTGTGAAAGTCTGACCATGGTTTGTAAAAAGCGGGTAAGAAAAGGTGCGAATGCCCGACAATGTATGATCAAAAGAGGGAGTGGAGGTTTTCGGCTGCAAGAAGGTCTGAATGTCCAACCTTAATTTGTAAAAACCGGGGAAGAAAAGGCTCGAAAGCCCGACTATACACCATCAAAAGTGGGAGCGGAGGTGTTCAGCTGCAAGACGGTCTGAATGTCCATCAATAATTGCTAGAAAACATGAAAGAAAATTTTCGAATATCAAACTGCACATGATCATAAGCGGGAGAGGAGGTGTTCAGCTGCAAGAAGGTGTGAATGTCTACCCATAATTACTGAAAAATGGGTAAGAAAAGGTGCGAATGCCTAACCATACATCATCAAAAGAGGGAGCGGAGGTGTTCCGCTGTAAGACG
Source organism: Leuresthes tenuis (assembly GCF_036924035.1). NCBI lineage: Eukaryota > Metazoa > Chordata > Actinopteri > Atheriniformes > Atherinopsidae > Leuresthes > Leuresthes tenuis. The sequence continues at coordinate 32,709,641 of NW_027325360.1, forward strand.
GTGTGAATGTCCGACCATAGATGGTAAAAAGCGGGTAAGAAAAGGTTAAATTACCCGACTGTACACAATCAAAAGAGGGAGCGGAGTTGTTCAGCTAAGAGAAGGTGTGAAAGTCCGACCTTGGTTTGTAAAAAGCGGGTAAGAAAAGGTTCGTATGCCCGAATATACACCATCAAAAGCGGAAGCGGAGGTGTTCGGCTGCAAGATACTGTGAACGTCCGACCAAAGTTTGTAAAAAGCAGTTAAGAAAAGGTTCGAATATCTAACCAAACATAATCAAAAGCGGGAGCAGAGCTGTTCGACTGGAAGTAGGTGTGAATGTCAGATCATAATTTGCAAAAAGCTGATGAGAAAGGGTGAGAATGCCCGACTATACACCATCAAATGCGGTAGCGGAGTTGTTCGGCTGTGAGTAGGTGTGAATCTCCAACCATAATTAATGAAAAATGTGTTAGAAAAGGTAAAAATGCCGGTCCATACATAATCAAAATCGGGAGAGGTGGTGTTCAGCTGCAAGAAGGTCTAAATGTCCATCAATAATTGCTAGAAAACATGAAAGAAAATTTTCGAAAATCAAACCACACATGATCATAAGTGGGAGAGGAGGTGTTCAGCTGCAAGAAGGTGTGAATGTCCACCCATAATACCTGAAAAATGGGTAAAAAAAAGGTGCGAATGCCCAACCATACATCATCAAAAGCAGGAGTGCATGTGTTCGGCTACAAGAAGGTGTGAACGTCCAACCAAAGTTTGTAAAAAGCAGTTAAGAAAAGGTTCGAATATCCAACCATACATAATCAAAAGCGGGAGCAGAGCTTTTCGACTGCAAGTAGGTGTGAATGTCAGATCATAATTTGCAAAAAGCTGATGAGAAAGGGTGAGAATGCCCGACTATACACCATCAAATGCGGTAGCGGAGTTATTCGGCTGTGAGTAGGTGTGAATCTCCAACCATAATTGCTGAAAAATGTGTTAGAAAAGGTAAAAATGCCGGTCCATACATCATCAAAATCGGGAGAGGTGGTGTTCAGCAGCAAGAAGGTCTAAATGTCCATCAATAATTGCTAGAAAACATGAAAGAAAATTTTCGAAAATCAAACCACACATGATCATAAGTGGGAGAGGAGGTGTTCAGCTGCAAGAAGGTGTGAATGTCCACCCAAAATACCTGAAAAATGGGTAAAAAAAAGGTGCGAATGCCCAACCATACATCATCAAAAGCAGGAGTGCATGTGTTCGGCTACAAGAAGGTGTGAACGTCCAACCAAAGTTTGTAAAAAGCAGTTAAGAAAAGGTTCGAATATCCAACCAAACATAATCAAAAGCGGGAGCAGAGCTGTTCGACTGCAAGTAGGTGTGAATGTCAGATCATAATTTGCAAAAAGCTGATGAGAAAGGGTGAGAATGCCCGACTATACACCATCAAATGCGGTAGCAGAGTTGTTCGGCTGTGAGTAGGTGTGAATCTCCAACCATAATTGCTGAAAAATGTGTTAGAAAAGGTAAAAATGCCGGTCCATACATAATCAAAATCGGGAGAGGTGGTGTTCAGCTGCAAGAAGGTCTAAATGTCCATCAATAATTGCTAGAAAACATGAAAGAAAATTTTCGAAAATCAAACCACACATGATCATAAGTGGGAGAGGAGGTGTTCAGCTGCAAGAAGGTGTGAATGTCCACCCATAATACCTGAAAAATGGGTAAAAAAAAGGTGCGAATGCCCAACCATACATCATCAAAAGCAGGAGTGCATGTGTTCGGCTACAAGAAGGTGTGAACGTCCAACCAAAGTTTGTAAAAAGCAGTTAAGAAAAGGTTCGAATATCCAACCATACATAATCAAAAGCGGGAGCAGAGCTGTTCGACTGCAAGTAGGTGTGAATGTCAGATCATAATTTGCAAAAAGCTGATGAGAAAGGGTGAGAATGCCCGACTATACACCATCAAATGCGGTAGCGGAGTTATTCGGCTGTGAGTAGGTGTGAAGCTCCAACCATAATTGCTGAAAAATGTGTTAGAAAAGGTAAAAATGCCGGTCCATACATCATCAAAATCGGGAGAGGTGGTGTTCAGCAGCAAGAAGGTCTAAATGTCCATCAATAATTGCTAGAAAACATGAAAGAAAATTTTCGAAAATCAAACCACACATGATCATAAGTGGGAGAGGAGGTGTTCAGCTGCAAGAAGGTGTGAATGTCCACCCAAAATACCTGAAAAATGGGTAATAAAAAGGTGCGAATGCCCAACCATACATCATCAAAAGCAGGAGTGCATGTGTTCGGCTACAAGAAGGTGTGAACGTCCAACCAAAGTTTGTAAAAAGCAGTTAAGAAAAGGTTCGAATATCCAACCAAACATAATCAAAAGCGGGAGCAGAGCTGTTCGACTGCAAGTAGGTGTGAATGTCAGATCATAATTTGCAAAAAGCTGATGAGAAAGGGTGAGAATGCCCGACTATACACCATCAAATGCGGGAGCGGAGTTGTTCGGCTGTGAGTAGGTGTGAATCTCCGACCATAATTGCTGAAAAATGTGTTAGAAAAGGTAAAAATGCCGGTCCATACATCATCAAAAGCGAGAGAGGTTGTGTTCGGCTGCAAGTAGGTGTGAATGTCCAGCCATAATTACTCACAAACGGGTAAGAAAAGGTTGTATTGCCAGACCATATATGATCAAAACAGGGAGCGGAGGTGGTTCAGCTGCAAGAAGGTTTGAATGTCCGACTAAAGTTCAAATATATTAAAGAAAGCGGGAGGAGAGGTCTTCGGATGAGAGTGGTTGAAAATTTCCGACCATAATGTATAAAATGCGGTGAAAAAAAGGTGTGATAGAACACTAAAAGGTGGAGCGGAAGTGTTCGGCTGCAAGAAGGTGTGAATGTCCGACTATATTTGGTGAAAAGCAGGTGAAGCAAGGTCTGAATGCCCAACCTTACATTATCAAAAGCGAGATCAGAGGTGTTTGGCTGCAAGAAGGCCATAGTTTGCCAAAAGCGGGTAAGGTGCGAATGTCCGACTAAATATCAACAAAATTTGGGGCAGAGGTCTTCGGATGCAAGTGGGTGTGAATATCCAACCATACAAGTATGGTGGAGAGGAAGCTGTGAATAGCCGACCATAGTTTGGAAAAAGCGGGTAAGAAAAGGTTTGAATACCCGAACATACACCATCAAAAGAGGGAGCGGAGGTGTTCCGCTGTACGAAGGTGTGAATGTCCGACCATAGTTGGTAAAATGCGGGTAAGAAAAGGTTAAAATACCCGACTGTACACAATCAATAGCGGGAGCGGATGTGTTCGGCTACAAGAAGGTGTGAAAGTCCGACCATGGTTTGTAAAAAGCGGGTAAGAAAAGGTGCGAATGTCCGACAATGTATGATCAAAAGAGAGAGCGGAGGTTTTCGGATACAAGAAGGTTTGAATGTCCCACCATAGTTTGTAAAAAGCGGGTAAGAAAAGGTTCGAATGCCCGACTATACACCATCAAAAGCGGGAGCAGAGGTGTTCCGCTGTAAGACGGTGTGAATGTCCGACCATAGTTGGTAAAAAGCGGGAAAGAAAAGGTTAAAATACCCGACTGTACACAATCAATAGCGGGAGCGGAGTTGTTCGGCTACAAGAAGGTGTGAAAGTCCGACCATGGTTTGTAAAAACCGGGAAGAAAAGGCTCGAAAGCCCGACTATACACCATCACAAAGAAGGTTTGAATGTCCATCAATAATTGCTTTAAAACAAGAAAGTAAACTTTCGAATATCAAACCGTACATGATCATAAGCGGGAGAGGAGGTGTTCCGCTGTAAGACGGTGTGAATGTCCGACCATAGTTGGTAAAAAGCGGGTAAGAAAAGGTTAAAATACCCGACTGTACACAATCAATAGCGGGAGCGGAGTTGTTCGGCTACTAAAAGGTGTGAAAGTCCGACCCTGGTTTGTAAAAAGCGGGTAAGAAAAGGTTCGAATGCCCGAACATACACCATCAAAAGAGGGAGCGGAGGTGTTCCGCTGTAAGACGGTGTGAATGTCCGATCATAGTTGGTAAAAAGCGGGTAAGAAAAGGTTAAAATAACCGACTGTACACAATCAAAAGAGGGAGCGGAGTTGTTCAGCTAAGAGAAGGTGTGAAAGTCCGACCATGGTTTGTAAAAAGCGGGTAAGAAAAGGTTCGTATGCCCGAATATAAAATATCAAAACCGGAAGCGTAGGTGTTCGGCTGCAAGAAGGTGTGAACGTCCGACCAAAGTTTGTAAAAAAGCAGTTAAGAAAAGGTTCGAATATCTAACCAAACATAATCAAAAGCGGGAGCAGAGCTGTTCGACTGCAAGTAGGTGTGAATGTCAGAGAATATTTTGCAAAAAGCTGATGAGAAAGGGTGAGAAATCCCGACTATACACCATCAAATGCGGTAGCGGAGTTGTTCGGCTGTGAGTAGGTGTGATTCTCCAACCATAATTGCTGAAAAATGTGTTAGAAAAGGTAAGAATGCCGGTCCGTACATCATCAAAAGCGGGAGAGGTGGTGTTCGGCTGCAAGTAGGTTTGAATGTCCAACCATAGTAGGTAATAGGTGGGTAAGAAAAGGCTCGAATGCCCGACTATACACCATCAAAAGCGGGAGCAGAGGTGTTCAGGTGCAAGAAGGTCTGAATGTCCGACCAATAATTACTGAAAAATGGGTAAGAAAAGGTGCGAATGCCAAATCATACATCATCAAAAGCAGGAGCGGATGTGTTCGGCTACAAGAAGGTTTGAATGTCCAACCATAGTAATTAATAGGTGGGTAAGAAAAGGCTCGAATGCCCGACTATACACCATCAAAAGCGGAAGCGGAGGTGTTCGGCTGCAAGACGGTGTGAACGTCCGACCAAAGTTTGTAAAAAGCATTAAGAAAATGTTCGAATATCCAACCAAACATAATCAAAAGCGGGAGCAGAGCTGTTCGACTGCAAGTAGGTGTGAATATCAGATCATAATTTGCAAAAAGCTGATGAGAAAGGGTGAGAATGCCCGACTATACACCATCAAATGTGGGAGCGGAGGTGTTCGTCTGTGAGTAGGTGTGAATGTCCGACCATAATTGCTGAAAAATGTGTTAGAAAAGGTAAGAATGCCGGACCATATATCATCAAAAGCGGGAGAGGTTGTGTTCGGCTGCAAGAAGGTGTGAATGTCCAGCCATAATTACTCACAAACCGGTAAGAAAAGGTACTATTGCCAGACCATATATGATCAAAACAGGGAGCGGAGGTGGTTCAGCTGCAAGAAGGTTTGAATGTCCGACTAAAGTTTGTAAAAAGCGGGTAAGACAAGGTGTGAATGCCCGACAATGTATGATCAGAAGAGGAGCGGAGGTTTTCGGCTGCAAGAAGGTCTGAATGTCCACCCATAATTACTGAAAAATGGGTAAGAAAAGGTGCGAAAGCCCAACCGCACATGATCATAAGTGGATGAGAAGGTGTTCGACTGCAAGTAGGTGTGAATGTAAGATCATAATTTGTAAAAAGCGGGTAAGAAAAGGTAAGAATGCCCAACCATAAATTATCAAAAGCGGCAGCAGAGTTTCGGCTGGTATTTATCAATGTCTAGATAGATTTCAACAAAAAACAACGTTGTACTTTGCAGTAAAAGAAAGTGCAAATCAAAAGTTTTAGGAATCCGAGAATAAGCTTATTTTCATGAGTTCTGCACGATTTCGGATTTTATGTATAAAATGAATTTCTTCACGCAAACTAAGTTAACACTGCTTTGTCCTTCATATGTACCCATTTCTACATATATTTCAAGCATAAACTTCCTCATATTACCCTGAATTAGAAAGAGCTACACTTGTGATTAAGCCATACCTCCCTTTTGAGGAGTTCTGCATGATTTGGGATTTTATCTATAAAATTAATTCCTTCACTCAAACTATGTTAAAACGGCTTTTACCTTCATATTTATCAATGTCTCGATAGATTTAAACAAAAAAACAACGTTGTACTTTGCAATAAAAGAAAGAGCAAATCAAAAGTTTTAGGAATCCGAGAATAAGCTTATTTTCATGAGTTCTGCACGATTTCGGATTTTATGTATAAAATGAATTCATTCACTCAAACCAAGTTAAAACTGCTTTTTCCTTCATATTTATCAATGTCTAGATCGACTTCAACAAAGAACAACATTGTATTTTGCAGTAGAAGAAAGAGCAAAACTGAAGGATCAGGAATCCGAGAATAAGCTTCTTTTCATACGTTCTGCATGATTTGGGATTTTATGTATAAAATGAATTCCTTCACTCAAACTAAGTTAACACTGCTTTGTCCTTCATATGTACCCATTTCTACATATATTTCAAGCATAAACTTCCTCATACTACCCTGAATGAGAAAGAACCACACTTGTGATTAAGCCATACGCCCCTTTTGAGGAGTTCTGCATGATTTGGGATTTTATCTATAAAATTAATTCCTTCACTCAAACTATGTTAAAACGGCTTTTACCTTCATATTTATCAATGTCTCGATAGATTTAAACAAAAAACAACGTCGTACCTTGCAGTAAAAGAAAGAGCCAATCAAAAGTTTTAGGAATCCGAGAATAAGCTTATTTTCATGAGTTCTGCACGATTTCGGATTTTATGTATAAAATGAATTCATTCACTCAAACCAAGTTAAAACTGCTTTTTCCTTCATATTTATCAATGTCTAGATCGACTTCAACAAAGAACAACATTGTATTTTGCAGTAGAAGAAAGAGCAACACTGAAGGATCAGGAATCCGAGAATAAGCTTATTTTCTTATGGGCAAGTGGGAACTGCTTTGTCCTTCATATTTATCAATGTGTAGATGGATTTCAACTTCTTCTACTGCAAAGTCCAATGTTTTTCTTTGTTGAAGTCGATCTAGACATTGATTAATATGGAAGGACAAAGCAGTTTTAACTTGGTTTGAGCAAAGCAATTCATTTTATAGCAAAATCCGAAATCGTGCAGAACTCATGAAAGCAGGCTTATACTTGGATTCCTGAAACTTTAGATTTGCTCTTTCTTTTACTGCAAAGTACAACGTTGTTTTTTTGTTTAAATATTTCTAGACATGGTAAATATGAAGGACAAATCAGTTTTAACATAGTTTGAGTGAAGTAATGCATTTTATAAGCAAAATCCCAAATCATGCAGAACTCCCGAAATGCTTTTTCTCGCTTTTCACTGCTTTTTACAAACTTTGGTCGGACGTTCACACCTTCTTGCATCCGAACACCTCCGCTTCCGCTTTTGATGATGTATATTCGGGCATTCGAACCTTTTTTTACCCGCTTTTTACAAACCATTGTCGGACTTTCACACCTTCTTGCAGCCGAACGCCACCTCTCCCGCTTTTGATGATGTATGGTCCAGTATTCTTACCTTTTCTAACACATTTTTCAGCAATTATGGTCGGACATTCACACCTACTCACAGCTGGACACCTCCGCTCCCGCTTTTGATCATACAATGTCGGGACATCGCTCCTTGTCTTACCAGCTTTTTACAAACTTTAGTCGAACATTCACACCTTCTTGCAGCTGAACACCTCCACTCCCGCTTTTGATTATGTATAGTCGGGCTTTCGAGCCTTTTCTTACCCGGTTTTTACAAATTATGGTTGGACATTCAGACCTTGCAACCGAACACCTCCGCTCTCTCTTTTGATCATACATTGTTGGGCATTCGCACCTTTTCTTACCCGCTTTTTACAAACCATGGTCGGACTTTCACACCTTCTTGTAGCCGAACAACTCCGCTCCCACTTTTGATGGTGTATAGTCGGGCTTTCAAGCCTTTTCTTCCCCGGTTTTTACAAATTATGGTTGGACATTCAGACCTTCTTGCAGCCGAAAACCTCCGCTCCCTCTTTTGATCATACATTGTCGGGCATTCGCACCTTCTCTTACCCGCTTTTTACAAACCAGGGTTGGACTTTCACACCTTTTAGTAGCCGAACAACTCCGCTCCCGCTATTGATTGTGTACAGTCGGGTATTTTCACCTTTTCTTACACGCTTTTTACCAACTATGGTCAGACATTCACACCTTCTTACAGTGGAATACCTCCGCTCCCTCTTTTGATGGTGTATGTTCGGGCATTCAAACCTTTTCTTACCCGCTTTTTACAAACTATGGTCGGACATTAAAACCTTCTTGTAGCCGAACACATCCACTCCTGCTTTTGATGATGTATGGTTGGGCATTCGTACCTTTTCTTACCCATTTTGCAGTAATTATGGGTGGACATTCACACCTTTTTGCATTTTAACACCTCCTCTCCCGCTTATGATCATGTGCGGTTTGATATTCGAAAATTCTCTTCCATGTTTTCTAGCAATTATGGTTGGACATTCACACCTTCTTACAGCGGAACACTTCCGCTCCCTCCTTTGATGGTGTATGTTCGGGCATTCTAACCTTTTCTTACCCGCTTTTTACAAACTATGGTCAGACATTCAAACCTTCTTGTAGCCGAACACATCCACTCCTGCTTTTGATGATTTGGTATTCAAACCTACTTGTTGCCCGCTTTTCATTAATTATGGGTGGACATACACACCTTGTCGCAGCCAAACACCTCCGCTCCCTGTTAGGATCATGTATGGTTGGGCAATCGTACCTTTTCTTACCCATTTTGCAGTAATTATGGTTTGACATTCACACCTTCTTGCATTTGAACACCTCCTCTCCCGCTTATGATTATGTGCGGTTTGATATTCGAAAATTCTCTTCCATGTTTTCTAGCAATTATTGATGGACATTCAGACCTTCTTGCAGCTGAACACCTCCGCTCCAGCTGTTGATGGTGTATAGTCGGGCTTTCGAGCCTTTTCTTCCCAGATTTTTACAAAATATGGATGGACATTCAGACCTTGTTTCAGCCGAAAACCTCCGCTCCCTCTTTTGATCATACATTGTCGGGCATTCGCACCTTTTCTTACCCGCTTTTTACAAACCATGGTCGGACTTTCACACCTTTTAGTAGCGGAACAACTCTGCTCCCGCTATTGATTGTGTACAATCGGATATTTTAACCTTTTCTTACCTGCTTTTTGCCGACTATGGTCGGACATTCACACCTTCTTACAGCGGAACACCTCCGCTCCCTCCTTTGATGGTGTATGTTCGGGCATTCGAACCTTTTCTTACCCGCTTTTTACAAACTATGGTCAGACATTCACACCTTCTTGCAGCCGAACACTTCCGCTCTACCTTTTAGTGTTCTATGGGGTATTCACACCTTTTTTTTCACCGCATTTTATAGATTATGGTTGTAAATTCTCACCCACTCTTATCCGAAGACCTCTCCTCCTGCTTTGGTTAATATATGGTCGGGCATTCGAACCTTTTCTTACCCGCTTTTTACAAATTATGGTCGAACATTCACACCTACTTGCAGCCGAACACCTCCGCTCCCGCTTTTGATGGTGTATAGTCGGGCTTTCGAGCCTTTTCTTCCCCGGTTTTTACAAATTATGGTTGGACATTCAGACCTTGCAGCCGAAAACCTCCGCTCCCTCTTTTGATCATACATTGTCAGGCATTCGCACCTACTTGCAGCCGAATACTTCCGCTCCACCTTTTAGTGATGTATGGTTGGCATTTGCACCTTTTCTTACCCTTTCTTACCCTACTGATTGCTTAAGATTAAGTTGTTTTTTCTCAAACTACAACATTTTTTTAATTGTTGAAACTTGATTTGAAGTGGATAAATAAGGAGGACAAACAGTTTTAAGTCAGGCTGATAGAAGGAATTAATTTTATAGCAAAATCTGTATTTCGTCATATGTCGAGAGATGCTTATTGCTGAAGAAGTTCTTTCTCATTCTACAAAGTACAACGTTGTTTATCGTTGAAACTTGATTAGACATGAATAAATATGAAGGACAAAGCAGTCTTAACTTGGTTAGAGTTAAGGAATTCGTTTTATAGGAGAATCCGAATTCGTGCATAACTCGTAAAATAGAGCTTATTTTCGGATTCCTGAAGAATGAGTCTGGTTCTTTCTCATAATACAAAGTTTGTTGTTTATTGTTGAAACTTCATCAGAAGTGAAGAAATAAATGAATGCCTATCAACAAATGTGGGATCTAAACTCTAGTGCTTCCTCTAAAATAATTTCCTTTTTTATGAGCACACACACCAAATCAGAAAGGCTTTTTTCTCTCTTTTCTACATTATGGACTGTGGGGACACAAAACCGCTCTCTCTTTTTTTTTTATCGTGTGCCAGGGCGTTGTCTCACGTATTAGATTGTGCTTAAGATACGAATGGGTTTATCAGTCACATCAGAATCCATACATACTGATCCTCCCGTAAGAAAATGGTCGGATCTTATCAAACACACTTTGTTTCTTGTGACAATCAAGTCAGCGAAACAGCGTATACACGTCAAGACACTGAATCAAGTTTGCCACAAGAACTCATAAGTTTGGCAGTATTGCTCTCCCGTCAGCAATCATACATCCATTTTATTTTCGTGAGACATGTGCAGGCACCTGTTCATCTACTGTTCTATCACTATGAATTAGTTTATCTATTATCAATAAGGATACTTCTACAACTACTCTATCAAAGTATGTCCGGACTTCTTACGTTGTCAGTTGCTATATATGAATAAGTGGGTAGCTACTGACAAGCATTAAGCATGTCACACAGCCCAAACATATAACATTTCAGGACACACCACACAGTTAACAACTACAGTGAAGCGTGTCAAAGCCCAAACATGTAACATTCAACAGGACACTTACACAACACATTCAAATCAAACAGTCAGACAACATACAAGAACATATACCCCAGCCGGCATTGCTCCCTGCCTATTTTCCTACAGCTCACTATGTGTGCGCACACCTTTATTCACAAACTCTTTTACCGAAGCTGCTACAGCTCGATTGGCCGAATACCGAACAATCCTAATTCGGTGAATTTGACATCTGCCTTACATGTAACAGATTAGCGGTTTAGCAGTTTTAATTTAGTTTGAGTGAAGGAATTCAAACCCAGAGGGCCACGCTCCCAGTTCTGTAAGTTTGGCTCCCCCTCAATTTTAATTGCTCACTATTAGAAAATATTGAAGTGCCAGAAGGGTGAGGGGAGGGGTCTTCTTCGCACACCCCTGCTTCCTGGTTGCTGCTCGGGGCGGGAGGGGCCAGGAGGATTAATTAATTGTTCTGCTGGTTTGGGGTCTGTGGTGGCTGGGGGGCTGCTGGCCCCCTGGTGTGCCCGCTGCACTACACCCCAGCGGAGTCGAGGGAGGGAGGACGTGTGGATGTATGGGACATGAAAGTGTGTGTGGTAATGATTGGGCCTGGATCTTGGACTTGCTGTCGCCTGGCCTGCCTGTGCTTCTCCCGATGGGGGGGGGGGGCGGCGTGGCCTCTCTCCGCTGCTCGCGACTTCACCCACCTGTGGGCACGTCTTGACTCCCAGGGCACTTGGCCAGGGGTGCTGGGGCAGGCGCTGACCCACTGTGTGGCTGTCTGGGGCGCTTGGCCCTCCTGGGTATTGGGTGGGGCCTCTGCCGGGGGGTTTGGGGGCGCTCGGGCTCCTGGGGCCCGGATCCAGTGCACGGCCCATGTCTGGGCGGCTGGGGCCTGGCGACGTCGGTGGGCTGTTGCCCCTGGCTCCCGGAGGGCCTCTGCCCTATGCTTATGGGGGCTCTTTCCGGGGGCTTCCTCTGCAGTCTTCTGGGTGGATGCGTGGTTGCCCCTGCGGTGGGCTTCCTGGGTTCTGTGCTCTGTGGGGGCTTCTGGTGGCCTGGGTCTTGTGGCCCTCTCTGCCTGCTTCTGATTGCTTGGGGGGGCTGTGGATTGTGGCCCTGTACGCTTATACACTCATAACTAAGCACGGTTATCATGTAGGTCCTGTGCCATGGGTGTTGCATGTTCTCACACACACACAACCACATTCATTAGTCCAGTAGCATGGTCGCTAAGCAGTTGATGTATTATCATGTCGTCTCAGGTCATCTATATCCACAGCTGTGTTGTATGCGATGTATGTTCTGTTTTTCTCTTCTTTCCTCTTCTTCTTTCCTTGTCCCCCGGTCCGGTTCAGTTCTATTACATGTCATATATTGTAAACAGAAATAAATAAATGGGCATCAAGGGGAGCTTTACATTTATAAAACTTCCCTTGGCAAAGCAAATCTGTTTGGCATCAAAGGTATTCAGACTACAATTCTGCTGCCATAATGCTGAACACGATAAGGGGAAAAAAAAAAAAAGTAAAGAAGACAGTTCTGCCGAAAGCCAGGGACTAGACCTGTTCTAAGTTCTGTACTTTTTAAAAGGGAGCCAACACAGGACAGGAGGGCCTGATGTCCACCAGGCTCGGGGCCTGCAGCGACCATATTCTGGGAGCTACTGTACCCCCAGAAGGTACCCATCCCGCCCCACCCCACTCAACCTAACCCCACTCCGGAGGACCTCTACAAAAAACAAACAAACAACAACAAACAAACAAACCACCCGGTCACACCAGTCGCAGCAGCCCGGGCCTGAGACCCACCATCACCCAGGCCCCCCCAGGCCCCCCCTCAACAGGTGCGCTCTTGTGAAAAAGCAAACAGCGGCAGCAACAAAAACACAACGGGAACACCGTATTGAGGCTTTGTTCTGACCGCTCATTTGGTATGGCGTTTCTTTCAAGCAATTCTCCCGGTTAGCCCGCACTCGGCTCGCTCCCAGAGCCGTGTTAAAGTCTACTTCGCATTCACTCTCTTTTCTCAGCAGACTAAAAGAAAGTTTCATCTTGGGCTCCCTGAAACTTGCATCCTGCACCGCTGTTTGCTTTTTCACAAGAGTAGAGAAGAGCGCACCGTTCCCAGCAGCACTGCAGTACGGGGTCAATGCTTGGAGTGAACGGAGCAAGCTACTTTTTCAACTCCTATTGCTAAAAATCTATTTAATATGTAGTCCTCGTATAGAGGACATATCAGATATTAAACTGATAAGAACAGATACTACACTTGATCTTAGCCAAAAGGCCGAGAAGCGACAACTGTCCACTGGTTCACGTCCGAGGGCCCTTCCTGGCACAATGCGCACTTGTCCGCTAACACCCCTGTTCTTTTTATGGCCATAGGTGGCCAGAGTGTCACTTTGCACCTCCGCCCACCTGCTGCACTGAGCACTCTTCAGCCCTTTTAAATGGTATAACTTTGCACTCCCGCACGCTCCAGCAAGCACCATTCAAGCAACAACTTTGCACTCCAGCTTCGAACATCGGCACAGTCGCAACAAGTAAGGCGACTCTACTCAGAGAAGTCACTCTGCACAGTAACAAGATTTCTTTTGCACAGACAGAAAGGGCTTCACCCGCAAAGGTAAAGCCTGCCAAAAATAGAAACAACTCATTAGTGCTGCTCTCCACAGAAGTCTTTAGTAAAAGGCGAAAGACTTGTACGTTATGAAGAGAAACCAGAGTACGATTATCCGTCACTGCGGGAGCAGGGCATCAGGCTAGTTGGCATAGCCACCTTCCCCATGGTGAGCTTTGCTTGGTTGAGACGCTTGCTCCCCCCCCCTTGCTCCTCGGCTGACCAAGTAGGAACAATCGGGCCCTATTCGATGGCTGCCTTGTCTTTTACTCTGTGCAAAAGACAAGGCAGCAACAAAAACACCACGGGAAAACCGTATTGAGGCTTTGTTCTGACCGCTCATTCGGTGTCGCGTTTCTTTCAAGCAATTCTCCCGGTTAGCCCGCACTCGGCTCGCTCCCAGAGCCGTGTTAAAGTCTACTTCGCATTCACTCTCTTTTCTCAGCAGACTCTTGGGATTTTATCAATAAAATGAATTCCTTCACTCAAACTATGTTAAAACTGCTTTGTCCTTCATATTTACCATGTCTAGAAAGATTTAAACAAAAAAAAAACAACGTTGTACTTTGCAGTAAAAGAAATAGCAAATCTAAAGTTTCAGGAATCCGAGAATAAGCTTACTTTCATGAGTTCTTCACGATTTCGGATTTTGCTATAAAATGAATTCCTTCACTCAAACTAAATTAAAACTGCTAAACCGCTAATCTGTTACATGTAAGGCAGATGTCAAATTCACCGAATTAGGATTATTCGGTATTCGGCCAATCGAGCTGTAGCAGCTTCGGTAAAAGAGTATAAGTTGAAGAGTTTGTGAATAAAGGTGTGCGCACACATAGTGAGCTGTAGGAAAATAGGCAGGGAGCAATGCCGGCTGGGGTATATGTTCTTGTATGTTGTCTGACTGTTTGATTTGAATGTGTTGTGTAAGTGTCCTGTTGAATGTTACATGTTTGGGCTTTGACACGCTTCACTGTGGTTGTTAACTGTGTGGTGTGTCCTGAAATGTTATATGTTTGGGCTGTGTGACATGCTTAATGCTTGTCAGTAGCTACCCACCATATATAGCAACTGACAACGTAAGAAGTCCGGACATACTTTGATAGAGTAGTTGTAGAAGTATCCTTATTGATAATAGATAAACTAATTCATAGTGATAGAACAGTAGATGAACAGGTGCTTGCACATGTCTCACGGAAATAAAATGGGTGTATGATTGCTGACGGCAGAGCAATACTGCCAAACTTATGAGTTCTTGTGGCAAACTTTATTCAGTGTCTTGACGTGTATAGGCTGTTTCGCTGACTTGATTGTCACAAGAAACAAAGTGTGTTTGATAAGATCCGACCATTTTATTACGGGAGGATCAGTATGCATGGATTCTGATGTGACTGATAAACCCATTCGTATCGTAAGCATAATCTAATACGTGAGACAACGCCCTGGCACACAATCAAAAAAAAAAGAGAGAGCGGTTTTGTGTCCCCACAGTCCATAATGTAGAAAAGAGAGAAAAAAGCCTTTCTGATTTGGTGTGTGTGCTCACAGTGCAGAGTGTAGAGAAAAGAGAGAAAAGAAAGCCGTTTTGGTGTCACGGGTGTTGTGCCTTACACACACACATTTCTGAATTGAGAAAGGAAATTATTTTAGAGGAAGCACTAGAGTTTAGATCCCACATTTGTTGATAGGCATTCATTTATTTCTTCACTTCTGATGAAGTTTCAACAATAAACAACAAACTTTGTATTATGAGAAAGAACCAGACTCATTCTTCAGGAATCCGAAAATAAGCTCTATTTTACGAGTTATGCACGAATTCGGATTCTCCTATTAAACGAATTCCTTAACTCTAACCAAGTTAAGACTGCTTTGTCCTTCATATTTATTCATGTCTAATCAAGTTTCAACGATAAACAACGTTGTACTTTGTAGAATGAGAAAGAACTTCTTCAGCAATAAGCATCTCTCGACATATGACGAAATACAGATTTTGCTATAAAATTAATTCCTTCTATCAGCCTGACTTAAAACTGTTTGTCCTCCTTATTTATCCACTTCAAATCAAGTTTCAACAATTAAAAAAATGTTGTAGTTTGAGAAAAAACAACTTAATCTTAAGCAATCAGTAGGGTAAGAAAGGGTAAGAAAAGGTGCAAATGCCAACCATACATCACTAAAAGGTGGAGCGGAAGTATTCGGCTGCAAGTAGGTGCGAATGCCTGACAATGTATGATCAAAAGAGGGAGCGGAGGTTTTCGGCTGCAAGGTCTGAATGTCCAACCATAATTTGTAAAAACCGGGGAAGAAAAGGCTCGAAAGCCCGACTATACACCATCAAAAGCGGGAGCGGAGGTGTTCGGCTGCAAGTAGGTGTGAATGTTCGACCATAATTTGTAAAAAGCGGGTAAGAAAAGGTTCGAATGCCCGACTATATATTAACCAAAGCAGGAGGAGAGGTCTTCGGATAAGAGTGGGTGAGAATTTCCAACCATAATCAATAAAATGCGGTGAAAAAAAAGGTGTGAATACCCCATAGAACACTAAAAGGTAGAGCGGAAGTGTTCGGCTGCAAGAAGGTGTGAATGTCTGACCATAGTTTGTAAAAAGCGGGTAAGAAAAGGTTTGAATGCCCGAACATACACCATCAAAGGAGGGAGCGGAGGTGTTCCGCTGTAAGATGGTGTGAATGTCCGACCATAGTTGGCAAAAAGCAGGTAAGAAAAGGTTAAAATACCCGATTGTACACAATCAATAGCGGGAGCAGAGTTGTTCCGCTACTAAAAGGTGTGAAAGTCCGACCATGGTTTGTAAAAAGCGGGTAAGAAAAGGTGCGAATGCCCGACAATGTATGATCAAAAGAGGGAGCGGAGGTTTTCGGCTGAAACAAGGTCTGAATGTCCATCCATATTTTGTAAAAATCTGGGAAGAAAAGGCTCGAAAGCCCGACTATACACCATCAACAGCTGGAGCGGAGGTGTTCAGCTGCAAGAAGGTCTGAATGTCCATCAATAATTGCTAGAAAACATGAAAGAAAATTTTCGAATATCAAACCGCACATGATCATAAGCGGGAGAGGAGGTGTTCAAATGCAAGAAGGTGTGAATGTCCACCCATAATTACTGCAAAATGGGTAAGAAAAGGTACGAATGCCCAACCATACATGATCCTAACAGGGAGCGGAGGTGTTTGGCTGCGACAAGGTGTGTATGTCCACCCATAATTAATGAAAAGCGGGCAACAAGTAGGTTTGAATACCCATCATCAAAAGCAGGAGTGGATGTGTTCGGCTACAAGAAGGTTTGAATGTCTGACCATAGTTTGTAAAAAGCGGGTAAGAAAAGGTTCGAATGCCCGAACATACACCATCAAAGGAGGGAGCGGAAGTGTTCGGCTGTGAGTAGGTGTGAATGTCAAACCATAATTGCTGAAAAATGTGTTAGAAAAAACTAGAATGCCGGACCATACATCATCAAAAGCGGGAAAAGTGGTGTTCGGCTGCAAGTAGGTGTGAATGTCCAGCCATAATTACTCACAAACCGGTAAGAAAAGGTAGTATTGCCAGACCATACATTATCAAAATAGGGAGCGGAGGTGGTTCAGCTGCAAGGTGTGAATGTCTGACTAAAGTTTATAAAAAGCGGGTAAGACAAGGTGCGAATGCCTGACAATGTATGATCAAATGAGGGAGCGGAGGTTTTCGGCTGCAAGGTCTGAATGTCCAACCATAATTTGTAAAAACCGGGGAAGAAAAGGCTCGAAAGCCCGACTATACACCATCAAAAGCGGGAGCGGAGGTGTTCGGCTGCAAGTAGGTGTGAATGTTCGACCATAATTTGTAAAAAGCGGGTAAGAAAAGGTTCGAATGCCCGACTATATATTAACCAAAGCAGGAGGAGAGGTCTTCGGATAAGAGTGGGTGAGAATTTCCAACCATAATCAATAAAATGCGGTGAAAAAAAAGGTGTGAATACCCCATAGAACACTAAAAGGTGGAGCAGAAAGTGTTCGGCTTCAAGAAGGTGTGACTGTTCGACTATATTTGGTGAAAAGCAGGTGAAGCAAGGTCTGAATGCCTAACCTTACATCATCAAAAACGAGATCAGAGGTGTTTGGCTGCAAGAAGGCCATAGTTTGCCAAAAGCGGGTAAGCTGCGAATGACCGACTAAATATAAACAAAAGTGGGGGCGGAGGTCTTCGGATGCAAGTGGGTGTGAATATCCCACCATACAAGTATGGTGGAGAGGAAGTTGTGAATAGCCGACCATGGTTTGTAAAAAATGGGTAAGAAAAGGTTCGAATATCCAACCAAACATAATCAAAAGCGGGAGCAGAGCTGTTCGACTGCAAGTAGGTGTGAATGTCCAGCCATAATTACTCACAAACGGGGGAAGAAAAGGTAGTATTGCCAGACCATACATGATCAAAACAGGGAGCGGAGGTTCGGCTGCAAGGTGTGAATGTCTGACTATAGTTTGTAAAAAGCGGGTAAGACAAGGTGCGAATGCCCAACAATGTATGATCAAAAGAGAGAGCGGAGGTGTTCGGCTGCAAGGTCTGAATGTCCAACCATAATTTGTAAAAAGCGGGTAAAAAAAGGTTCGAATGCCCGAATATACATCATCAAAAGCGGAAGCGGAGGTGTTCGGATGCAAGAAGGTGTGAACGTCCGACCAAAGTTTGTAAAAAGCAGTCAAAAGCGAGAAAAAGCATTTCGTTAGTTCTGCATGATTTGGGATTTTGCTTATAAAATGCATTATTTCACTCAAACTATGTTAAAACTGATTTGTCCTTCATATTTACCATGTCTAGAAATATTTAAACAAAAAAACAACGTTGTACTTTGCAGTAAAAGAAAGAGCAAATCTAAAGTTTCAGGAATCCGAGTATAAGCCTGCTTTCATGAGTTCTGCACGATTTCGGATTTTGCTATAAAATGAATTGCTTTGCTCAAACCAAGTTAAAACTGCTTTGTCCTTCCATATTCATCAATGTCTAGATCGACTTCAACAAAGAAAAACATTGGACTTTGCAGTAGAAGAAGTTGAAATCCATCTACACATTGATAAATATGAAGGACAAAGCAGTTCCCACTTGCCCATAAGAAAATAAGCTTATTCTCGGATTCCTGATCCTTCAGTGTTGCTCTTTCTTCTACTGCAAAATACAATGTTGTTCTTTGTTGAAGTCGATCTAGACATTGATAAATATGAAGGAAAAAGCAGTTTTAACTTGGTTTGAGTGAATGAATTCATTTTATACATAAAATCCGAAATCGTGCAGAACTCATGAAAATAAGCTTATTCTCGGATTCCTAAAACTTTTGATTGGCTCTTTCTTTTACTGCAAAGTACAACGTTGTTTTTTTGTTTAAATCTATCGAGACATTGATAAATATGAAGGTAAAAGCCGTTTTAACATAGTTTGAGTGAAGGAATTGATTTTATAGATAAAATCCCAAATCATGCAGAACTCCTCAAAAGGGGCGTATGGCTTAATCACAAGTGTGGTTCTTTCTCATTCAGGGTAGTATGAGGAAGTTTATGCTTGAAATATATGTAGAAATGGGTACATATGAAGGAAAAAGCAGTGTTAACTTAGTTTGAGTGAAGGAATTCATTTTATACATAAAATCCCAAATCATGCAGAACGTATGAAAAGAAGCTTATTCTCGGATTCCTGATCCTTCAGTTTTGCTCTTTCTTCTACTGCAAAATACAATGTTGTTCTTTGTTGAAGTCGATCTAGCCATTGATAAATATGAAGGAAAAAGCAGTTTTAACTTGGTTTGAGTGAATTAATTCATTTTATACATAAAATCCGAAATCGTGCAGAACTCATGAAAATAAGCTTATTCTCGGATTCCTAAAACTTTTGATTTGCTCTTTCTTTTATTGCAAAGTACAGTTTTTTTTGTTTAAATCTATCGAGACATTGATAAATATGAAGGTAAAAGCCGTTTTAACATAGTTTGAGTGAAGGAATTAATTTTATAGATAAAATCCCAAATCATGCAGAACTCCTCAAAAGGGAGGTATGGCTTAATCACAAGTATGGCTCTTTCTCATTCAGGGTAATATGAGGAAGTTTATGCTTGAAATATATGTAGAAATGGGTACATATGAAGGAAAAAGCAGTGTTAACTTAGTTTGAGTGAAGGAATTCATTTTATACATAAAATCCCAAATCATGCAGAACGTATGAAAAGAAGCTTATTCTCGGATTCCTGATCCTTCAGTTTTGCTCTTTCTTCTACTGCAAAATACAATGTTGTTCTTTGTTGAAGTCGATCTAGACATTGATAAATATGAAGGAAAAAGCAGTTTTAACTTGGTTTGAGTGAATTAATTCATTTTATACATAAAATCCGAAATCGTGCAGAACTCATGAAAATAAGCTTATTCTCGGATTCCTAAAACTTTTGATTTGCACTTTCTTTTACTGCAAAGTACAACGTTTTTTTTTGTCGAAATCTATCTAGACATTGATAAATACCAGCCGAAACTCTGCTGCCGCTTTTGATAATTTATGGTTGGGCATTCTTACCTTTTTTCATTAATTATGGGTGGACATTCAGACCTTCTTGCAGCCGAAAACTTCCGCTCCTACATTGTCGGACATTCACACCTTGTCTTACCCGCTTTTTACAAACTTTAGTCGGACATTCAAACCTTCTGTTTTGATCATATATGGTCTGGCAATAGTACCTTTTCTTACCCGTTTGTGAGTAATTATGGCTGGACATTCAATTCAATTCAATTCAATTCAATTCAATTCAATTCAATTCAATTCAATTCAATTCAATTCAATTCAATTCAATTCAATTCAATTCAATTCAATTCAATTTTATTTATATAGCGCCAGTTTACAACAATTGTCATCTCAAGGCACTTAAGTAATATAGTCCAATTCAAGCCAATTGGAATTCAATTCATTGTAATCATGATCCAATTAATTCTTATAGAGCCAATTCAAAAAATTTATATCCTAGCTAAGGAAACCAACAGATTGCACCGAAACGTGTCTTCAGTCCAATCTCCCGTCCTGAGCGTGCCTGTGGCAACTGTGGAAAGGAACGACTCCCTTTTAACAGGAAGAAACCTCTGGCAGAACCAGACTCAGGAAGGGTGGCCATCCGCCTCGACCAGCTGGGGTTTGAGAAGACAGAAAAGAGGGAAAAGATGGGGGAAAAACACCATAACGCCATTCAAAGGATATCTGTTGGAACAGGGAAACATAGGTTAATAATCACAATAATGTCACATGTACATAAAATCAATTGTGAAATTAATCAGGGGGAAAAAGAGAGCAAAGTGAGGAAAGGTGTGACAGATGAGGTCCCCCAGCAGTCTAAGCCTATAGCAGCTTAACTATGGGATGTTTCAGGATTACCTGAGCCATCCCTAACTATAAGCTTTATCGAAAAGAAAAGTTTTAAGCCTAATCTTAAAAGTGGAAAGGGTGTCTGCTTCCCGGACATTTACTGGCAGCTTATTCCACAAGAGAGGGGCCTGATAACTGAAGGCTCTACCTCCCATTCTACTTTTAGAAACTCTGGGAACAACAAGTAAACCTGCAGTTTGGGAGCGAAGTGCTCTGTTAGGAAAATATCTTACAATTAAATCTTTAAGATATGATGGAGCTCGGTCATTAAGAACTTTATAAGTGAGAAGAAGAATCTTAAATTCTATTCTGAATTTAACAGGGAGCCAATGAAGAGAAGCTAAAACTGGAGAAACATGATCTCTCCAGTTAGTTCTCATCAGAACTCTGGCTGCAGCATTTTGGATCAGCTGGAGGTTTTTCAGAGAATATGTGGGACAGCCCAATAATAAGGAATTACAGTAGTCCAATCTTGAAGTAACAAATGCATGGACTAGTTTCTCTGCATCACCTTGAGACAGGATGTTCCTGATTTTGGCAATATTACGAAGGTGAAAGAAGGCAGTCCTAGAAACCTGTTTTATATGTGCGTCAAATGATAAATTCTGGTCAAAAATAACTCCAAGGTTCCTCACTGTAGAACTAGAAGCCAAGGAAATACCATCTAGAGTAACTATATAACTAGACAATTTCTCCCTGAAGCGCTCAGGTCCAAAGAGAACAACTTCAGTTTTGTCTGAATTTAAAAGCAGACAGTTCTGAGTTATCCAGGTCTTTATGTCTTTAAGACAGGCTTGTAGTCTGACCAACCTGTAGGTTTCATCTGGTTTCATAGATAAGTACAGCTGAGTATCATCAGCATAACAATGGAAATTTATGCCATGCTGTCTGATAATGTTACCTAATGGAAGCATGTATAAAGTAAAAAGAATCGGTCCAAGCACAGAACCCTGAGGAACTCCATGACTTACTCCCACGTGTGAGGAAGATTCTTCATTTACAAGAACAAACTGGAATCTATCAGATAAATATGACTTAAACCAGCCTAATGCAGTTCCTTTAATCCCAATAACATGTTCAAGTCTCTGTAACAGAATGCTGTGATCGATCGTATCAAATGCAGCACTGAGATCCAACAGGACAAGCACAGAAACAAGTCCGCTATCAGAAGCTAACAGGAGATCATTGGTAACTTTCACCAGTGCCGTTTCTGTGCTATGATGCACTCTGAATCCTGACTGAAACTCTTCAAACAGATTATTTCTATGTAAATGATCACAAAGTTGAGCTGCAACTATTTTTTCAAGAACTTTGGACAAAAAAGGGAGATTGGATATAGGTCGATAATTAGCCAACACTTCTGAATCAAGAGTAGGTTTTTTAAGTAAAGGTTTAATTACAGCAACCTTAAAAGTCTGAGGTACATATCCTATCAACAAAGACCGATTGATCAAATCCAAAATGGAAGTGTCAATTAAGGGGAAAACCTCCTTGAACAGTCTGGTTGGGATTGGGTCTAACATACAAGTTGATGGTTTAGAAGAGACTATTGCTGTTGTTAGCTCAGAAAGATCAACTGGACAGAAGCTGTCTAAATACAATTCAGGTTCCAAAGATACTTCTAAAGCTGATCTACTTGATGATACATCAGTGATAATAATGGGAAGGATTCCATTAATCTTCTCTCTGATAGAAACAATTTTATTGATGAAGAATCTCATGAAATCATCACTGCTGAGAGTTAAAGGAATACATGGCTCAACAGAGCTCGGACTCTTTGTCAGCCTGGCAACAGTGCTGAAAAGAAACCTGGGATTATTCTTATTCTCTTCTATCAATAATGAGTAATAAGCAGTTCTAGCTTTACGAAGTGCTTTCTTATACGTTATTAAACTATCTTTCCAGACTAATTGAGACTCTTCTAAATTAGAGGAACGCCACTGTCTCTCTAGCTTTCTTGTCGTCTGCTTTAACGCACGCAGCTGTGAATTATATCAAGGAGCCAACCTCTTCTGACTGATTACCTTCCTTTTCAGAGGGGCAACATTGTCTAGTGTTGTACGCATTGAAGCTGTAGTGCTGTCAACAAGAGAGTCAAGTTCTACTGGAGTAAAATTTAGGTAGCCGTCCTCTGTCATATCTGCACATGGCAGTGAAGAAAAGGATGATGAAATCAACTCTTTAAATCTGGTTACAGCATTATCTGACAGACACCTTCTATATGTAGAATTCTTCTCAGAAACCGTGCAGTCAAGTAATGTAAATTCAAAAGTTATTAAAAAATGGTCAGACAAGACAGGGTTATGAGGGAACACTGTTAACTGTTCACTCTCAATGCCATAAGTCAGCACAAGGTCAAGGGTATGATTAAGGCAGTGAGTAGGTCTGTGAACACTTTGAGAAAATCCAATAGAGTCTAATATAGAATTAAAGTTAATATTTAGGCTGTCATTTTCAACATCTACATGAATATTAAAGTCACCCACTACAATGACTTTATCTGTACTCAGCACTAACTGGGATAAAAACTCTGAGAATTCAGATAGAAACTCAGAATAAGGGCCAGGTGGACGATACACAACAACAAACACAAGAGGTTTTTGTGATTTCCACTTTGGGTGGGAAAAACTGAGAATCAGAGATTCAAAAGAGCTAAAACTAATCTTGGGTCTAGGACTGATTAGTAACCCTGATCTGAAGATAGCTGCCACTCCTCCTCCTCTGCCTGTGGTTCTAGGAACATGAACATTTAAATAGTCAGAGGGAGTTGATTCATTAATGCTAACATCATCCTCCTGCTGCAGCCAGGTTTCTGTAAGACAAAATATTTCAATATGATGATCACTAATCAAATCATTCACTAACAGAGACTTCAAAGGGAGAGATCTAATATTCAGCAAACCACGTTTAATAGTTTGATGTTTTTGTTCAGTTAAAGTTTTTGTTTTAAATTTTTTTTGCACAAGAGGATTTGCTCCTTTTGTGTTTTTTGATTGAGGGGGGGGCAGCATCAGGTGGGAAGCCGCAGAGAAGTGTGTAAGACTACAACTCTGCATCCTGGTCTCAACCCTGGGATGTCATGTTTTTGGATGACTAATAAATTCGTCCATATTTCTAGAAATGAGAAGAGCTCCTTCCAAAGTGGGATGGATGCCGTCTCTCCTCATCAGACCAGGTTTTCTCCAGAAAGATTGCCAATTATCTATGTAGCCCACGTTGTTTGCTGGACACCATCTAGACAACCAGCGATTGAATGAGGACATGCGGCTAAACATGTCATCACTGGTCAGATTTGGCAGGGGTCCAGAGAAAACTACGGAGTCCGACATTGTTTTGGCAAAATTACACACCGATACAACATTAATTTTAGTGACCTCCGATTGGCGTAACCGGGTGTCATTACCGCCGACGTGAATAACTATTTTACCGTATTTCCGCTTATCCTTAGCCAGCAGTTTTAAATACTATGTCGCCCGCTCTGGCCCCTGGAATGCATTTGACTATGGTCGCTGGTGTCGCTAATGCCACGTTTCTGACTATAGAGCTGCCAATTACCAGGGTTTTGTCCTCAGCGGGTGTGTCGCTGAGTGGGGAAAATCTATTAGAAACGTGGACAGGTTGATGGTGAACCACGGGCTTAACTTTAGGACTATGACTCCTCTTCCTGACAGTCACCCAGCCACTCTTAAGTCCCGGCTGCTCGGGATCTGCTCGGGGACGACTAACAGAGCTAGCTACGCTAGGTGGCTCCGCACTGACTAAAGGGGCCTGGCTCGCTATCGGGTGGTTTTCAACAGTGCAGAGCCGAGCTTCCAATTCAGATAACCTTGCCTCCAAAACTACAAAAAGACTACATTTGTTACATGTACCATTACCACTAAAGGAGGCAGAGGAGTAACTAAACATCTGACAAACGGAGCAGGTGAAAGCAGGAGATAGAGGAAGAGAACTGGTAGCCATGCTAAGCTAGAGAACCAGACACACCGCTAAAAAGTGAAAAATAAAAACTAAAGATCTGTAAGAGTGAGCGTTAGAATATAACAAGTATAGGATAGAGTTAACTATGCAAGATGTGTAAATTATAGGGAGAAATAAGGTGATTATTAGTAGTTCAAGAAGAGCGAGAACTGTCACAGTGCACACACAAAGCAACAGGAAGTGATGCAATATGTCTTACCGCAAAGCAAAGCCGTCCTACATTCACACCTTCTTGCAGCCGAACACAACCTCTCCCGCTTTTGATGATATATGGTCCGGCATTCTTACCTTTTCTAACACATTTTTCAGCAATTATGGTCGGACATTCATACCTACTCACAGACGAACACCTCCGCTCCCACATTTGATAGTGTATAGTCGGGCATTCTCACCCTTTCTCATGAGCTTTTTGCAAATTATGATCTGATATTCACACCTACTTGCAGTCGAACAGCTCTGCTCCCGCTTTTGATTATGTTTGGTTGGATATTCGAACATTTTCTTAATGCTTTTTACAAACTTTGGTCGGACGTTCACACCGTCTTGCAGCCCAACACCTCCGCTTCCGCTTTTGATGGTGTATAGTCGGGCATTCGAGCCTTTTCTTACCCACATATTACTTACTATGGTTGGACATTCAAACCTTCTTGTAGCCGAACACATCCGCTCCTGCTTTTGATGATGTATGATTTGGCATTCGCACCTTTTCTTACCCATTTTTCAGTAATTATTGGTCGGACATTCAGACCTTCTTGCACCTGAACACCTCTGCTCCCGCTTTTGATGGTGTATAGTCGGGCTTTCGAGCCTTTTCTTCCCCGATTTTTACAAATTATGGTTGGACATTCAGACCTTGCAGCCGAAAACCTCCGCTCCCTCTTTTGATCATACATTGTCGGGCATTCGCCCCTTGTCTTACACGGTTTTTAAAAACTTTAGTCAGACATTCACACCTTGCAGCTGAACCACCTCCATTCCCTGTTTTGATCATGTGTGGTCTGGAAATACTACCTTTTCTTCCCCCGTTTGTGAGTAATTATGGCTGGACATTCACACCTACTTGCAGCCGAAAAACCACCTCTCCCGCTTTTGATGATGTATTGTCCGGCATTCTAGTCTTTTCTATCACATTTTTCAGCAATTATGATCTGACATTCACACCTACTTGCAGTCGAACAGCTCTGCTCCCGCTTTTGATTATGTTCGGTTGGATATTCAAACCTTTTCTTAACTGCTTTTTACAAACTTTGGTCGGACGTTCACACCTTCTTGCAGCCGAACACCCTCGCTTCCGCTTTTGATGGTATATATTCGGGTATTCGAACCTTCTCTTACCCGCTTTTTACAAACCATGGTTGGACTTTCATACCTTCTTGTAGCTGAACAACTCCACTCCTGCTTTTGATGATTTATGGTTGGACATTCGCATCTTTTCCTACCCATTTTTCAGTAATTATGGGTGGATATTCACATCTTCTTGCAGCTGAACACCTCCTCTCCCGCTAATGATCATGTAAGGTTTGATATTCGAAAATTTTCTTTCATGTTTTAAAGCAATTATTAATGGACATTCACACCTACTTGCAGCCGAACACCACCTCTCCCGCTTTTGATGATGTATGGACCGGCATTCTTACCTTTTCTAACACATTTTTCAGCAATTATGGTTGGAGAATCACACCTACTCACAGCCGAACAACTCCGCTCCCGCATTTGATGATGTATAGTCGGGCATTCTCACCCTTTCTCATCAGCTTTTTGCAAATTATGATCTGACATTCACACCTACTTGCAGTCGAAAAGCTCTGCTCCCGCTTTTGATTATGTATGGTTGGATATTCGAACCTTTTCTTAACTGCTTTTTACATATTTTGGTTGGACGTTCACACCTTCTTGTAGCCGAACACTTCCACTCCTGCTTTTGATGATGTATGGTTTGGCATTCACACCTTTTTTTTGCCCATTTTTCAGGAATTATGGGTGGACATTCACACCTTGCAGCTGAACACCTCCTATCCCACTTATGATCATGTGCGGTTTGATTTTCGAAAAGTTTCTTTCATGTTTTCTAGCAATTATTGATGGACATGTAGACCTTCTTGCAGCTGAACACCTCCGCTCCCGCTTTTGATCATACATTGTCAGGCATTCGCACCTTGTCTTACCCACTTTTTACAAACTTTAGTCGAACAGTCACACCTACTTGCAGCCGAACACAACCTCTCTCGCTTTTGATGATGTATGGACCGGCATTCTTACCTTTTCTAACACATTTTTCAGCAATTATGGTCGGAGATTCACACCTACTCACAGCCGAACAACTCCGCTCCCGCATTTGATGGTGTATAGTCGGGCATTCTCACCCTTTCTCATCAGCTTTTTACAAATTATGATCTGACATTCACACCTGCTTTTGATAATGTATTGTTAGGCATTCGCACCTTTTTTTTACCCATTTTTCATGAATTATGGGTGGACATTCACACCTTCTTGCAGCCGAACACCTCCTCTCCCGCTTATGATCAGTTGCGGTTTGATATTCGAAAATTTACTTTCTTGTTTTAAAGCAATTATTGATGGACATTCAAACCTTCTTTTTGATGGTGTATAGTCGGGCTTTCGAGCCTTTTCTTCCCGGTTTTTATAAACCATGGTCGGACTTTCATACCTTCTTGTAGCCGAACAACTCCGCTCCCGCTATTGATTGTGTACAGTCGGGTATTTTAACCTTTTCTTACCCGCTTTTTACCAACTATGGTCGGACATTCAAACCGTCTTACAGCGGAACACCTCTGCTCCCGCTTTTGATGGTGTATAGTCGGGCATTCGAACCTTTTCTTACCCGCTTTTTACAAACTATGGTGGGACATTCAAACCTTCTTGTATCCGAAAACCTCCGCTCTCTCTTTTGATCATACATTGTCGGACATTCGCACCTTTTCTTACCCGCTTTTTACAAACCATGGTCGGACTTTCACACCTTCTTGTAGCCGAACAACTCCGCTCCCGCTATTGATTGTGTACAGTCAGGTATTTTAACCTTTTCTTACCCGCTTTTTACCAACTATGGTCGGACATTCACACCGTCTTACAGCGGAACACATCTGCTCCCGCTTTTGATGGTGCATAGTCGGGCATTCGAACCTTTTCTTACCCGCTTTTTACAAACTATGGTGGGACATTCAAACCTTCTTGTATCCGAAAACCTCCGCTCTCTCTTTTGATTATACATTGTCGGACATTCGCACCTTTTCTTACCCGCTTTTTACAAACCATGGTCGGACTTTCACA
This sequence comes from Leuresthes tenuis, assembly GCF_036924035.1. NCBI lineage: Eukaryota > Metazoa > Chordata > Actinopteri > Atheriniformes > Atherinopsidae > Leuresthes > Leuresthes tenuis. The sequence goes on from NW_027325360.1 coordinate 32,737,613, forward strand.
TCTTCTTGTAGCCGAAGACATCCGCTCCCGCTATTGATTGTGTACAGTCGGGTATTTTAACCTTTTCTTACCCACTTTTTACCAACTATGGTCGGACATTCACACCTTCGTATAGCGGAACACCTCCGCTCCCTCTTTTGATGTTGTATGTTCGGGCATTCAAACCTTTTCTTACCCGCTTTTTCCAAACTATGGTCGGCTATTCACAGCTTCCTCTCCACCATACTTGTATGGTGGAATATTCACACCCACTTGCATCCGAAGACCTCCACCCCAAATTTTGTTGATATTTAGTCGGACATTCGCACCTTACCCGCTTTTGGCAAACTATGGCCTTCTTGCAGCCAAACACCTCTGATCTCGCTTTTGATGATGTAAGGTTGGGCATTCAGACCTTGCTTCACCTGCTTTTCACCAAATATAGTCGGACATTCACACCTTCTTGCAGCCGAACACTTCCGCTCTACCTTTTAGTGTTCTATCACACCTTTTTTTCACCGCATTTTATACATTATGCTCGGAAATTTTCAACCACTCTCATCCGAAGACCTCTCCTCCCGCTTTTGTTAATATATTTGAACTTTAGTCGGACATTCAAACCTTGCAGCTGAACCACCTCCGCTCCCTGTTTTGATCATATATGGTCTGGCAATACTACCTTTTCTTACCCGTTTGTGAGTAATTATGGCTGGACATTCACACCTACTTGCAGCCGAACACAACCTCTCTCGCTTTTGATGATGTATGGACCGGCATTCTTACCTTTTCTAACACATTTTTCAGCAATTATGGTCGGAGATTCACACCTACTCACAGCCGAACAACTCCGCTCCCGCATTTGATGGTGTATAGTCGGGCATTCTCACCCTTTCTCATCAGCTTTTTGCAAATTATGATCTGACATTCACACCTACTTGCAGTCGAACAGCTCTGCTCCCGCTTTTGATTATGTTTGGTTGGATATTCGAACCTTTTCTTAACTTCTTTTTACATATTTTGGTTGGACGTTCACACCTTCTTGTAGCCGAACACTTCCACTCCTGCTTTTGATGATGTATGGTTGGGCATTCACACCTTTTTTTTGCCCATTTTTCAGGAATTATGGGTGGACATTCACACCTTGCAGGTGAACACCTCCTATCCCACTTATGATCATGTGCGGTTTGATTTTCGAAAAGTTTCTTTCATGTTTTCTAGCAATTATTGATGGACATGTAGACCTTCTTGCAGCTGAACACCTCCGCTCCCGCTTATGATCATACATTGTCAGGCATTCGCACCTTGTCTTACCCACTTTTTACAAACTTTAGTCGAACAGTCACACCTTTTTGCAGCCGAACACCACCTCTCCCGCTTTTGATGATGTATGGTCCAGCATTCTTACCTTTTCTAACACATTCTTCAGCAATTATGGTCGGACATTCACACCTACTCAGAGCCGAACACCTCCGCTCCCGCATTTGATAGTGTATAGTCGGGCATTCTCACCCTTTCTCATCAGCTTTTTACAAATTATGATCTGACATTCACACCTGCTTTTGATAATGTATTGTTAGGCATTCGCACCTTTTTTTTACCCATTTTTCATGAATTATGGGTGGACATTCACACCTTCTTGAAGCCGAACACCTCCTCTCCCGCTTATGATCATGTGCGGTTTGATATTCGAAAATTTACTTTCTTGTTTTAAAGCAATTATTGATGGACATTCAAACCTTCTTTTTGATGGTGTATAGTCGGGCTTTCGAGCCTTTTCTTCCCGGTTTTTACAAACCATGGTCGGACTTTCACACCTTCTTGTAGCCGAACAACTCCGCTCCCGCTATTGATTGTGTACAGTCGGGTATTTTCACCTTTTCTTACCCGCTTTTTACCAACTATGGTCGGACATTCACACCGTCTTACAGCGGAACATCTCTGCTCCCGCTTTTGATGGTGTATAGTCGGGCATTCGAACCTTTTCTTACCCACTTTTTACAAACTATGGTGGGACATTCAAACCTTCTTGTATCCGAAAACCTCCGCTCTCTCTTTTGATCATACATTGTCAGACATTCGCACCTTTTCTTACCCGCTTTTTACAAACCATGGTCGGACTTTCACACCTTCTTGTAGCCGAACAACTCCGCTCCCGCTATTGATTGTGTACAGTCGGGTATTTTAACCTTTTCTTACCCGCTTTTTACCAACTATGGTCGAACATTCACACCGTCTTACAGCGGAACACCTCTGCTCCCGCTTTTGATGGTGTATAGTCGGGCATTCGAACCTTTTCTTACCCGCTTTTTACAAACTATGGTGGGACATTCAAACCTTCTTGTATCCGAAAACCTCCGCTCTCTCTTTTGATCATACATTGTCAGACATTCGCACCTTTTCTTACCCGCTTTTTACAAACCATGGTCGGACTTTCACACCTTCTTGTAGCCGAACAACTCCGCTCCCGCTATTGATTGTGTACAGTCGGGTATTTTAACCTTTTCTTACCCGCTTTTTACCAACTATGGTCGAACATTCACACCGTCTTACAGCGGAACACCTCTGCTCCCGCTTTTGATGGTGTATAGTCGGGCATTCGAACCTTTTCTTACCCGCTTTTTACAAACTATGGTGGGACATTCAAACCTTCTTGTATCCGAAAACCTCCGCTCTCTCTTTTGATCATACATTGTCGGACATTCGCACCTTTTCTTACCCGCTTTTTACAAACCATGGTCGGACTTTCACATCTTCTTGTAGCCGAACACATCCGCTCCCGCTATTGATTGTGTACAGTCGGGTATTTTAACCTTTTCTTACCCGCTTTTTACCAAGTATGGTCGGACATTCACACCTTCGTACAGCGGAACACCTCCGCTCCCTCTTTTGATGGTGTATGTTCGGGCATTCAAACCTTTTCTTACCCGCTTTTTCCAAACTATGGTCGGCTATTCACAGCTTCCTCTCCACCATACTTGTATGGTGGGATATTCACACCCACTTGCATCCGAAGACCTCCGCCCCAAATTTTGTTGATATTTAGTCGGACATTCGCACCTTACCCGCTTTTGGCAAACTATGGCCTTCTTGCAGCCAAACACCTCTGATCTCGCTTTTGATGATGTAAGGTTGGGCATTCAGACCTTGCTTCACCTGCTTTTCACCAAATATAGTCGGACATTCACACCTTCTTGCAGCCGAACACTTCCGCTCCACCTTTTAGTGTTCTATCACACCTTTTTTTCACCGCATTTTATAAATTATGGTCGGAAATTTTCAACCACTCTCATCCGAAGACCTCTCCTCCCGCTTTTGTTAATATATTTGAACTTTAGTCGGACATTCAAACCTTCTTGCAGCTGAACCACCTCCGCTCCCTGTTTTGATCATATATGGTCTGGCAATACTACCTTTTCTTACCCGTTTGTGAGTAATTATGGCTGGACATTCACACCTACTTGCAGCCGAACACAACCTCTCTCGCTTTTGATGATGTATGGACCGGCATTCTTACCTTTTCTAACACATTTTTCAGCAATTATGGTCGGAGATTCACACCTACTCACAGCCGAACAACTCCGCTCCCGCATTTGATGGTGTATAGTCGGGCATTCTCACCCTTTCTCATCAGCTTTTTGCAAATTATGATCTGACATTCACACCTACTTGCAGTCGAACAGCTCTGCTCCCGCTTTTGATTATGTTTGGTTGGATATTCGAACCTTTTCTTAACTTCTTTTTACATATTTTGGTTGGACGTTCACACCTTCTTGTAGCCGAACACATGCACTCCTGCTTTTGATGATGTATGGTTGGGCATTCACACCTTTTTTTTGCCCATTTTTCAGGAATTATGGGTGGACATTCACACCTTGCAGCTGAACACCTCCTATCCCACTTATGATCATGTGCGGTTTGATTTTCGAAAAGTTTCTTTCATGTTTTCTAGCAATTATTGATGGACATGTAGACCTTCTTGCAGCTGAACACCTCCGCTCCCGCTTTTGATCATACATTGTCAGGCATTCGCACCTTGTCTTACCCACTTTTTACAAACTTTAGTCGAACAGTCACACCTTTTTGCAGCCGAACACCACCTCTCCCGCTTTTGATGATGTATGGTCCAGCATTCTTACCTTTTCTAACACATTCTTCAGCAATTATGGTCGGACATTCACACCTACTCAGAGCCGAACACCTCCGGTCCCGCATTTGATGGTGTATAGTCGGGCATTCTCACCCTTTCTCATCAGCTTTTTACAAATTATGATCTGACATTCACACCTGCTTTTGATAATGTATTGTTAGGCATTCGCACCTTTTTTTTACCCATTTTTCATCAATTATGGGTGGACATTCGCACCTTCTTACAGCCGAACACCTCCTCTCCCGCTTATGATCATGTGCGGTTTGATATTCGAAAATTTACTTTCTTGTTTTAAAGCAATTATTGATGGACATTCAAACCTTCTTTTTGGTTGGTGTATAGTCGGGCTTTCGAGCCTTTTCTTCCCGGTTTTTACAAAACATGGTCGGACTTTCACACCTTCTTGTAGCCGAACAACTCCGCTCCCGCTATTGATTGTGTACAGTCGGGTATTTTAACCTTTTCTTACCCGCTTTTTACCAACTATGGTCGGACATTCACACCGTCTTACAGCGGAACACCTCTGATCCCGCTTTTGATGGTGTATAGTCGGGCATTCGAACCTTTTCTTACCCGCTTTTTACAAACTATGGTGGGACATTCAAACCTTCTTGTATCCGAAAACCTCCGCTCTCTCTTTTGATCATACATTGTCGGACATTCGCACCTTTTCTTACCCGCTTTTTACAAACCATGGTCGGACTTTCACATCTTCTTGTAGCCGAACACATCCGCTCCCGCTATTGATTGTGTACAGTCGGGTATTTTAACCTTTTCTTACCCGCTTTTTACCAAGTATGGTCGGACATTCACACCTTCGTACAGCGGAACACCTCCGCTCCCTCTTTTGATGGTGTATGTTCGGGCATTCAAACCTTTTCTTACCCGCTTTTTCCAAACTATGGTCGGCTATTCACAGCTTCCTCTCCACCATACTTGTATGGTGGAATATTCACACCCACTTGCATCCGAAGACCTCCGCCCCAAATTTTGTTGATATTTAGTCGGACATTCGCACCTTACCCGCTTTGGGAAAACTATGGCCTTCTTGCAGCCAAACACCTCTGATCTCGCTTTTGATGATGTAAGGTTGGGCATTCAGACCTTGCTTCACCTGCTTTTCACCAAATATAGTCGGACATTCACACCTTCTTGCAGCCGAACACTTCCGCTCCACCTTTTAGTGTTCTATCACACCTTTTTTTCACCGCATTTTATACATTATGGTTGGAAATTTTCAACCACTCTCATCCGAAGACCTCTCCTCCCGCTTTTGTTAATATATTTGAACTTTAGTCGGACATTCAAACCTTCTTGCAGCTGAACCACCTCCGCTCCCTGTTTTGATCATATATGGTCTGGCAATACTACCTTTTCTTACCCGTTTGTGAGTAATTATGGCTGGACATTCACACCTACTTGCAGCCGAACACAACCTCTCTCGCTTTTGATGATGTATGGACCGGCATTCTTACCTTTTCTAACACATTTTTCAGCAATTATGGTCGGAGATTCACACCTACTCACAGCCGAACAACTCCGCTCCCGCATTTGATGGTGTATGGTCGGGCATTCTCACCCTTTCTCATCAGCTTTTTGCATATTATGATCTGACATTCACACCTACTTGCAGTCGAACAGCTCTGCTCCCGCTTTTGATTATGTATGGTTGGATATTCAAACCTTTTCTTAACTGCTTTTTACAAACTTTGGTTGGACGTTCACACCTTCTTGTAGCCGAACACATGCACTCCTGCTTTTGATGATGTATGGTTGGGCATTCGCACCTTTTTTTTACCCATTTTTCAGGTATTATGGGTGGACATTCACACCTTCTTGCAGCTGAACACCTCCTCTCCCACTTATGATCATGTGTGGTTTGATTTTCGAAAATTTTCTTTCATGTTTTCTAGCAATTATTGATGGACATTTAGACCTACTTGCAGCTGAACACCACCTCTCCCGATTTTGATTATGTATGGACCGGCATTTTTACCTTTTCTAACACATTTTTCAGCAATTATGGTTGGAGATTCACACCTACTCACAGCCGAACAACTCCGCTACCGCATTTGATGGTGTATAGTCGGGCATTCTCACCCTTTCTCATCAGCTTTTTGCAAATTATGATCTGACATTCACACCTACTTGCAGTCGAACAGCTCTGCTCCCGCTTTTGATTATGTATGGTTGGATATTCGAACCTTTTCTTCACTGCTTTTTACAAACTTTGGTTGGACGTTCACACCTTCTTGTAGCCGAACACATGCACTCCTGCTTTTGATGATGTATGGTTGGGCATTCGCACCTTTTTTTTACCCATTTTTCAGGTATTATGGGTGGACATTCACACCTTCTTGCAGCTGAACACCTCCTCTCCCACTTATGATCATGTGTGGTTTGATTTTCGAAAATTTTCTTTCATGTTTTCTAGCAATTATTGATGGACATTTAGACCTTCTTGCAGCTGAACACCACCTCTCCCGATTTTGATGATGTATGGACCGGCATTTTTACCTTTTCTAACACATTTTTCAGCAATTATGGTTGGAGATTCACACCTACTCACAGCTGAACAACTCAGCTACCGCATTTGATGGTGTATAGTCGGGCATTCTCACCTTTTCTCATCAGCTTTTTGCAAATCATGATCTGACATTCACACCTACTTCCAGTCGAACAGCTCTGCTCCCGCTTTTGATTATGTTTGGTTAGATATTCGAACCTTTTCTTAACTGCTTTTTACAAACTTTGGTCGGACGTTCACAATATCTTGCAGCCGAACACCTCCGCTTCCGCTTTTGATGGTGTATATTCGGGCATACGAACCTTTTCTTACCCGCTTTTTACAAACCAAGGTCGGACTTTCACACCTTCTCTTAGCTGAACAACTCCGCTCCCTCTTTTGATTGTGTACAGTCGGGTAATTTAACCTTTTCTTACCCGCTTTTTACCATCTATGGTCGGACATTCACACCGTCTTACAGCGGAACACCTCCGCTCCCTCTTTTGATGATGTATGGTTAGGCATTCGCACCTTTTCTTACCCATTTTTGAGTAATTATGGGTAGACATTCACACCTTCTTGCAGCTGAACACCTCCTCTCCCGCTTATGATCATGTGCAGTTTGATATTCGAGAATTTTCTTTCATGTTTTCTAGCAATTATGGTTGGACATTCAGACCTTCTTGCAGCCGAAAACCTCCACTCCCTCTTTTGATCATACATTGTCGGGCATTCGCACCTTTTCTTACCCGCTTTTTACAAACCATGGTCGGACTTTCACACCTTTTAGTAGCCGAACAACTCCGCTCCCGCTATTGATTGTGTACAGTCGGGTATTTTAACCTCTTCTTACCCGCTTTTTACCAACTATGGTTGGACATTCACACCTTCTTACAGCAGAACACCTCCGCTCCCTGTTTTGATTATGTATGGTTTGACATTCGCACCTTCTCTCACCCGCCTTTTACTATGGTCGGCCATTCACAGCTTCCTCTCCACCATACTTGTATGGTGGGATATTCACACCCACCTGCATCCGAAGACCTCCGCCCCCACTTTTGTTGATATTTAGTCGGTCATTCGCACCTTACCCGCTTTTGGCAAACTATGGCCTTCTTGCAGCCAAACACCTCTGATCTCGCTTTTGATGATGTAAGGTTGGGCATTCAGACCTTGCTTCACCTGCTTTTCACCAAATATAGTCGGACATTCAAACCTTCTTGCATCCGAAGACCTCCGCCCCAAATTTTGTTGATATTTAGTCGGACATTCGCACCTTACCCGCTTTTGGCAAACTATGGCCTTCTTGCAGCCAAACACCTCTGATCTCGCTTTTGATGATGTAAGGTTGGGCATTCAGACCTTGCTTCACCTGCTTTTCACCAAATATAGTCGGACATTCACACCTTCTTGCAGCCGAACACTTCCGCTCCACCTTTTAGTGTTCTATCACACCTTTTTTTCACCGCATTTTATACATTATGGTTGGAAATTTTCCACCACTCTCATCCGAAGACCTCTCCTCCCGCTTTTGTTAATATATTTGAACTTTAGTCGGACATTCAAACCTTCTTGCAGCTGAACCACCTCCGCTCCCTGTTTTGATCATATATGGTCTGGCAATACTACCTTTTCTTACCCGTTTGTGAGTAATTATGGCTGGATATTCACACCTACTTGCAGCCGAACACAACCTCTCTCGCTTTTGATGATGTATGGACCGGCATTCTTACCTTTTCTAACACATTTTTCAGCAATTATGGTCGGAGATTCACACCTACTCACAGCCGAACAACTCCGCTCCCGCATTTGATGGTGTATAGTCGGGCATTCTCACCCTTTCTCATCAGCTTTTTGCATATTATGATCTGACATTCACACCTACTTGCAGTCGAACAGCTCTGCTCCCGCTTTTGATTATGTATGGTTGGATATTCGAACCTTTTCTTAACTGCTTTTTACAAACTTTGGTTGGACGTTCACACCTTCTTGTAGCCGAACACATGCACTCCTGCTTTTGATGATGTATGGTTGGGCATTCGCACCTTTTTTTTACCCATTTTTCAGGTATTATGGGTGGACATTCACACCTTCTTGCAGCTGAACACCTCCTCTCCCACTTATGATCATGTGTGGTTTGATTTTCGAAAATTTTCTTTCATGTTTTCTAGCAATTATTGATGGACATTTAGACCTTCTTGCAGCTGAACACCACCTCTCCCGATTTTGATTATGTATGGACCGGCATTTTTACCTTTTCTAACACATTTTTCAGCAATTATGGTTGGAGATTCACACCTACTCACAGCCGAACAACTCCGCTACCGCATTTGATGGTGTATAGTCGGGCATTCTCACCCTTTCTCATCAGCTTTTTGCAAATTATGATCTGACATTCACACCTACTTGCAGTCGAACAGCTCTGCTCCCGCTTTTGATTATGTATGGTTGGATATTCGAACCTTTTCTTAACTGCTTTTTACAAACTTTGGTTGGACGTTCACACCTTCTTGTAGCCGAACACATGCACTCCTGCTTTTGATGATGTATGGTTGGGCATTCGCACCTTTTTTTTACCCATTTTTCAGGTATTATGGGTGGACATTCACACCTTCTTGCAGCTGAACACCTCCTCTCCCACTTATGATCATGTGTGGTTTGATTTTCGAAAATTTTCTTTCATGTTTTCTAGCAATTATTGATGGACATTTAGACCTTCTTGCAGCTGAACACCACCTCTCCCGATTTTGATGATGTATGGACCGGCATTTTTACCTTTTCTAACACATTTTTCAGCAATTATGGTTGGAGATTCACACCTACTCACAGCTGAACAACTCAGCTACCGCATTTGATGGTGTATAGTCGGGCATTCTCACCCTTTCTCATCAGCTTTTTGCAAATCATGATCTGACATTCACACCTACTTCCAGTCGAACAGCTCTGCTCCCGCTTTTGATTATGTTTGGTTAGATATTCGAACCTTTTCTTAACTGCATTTTACAAACTTTGGTCGGACGTTCACAATATCTTGCAGCCGAACACCTCCGCTTCCGCTTTTGATTGTGTATATTCGGGCATACGAACCTTTTCTTACCCGCTTTTTACAGACCAAGGTCGGACTTTCACACCTTCTCTTAGCTGAACAACTCCGCTCCCTCTTTTGATTGTGTACAGTCGGGTAATTTAACCTTTTCTTACCCGCTTTTTACCATCTATGGTCGGACATTCACACCGTCTTACAGCGGAACACCTCCGCTCCCTCTTTTGATGATGTATGGTTAGGCATTCGCACCTTTTCTTACCCATTTTTCAGTAATTATGGGTAGACATTCACACCTTCTTGCAGCTGAACACCTCCTCTCCCGCTTATGATCATGTGCAGTTTGATATTCGAGAATTTTCTTTCATGTTTTCTAGCAATTATGGTTGGACATTCAGACCTTCTTGCAGCCGAAAACCTCCACTCCCTCTTTTGATCATACATTGTCGGGCATTCGCACCTTTTCTTACCCGCTTTTTACAAACCATGGTCGGACTTTCACACCTTTTAGTAGCCGAACAACTCCGCTCCCGCTATTGATTGTGTACAGTCGGGTATTTTAACCTTTTCTTACCCGCTTTTTACCAACTCTGGTTGGACATTCACACCTTCTTACAGCAGAACACCTCCGCTCCCTGTTTTGATTATGTATGGTTTGACATTCGCACCTTCTCTCACCCGCCTTTTACTATGGTCGGCCATTCACAGCTTCCTCTCCACCATACTTGTATGGTGGGATATTCACACCCACTTGCATCCAAAGACCTCCGCCCCCACTTTTGTTGATATTTAGTCGGTCATTCGCACCTTACCCGCTTTTGGCAAACTATGGCCTTCTTGCAGCCAAACACCTCTGATCTCACTTTTGATGATGTAACGTTGGGCATTCAGACCTTGCTTCACCTGCTTTTCACCAAATATAGTCGGACATTCACACCCACTTGCATCCAAAGACCTCCGCCCCAAATTTTGTTGATATTTAGTCGGACATTCGCACCTTACCCGCTTTTGGCAAACTATGGCCTTCTTGCAGCCAAACACCTCTGATCTCGCTTTTGATGATGTAAGGTTGGGCATTCAGACCTTGCTTCACCTGCTTTTCACCAAATATAGTCGGACATTCACACCTTCTTGCAGCCGAACACTTCCGCTCCACCTTTTAGTGTTCTATCACACCTTTTTTTCACCGCATTTTATACATTATGGTTGGAAATTTTCAACCACTCTCATCCGAAGACCTCTCCTCCCGCTTTTGTTAATATATTTGAACTTTAGTCGGACATTCAAACCTTCTTGCAGCTGAACCACCTCCGCTCCCTGTTTTGATCATATATGGTCTGGCAATACTACCTTTTCTTACCCGTTTGTGAGTAATTATGGCTGGACATTCACACCTACTTGCAGCCGAACACAACCTCTCTCGCTTTTGATGATGTATGGACCGGCATTCTTACCTTTTCTAACACATTTTTCAGCAATTATGGTCGGAGATTCACACCTACTCACAGCCGAACAACTCCGCTCCCGCATTTGATGGTGTATGGTCGGGCATTCTCACCCTTTCTCATCAGCTTTTTGCATATTATGATCTGACATTCACACCTACTTGCAGTCGAACAGCTCTGCTCCCGCTTTTGATTATGTATGGTTGGATATTCAAACCTTTTCTTAACTGCTTTTTACAAACTTTGGTTGGACGTTCACACCTTCTTGTAGCCGAACACATGCACTCCTGCTTTTGATGATGTATGGTTGGGCATTCGCACCTTTTTTTTACCCATTTTTCAGGTATTATGGGTGGACATTCACACCTTCTTGCAGCTGAACACCTCCTCTCCCACTTATGATCATGTGTGGTTTGATTTTCGAAAATTTTCTTTCATGTTTTCTAGCAATTATTGATGGACATTTAGACCTACTTGCAGCTGAACACCACCTCTCCCGATTTTGATTATGTATGGACCGGCATTTTTACCTTTTCTAACACATTTTTCAGCAATTATGGTTGGAGATTCACACCTACTCACAGCCGAACAACTCCGATACCGCATTTGATGGTGTATAGTCGGGCATTCTCACCCTTTCTCATCAGCTTTTTGCAAATTATGATCTGACATTCACACCTACTTGCAGTCGAACAGCTCTGCTCCCGCTTTTGATTATGTATGGTTGGATATTCGAACCTTTTCTTCACTGCTTTTTACAAACTTTGGTTGGACGTTCACACCTTCTTGTAGCCGAACACATGCACTCCTGCTTTTGATGATGTATGGTTGGGCATTCGCACCTTTTTTTTACCCATTTTTCAGGTATTATGGGTGGACATTCACACCTTCTTGCAGCTGAACACCTCCTCTCCCACTTATGATCATGTGTGGTTTGATTTTCGAAAATTTTCTTTCATGTTTTCTAGCAATTATTGATGGACATTTAGACCTTCTTGCAGCTGAACACCACCTCTCCCGATTTTGATGATGTATGGACCGGCATTTTTACCTTTTCTAACACATTTTTCAGCAATTATGGTTGGAGATTCACACCTACTCACAGCTGAACAACTCAGCTACCGCATTTGATGGTGTATAGTCGGGCATTCTCACCTTTTCTCATCAGCTTTTTGCAAATCATGATCTGACATTCACACCTACTTCCAGTCGAACAGCTCTGCTCCCGCTTTTGATTATGTTTGGTTAGATATTCGAACCTTTTCTTAACTGCTTTTTACAAACTTTGGTCGGACGTTCACAATATCTTGCAGCCGAACACCTCCGCTTCCGCTTTTGATGGTGTATATTCGGGCATACGAACCTTTTCTTACCCGCTTTTTACAAACCAAGGTCGGACTTTCACACCTTCTCTTAGCTGAACAACTCCGCTCCCTCTTTTGATTGTGTACAGTCGGGTAATTTAACCTTTTCTTACCCGCTTTTTACCATCTATGGTCGGACATTCACACCGTCTTACAGCGGAACACCTCCGCTCCCTCTTTTGATGATGTATGGTTAGGCATTCGCACCTTTTCTTACCCATTTTTGAGTAATTATGGGTAGACATTCACACCTTCTTGCAGCTGAACACCTCCTCTCCCGCTTATGATCATGTGCAGTTTGATATTCGAGAATTTTCTTTCATGTTTTCTAGCAATTATGGTTGGACATTCAGACCTTCTTGCAGCCGAAAACCTCCACTCCCTCTTTTGATCATACATTGTCGGGCATTCGCACCTTTTCTTACCCGCTTTTTACAAACCATGGTCGGACTTTCACACCTTTTAGTAGCCGAACAACTCCGCTCCCGCTATTGATTGTGTACAGTCGGGTATTTTAACCTCTTCTTACCCGCTTTTTACCAACTATGGTTGGACATTCACACCTTCTTACAGCAGAACACCTCCGCTCCCTGTTTTGATTATGTATGGTTTGACATTCGCACCTTCTCTCACCCGCCTTTTACTATGGTCGGCCATTCACAGCTTCCTCTCCACCATACTTGTATGGTGGGATATTCACACCCACCTGCATCCGAAGACCTCCGCCCCCACTTTTGTTGATATTTAGTCGGTCATTCGCACCTTACCCGCTTTTGGCAAACTATGGCCTTCTTGCAGCCAAACACCTCTGATCTCGCTTTTGATGATGTAAGGTTGGGCATTCAGACCTTGCTTCACCTGCTTTTCACCAAATATAGTCGGACATTCAAACCTTCTTGCATCCGAAGACCTCCGCCCCAAATTTTGTTGATATTTAGTCGGACATTCGCACCTTACCCGCTTTTGGCAAACTATGGCCTTCTTGCAGCCAAACACCTCTGATCTCGCTTTTGATGATGTAAGGTTGGGCATTCAGACCTTGCTTCACCTGCTTTTCACCAAATATAGTCGGACATTCACACCTTCTTGCAGCCGAACACTTCCGCTCCACCTTTTAGTGTTCTATCACACCTTTTTTTCACCGCATTTTATACATTATGGTTGGAAATTTTCCACCACTCTCATCCGAAGACCTCTCCTCCCGCTTTTGTTAATATATTTGAACTTTAGTCGGACATTCAAACCTTCTTGCAGCTGAACCACCTCCGCTCCCTGTTTTGATCATATATGGTCTGGCAATACTACCTTTTCTTACCCGTTTGTGAGTAATTATGGCTGGACATTCACACCTACTTGCAGCCGAACACAACCTCTCTCGCTTTTGATGATGTATGGACCGGCATTCTTACCTTTTCTAACACATTTTTCAGCAATTATGGTCGGAGATTCACACCTACTCACAGCCGAACAACTCCGCTCCCGCATTTGATGGTGTATAGTCGGGCATTCTCACCCTTTCTCATCAGCTTTTTGCATATTATGATCTGACATTCACACCTACTTGCAGTCGAACAGCTCTGCTCCCGCTTTTGATTATGTATGGTTGGATATTCGAACCTTTTCTTAACTGCTTTTTACAAACTTTGGTTGGACGTTCACACCTTCTTGTAGCCGAACACATGCACTCCTGCTTTTGATGATGTATGGTTGGGCATTCGCACCTTTTTTTTACCCATTTTTCAGGTATTATGGGTGGACATTCACACCTTCTTGCAGCTGAACACCTCCTCTCCCACTTATGATCATGTGTGGTTTGATTTTCGAAAATTTTCTTTCATGTTTTCTAGCAATTATTGATGGACATTTAGACCTTCTTGCAGCTGAACACCACCTCTCCCGATTTTGATTATGTATGGACCGGCATTTTTACCTTTTCTAACACATTTTTCAGCAATTATGGTTGGAGATTCACACCTACTCACAGCCGAACAACTCCGCTACCGCATTTGATGGTGTATAGTCGGGCATTCTCACCCTTTCTCATCAGCTTTTTGCAAATTATGATCTGACATTCACACCTACTTGCAGTCGAACAGCTCTGCTCCCGCTTTTGATTATGTATGGTTGGATATTCGAACCTTTTCTTAACTGCTTTTTACAAACTTTGGTTGGACGTTCACACCTTCTTGTAGCCGAACACATGCACTCCTGCTTTTGATGATGTATGGTTGGGCATTCGCACCTTTTTTTTACCCATTTTTCAGGTATTATGGGTGGACATTCACACCTTCTTGCAGCTGAACACCTCCTCTCCCACTTATGATCATGTGTGGTTTGATTTTCGAAAATTTTCTTTCATGTTTTCTAGCAATTATTGATGGACATTTAGACCTTCTTGCAGCTGAACACCACCTCTCCCGATTTTGATGATGTATGGACCGGCATTTTTACCTTTTCTAACACATTTTTCAGCAATTATGGTTGGAGATTCACACCTACTCACAGCTGAACAACTCCGCTACCGCATTTGATGGTGTATAGTCGGGCATTCTCACCCTTTCTCATCAGCTTTTTGCAAATCATGATCTGACATTCACACCTACTTCCAGTCGAACAGCTCTGCTCCCGCTTTTGATTATGTTTGGTTAGATATTCGAACCTTTTCTTAACTGCATTTTACAAACTTTGGTCGGACGTTCACAATATCTTGCAGCCGAACACCTCCGCTTCCGCTTTTGATTGTGTATATTCGGGCATACGAACCTTTTCTTACCCGCTTTTTACAGACCAAGGTCGGACTTTCACACCTTCTCTTAGCTGAACAACTCCGCTCCCTCTTTTGATTGTGTACAGTCGGGTAATTTAACCTTTTCTTACCCGCTTTTTACCATCTATGGTCGGACATTCACACCGTCTTACAGCGGAACACCTCCGCTCCCTCTTTTGATGATGTATGGTTAGGCATTCGCACCTTTTCTTACCCATTTTTCAGTAATTATGGGTAGACATTCACACCTTCTTGCAGCTGAACACCTCCTCTCCCGCTTATGATCATGTGCAGTTTGATATTCGAGAATTTTCTTTCATGTTTTCTAGCAATTATGGTTGGACATTCAGACCTTCTTGCAGCCGAAAACCTCCACTCCCTCTTTTGATCATACATTGTCGGGCATTCGCACCTTTTCTTACCCGCTTTTTACAAACCATGGTCGGACTTTCACACCTTTTAGTAGCCGAACAACTCCGCTCCCGCTATTGATTGTGTACAGTCGGGTATTTTAACCTTTTCTTACCCGCTTTTTACCAACTCTGGTTGGACATTCACACCTTCTTACAGCAGAACACCTCCGCTCCCTGTTTTGATTATGTATGGTTTGACATTCGCACCTTCTCTCACCCGCCTTTTACTATGGTCGGCCATTCACAGCTTCCTCTCCACCATACTTGTATGGTGGGATATTCACACCCACTTGCATCCAAAGACCTCCGCCCCCACTTTTGTTGATATTTAGTCGGTCATTCGCACCTTACCCGCTTTTGGCAAACTATGGCCTTCTTGCAGCCAAACACCTCTGATCTCACTTTTGATGATGTAACGTTGGGCATTCAGACCTTGCTTCACCTGCTTTTCACCAAATATAGTCGGACATTCACACCCACTTGCATCCAAAGACCTCCGCCCCAAATTTTGTTGATATTTAGTCGGACATTCGCACCTTACCCGCTTTTGGCAAACTATGGCCTTCTTGCAGCCAAACACCTCTGATCTCGCTTTTGATGATGTAAGGTTGGGCATTCAGACCTTGCTTCACCTGCTTTTCACCAAATATAGTCGGACATTCACACCTTCTTGCAGCCGAACACTTCCGCTCCACCTTTTAGTGTTCTATCACACCTTTTTTTCACCGCATTTTATACATTATGGTTGGAAATTTTCAACCACTCTCATCCGAAGACCTCTCCTCCCGCTTTTGTTAATATATTTCAACTTTAGTCGGACATTCAAACCTTCTTGCAGCTGAACCACCTCCGCTCCCTGTTTTGATCATATATGGTCTGGCAATACTACCTTTTCTTACCCGTTTGTGAGTAATTATGGCTGGACATTCAGACCTACTTGCAGCCGAACACAACCTCTCTCGCTTTTGATGATGTATGGACCGGCATTCTTACCTTTTCTAACACATTTTTCAGCAATTATGGTCGGAGATTCACACCTACTCACAGCCGAACAACTCCGCTCCCGCATTTGATGGTGTATAGTCGGGCATTCTCACCCTTTCTCATCAGCTTTTTGCAAATTATGATCTGACATTCACACCTACTTGCAGTCGAACAGCTCTGCTCCCGCTTTTGATTATGTATGGTTGGATATTCGAACCTTTTCTTAACTGCTTTTTACAAACTTTGGTTGGACTTTCACACCTTCTTGTAGCCGAACACATGCACTCCTGCTTTTGATGATGTATGGTTGGGCATTCGCACCTTTTTTTAACCCATTTTTCAGGTATTATGGGTGGACATTCACACCTTCTTGCAGCTGAACACCTCCTCTCCCACTTATGATCATGTGTGGTTTGATTTTCGAAAATTTTCTTTCATGTTTTCTAGCAATTATTGATGGACATTTAGACCTTCTTGCAGCTGAACACCACCTCTCCCGATTTTGATTATGTATGGACCGGCATTTTTACCTTTTCTAACACATTTTTCAGCAATTATGGTTGGAGATTCACACCTACTCACAGCCGAACAACTCCGCTACCGCATTTGATGGTGTATAGTCGGGCATTCTCACCCTTTCTCATCAGCTTTTTGCAAATTATGATATGACATTCACACCTACTTGCAGTCGAACAGCTCTGCTCCCGCTTTTGATTATGTTTGGTTAGATATTTGAACCTTTTCTTAACTGCTTTTTACAAACTTTGGTCGGACGTTCACAATATCTTGCAGCCGAACACCTCCGCTTCCGCTTTTGATGGTGTATATTCGAGCATACGAACCTTTTCTTACCCGCTTTTTACAAACCAAGGTCGGACTTTCACACCTTCTCTTAGCTGAACAACTCCGCTCCCTCTTTTGATTGTGTACAGTCGGGTAATTTAACCTTTTCTTACCCGCTTTTTACCATCTATGGTCGGACATTCACACCGTCTTACAGCGGAACACCTCCGCTCCCTCTTTTGATGATGTATGGTTAGGCATTCGCACCTTTTCTTACCCATTTTTCAGTAATTATGGGTAGACATTCACACCTTCTTGCAGCTGAACACCTCCTCTCCCGCTTATGATCATGTGCAGTTTGATATTCGAAAATTTTCTTTCATGTTTTCTAGCAATTATTGATGGACATTCAGACCGTCTTGCAGCTGAACACCTCCGCTCCCACTTTTGATGGTGTATAGTCGGGCTTTCGAGCCTTTTCTTCCCCGGTTTTTACAAATTATGGTTGGACATTCAGACCTTCTTGCAGCCGAAAACCTCCAATCCCTCTTTTGATCATACATTGTCGGGCATTCGCACCTTTTCTTACCCGCTTTTTACAAACCATGGTCGGACTTTCACACCTTTTAGTAGCGGAACAACTCCGCTCCCGCTATTGATTGTGTACAGTCGGGTATTTTAACCTTTTCTTACCCGCTTTTTACCAACTATGGTCGGACATTCACACCGTCTTACAGCGGAACACCTCTGATCCCGCTTTTGATGGTGTATAGTCGGGCATTCGAACCTTTTCTTACCCGCTTTTTACAAACTATGGTGGGACATTCAAACCTTCTTGTATCCGAAAACCTCCGCTCTCTCTTTTGATCATACATTGTCGGACATTCGCACCTTTTCTTACCCGCTTTTTACAAACCATGGTCGGACTTTCACATCTTCTTGTAGCCGAACACATCCGCTCCCGCTATTGATTGTGTACAGTCGGGTTTTTTAACCTTTTCTTACCCGCTTTTTACCAAGTATGGTCGGACATTCACACCTTCGTACAGCGGAACACCTCCGCTCCCTCTTTTGATGGTGTATGTTCGGGCATTCAAACCTTTTCTTACCCGCTTTTTCCAAACTATGGTCGGCTATTCACAGCTTCCTCTCCACCATACTTGTATGGTGGAATATTCACACCCACTTGCATCCGAAGACCTCCGCCCCAAATTTTGTTGATATTTAGTCGGACATTCGCACCTTACCCGCTTTGGGAAAACTATGGCCTTCTTGCAGCCAAACACCTCTGATCTCGCTTTTGATGATGTAAGGTTGGGCATTCAGACCTTGCTTCACCTGCTTTTCACCAAATATAGTCGGACATTCACACCTTCTTGCAGCCGAACACTTCCGCTCCACCTTTTAGTGTTCTATCACACCTTTTTTTCACCGCATTTTATACATTATGGTTGGAAATTTTCAACCACTCTCATCCGAAGACCTCTCCTCCCGCTTTTGTTAATATATTTGAACTTTAGTCGGACATTCAAACCTTCTTGCAGCTGAACCACCTCCGCTCCCTGTTTTGATCATATATGGTCTGGCAATACTACCTTTTCTTACCCGTTTGTGAGTAATTATGGCTGGACATTCACACCTACTTGCAGCCGAACACAACCTCTCTCGCTTTTGATGATGTATGGACCGGCATTCTTACCTTTTCTAACACATTTTTCAGCAATTATGGTCGGAGATTCACACCTACTCACAGCCGAACAACTCCGCTCCCGCATTTGATGGTGTATGGTCGGGCATTCTCACCCTTTCTCATCAGCTTTTTGCATATTATGATCTGACATTCACACCTACTTGCAGTCGAACAGCTCTGCTCCCGCTTTTGATTATGTATGGTTGGATATTCAAACCTTTTCTTAACTGCTTTTTACAAACTTTGGTTGGACGTTCACACCTTCTTGTAGCCGAACACATGCACTCCTGCTTTTGATGATGTATGGTTGGGCATTCGCACCTTTTTTTTACCCATTTTTCAGGTATTATGGGTGGACATTCACACCTTCTTGCAGCTGAACACCTCCTCTCCCACTTATGATCATGTGTGGTTTGATTTTCGAAAATTTTCTTTCATGTTTTCTAGCAATTATTGATGGACATTTAGACCTTCTTGCAGCTGAACACCACCTCTCCCGATTTTGATTATGTATGGACCGGCATTTTTACCTTTTCTAACACATTTTTCAGCAATTATGGTTGGAGATTCACACCTACTCACAGCCGAACAACTCCGCTACCGCATTTGATGGTGTATAGTCGGGCATTCTCACCCTTTCTCATCAGCTTTTTGCAAATTATGATCTGACATTCACACCTACTTGCAGTCGAACAGCTCTGCTCCCGCTTTTGATTATGTATGGTTGGATATTCGAACCTTTTCTTAACTGCTTTTTACAAACTTTGGTTGGACGTTCACACCTTCTTGTAGCCGAACACATGCACTCCTGCTTTTGATGATGTATGGTTGGGCATTCGCACCTTTTTTTTACCCATTTTTCAGGTATTATGGGTGGACATTCACACCTTCTTGCAGCTGAACACCTCCTCTCCCACTTATGATCATGTGTGGTTTGATTTTCGAAAATTTTCTTTCATGTTTTCTAGCAATTATTGATGGACATTTAGACCTTCTTGCAGCTGAACACCACCTCTCCCGATTTTGATGATGTATGGACCGGCATTTTTACCTTTTCTAACACATTTTTCAGCAATTATGGTTGGAGATTCACACCTACTCACAGCTGAACAACTCCGCTACCGCATTTGATGGTGTATAGTCGGGCATTCTCACCCTTTCTCATCAGCTTTTTGCAAATCATGATCTGACATTCACACCTACTTCCAGTCGAACAGCTCTGCTCCCGCTTTTGATTATGTTTGGTTAGATATTCGAACCTTTTCTTAACTGCTTTTTACAAACTTTGGTCGGACGTTCACAATATCTTGCAGCCGAACACCTCCGCTTCCGCTTTTGATTGTGTATATTCGGGCATACGAACCTTTTCTTACCCGCTTTTTACAGACCAAGGTCGGACTTTCACACCTTCTCTTAGCTGAACAACTCCGCTCCCTCTTTTGATTGTGTACAGTCGGGTAATTTAACCTTTTCTTACCCGCTTTTTACCATCTATGGTCGGACATTCACACCGTCTTACAGCGGAACACCTCCGCTCCCTCTTTTGATGATGTATGGTTAGGCATTCGCACCTTTTCTTACCCATTTTTTCAGTAATTATGGGTAGACATTCACACCTTCTTGCAGCTGAACACCTCCTCTCCCGCTTATGATCATGTGCAGTTTGATATTCGAGAATTTTCTTTCATGTTTTCTAGCAATTATGGTTGGACATTCAGACCTTCTTGCAGCCGAAAACCTCCACTCCCTCTTTTGATCATACATTGTCGGGCATTCGCACCTTTTCTTACCCGCTTTTTACAAACCATGGTCGGACTTTCACACCTTTTAGTAGCCGAACAACTCCGCTCCCGCTATTGATTGTGTACAGTCGGGTATTTTAACCTTTTCTTACCCGCTTTTTACCAACTCTGGTTGGACATTCACACCTTCTTACAGCAGAACACCTCCGCTCCCTGTTTTGATTATGTATGGTTTGACATTCGCACCTTCTCTCACCCGCCTTTTACTATGGTCGGCCATTCACAGCTTCCTCTCCACCATACTTGTATGGTGGGATATTCACACCCACTTGCATCCAAAGACCTCCGCCCCCACTTTTGTTGATATTTAGTCGGTCATTCGCACCTTACCCGCTTTTGGCAAACTATGGCCTTCTTGCAGCCAAACACCTCTGATCTCACTTTTGATGATGTAACGTTGGGCATTCAGACCTTGCTTCACCTGCTTTTCACCAAATATAGTCGGACATTCACACCCACTTGCATCCAAAGACCTCCGCCCCAAATTTTGTTGATATTTAGTCGGACATTCGCACCTTACCCGCTTTTGGCAAACTATGGCCTTCTTGCAGCCAAACACCTCTGATCTCGCTTTTGATGATGTAAGGTTGGGCATTCAGACCTTGCTTCACCTGCTTTTCACCAAATATAGTCGGACATTCACACCTTCTTGCAGCCGAACACTTCCGCTCCACCTTTTAGTGTTCTATCACACCTTTTTTTCACCGCATTTTATACATTATGGTTGGAAATTTTCAACCACTCTCATCCGAAGACCTCTCCTCCCGCTTTTGTTAATATATTTGAACTTTAGTCGGGCATTCTCACCCTTTCTCATCAGCTTTTTGCAAATTATGATCTGACATTCACACCTACTTGCAGTCGAACAGCTCTGCTCCCGCTTTTGATTATGTATGGTTGGATATTCGAACCTTTTCTTAACTGCTTTTTACAAACTTTGGTTGGACTTTCACACCTTCTTGTAGCCGAACACATGCACTCCTGCTTTTGATGATGTATGGTTGGGCATTCGCACCTTTTTTTTACCCATTTTTCAGGTATTATGGGTGGACATTCACACCTTCTTGCAGCTGAACACCTCCTCTCCCACTTATGATCATGTGTGGTTTGATTTTCGAAAATTTTCTTTCATGTTTTCTAGCAATTATTGATGGACATTTAGACCTTCTTGCAGCTGAACACCACCTCTCCCGATTTTGATTATGTATGGACCGGCATTTTTACCTTTTCTAACACATTTTTCAGCAATTATGGTTGGAGATTCACACCTACTCACAGCCGAACAACTCCGCTACCGCATTTGATGGTGTATAGTCGGGCATTCTCACCCTTTCTCATCAGCTTTTTGCAAATTATGATCTGACATTCACACCTACTTGCAGTCGAACAGCTCTGCTCCCGCTTTTGATTATGTATGGTTGGATATTCGAACCTTTTCTTAACTGCTTTTTACAAACTTTGGTTGGACGTTCACACCTTCTTGTAGCCGAACACATGCACTCCTGCTTTTGATGATGTATGGTTGGGCATTCGCACCTTTTTTTTACCCATTTTTCAGGTATTATGGGTGGACATTCACACCTTCTTGCAGCTGAACACCTCCTCTCCCACTTATGATCATGTGTGGTTTGATTTTCGAAAATTTTCTTTCATGTTTTCTAGCAATTAT
The DNA here is from genome assembly GCF_036924035.1 of Leuresthes tenuis. NCBI lineage: Eukaryota > Metazoa > Chordata > Actinopteri > Atheriniformes > Atherinopsidae > Leuresthes > Leuresthes tenuis. Next base: position 32,760,205 of record NW_027325360.1, read on the forward strand.
TGATGGACATTTAGACCTTCTTGCAGCTGAACACCACCTCTCCCGATTTTGATGATGTATGGACCGGCATTTTTACCTTTTCTAACACATTTTTCAGCAATTATGGTTGGAGATTCACACCTACTCACAGCTGAACAACTCCGCTACCGCATTTGATGGTGTATAGTCGGGCATTCTCACCCTTTCTCATCAGCTTTTTGCAAATCATGATCTGACATTCACACCTACTTCCAGTCGAACAGCTCTGCTCCCGCTTTTGATTATGTTTGGTTAGATATTCGAACCTTTTCTTAACTGCTTTTTACAAACTTTGGTCGGACGTTCACAATATCTTGCAGCCGAACACCTCCGCTTCCGCTTTTGATTGTGTATATTCGGGCATACGAACCTTTTCTTACCCGCTTTTTACAGACCAAGGTCGGACTTTCACACCTTCTCTTAGCTGAACAACTCCGCTCCCTCTTTTGATTGTGTACAGTCGGGTAATTTAACCTTTTCTTACCCGCTTTTTACCATCTATGGTCGGACATTCACACCGTCTTACAGCGGAACACCTCCGCTCCCTCTTTTGATGATGTATGGTTAGGCATTCGCACCTTTTCTTACCCATTTTTCAGTAATTATGGGTAGACATTCACACCTTCTTGCAGCTGAAAACCTCCTCTCCCGCTTATGATCATGTGCAGTTTGATATTCGAGAATTTTCTTTCATGTTTTCTAGCAATTATGGTTGGACATTCAGACCTTCTTGCAGCCGAAAACCTCCACTCCCTCTTTTGATCATACATTGTCGATTTTGATTATGTATGGACCGGCATTTTTACCTTTTCTAACACATTTTTCAGCAATTATGGTTGGAGATTCACACCTACTCACAGCCGAACAACTCCGCTACCGCATTTGATGGTGTATAGTCGGGCATTCTCACCCTTTCTCATCAGCTTTTTGCAAATTATGATATGACATTCACACCTACTTGCAGTCGAACAGCTCTGCTCCCGCTTTTGATTATGTTTGGTTAGATATTTGAACCTTTTCTTAACTGCTTTTTACAAACTTTGGTCGGACGTTCACAATATCTTGCAGCCGAACACCTCCGCTTCCGCTTTTGATGGTGTATATTCGAGCATACGAACCTTTTCTTACCCGCTTTTTACAAACCAAGGTCGGACTTTCACACCTTCTCTTAGCTGAACAACTCCGCTCCCTCTTTTGATTGTGTACAGTCGGGTAATTTAACCTTTTCTTACCCGCTTTTTACCATCTATGGTCGGACATTCACACCGTCTTACAGCGGAACACCTCCGCTCCCTCTTTTGATGATGTATGGTTAGGCATTCGCACCTTTTCTTACCCATTTTTCAGTAATTATGGGTAGACATTCACACCTTCTTGCAGCTGAACACCTCCTCTCCCGCTTATGATCATGTGCAGTTTGATATTCGAAAATTTTCTTTCATGTTTTCTAGCAATTATTGATGGACATTCAGACCGTCTTGCAGCTGAACACCTCCGCTCCCACTTTTGATGGTGTATAGTCGGGCTTTCGAGCCTTTTCTTCCCCGGTTTTTACAAATTATGGTTGGACATTCAGACCTTCTTGCAGCCGAAAACCTCCAATCCCTCTTTTGATCATACATTGTCGGGCATTCGCACCTTTTCTTACCCGCTTTTTACAAACCATGGTCGGACTTTCACACCTTTTAGTAGCGGAACAACTCTGCTCCCGCTATTGATTGTGTACAGTCGGGTATTTTAACCTTTTCTTACCCGCTTTTTACCAACTATGGTTGGACATTCACACCTTCTTACAGCAGAACACCTCCGCTCCCTGTTTTGATTATGTATGGTTTGACATTCGCACCTTCTCTCACCCGCCTTTTACTATGGTCGGCCATTCACAGCTTCCTCTCCACCATACTTGTATGGTGGGATATTCACACCCACTTGCATCCGAAGACCTCCGCCCCCACTTTTGTTGATATTTAGTCGGTCATTCGCACCTTACCCGCTTTTGGCAAACTATGGCCTTCTTGCAGCCAAACACCTCTGATCTCGCTTTTGATGATGTAAGGTTGGGCATTCAGACCTTGCTTCACCTGCTTTTCACCAAATATAGTCGGACATTCACACCTTCTTGCAGCCGAACACTTCCGCTTTTAGTGTTCTATGAGGCATTCACATATTTTTTTTCACCGTATTTTATAGATTATGGTTGGAAATTCTCACCCACTCTCATCCGAAGACCTCTCCTCCCGCTTTTGTTAATATATAGTCGGGCATTCGAACCTTTTCTTACCCGCTTTTTACAAATTATGGTCGAACATTCACACCTACTTGCAGCTGAATACTTCCGCTCCACCTTTTAGGTATGTATGGTTGGCATTTGCACCTCTTTTTATACTGATTGCTTAAGATTAGTTAATGAATTCGTTTTATAGGAGAATCCGAATTCGTGCATAACTCATAAAATAGAGCTTATTTTCGGATTCCTGAAGAATGAGTCTGGTTCTTTCTCATAATACAAAGTTTGTTGTTTATTGTTGAAACTTCATCAGAAGTGAAGAAATAAATGAATGCCTATCAACAAATGTGGGATCTAAACTCTAGTGCTTCCTCTAAAATAATTTCCTTTCTCAATTTAGAAATGTGTGTGTGTAAGTCACAACACCCGTGACACCAAAACGGCTTTCTTTTCTCTACACTCTGCACTATGAGCACACACACCAAATCAGAAAGGCTTTTTTCTCTCTTTTTTACATTATGGACTGTGGGGACACAAAACCGCTCTCTCTCTTTTTTTTTTTTTATCGTGTGCCAGGGCGTTGTCTCACGTATTAGATTATGCTTAAGATACGAATGGGTTTATCAGTCACATCAGAATCCATACATACTGATCCTCCCGTAATAAAATGGTCGGATCTTATCAAACACACTTTGTTTCTTGTGACTATCAAGTCAGCGAAACAGCGTATACACGTCAAGACACTGAATCAAGTTTGCCACAAGAACTCATAAGTTTGGCAGTATTGCTCTGCCGTCAGCAATCATACACCCATTTTATTTTCGTGAGACATGTGCAAGCACCTGTTCATCTACTGTTCTATCACTATGAATTAGTGATCTATTATCAATAAGGATACTTCTACAACTACTATCAAAGTATGTCCGGACTTCTTATGTTGTCAGTTGCTATATATGAATAAGTGGGTAGCTACTGACAAGCATTAAGCATGTCACACAGCCCAAACATATAACATTTCAGGACACACCACACAGTTAACAACCACAGTGAAGCGTTTCAAAGCCCAAACATGTAACATTCAACAGGACACTTACACAACACATTCAAATCAAACAGTCAGACAACATACAAGAACATATACCCCAGCCGGCATTGCTCCCTGCCTATTTTCGTACAGCACACTATGTGTGCGCACACCTTTATTCACAAACTCTTCAACTTATACTCTTTTACCGAAGCTGCTACAGCTCGATTGGCCGAATACCCTTTGATCCTATTTCGGTGAATTTGACATCTGCCTTACATATAACAGATTAGCGGTTTAGCAGTTTTAATTTAGTTTGAGTGAAGGAATTCATTTTATAGCAAAATCCGAAATCGTGAGACGCACAGAGGACATCCGTGTCGCTAAAACCTTGCTAAAAAGTTTACAGTCAAAGTTTAAAAGTGTGATGGGCCTCCAATTCTTTAGGTCAGTCTTATCATTTTTTTTATAAAGTAGAGTCACTATTCCCACTCTAAAACTGTCAGGCAGTCGGTCGAGTTTTTCAAAATCTTTAAAAACATCTAAAATGTCTGATGATAAAAGGTCCCAATAGGTCAGATAGAATTCTGCAGGAAGCCCTTCTAAACCCGGAGCTCGACTTCTCTTAAAACCTGTTAGGCATTTTTTTTAACTCTAAAGCAGTAAAATTCTGTGTCAAGTGTGCATTCTCTTTTACGGTTTTGTCAACGAATTTTAAGATTTCTGACGATGTTTCCAAGTGCACTGGTTTCTCTTTGTACATGTTACTATAAAAGGTATGTACAGTTTCAATCATCTCTTGTGTGGATTTTGTTAAAAACCCATCTTCTCTTTTTAGATTTTGAATACACTCCTTTTTATTTATAACTTTCTTTCTTTTTCACCTTCCTCAATTTCCTGCTCCCTGCTTCTTACAAAAATTCCTTTACTCTTTATTTCTGCTAAAACTGACATTTCCTTTTTGACATCTTTGATTTCTTCTTTAAAGTCTATGCCACACTGATTTAGTTTAAAGTAGCGCTGTAAGCGTTTATGTAGTCCCCTCATACATCTATTCTCTTTCCTTTTTTTACGTTTACCTTGCTGTTTAAAAAAAGTCTGGGTCGTTTCCTTCAACATTTCCCACCATTGTGCATGTGTTTCATAGAGGTCTTGAAGGGTCTGCCACTCTTTATAACATTCCCTGTACTGACTGACTATGATTTCATCCTCCAACAGGGAACAGTTGAGTTTCCACAGACCACTTCCTACCGTCACACCAGAAGGGGGTGAAAGGGTGCAGGAGAGCATAAGGTGGTCTGAAAAGAAAACAGGGGTTAATCTAACATCAGTGGGTGGGCAATCTCTAGTAAAGAAATAATCAATGCGAGAGGCTCTGGTGCCATCATGACTAAACCAGGTGAAGCCCTCCTCTCTGGGATGCATGGTTTTAAAACAGTCAGTAAGCTTAAAATCCCTGCATATGCCCTGAAGTAAAATCAAAGTCTTATCCACTTTAAAATCTACCCCTGCTCTTTTTCTATCTTTCCTGCTCAAGATACAGTTAAAATCCCCTCCTACAACTAAAGGTACTTGCCCTAGCATGTAAAGCTGTATATCTTCTAAAAGGTCATACCTTTCATTTTTTCCATTGAAACCATAAATATTTAAGAGGTTAAAGTCTTGCCCCATAAAATTCATGTGTGCTAAAAGTGCCCGTCCGTCTCTCACCACTGTGCTACCTTTCACCAGAACATGCGGATTTTTAATTAGAATGGCCACACCATCATTTTTATTTTGATTTGAGCCACTCCATATCGATAAATGGGGCCACATTTCCTCCCATTGTCTATGGTTTTTTAAAAAAGGTAGTCCACATTCTTGTATTAAAAACACATCTGATTTTATGGAGTCTAAGAAGGATAAAATACTCTGGGCTCTTGTCTTTGATTTCACACTTCTCACATTTAGTGTTGAGAAGGTGAGAACCATTAAAAGCATAAAGGAAAGTAGGTATGTCATTTTCGTTTTTCTAAGTTATCAAAACAAATTACACACAGGTTATTTCTTGGGAAACTAGCTCTTCCTTCATTTCTTTAGGTGAAAAGTGAGTAGGGTGATCTATATTTCCTTTTCGGACTCTCGATGTTGGCCTCTGACGCAATGTTGCATTTAACTTTGAGTCCCTGGGGGTTGATTGCAGAGCTGAAGTTAAAAAGGAGACCACATTTGGTGAGTCGGAGGGGAAGACTCTAGGTTCTTCCACTGAAGAACTGTCTGAAAGGGACCTAACCCTTCCCCTCTTCTCTGATACCACTGGGGAATCAGAGGCTCAGATGCCGTCCTCTTCGGCTGTTGACCTTCGGGGAGGTGAGTATCTTCACTAGACTCACCTGTCTGCTCTTCCTCCTCATTTAGCGTAGCTCCACTCTCTGCCTGTGAATTCTCACAGACTTCAACACTGAGTGGTGAGGCCTCTACAGGCCCCTCCCCTTTTTGCTCCTCACTTCCAATCCAAGCTTTTGGCGGGAAGTTTGAATTTATTGGGTCAACCTCTTCACTTTGTTCACCAACTGCCACCTTTGGTCCTTCTCTTTGTTGGCTTGACTGTGGCTTTACCGTCTTTAATTTGTTGGCAAAAGATTTAGGGCAATCTCTGAAGAGGTGATTTAATTCTCCACAGAGATTACATTTCCTGCCATTTGGACACTCTCCAAAAGTTTGCCCAATTTCTCTGCTCTTCCCACATAACACCTTGGTACAAGCCTCAACCAGGTGCCCATGCTCACCACACTTGCGGCAGAACTTGGGCTACCCCTGGTAGTGGATGTAACCTCGGTTTTCAAGGTGGCCAGAGTGTCGCCCACCCGCTGCACTGAGCACTCTTCAGCCCTTTTAAATGGTATAACTTTGCACTCCCGCATGCTCCAGTAAGCACCATTCAAGCAACAACTTTGCACTCCAGCTTCGAACATCGGCACAGTCGCAACAAGTAAGGCGACTCTACTCAGAGAAGTCACTCTGCACAGTAAGAAGATTTCTTTTGCACAGACAGAAAGGGCTTCACCCGCAAAGGTAAAGCCTGCCAAAAATAGAAACAACTCATTAGTGCTGCTCTCCACAGAAATCTTTAGTAAAAGGCGAAAGACTTGTACGTTATGAAGAGAAACCAGAGTACGATTATCCGTCACTGCGGGAGCAGGGCATCAGGCTAGTTGGCATAGCCACCTTCCCCATGGTGAGCTTTGCTTGGTTGAGACGCTTGCTCCCCCCCCCCCTTGCTCCTCGGCTGACCAACTAGGAACAATCGGGCCCTATTCGATGGCTGCCTTGTCTTTTACTCTGTGCAAAAGACAAGGCAGCAACAAAAACACCACGAGAATCCCATATTGAGGCTTTGTTCTGATCGCTCATTCGGTGTCGCGTTTCTTTCAAGCAATTCTCCCGGTTAGCCCACACTCGGCTCGCTCCCATAGCCGTGTTAAAGTCTACTTCGCATTCACTCTCTTTTCTCAGCAGACTCTTGGGATTTTATCTATAAAATGAATTCCTTCACTCAAACTATGTGAAAACTGCTTTGTCCTTAATATTTACCATGTCTAGAAAGATTTAAACAAAAAAAACAACGTTGTACTTTGCAGTAAAAGAAAGAGCAAATCTAAAGTTTCAGGAATCCGAGAATAAGCTTACTTTCATGAGTTCTTCACGATTTCGGATTTTGCTATAAAATTAATTCCTTCACTCAAACTAAATTAAAACTGCTAAACCGCTAATCTGTTATATGTAAGGCAGATGTCAAATTCACCGAAATAGGATCAAAGGGTATTCGGCCAATCGAGCTGTAGCAGCTTCGGTAAAAGAGTATAAGTTGAAGAGTTTGTGAATAAAGGTGTGCGCACACATAGTGAGCTGTAGGAAAATAGGCAGGGAGCAATGCCGGCTGGGGTATATGTTCTTGTATGTTGTCTGACTGTTTGATTTGAATGTGTTGTGTAAGTGTCCTGTTGAATGTTTGGGCTTTGACACTTCACTGTGGTTGTTAACTGTGTGGTGTGTCCTGAAATGTTATATGTTTGGGCTGTGTGACATGCTTAATGCTTGTCAGTAGCTACCCACTTATTCATATATAGCAACTGACAACATAAGAAGTCTGGACATACTTTGATAGTAGTTGTAGAAGTATCCTTATTGATAATAGATAAACTAATTCATAGTGATAGAACAGTAGATGAACAGGTGCCTGCACGTCTTACGAAAATGAAATGGGTGTATGATTGCTAACGGCAGAGCAATACTGCCAAACTTATGAGTTCTTGTGGCAAACTTGATTCAGTGTCTTGACGTGTATACGCTGTTTCGCTGACTTGATTGTCACAAGAAACAAAGTGTGTTTGATAAGATCCGACCATTTTATTACGGGAGGATCAGTATGTATGGATTCTGATGTGACTGATAAACCCATTCGTATCTTAAGCATAATCTAATACGTGAGACAACGCCCTGGCACACAATCAAAAAAAAAAAGAGAGAGCGGTTTTGTGTCCCCACAGTCCATAATGTAGAAAAGAGAGAAAAAAGCCTTTCTGATTTGGTGTGTGTGCTCATAGTGCAGAGTGTAGAGAAAAGAGAGAAAAGAAAGCCGTTTTGGTGTCACAGGTGTTGTGACTTACACACACACATTTCTGAATTGAGAAAAGAAATTATTTTAGAGGAAGCAGTAGAGTTTAGATCCCACATTTGTTGATAGGCATTCATTTATTTCTTCACTTCTGATGAAGTTTCAACAATAAACAACAAACTTTGTATTATGAGAAAGAACCAGACTCATTCTTCAGGAATCCGAAAATAAGCACGAATTCGGATTCTCCTATAAAACGAATTAATTAACTCAAACCAAGTTAAGACTGCTTTGTCCTTCATATTTATTCATGTCTAATCAAGTTTCAACGATAAACAACGTTGTACTTTGTAGAATGAGAAAGAACTTCTTCAGCAATAAGCATCTCTCGACATATGACGAAATACAGATTTTGCTATAAAATTAATTTCTTCTATCAGCGTGACTTAAAACTGTTTGTCCTCCTTATTTATCCACTTCAAATCAAGTTTCAACAATTAAAAAAAATTTGTAGTTTGAGAAAGAACAACTTAATCTTCAGCAATCAGTATAAAAAGAGGGTAACAAAAGGTGCAAATGCCAACCATACATCACTAAAAGGTGGAGCGGAAGTATTCAGCTGCAAGTAGGTGTGAATGTTCGACCATAATTTGTAAAAAGTGGGTAAGAAAAGGTTCGAATGCCCGACTAAATATTAACAAAAGCGGGAGCAGAGGTCTTCGGATGAGAGTGGTTGAGAATTTCCTACCATACAAGTATGGTGGAGAGGAAGCTGTGATTGGCCGACAATAGTAAAAAGCAGGTGAGAAAAGGTGCGAATGTCAAAACATACATGATCCAAACAGGGAGCGGAGGTGTTTGGCTGCGACAAAGTGTGAATGTCCACCCATAATTAATGAAAAACGGGCAACAAGTAGGTTCGAATGCCCAACCATACATCATCAAAAGCAGGAGTGGATGTGTTCGGCTTCAAGAAGGTATGAATGTCCATCAATAATTGCTATAAAACATGAAAGAAAATTTTCGAATATCAAACCGCACATAATCATAAGCGGGAGAGGAGGTGTTCCGCTGCAAGAAGGTGTGAATATCCACCCATAATTACTGAAAAATGGGTAAGAAAAGGTGCGAATGCCCAACCATACATCATCAAAAGCAGGAGTGGATGTGTTCGGCTACAAGAAGGTTTGAATATCCGACTGTACACAATCAAAAGAGGGAGCGGAGTTGTTCAGCTACAAGAAGGTGTGAAAGTCCGACCATGGTATGTAAAAAGCGGGTAAGAACAGGTTCGTATGCCCGAATATACACCATCAAATGCGGGAGCGGAATGTTCGGCTGTGAGTAGGTGTGAATCTCCAACCATAATTGCTGAAAACTGCGTTAGAAAAGGTAAGAATGCCGGTCCATACATCATCAAAAGTGGGAGAGGTGGTGTTCGGCTGCAAGTAGGTGTGAATGTCCAGCCATAATTACTCACAAATGGGTAAGAAAAGGTAGTATTGCCAGACCATACATGATCAAAACAGGGAGCGGAGGTGGTTAAGCTGCAAGAAGGTGTTAATGTCCGACTAAAGTTTGTAAAAAGCGGGTAAGAAAAGGTGCGAATGCCCGACAATGTATGATCAAAAGAGGGAGCGGAGGTTTTCGGCTAAAAGAAGGTCTGAATGTCCAACCATAATTTGTAAAAACCGGGGAAGAAAAGGCTCGAAAGCCCGACTATACACCATCAAAAGCTGGAGCGGAGGTGTTCAGCTGCAAGAAGGTCTGAATGTCCATCAATAATTGCTAGAAAACATGAAAGAGAATTTTCGAATATCAAACCACACATGATAATAAGCGGGAGAGGAGGTGTTCAGCTGCAAGAAGGTGTGAATGTCCACCCATAATTACTGAAAAATGGGTAAGAAAAGGTGCGAAATCCCAACCATACATCATCAAATGCACGAGTGGATGTGTTCGGCAACAAGAAGGTTTGAATGTCCGACCATAGTTTGTAAAAAGCGGGTAAGAAAAGGTTCAAATGCCCAAACATACACCATCAAAAGAGGGAGCGGAGGTGTTCCGCTGTAAGAAGGTGTGAATGTCCGACCATAGTTGGTAAAAAGCGGGTAAGAAAAGGTTAAAATACCCGACTGTACACAATCAATAGCGGGAGCGGAGTTGTTCGGCTACTAAAAGGTGTGAAAGTCCGACCCTGGTTTTAAAAAGCGGGTAAGAAAAGGTTCGAATGCCAGAACATACACTATCAAAAGAGGTAGCGGAGGTGTTCCGCTGTAAGACGGTGTGAATGTCCGATCATAGTTGGTAAAAAGCGGGTAAGAAAAGGTTAAAATACCCGACTGTACACAATCAAAAGAGGGAGCGGAGTTGTTCAGCTAAGAGAAGGTGTGAAAGTCCGACCATGGTTTGTAAAAAGCGGGTAAGAAAAGGTTCGTATGCCCGAATATACACTATCAAAACCGGAAGCATAGGTGTTCGGCTGCAAGAAGGTGTGAACGTCCGACCAAAGTTTGTGAAAAAGCAGTTAAGAAAAGGTTCGAATATCTAACCAAACATAATCAAAAGCGGGAGCAGAGCTGTTCGACTGCAAGTAGGTGTGAATGTCAGAGAATAATTTGCAAAAAGCTGATGAGAAAGGGTGAGAAATCCCGACTATACACCATCAAATGCGGTAGCGGAGTTGTTCGGCTGTGAGTAGGTGTGATTCTCCAACCATAATTGCTGAAAAATGTGTTAGAAAAGGTAAGAATGCCGGTCCATACATCATCAAAAGCGGGAGAGGTGGTGTTCGGCTGCAAGTAGGTGTGAATGTCCATTAATAATTGCTTTAAAACCTGAAAGAAAATTTTCGAATATCAAACCTTACATGATCATTAGCGGGAGAGGAGGTGTTCAGCTGCAAGAAGGTGTGAATATCCACCCATAATTACTGAAAAATGGGTAGGAAAAGATGCGAATGTCCAACCATAAATCATCAAAAGCAGGAGTGGAGTTGTTCAGCTACAAGAAGGTATGAAAGTCCAACCATGGTTTGTAAAAAGCGGGTAATAAAAGGTTCGAATGCCCGAATATACATCATCAAAAGCGGAAGCGGAGGTGTTCGGATGCAAGAAGGTGTGAACGTCCGACCAAAGTTTGTAAAAAGCAGTGAAAAGCGAGAAAAAGCTTTTCGTGAGTTCTGCATGATTTGGGATTTTGCTTATAAAATGCATTACTTCACTCAAACTATCTTAAAACTGATTTGTCCTTCATATTTACCATGTCTAGAAAGATTTAAACAAAAAAACAACGTTGTACTTTGCAGTAAAAGAAAGAGCAAATCTAAAGTTTCAGGAATCCGAGTATAAGCCTGCTTTCATGAGTTCTGCACGATTTCGGATTTTGCTATAAAATTAATTGCTTTGCTCAAACCAAGTTAAAACTGCTTTGTCCTTCCATATTCATCAATGTCTAGATCGACTTCAACAAAGAAAAACATTGGACTTTGCAGTAGAAGAAGTTGAAATCCATCTACACATTGATAAATATGAAGGACAAAGCAGTTCCCACTTGCCCATAAGAAAATAAGCTTATTCTCGGATTCCTGATCCTTCAGTTTTGCTCTTTCTTCTACTGCAAAATACAATGTTGTTCTTTGTTGAAGTCGATCTAGACATTGATAAATATGAAGGAAAAAGCAGTTTTAACTTGGTTTGAGTGAATGAATTCATTTTATACATAAAATCCGAAATCGTGCAGAACTCATGAAAATAAACTTATTCTCGGATTCCTAAAACTTTTGATTTGCTCTTTCTTTTATTGCAAAGTACAACGTTGTTTTTTTGTTTAAATCTATCGAGACATTGATAAATATGAAGGTAAAAGCCGTTTTAACATAGTTTGAGTGAAGGAATTAATTTTATAGATAAAATCCCAAACCATGCAGAACTCCTCAAAAAGGGCGTATGGCTTAATCACAAGTGTGGCTCTTTCTCATTCAGGGTAGTATGAGGAAGTTTATGCTTGAAATATATGTAGAAATGGGTACATATGAAGGACAAAGCAGTGTTAACTTAGTTTGCGTGAAGGAATTCATTTTATACATAAAATCCGAAATCGTGCAGAACTCATGAAAATAAGCTTATTCTCGGATTCCTAAAACTTTTGATTTGCACTTTCTTTTACTGCAAAGTACAACGTTGTTTTTTGTTGAAATCTATCTAGACATTGATAAATACCAGCCGAAACTCTGCTGCCGCTTTTGATAATTTATCGTTGGGCATTCTTACCTTTTCTTACCCGCTTTTTACAAATTATGATCTTACATTCACACCTACTTGCAGTCGAACACCTTCTCATCCACTTATGATCATGTGCGGTTGGGCTTTCGCACCTTTTCTTACCCATTTTTCAGTAATTATGGGTGGAAATTCAGACCTTCTTGCAGCCGAAAACCTCCGCTCCCACATTTGATAGTGTATAGTCGGGCATTCTCACCCTTTCTCAACAGCTTTTTGCAAATTATGATTTGATATTCACACCTACTTGCAGTCGAACAGCTCTGCTCCCGCTTTTGATTATGTTTGGTTGGATATTCGAACATTTTCTTAACTGCTTTTTACAAACTTTGGTCGGACGTTCACACCGTCTTGCAGCCGAACACCTCCGCTTCCGCTTTTGATGGTATATAGTCGGGCATTCGAGCCTTTTCTTACCCGCCTATTACTTACTATGGTTGGACATTCAAACCTTCTTGTAGCCGAACACATCCGCTCCTGCTTTTGATGATGTATGATTTGGCATTCGCACCTTTTCTTACCCATTTTTCAGTAATTTTTGGTTTGACATTCAGACCTTCTTGCACCTGAAAACCTCTGCTCCCGCTTTTGATGGTGCATAGTCGGGCTTTCGAGCCTTTTCTTCCCCGATTTTTACAAATTATGGTTGGACATTCAGACCTTGCAGCCGAAAACCTCCGCTCCCTCTTTTGATCATACATTGTCGGGCATTCGCCCCTTGTCTTACACGTTTTTTACAAACTTTAGTCAGACATTCACACCTTGCAGCTGAACCACCTCCATTCCCTGTTTTGATCATGTGTGGTCTGGAAATACTACCTTTTCTTCCCCCGTTTGTGAGTAATTATGGCTGGACATTCACACCTACTTGCAGCCGAAAAACCACCTCTCCCGCTTTTGATGATGTATTGTCCGGCATTCTAGTCTTTTCTATCACATTTTTCAGCAATTATGATCTGACATTCACACCTACTTGCAGTCGAACAGCTCTGCTCCCGCTTTTGATTATGTTCGGTTGGATATTCAAACCTTTTCTTAACTGCTTTTTACAAACTTTGGTCGGACGTTCACACCTTCTTGCAGCCGAACACCTCCGCTTCCGCTTTTGATGGTATATATTCGGGTATTCGAACTTTCTCTTACCCGCTTTTTACAAACCATGGTTGGACTTTCATACCTTCTTGTAGCTGAACAACTCCACTCCTGCTTTTGATGATTTATGGTTGGACATTCGCATCTTTTCCTACCCATTTTTCAGTAATTATGGGTGGATATTCACACCTTCTTGCAGCTGAACACCTCCTCTCCCGCTAATGATCATGTAAGGTTTGATATTCGAAAATTTTCTTTCATGTTTTAAAGCAATTATTAATGGACATTCACACCTACTTGCAGCCGAACACCACCTCTCCCGCTTTTGATGATGTATGGACCGGCATTCTTACCTTTTCTAACACATTTTTCAGCAATTATGGTTGGAGAATCACACCTACTCACAGCCGAACCACTCCGCTACCGCATTTGATGGTGTATAGTCGGGATTTCTCACCCTTTCTCATCAGCGTTTTGCAAATTATTCTCTGACATTCACACCTACTTGCAGTCGAACAGCTCTGCTCCCGCTTTTGATTATGTTTAGTTAGATATTCGAACCTTTTCTTAACTGCTTTTTCACAAACTTTGGTCGGACGTTCACACCTTCTTGCAGCCGAACACCTACGCTTCCGGTTTTGATAGTGTATATTCGGGCATACGAACCTTTTCTTACCCGCTTTTTACAAACCATGGTCGGACTTTCACACCTTCTCTTAGCTGAACAACTCCGCTCCCTCTTTTGATTGTGTACAGTCGGGTATTTTAACCTTTTCTTACCCGCTTTTTACCAACTATGATCGGACATTCACACCGTCTTACAGCGGAACACCTCCGCTACCTCTTTTGATGGTGTATGTTCGGGCATTCGAACCTTTTCTTACCCGCTTTTTAAAACCAGGGTCGGACTTTCACACCTTTTAGTAGCCGAACAACTCCGCTCCCGCTATTGATTGTGTACAGTCGGGTATTTTAACCTTTTCTTACCCGCTTTTTACCAACTATGGTCGGACATTCACACCTTCTTACAGCGGAACACCTCCGCTCCCTCTTTTGATGGTGTATGTTTGGGCATTCGAACCTTTTCTTACCCGCTTTTTACTAACTATGGTCGGACATTCAAACCTTCTTGTAGCCGAACACATCCACTCGTGCATTTGATGATGTATGGTTGGGAATTCGCACCTTTTCTTACCCATTTTTCAGTAATTATGGTCGGACATTCACACCTTCTTGCAGCTGAACACCTCCGCTCCAGCTTTTGATGGTGTATAGTCGGGCTTTCAAGCCTTTTCTTCCCCGGTTTTAACAAATTATGGTTGGACATTCAGACCTTCTTTCAGCCGAAAACCTCCGCTACCTCTTTTGATCATACATTGTCGGGCATTCGCACCTTTTCTTACCCGCTTTTTACAAACTTTAGTCGGACATTAACACCTTCTTGCAGCTTAACCACCTCCGCTCCCTGTTTTGATCATGTATGGTCTGGCAATACTACCTTTTCTTACCCATTTGTGAGTAATTATGGCTGGACATTCACACCTACTTGCAGCCGAACACCACCTCTCCCGCTTTTGATGATGTATGGACCGGCATTCTTACCTTTTCTAACACATTTTTCAGCAATTATGGTTGGAGATTCACACCTACTCACAGCCGAACACCTCCGCTCCCGCATTTGATGGTGTATATTCGGGCATACGAACCTGTTCTTACCCGCTTTTTACAAACCATGGTCGGACTTTCACACCTTCTTGTAGCTGAACAACTCCGCTCCCTCTTTTGATTGTGTACAGTCGGGTATTTTAACCTTTTCTTACCCGCTTTTTACCAACTATGGTCGGACATTCAAACCTTCTTGTAGCCGAACACATCCACTCCTGCTTTTGATGATGTATGGTTGGGCATTCGCACCTTTTCTTACCCATTTTTCAGTAATTATGGGTGGATATTCACACCTTCTTGCAGCGGAACACCTCCTCTCCCGCTTATGATTATGTGCGGTTTGATATTCGAAAATTTTCTTTCATGTTTTATAGCAATTATTGATGGACATTCATACCTTCTTGAAGCCGAACACATCCACTCCTGCTTTTGATGATGTATGGTTGGGCATTCGAACCTACTTGTTGCCCGTTTTTCATTAATTATGGTTGGACATTCACACCTTGTCGCAGCCAAACACCTCCGCTCCCTGTTTTGATCATGTATGTTTTGACATTCGCACCTTTTCTCACCTGCTTTTTACTATTGTCGGCCAATCACAGCTTCCTCTCCACCATACTTGTATGGTAGGAAATTCTCCCCCACTCTCATCCGAAGACCTCTCCTCCCGCTTTTGTTAATATTTAGTCGGGCATTCGAACCTTTTCTTAACCACTTTTTACAAATTATGGTCGAACATTCACACCTACATGCAGCTGAATACTTCCGCTCCACCTTTTAGTGATGTATGGTTGGCATTTGCACCTTTTGTTACCCTCTTTTTATACTGATTGCTGAAGATTAAGTTGTTCTTTCTCAAACTACAATTTTTTTTTAATTGTTGAAACTTGATTTGAAGTGGATAAATAAGGAGGACAAACAGTTTTAAGTCACGCTGATAGAAGAAATTAATTTTATAGCAAAATCTGTATTTCGTCATATGTCGAGAGATGCTTATTGCTGAAGAAGTTCTTTCTCATTCTACAAAGTACAACGTTGTTTATCGTTGAAACTTGATTAGACATGAATAAATATGAAGGACAAAGCAGTCTTAACTTGGTTTGAGTTAATTAATTCGTTTTATAGGAGAATCCGAATTCGTGCTTATTTTCGGATTCCTGAAGAATGAGTCTGGTTCTTTCTCATAATACAAAGTTTGTTGTTTATTGTTGAAACTTCATCAGAAGTGAAGAAATAAATGAATGCCTATCAACAAATGTGGGATCTAAACTACTGCTTCCTCTAAAATAATTTCTTTTCTCAATTCAGAAATGTGTGTGTGTAAGTCACAACACCCGTGACACCAAAACGGCTTTCTTTTCTCTCTTTTCTCTACACTCTGCACTATGAGCAAACACACCAAATCAGAAAGGCTTTTTTCTCTCTTTTCTACATTATGGACTGTGGGGACACAAAACCGCTCTCTCTTTTTTTTTTTGATTGTGTGCCAGGGCGTTGTCTCACGTATTAGATTATGCTTAAGATACGAATGGGTTTATCAGTCACATCAGAATCCATACATACTGATCCTCCCGTAATAAAATGGTCGGATCTTATCAAACACACTTTGTTTCTTGTGACAATCAAGTCAGCGAAACAGCGTATACACGTCAAGACACTGAATCAAGTTTGCCACAAGAACTCATAAGTTTGGCAGTATTGCTCTGCCGTCAGCAATCATACACCCATTTTATTTTCGTGAGACGTGCAGGCACCTGTTCATCTACTGTTCTATCACTATGAATTAGTTTATCTATTATCAATAAGGATACTTCTACAACTACTATCAAAGTATGTCCAGACTTCTTATGTTGTCAGTTGCCATATATGAATAAGTGGGTAGCTACTGACAAGCATTAAGCATGTCACACAGCCCAAACATATAACATTTCAGGACACACCACACAGTTAACAACCACAGTGAAGTGTCAAAGCCCAAACATTCAACAGGACACTTACACAACACATTCAAATCAAACAGTCAGACAACATACAAGAACATATACCCCAGCCGGCATTGCTCCCTGCCTATTTTCCTACAGCTCACTATGTGTGCGCACACCTTTATTCACAAACTCTTCAACTTATACTCTTTTACCGAAGCTGCTACAGCTCGATTGGCCGAATACCCTTAGATCCTATTTCGGTGAATTTGACATCTGCCTTACATGTAACAGATTAGCGGTTTAGCAGTTTTAATTTAGTTTGAGTGAAGGAATTCATTTTATAGCAAAATCCGAAATTGTGAAGCACTCATGAAAGTAAGCTTATTCTCGGATTCCTGAAACTTTAGATTTGCTCTTTCTTTTACTGCAAAGTACAACGTTGTTTTTTTTGTTTAAATCTTTCTAGACATGGTAAATATGAACGACAAAGCAGTTTTAACATAGTTTGAGTGAAGGAATTCATTTTATAGATAAAATCCCAAGAGTCTGCAGAGAAAAGAGAGTGAATGCGAAGTAGACTTTAACACGGCTATGGGAGCGAGCCGAGTGTCGGCTAACTGGGAGAATTGCTTGAAAGAAACGCGACACCGAATGAGCGGTCAGAACAAAGCCTCAATACGGGATTCTCGTGGTGTTTTTGTTGCTGCCTTGTCTTTTGCATAGAG
Organism: Leuresthes tenuis; assembly: GCF_036924035.1. Classification (NCBI taxonomy): domain Eukaryota; kingdom Metazoa; phylum Chordata; class Actinopteri; order Atheriniformes; family Atherinopsidae; genus Leuresthes; species Leuresthes tenuis. Next base: position 32,777,758 of record NW_027325360.1, read on the forward strand.
TAAAAGACAAGGCAGCCATCGAATAGGGCCCGATTGTTCCTACTTGGTCAGCCGAGGAGCAAGGGGGGGGGGGCAAGCGTCTCAACCAAGCAAAGCTCACCATGGGGAAGGTGGCTATACCAACTAGCCTGATGCCCTGCTCCCGCAGTGACGGATAATCGTACTCTGGTTTCTCTTCATAACATACAAGTCTTTCGCCTTTTACTAAAGACTTCCGTGGAGAGCAGCACTAATGAGTTGTTTCTATTATTGGCAGGCTTTACCTTTGCGGGTGAAGCCCTTTCTGTCTGTGCAAAAGAAATCTTGCTACTTTGCAGAGTGACTTCTCTGAGTAGAGTCGCCTTACTTGTTGCGACTGTGCCGATGTTCGAAGCTGGAGTGCAAAGTTGTTGCTTGAATGGTGCTTGCTGGAGCATGCGGGAGTGCAAAGTTATACCATTTAAAAGGGCTGAAGAGTGCTCAGTGCAGCGGGTGGGCGGAGGTGCAACGTGACACTCTGGCCACCTATGGCCATAAAAAGAACACTGCTACAAGTGCGCATTGTGCCAGCAAGGGCCCTCGGACCTGAAACAGTGGACAGTTATCGCTTCTCGGCCTTTTGGCTAAGATCAAGTGTAGTATCTGTTCTTATCAGTTTAATATGTCCTCTATACGAGGACAACATATTAAATGGATTTTTAAGAATAGGAGTTGAAAAAGAAGCTTGCTCCGTTCACTCCAAGCCTCGACCCGGTACTGCAGTGCCGCTGGGAACGGTGCGCTCTCCTCTGCTCTTGTGAAAAAGCAAACAGCGGTGCAGGATGGAAGTTTCAGGGAGCCCAAGATGAAACTTTCTTTTAATCTGCTGAGAAAAGAGAGTGAATGCGAAGTGGACTTTAACACAGCTCTGGGAGCGAGCCGAGTGCGGGCTAACCGGGAGAATTGCTTGAAAGAAACGCGACACCGAATGAGTGGTCAGAACAAAGCCTCAATACGGTGTTCCCGTGGTGTTTGTGGCTGCCTTGTCTTTTGCACAGAGTAAAAGACAAGGCAGCCATCGAATAGATTGTTTCTACTTGGTCAGCCGAGGAGCAGGGGGGGGGGCAAGCGTCTCAACCAAGCAAAGCTCACCAAGTAGGAACAATCGGGCCCTTTTCGATGGCTGCAACACCTGAAAGAGATATTGATGCGAGACCCGATCAAATGCTTTTTCAAAGTCTAAATTTAAGATGACAAGCCGGGTGTTTCTGTCTCTAGCGTAATCAATGATGTCTCGAATCAGTACGAGGTTGTCGGTGAGTTGTCTCCCTGAGATGGCACAAGCTTGGTCTGGGTGAATTACCTCCTCTAAAACAGAGGACATCCGTGTCGCTAAAACCTTGCTAAAAAGTTTACAGTCAAAGTTTAAAAGTGTGATGGGCCTCCAATTCTTTAGGTCAGTCTTATCATTTTTTTTTATAAAGTAGAGTCACTATTCCCACTCTAAAACTGTCAGGCAGTCGGTCGAGTTTTTCAAAATCTTTAAAAACATCTAAAATGTCTGATGATAAAAGGTCCCAATAGGTCAGATAGAATTCTGCAGGAAGCCCGTCTAAACCCGGAGCTCGACTTCTCTTAAAACCTGTTAGGCATTTTTTTAACTCTAAAGCAGTAAAATTCTGTGTCAAGTGTGCATTCTCTTTTACGGTTTTGTCAACGAATTTTAAGATTTCTGCCGATGTTTCCAAGTGCACTGGTTTCTCTTTGTACATGTTACTATAAAAGGTATGTACAGTTTCAATCATCTCTTGTGTGGATTTTGTTAAAAACCCATCTTCTCTTTTTAGATTTTGAATACACTCCTTTTTATTTATAACTTTCTTTCTTTTTCACCTTCCTCAATTTCCTGCTCCCTGCTTCTTACAAAAATCCCTTTACTCTTTATTTCTGCTAAAACTGACATTTCCTTTTTGACATCTTTGATTTCTTCTTTAAAGTCTATGCCACACTGATTTAGTTTAAAGTAGCGCTGTAAGCGTTTATGTAGTCCCATCATACATCTATTCTGTTTCCTTTTTTTACGTTTACCTTGCTGTTTAAAAAAAGTCTAGGTCGTTTCCTTCACCATTTCCCACCATTGTGCATGTGTTTCGTAGAGGTCTTGAAGGGTCTGCCACTCTTTATAACATTCCCTGTACTGACTGACTATGATTTCATCCTCCAACAGGGAACAGTTGAGTTTCCACAGACCACTTCCTACCGTCACACCAGAAGGGGGTGAAAGGGTGCAGGAGAGCATAAGGTGGTCTGAAAAGAAAACAGGGGTTAATCTAACATCAGTGGGTGGGCAATCTCTAGTAAAGAAATAATCAATGCGAGAGGCTCTGGTGCCATCATGACTAAACCAGGTGAAGCCCTCCTCTCTGGGATGCATGGTTTTAAAACAGTCAGTAAGCTTAAAATCCCTGCATATGCCCTGAAGTAAAATCGAAGTCTTATCCACTTTAAAATCTACCCCTGCTCTTTTTCTATCTTTCCTGCTCAAGATACAGTTAAAATCCCCTCCTACAACTAAAGGTACATGCCCTAGCATGTAAAGCTGTATATCTTCTAAAAGGTCATACCTTTCATTTTTTCCATTGAAACCATAAATATTTAAGAGGTTAAAGTCTTGCCCCATAAAATTCAAGTGTGCTAAAAGTGCCCGTCCGTCTCTCACCACTGTGCTACCTTTCACCAGAACATGCGGATTTTTAATTAGAATGGCCACACCATCATTTTTATTTTGATTTGAGCCACTCCATATCGATAAATGGGGCCACATTTCCTCCCATTGTCTATGGTTTTTTAAAAAAGGTAGTCCACATTCTTGTATTAAAAACACATCTGATTTTATGGAGTCTAAGAAGGATAAAATACTCTGGGCTCTTGTCTTTGATTTCACACTTCTCACATTTAGTGTTGAGAAGGTGAGAACCATTAAAAGCATAAAGGAAAGTAGGTATGTCATTTTCGTTTTTCTAAGTTATCAAAACAAATTACACACAGGTTATTTCTTGGGAAACTAGCTCTTCCTTCATTTCTTTAGGTGAAAAGTGAGTAGGGTGATCTATATTTCCTTTTCGGACTCTCGGTGTTGGCCTCTGACGCAATGTTGCATTTAACTTTGAGTCCCTGGGGGTTGATTGCAGAGCTGAAGTTAAAAAGGAGACCTCATTTGGTGAGTCGGAGGGGAAGACTCTAGGTTCTTCCACTGAAGAACTGTCTGAAAGGGACCTAACCCTTCCCCTCTTCTCTGATACCACTGGGGAATCAGAGGCTCAGATGCCGTCCTCTTTGGCTGTTGACCTTCGGGGAGGTGAGTATCTTCACTAGACTCACCTGTCTGCTCTTCCTCCTCATTTAGCGTAGCTCCACCCTCTGCCTGTGAATTCTCACAGACTTCAACACTGAGTGGTGAGGCCTCTACAGGCCCCTCCCCTTTTTGCTCCTCACTTCCAATCCAAGCTTTTGGCGGGAAGTTTGAATTTATTGGGTCAACCTCTTCACTTTGTTCACCAACTGCCACCTTTGGTCCTTCTCTTTGTTGGCTTGACTGTGGCTTTACCGTCTTTAATTTGTTGGCAAAAGATTTAGGGCAATCTCTGAAGAGGTGATTTAATTCTCCACAGAGATTACATTTCCTGCCATTTGGACACTCTCCAAAAGTTTGCCCAATTTCTCTGCTCTTCCCACTTAACACCTTGGTACAAGCCTCATGCTCACCACAGTTGCGGCAGAACTTGGGCTACCCCTGGTAGTGGATGTAACCTCGGTTTTCAAGGTGGCCAGAGTGTCGCCCACCCATTGCACTGAGCACTCTTCAGCCCTTTTAAATGGTATAACTTTGCACTCCCGCACGCTCCAGCAAGCACCATTCAAGCAACAACTTTGCACTCCAGCTTCGAACATCGGCACAGTCGCAACAAGTAAGGCGACTCTACTCAGAGAAGTCACTCTGCACAGTAAGAAGATTTCTTTTGCACAGACAGAAAGGGCTTCACCCGCAAAGGTAAAGCCTGCCAAAAATAGAAACAACTCATTAGTGCTGCTCTCCACAGAAATCTTTAGTAAAAGGCGAAAGACTTGTACGTTATGAAGAGAAACCAGAGTACGATTATCCGTCACTGCGGGAGCAGGGCATCAGGCTAGTTGGCATAGCCACCTTCCCCATGGTGAGCTTTGCTTGGTTGAGACGCTTGCTCCCCCCCCCCTTGCTCCTCGGCCTGACCAACTAGGAGCAATCGGGCCCTATTCGATGGCTGCCTTGTCTTTTACTCTGTGCAAAAGACAAGGCAGCAACAAAAACACCACGAGAATCCCGTATTGAGGCTTTGTTCTGATCGCTCATTCGGTGTCGCGTTTCTTTCAAGCAATTCTCCCGGTTAGCCCACACTCGGCTCGCTCCCATAGCCGTGTTAAAGTCTACTTCGCATTCACTCTCTTTTCTCAGCAGACTCTTGGGATTTTATCTATAAAATGAATTCCTTCACTCAAACTATGTGAAAACTGCTTTGTCCTTAATATTTACCATGTCTAGAAAGATTTAAACAAAAAAAACAATGTTGTACTTTGCAGTAAAAGAAAGAGCAAATCTAAAGTTTCAGGAATCCGAGAATAAGCTTACTTTCATGAGTTCTTCACGATTTCGGATTTTGCTATAAAATGAATTCCTTCACTCATACTAAATTAAAACTGCTAAACCGCTAATCTGTTATATGTAAGGCAGATGTCAAATTCACCGAAATAGGATCAAAGGGTATTCGGCCAATCGAGCTGTAGCAGCTTCGGTAAAAGAGTATAAGTTGAAGAGTTTGTGAATAAAGGTGTGCGCACACATAGTGTGCTGTAGTAAAATAGGCAGGGAGCAATGCCGGCTGGGGTATATGTTCTTGTATGTTGTCTGACTGTTTGATTTGAATGTGTTGTGTAAGTGTCCTGTTGAATGTTACATGTTTGGGCTTTGACACGCTTCACTGTGGTTGTTAACTGTGTGGTGTGTCTTGAAATGTTATATGTTTGGGCTGTGTGACATGCTTAATGCTTGTCAGTAGCTACCCACTTATTCATATATAGCAACTGACAACATAAGAAGTCCGGACATACTTTGATAGTAGTTGTAGAAGTATCCTTATTGATAATAGATCACTAATTCATAGTGATAGAACAGTAGATGAACAGGTGCTTGCACATGTCTCACGAAAATAAAATGGGTGTATGATTGCTGACGGCAGAGCAATACTGCCAAACTTATGAGTTCTTGTGGCAAACTTGATTCAGTGTCTTGACGTGTATACGCTGTTTCGCTGACTTGATTGTCACAAGAAACAAAGTGTGTTTGATAAGATCCGACCATTTTATTACGGGAGGATCAGTATGTATGGATTCTGATGTGACTGATAAACCCATTCGTATCTTAAGCATAATCTAATACGTGAGACAACGCCCTGGCACACGATAAAAAAAAAAAAAAAAGAGAGAGAGCGGTTTTGTGTCCCCACAGTCCATAATGTAAAAAAGAGAGAAAAAAGCCTTTCTGATTTGGTGTGTGTGCTCATAGTGCAGAGTGTAGAGAAAAGAAAGCCGTTTTGGTGTCACGGGTTATGTGACTTACACACACACATTTCTAAATTGAGAAAGGAAATTATTTTAGAGGAAGCACTAGAGTTTAGATCCCACATTTGTTGATAGGCATTCATTTATTTCTTCACTTCTGATGAAGTTTCAACAATAAACAACAAACTTTGTATTATGAGAAAGAACCAGACTCATTCTTCAGGAATCCGAAAATAAGCTCTATTTTATGAGTTATGCACGAATTCGGATTCTCCTATAAAACGAATTCATTAACTCAAACCAAGTTAAGACTGCTTTGTCCTTCATATTTATTCATGTCTCATCAAGTTTCAACGATAAACAACGTTGTACTTTGTAGAATGAGAAAGAACTTCTTCAGCAATAAGCATCTCTCGACATATGACGAAATACAGATTTTGCTATAAGATTAATTCCTTCTATCAGCCTGACTTAAAACTGTTTGTCCTCCTTATTTATCCACTTCAAATCAAGTTTCAACAATTAAAAAAAAATTGTAGTTTGAGAAAGAACAACTTAATCTTCAGCAATCAGTATAAAAAGAGGTGCAAATGCCAACCATACATACCTAAAAGGTGGAGCGGAAGTATTCAGCTGCAAGTAGGTGTGAATGTTCGACCATAATTTGTAAAAAGCGGGTAAGAAAAGGTTCGAATGCCCGACTATATATTAACAAAAGCGGGAGGAGAGGTCTTCGGATGAGAGTGGGTGAGAATTTCCAACCATAATCTATAAAATACGGTGAAAAAAAATATGTGAATGCCTCATAGAAAACTAAAAGCGGAAGTGTTCGGCTGCAAGAAGGTGTGAATGTCCGACTATATTTGGTGAAAAGCAGGTGAAGCAAGGTCTGAATGCCCAACCTTACATCATCAAAAGCGAGATCAGAGGTGTTTGGCTGCAAGAAGGCCATAGTTTGCCAAAAGCGGGTAAGGTGCGAATGACCGACTAAATATCAACAAAAGTGGGGGCGGAGGTCTTCGGATGCAAGTGGGTGTGAATATCCCACCATACAAGTATGGTGGAGAGGAAGCTGTGAATGGCCGACCATAGTAAAAGGCGGGTGAGAGAAGGTGCGAATGTCAAACCATACATAATCAAAACAGGGAGCGGAGGTGTACTGCTGTAAGAAGGTGTGAATGTCCAACCATAGTTGGTAAAAAGCGGGTAAGAAAAGGTTAAAATACCCGACTGTACACAATCAATAGCGGGAGCGGAGTTGTTCGGCTACTAAAAGGTGTGAAAGTCCGACCATGGTTTGTAAAAAGCGGGTAAGAAAAGGTGCGAATGCCCGACAATGTATGATCAAAAGAGGGAGTGGAGGTTTTCGGCTGCAAGAAGGTCTGAATGTCCAACCATAATTTGTAAAAACCGGGGAAGAAAAGGCTCGAAAGCCCGACTATACACCATCAAAAGTGGGAGCGGAGGTGTTCAGCTGCAAGACGGTCTGAATGTCCATCAATAATTGCTAGAAAACATGAAAGAAAATTTTCGAATATCAAACTGCACATGATCATAAGCGGGAGAGGAGGTGTTCAGCTGCAAGAAGGTGTGAATGTCTACCCATAATTACTGAAAAATGGGTAAGAAAAGGTGCGAATGCCTAACCATACATCATCAAAAGAGGGAGCGGAGATGTTCCGCTGTAAGACGGTGTGAATGTCCGACCATAGATGGTAAAAAGCGGGTAAGAAAAGGTTAAATTACCCGACTGTACACAATCAAAAGAGGGAGCGGGGTTGTTCAGCTAAGAGAAGGTGTGAAAGTCCGACCTTGGTTTGTAAAAAGCGGGTAAGAAAAGGTTCGTATGCCCGAATATACACCATCAAAAGCGGAAGCGGAGGTGTTCGGATGCAAGAAGGTGTGAACGTCCGACCAAAGTTTGTAAAAAGCAGTGAAAAGCGAGAAAAAGCATTTCGTGAGTTCTGCATGATTTGGGATTTTGCTTATAAAATGCATTACTTCACTCAAACTATCTTAAAACTGATTTGTCCTTCATATTTACCATGTCTAGAAATATTTAAACAAAAAACAACGTTGTACTTTGCAGTAAAAGAAAGAGCAAATCTAAAGTTTCAGGAATCCGAGTATAAGCCTGCTTTCATGAGTTCTGCACGATTTCGGATTTTGCTATAAAATTAATTGCTTTGCTCAAACCAAGTTAAAACTGCTTTGTCCTTCCATATTCATCAATGTCTAGATCGACTTCAACAAAGAAAAACATTGGACTTTGCAGTAGAAGAAGTTGAAATCCATCTACACATTGATAAATATGAAGGACAAAGCAGTTCCCACTTGCCCATAAGAAAATAAGCTTATTCTCGGATTCCTGATCCTTCAGTGTTGCTCTTTCTTCTACTGCAAAATACAATGTTGTTCTTTGTTGAAGTCGATCTAGACATTGATAAATATGAAGGAAAAAGCAGTTTTAACTTGGTTTGAGTGAATGAATTCATTTTATACATAAAATCCGAAATCGTGCAGAACTCATGAAAATAAGCTTATTCTCGGATTCCTAAAACTTTTGATTTGCTCTTTCTTTTATTGCAAAGTACAACGCTGTTTTTTTGTTTAAATCTATCGAGACATTGATAAATATGAAGGTAAAAGCCGTTTTAACATAGTTTGAGTGAAGGAATTAATTTTATAGATAAAATCCCAAATCATGCAGAACTCCTCAAAAGGGAGGTATGGCTTAATCACAAGTGTGGCTCTTTCTCATTCAGGGTAATATGAGGAAGTTTATGCTTGAAATATATGTAGAAATGGGTACATATGAAGGACAAAGCAGTGTTAACTTAGTTTGCGTGAAGGAATTCATTTTATACATAAAATCCGAAATCGTGCAGAACTCATGAAAATAAGCTTATTCTCGGATTCCTAAAACTTTTGATTTGCACTTTCTTTTACTGCAAAGTACAACGTTGTTTTTTGTTGAAATCTATCTAGACATTGATAAATACCAGCCGAAACTCTGCTGCCGCTTTTGATAATTTATGGTTGGGCATTCTTACCTTTTCTTACCCGCTTTTTACAAATTATGATCTTACATTCACACCTACTTGCAGTCGAACACCTTCTCATCCACTTATGATCATGTGCGGTTGGGCTTTCGCACCTTTTCTTACCCATTTTTCAGTAATTATGGGTGGACATTCAGACCTTCTTGCAGCCGAAAACCTCCGCTCCTCTTTTGATCATACATTGTCGGGCATTCACACCTTGTCTTACCCGCTTTTTACAAACTTTAGTCGGACATTCAAACCTTCTTGCAGCTGAACCACCTCCGCTCCCTGTTTTGATCATATATGGTCTGGCAATAGTACCTTTTCTTACCCGTTTGTGAGTAATTATGGCTGGACATTCACACCTTCTTGCAGCTGAACACAACCTCTCCCGCTTTTGATGATATATGGTCCGGCATTCTTACCTTTTCTAACACATTTTTCAGCAATTATGGTCGGACATTCACACCTACTCACAGACGAACACCTCCGCTCCCACATTTGATAGTGTATAGTCGGGCATTCTCACCCTTTCTCATCAGCTTTTTGCAAATTATGATCTGATATTCACACCTACTTGCAGTCGAACAGCTCTGCTCCCGCTTTTGATTATGTTTGGTTGGATATTTGAACATTTTCTTAATGCTTTTTACAAACTTTGGTCGGACGTTCACACCGTCTTGCAGCCGAACACCTCCGCTTCCGCTTTTGATGGTGTATAGTCGGGCATTCGAGCCTTTTCTTACCCACCTATTACTTACTATGGTTGGACATTCAAACCTTCTTGTAGCCGAACACATCCGCTCCTGCTTTTGATGATGTGTGATTTGGCATTCGCACCTTTTCTTACCCATTTTTCAGTAATTATTGGTCGGACATTCAGACCTTCTTGCACCTGAACACCTCTGCTCCCGCTTTTGATGGTGTATAGTCGGGCTTTCGAGCCTTTTCTTATCCGATTTTTACAAATTATGGTTGGACATTCAGACCTTGCAGCTGAAAACCTCCGCTCCCTCTTTTGATCATACATTGTCGGGCATTCGCCCCTTGTCTTACACGGTTTTTACAAACTTTAGTCAGATATTCACACCTTGCAGCTGAACCACCTCCATTCCCTGTTTTGATCATGTGTGGTCTGGAAATACTACCTTTTCTTCCCCCGTTTGTGAGTAATTATGGCTGGACATTCACACCTACTTGCAGCCGAAAAACCACCTCTCCCGCTTTTGATGATGTATTGTCCGGCATTCTAGTCTTTTCTATCACATTTTTCAGCAATTATGATCTGACATTCACACCTACTTGCAGTCGAACAGCTCTGCTCCCGCTTTTGATTATGTTCGGTTGGATATTCAAACCTTTTCTTAACTGCTTTTTACAAACTTTGGTCGGACGTTCACACCTTCTTGCAGCCGAACACCCCCGCTTCCGCTTTTGATGGTATATATTCGGGTATTCGAACCTTCTCTTACCCGCTTTTTACAAACCATGGTTGGACTTTCATACCTTCTTGTAGCTGAACAACTCCACTCCTGCTTTTGATGATTTATGGTTGGACATTCGCATCTTTTCCTACCCATTTTTCAGTAATTATGGGTGGATATTCACATCTTCTTGCAGCTGAACACCTCCTCTCCCGCTAATGATCATGTAAGGTTTGATATTCGAAAATTTTCTTTCATGTTTTAAAGCAATTATTAATGGACATTCACACCTACTTGCAGCCGAACACCACCTCTCCCGCTTTTGATGATGTATGGACCGGCATTCTTACCTTTTCTAACACATTTTTCAGCAATTATGGTTGGAGAACCACACCTACTCACAGCCGAACAACTCCGCTACCGCATTTGATGGTGTATAGTCGGGATTTCTCACCCTTTCTCATCAGCTTTTTGCAAATTATTCTCTGACATTCACACCTACTTGCAGTCGAACAGCTCTGCTCCCGCTTTTGATTATGTTTGGTTAGATATTCGAACCTTTTCTTAACTGCTTTTTTACAAACTTTGGTTGGACATTCACACCTTCTTGCAGCCGAACACCTACGCTTCCGGTTTTGATAGTGTATATTCGGGCATACGAACCTTTTCTTACCCGCTTTTTACAAACCATGGTCGGACTTTCACACCTTCTCTTAGCTGAACAACTCCGCTCCCTCTTTTGATTGTGTACAGTCGAGTATTTTAACCTTTTCTTACCCGCTTTTTACCAACTATGATCGGACATTCACACTGTCTTGCAGCGGAACACCTCCGCTCCCTCTTTTGATGGTGTATGTTCGGGCATTCGAACCTTTTCTTACCCGCTTTTTACAAACCAGGGTCGGACTTTCACACCTTTTAGTAGCCGAACAACTCCGCTCCCGCTATTGATTGTGTACAGTCGGGTATTTTAACCTTTTCTTACCCGCTTTTTACCAACTATGGTCAGACATTCACACCGTCTTACAGCGGAACACCTCCTCTCCCGCTTATGATCATGTACGGTTTGATATTCGAAAATTTACTTTCTTGTTTTAAAGCAATTATTGATGGACATTCAAACCTTCTTTTTGATGGTGTATAGTCGGGCTTTCGAGCCTTTTCTTCCCGGTTTTTACAAACCATGGTCGGACTTTCACACCTTCTTGTAGCCGAACACCTCCGCTCCCGCTATTGATTGTGTACAGTCGGGTATTTTAACCTTTTCTTACCCGCTTTTTACCAACTATGGTCGGACATTCACACCGTCTTACAGCGGAACACCTCTGCTCCCGCTTTTGATGGTGTATAGTCGGGCATTCGAACCTTATCTTACCCGCTTTTTACAAACTATGGTGGGACATTCAAACCTTCTTGTATCCGAAAACCTCCGCTCTCTCTTTTGATCATACATTGTCGGACATTCGCACCTTTTCTTACCCGCTTTTTACAAACCATGGTCGGACTTTCACACCTTCTTGTAGCCGAACACATCCGCTCCCGCTATTGATTGTGTACAGTCGGGTATTTTAACCTTTTCTTACCCGCTTTTTACCAACTATGGTTGGACATTCACACCTTCTTACAGCAGAACACCTCCTCTCCCTGTTTTGATTATGTATGGTTTGACATTCGCACCTTCTCTCGATCGCCTTTTACTATGGTCGGCCATTCACAGCTTCCTCTCCACCATACTTGTATGGTGGGATATTCACACCCACCTGCATCCGAAGACCTCCGCCCCCACTTTTTTTGATATTTAGTCGGTCATTCGCACCTTTTTACAAACTTTTTGGCAAACTATGGCCTTCTTGCAGCCAAACACCTCTGATCTCGCTTTTGATGATGTAAGGTTGGGCATTCAGACCTTGCTTCACCTGCTTTTCACCAAATATAGTCGGACATTCACACCCACTTGCATCCGAAGACCTCCGCCCCAAATTTTGTTGATATTTAGTCGGACATTCGCACCTTACCCGCTTTTGGCAAACTATGGCCTTCTTGCAGCCAAACACCTCTGATCTCGCTTTTGATGATGTAAGGTTGGGCATTCAGACCTTGCTTCACCTGCTTTTCACCAAATATAGTTGGACATTCACACCTTCTTGCAGCCGAACACTTCCGCTCCACCTTTTAGTGTTCTCTCACACCTTTTTTTCACCGCATTTTATACATTATGGTTGGAAATTTTCAACCACTCTCATCCGAAGACCTCTCCTCCCGCTTTTGTTAATATATTTGAACTTTGGTCGGACATTCAAACCTTCTTGCAGCTGAACCACCGCCGCTCCCTGTTTTGATCATATATGGTCTGGCAATACTACCTTTTCTTACCCGTTAGTGAGTAATTATGGCTGGACATTCACACCTACTTGCAGCCAAACACAACCTCTCTCGCTTTTGATGATGTATGGACCGGCATTCTTACCTTTTCTAACACATTTTTCAGCAATTATGGTCGGAGATTCACACCTACTCACAGCCAAACAACTCCGCTCCCGCATTTGATGGTGTATAGTCGGGCATTCTCACCCTTTCTCTTCAGCTTTTTGCAAATTATGATCTGACATTCACACCTACTTGCAGTCGAACAGCTCTGCTCCCGCTTTTGATTATGTATGGTTGGATATTCGAACCTTTTCTTAACTGCTTTTTACAAACTTTGGTTGGACGTTCACACCTTCTTGTAGCCGAACACATGCACTCCTGCTTTTGATGATGTATGGTTGGGCATTCGCACCTTTTTTTTTACCCATTTTTCAGGTATTATGGGTGGACATTCACACCTTCTTGCAGCTGAACACCTCCTCTCCCACTTATGATCATGTGTGGTTTGATTTTCGAAAATTTTCTTTCATGTTTTCTAGCAATTATTGATGGACATTTAGACCTTCTTGCAGCCGAACACCACCTCTCCCGATTTTGATTATGTATGGACCGGCATTTTTACCTTTTCTAACACATTTTTCAGCAATTATGGTTGGAGATTCACACCTACTCACAGCCGAACAACTCCGCTACCGCATTTGATGGTGTATAGTCGGGCATTCTCACCCTTTCTCATCAGCTAATTGCAAATTATGATCTGACATTCACACCTACTTGCAGTCGAACAGCTCTGCTCCCGCTTTTGATTATGTATGGTTGGATATTCAAACCTTTTCTTAACTGCTTTTTACAAACTTTGGTCGGACGTTCACAATATCTTGCAGCCGAACACCTCCGCTTCCGCTTTTAATGGTGTATATTCGGGCATACGAACCTTTTCTTACCCGCTTTTTACAAACCAAGGTCGGACTTTCACACCTTCTCTTAGCTGAACAACTCCGCTCCCTCTTTTGATTGTGTACAGTCGGGTAATTTAACTTTTTCTTACCCGCTTTTTACCATCTATGGTCGGACATTCACACCGTCTTACAGCGGAACACCTCCGCTCCCTCTTTTGATGATGTATGGTTAGGCATTCGCACCTTTTCTTACCCATTTTTCAGTAATTATGGGTAGACATTCACACCTTCTTGCAGCTGAACACCTCCTCTCCCGCTTATGATCATGTGCAGTTTGATATTCGAAAATTTTCTTTCATGTTTTCTAGCAATTATTGATGGACATTCAGACCGTCTTGCAGCTGAACACCTCCGCTCCCACTTTTGATGGTGTATAGTCGGGCTTTCGAGCCTTTTCTTCCCCGGTTTTTACAAATTATGGTTGGACATTCAGACCTTCTTGCAGCCGAAAACCTCCACTCCCTCTTTTGATCATACATTGTCGGGCATTCGCACCTTTTCTTACCCGCTTTTTACAAACCATGGTCGGACTTTCACACCTTTTAGTAGCCGAACAACTCCGCTCTCGCTATTGATTGTGTACAGTCGGGTATTTTAACCTTTTCTTACCCGCTTTTTACCAACTATGGTTGGACATTCACACCTTCTTACAGCAGAACACCTCCGCTCCCTGTTTTGATTATGTATGGTTTGACATTCGCACCTTCTCTCACCCGCCTTTTACTATGGTCGGCCATTCACAGCTTCCTCTCCACCATACTTGTATGGTGGGATATTCACACCCACTTGCATCCGAAGACCTCCGCCCCCACTTTTGTTGATATTTAGTCGGTCATTCGCACCTTACCCGCTTTTGGCAAACTATGGCCTTCTTGCAGCCAAACACCTCTGATCTCGCTTTTGATGATGTAAGGTTGGGCATTCAGACCTTGCTTCACCTGCTTTTCACCAAATATAGTCGGACATTCACACCTTCTTGCAGCCGAACACTTCCGCTTTTAGTGTTCTGTGAGGCATTCACATATTTTTTTTCACCGTATTTTATAAATTATGGTTGGAAATTCTCACCCACTCTCATCCGAAGACCTCTCCTCCCGCTTTTGTTAATATATAGTCGGGCATTCGAACCTTTTCTTACCCGCTTTTTACAAATTATGGTCGAACATTCACTCCTACTTGCAGCTGAATACTTCCGCTCCACCTTTTAGGTATGTATGGTTGGCATTTGCACCTCTTTTTATACTGATTGCTGAAGATTAAGTTGTTCTTTCTCAAACTACAAATTTTTTTTAATTGTTGAAACTTGATTTGAAGTGGATAAATAAGGAGGACAAACAGTTTTAAGTCAGGCTGATAGAAGGAATTAATTTTATAGCAAAATCTGTATTTCGTCATATGTCGAGAGATGCTTATTGCTGAAGAAGTTCTTTCGCATTCTACAAAGTACAACGTTGTTTATCGTTGAAACTTGATTAGACATGAATAAATATGAAGGACAAAGCAGTCTTAACTTGGTTTGAGTTAATGAATTCGTTTTATAGGAGAATCCGAATTCGTGCATAACTCATAAAATAGAGCTTATTTTCGGATTCCTGAAGAATGAGTCTGGTTCTTTCTCATAATACAAAGTTTGTTGTTTATTGTTAAAACTTCATCAGAAGTGAAGAAATAAATGAATGCCTATCAACAAATGTGGGATCTAAACTCTAGTGCTTCCTCTAAAATAATTTCCTTTCTCAATTTAGAAATGTGTGTGTGTAAGTCACAACACCCGTGACACCAAAACGGCTTTCTTTTCTCTACACTCTGCACTATGAGCACACACACCAAATCAGAAATGCTTTTTTCTCTCTTTTCTACATTATGGACTGTGGGGACACAAAACCGCTCTCTCTCTTTTTTTTTTTTTTATCATGTGTCAGTTGCTATATATGAATAAGTGGGTAGCTACTGACAAGCATTAAGCATGTCACACAGCCCAAACATATAACATTTCAGGACACACCACACAGTTAACAACCACAGTGAAGCGTGTCAAAGCCCAAACATGTAACATTCAACAGGACACTTACACAACACATTCAAATCAAACAGTCAGACAACATACAAGAACATATACCCCAGCCGGCATTGCTCCCTGCCTATTTTTGTACAGCACACTATGTGTGCGCACACCTTTATTCACAAACTCTTCAACTTATACTCTTTTACCGAAGCTGCTACAGCTCGATTTGCCGAATACCCTTTGATCCTATTTCGGTGAATTTGACATCTGCCTTACATATAACAGATTAGCGGTTTAGCAGTTTTAATTTAGTTTGAGTGAAGGAATTCATTTTATAGCAAAATCCGAAATCGTGAAGAACTCGTGAAAGTAAGCTTATTCTCGGATTCCTGAAACTTTAGATTTGCTCTTTCTTTTACTGCAAAGTACAACGTTGTTTTTTTTGTTTAAATCTTTCTAGACATGGTAAATATTAAGAACAAAGCAGTTTTCACATAGTTTGAGTGAAGGAATTCATTTTATAGATAAAATCCCAAGAGTCTGCTGAGAAAAGAGAGTGAATGCGAAGTAGACTTTAACACGGCTATGGGAGCGAGCCGAGTGTGGGCTAACCGGGAGAATTGCTTGAAAGAAACGCGACACCGAATGAGCGATCAGAACAAAGCCTCAATACGGGATTCTCGTGGTGTTTTTGTTGCTGCCTTGTCTTTTGCACAGAGTAAAAGACAAGGCAGCCATCGAATAGGGCCCGATTGTTCCTAGTTGGTCAGCCGAGGAGCAAGGGGGGGGGGCAAGCGTCTCAACCAAGCAAAGCTCACCATGGGGAAGGTGGCTATGCCAACTAGCCTGATGCCCTGCTCCCGCAGTGACGGATAATCGTACTCTGGTTTCACTTCATAACGTACAAGTCTTTCGCCTTTTACTAAAGATTTCTGTGGAGAGCAGCACTAATGAGTTGTTTCTATTTTTTGGCAGGCTTTACCTTTGCGGGTGAAGCCCTTTCTGTCTGTGCAAAAGAAATCTTCTTACTGTGCAGAGTGACTTCTCTGAGTAGAGTCGCCTTACTTGTTGCGACTGTGCCGATGTTCGAAGCTGGAGTGCAAAGTTGTTGCTTGAATGGTGCTTGCTGGAGCGTGCGGGAGTGCAAAGTTATACCATTTAAAAGGGCTGAAGAGTGCTCAGTGCAGCGGGTGGGCGACACTCTGGCCACCTTGAAAACCGAGGTTACATCCACTACCAGGGGCAGCCCAAGTTCTGCCGCAAGTGTGGTGAGCATGGGCACCTGGTTGAGGCTTGTACCAAGGTGTTATGTGGGAAGAGCAGAGAAATTGGGCAAACTTTTGGAGAGTGTCCAAATGGCAGGAAATGTAATCTCTGTGGAGAATTAAATCACCTCTTCAGAGATTGCCCTAAATCTTTTGCCAACAAATTAAAGACGGTAAAGCCACAGTCAAGCCAACAAAGAGAAGGACCAAAGGTGGCAGTTGGTGAACAAAGTGAAGAGGTTGACCCAATAAATTCAAACTTCCCGACAAAAGCTTGGATTGGAAGTGAGGAGCAAAAAGGGGAGGGGCCTGTAGAGGCCTCACCACTCAGTGTTGAAGTCTGTGAGAATTCACAGGCAGAGGGTGGAGCTACGCTAAATGAGGAGGAAGAGCAGACAGGTGAGTCTAGTGAAGATACTCACCTCCCCGAAGGTCAACAGCCGAAGAGGATGGCATCTGAGCCTCTGATTCCCCAGTGGTATCAGAGAAGAGGGGAAGGGTTAGGTCCCTTTCAGACAGTTCTTCAGTGGAAGAACCTAGAGTCTTCCCCTCCGACTCACCAAATGAGGTCTCCTTTTTAACTTCAGCTCTGCAATCAACCCCCAGGGACTCAAAGTTAAATGCAACATTGCGTCAGAGGCCAACACCGAGAGTCCGAAAAGGAAATATAGATCACCCTACTCACTTTTCACCTAAAGAAATGAAGGAAGAGCTAGTTTCCCAAGAAATAACCTGTGTGTAATTTGTTTTGATAACTTAGAAAAACGAAAATGACATACCTACTTTCCTTTATGCTTTTAATGGTTCTCACCTTCTCAACACTAAATGTGAGAAGTGTGAAATCAAAGACAAGAGCCCAGAGTATTTTATCCTTCTTAGACTCCATAAAATCAGATGTGTTTTTAATACAAGAATGTGGACTACCTTTTTTAAAAAACCATAGACAATGGGAGGAAATGTGGCCCCATTTATCGATATGGAGTGGCTCAAATCAAAATAAAAATGATGGTGTGGCCATTCTAATTAAAAATCCGCATGTTCTGGTGAAAGGTAGCACAGTGGTGAGAGACGGACGGGCACTTTTAGCACACTTGAATTTTATGGGGCAAGACTTTAACCTCTTAAATATTTATGGTTTCAATGGAAAAAATGAAAGGTATGACCTTTTAGAAGATATACAGCTTTACATGCTAGGGCAAGTACCTTTAG
Source organism: Leuresthes tenuis (assembly GCF_036924035.1). NCBI lineage: Eukaryota > Metazoa > Chordata > Actinopteri > Atheriniformes > Atherinopsidae > Leuresthes > Leuresthes tenuis. The sequence continues at coordinate 32,795,584 of NW_027325360.1, forward strand.
TTGTAGGAGGGGATTTTAACTGTATCTTGAGCAGGAAAGATAGAAAAAGAGCAGGGGTAGATTTTAAAGTGGATAAGACTTCGATTTTACTTCAGGGCATATGCAGGGATTTTAAGCTTACTGACTGTTTTAAAACCATGCATCCCAGAGAGGAGGGCTTCACCTGGTTTAGTCATGATGGCACCAGAGCCTCTCGCATTGATTATTTCTTTACTAGAGATTGCCCACCCACTGATGTTAGATTAACCCCTGTTTTCTTTTCAGACCACCTTATGCTCTCCTGCACCCTTTCACCCCCTTCTGGTGTGACGGTAGGAAGTGGTCTGTGGAAACTCAACTGTTCCCTGTTGGAGGATGAAATCATAGTCAGTCAGTACAGGGAATGTTATAAAGAGTGGCAGACCCTTCAAGACCTCTACGAAACACATGCACAATGGTGGGAAATGGTGAAGGAAACGACCCAGACTTTTTTTAAACAGCAAGGTAAACTTAAAAAAAGGAAAGAGAATAGATGTATGATGGGACTACATAAACGCTTACAGCGCTACTTTAAACTAAATCAGTGTGGCATAGACTTTAAAGAAGAAATCAAAGATGTCAAAAAGGAAATGTCAGTTTCAGCAGAAATAAAGAGTAAAGGAATTTTTGTAAGAAGCAGGGAGCAGGAAATTGAGGAAGGTGAAAAAGAAAGAAAGTTATAAATAAAAAGGAGTGTATTCAAAATCTAAAAAGAGAAGATGGGTTTTTAACAAAATCCACACAAGAGATGATTGAAACTGTACATACCTTTTATAGTAACATGTACAAAGAGAAACCAGTGCACTTGGAAACATCGGCAGAAATCTTAAAATTCGTTGACAAAACCGTAAAAGAGAATGCACACTTGACACAGAATTTTACTGCTTTAGAGTTAAAAAAATGCCTAACAGGTTTTAAGAGAAGTCGAGCTCCGGGTTTAGACGGGCTTCCTGCAGAATTCTATCTGACCTATTAGGACCTTTTATCATCAGACATTTTAGATGTTTTTAAAGATTTTGAAAAACTCGACCGACTGCCTGACAGTTTTAGAGTGGGAATAGTGACTCTACTTTATAAAAAAAATTATAAGACTGACCTAAAGAATTGGAGGCCCATCACACTTTTAAACTTTGACTGTAAACATTTTAGCAAGGTTTTAGCGACACGGATGTCCTCTGTTTTAGAGGAGGTAATTCACCCAGACCAAGCTTGTGGCATCTCAGGGAGACAACTCACCGACAGCCTCGTACTGATTCGAGACATCATTGATTACGCTAGAGACAGAAACACCCGGCTTGTCATCTTAAATTTAGACTTTGAAAAAGCATTTGATCGGGTCTCGCATCAATATCTCTTTCAGGTGTTGCAGCCATCGAAAAGGGCCCGATTGTTCCTACTTGGTGAGCTTTGCTTGGTTGAGACGCTTGCCCCCCCCCCCTGCTCCTCGGCTGACCAAGTAGAAACAATCTATTCGATGGCTGCCTTGTCTTTTGCACAGAGTAAAAGACAAGGCAGCCATCGAATAGATTGTTTCTACAAATTGTTTCACAAACACCACGGGAACACCGTATTGAGGCTTTGTTCTGACCACTCATTCGGTGTCGTGTTTCTTTCAAGCAATTCTCCCGGTTAGCCCGCACTCGGCTCGCTCCCAGAGCCATGTTAAAGTCTACTTCGCATTCACTCTCTTTTCTCTGCAGACTCTTGGGATTTTATCTATAAAATGAATTCCTTCACTCAAACTATGTTAAAACTGCTTTGTCGTTCATATTTACCATGTCTAGAAAGATTTAAACAAAAAAAACAACGTTGTACTTTGCAGTAAAAGAAAGAGCAAATCTAAAGTTTCAGGAATCCGAGAATAAGCTTACTTTCATGAGTGCTTCACGATTTCGGATTTTGCTATAAAATGAATTCCTTCACTCAAACTAAATTAAAACTGCTAAACCGCTAATCTGTTACATGTAAGGCAGATGTCAAATTCACCGAAATAGGATCTAAGGGTATTCGGCCAATCGAGCTGTAGCAGCTTCGGTAAAAGAGTATAAGTTGAAGAGTTTGTGAATAAAGGTGTGCGCACACATAGTGAGCTGTAGGAAAATAGGCAGGGAGCAATGCCGGCTGGGGTATATGTTCTTGTATGTTGTCTGACTGTTTGATTTGAATGTGTTGTGTAAGTGTCCTGTTGAATGTTTGGGCTTTGACACTTCACTGTGGTTGTTAACTGTGTGGTGTGTCCTAAAATGTTATATGTTTGGGCTGTGTGACATGCTTAATGCTTGTCAGTAGCTACCCACTTATTCATATATAGCAACTGACAACATAAGAAGTCTGGACATACTTTGATAGTAGTTGTAGAAGTATCCTTATTGATAATAGATAAACTAATTCATAGTGATAGAACAGTAGATGAACAGGTGCCTGCACGTCTCACGAAAATAAAATGGGTGTATGATTGCTGACGGCAGAGCAATACTGCCAAACTTATGAGTTCTTGTGGCAAACTTGATTCAGTGTCTTGACGTGTATACGCTGTTTCGCTGACTTGATTGTCACAAGAAACAAAGTGTGTTTGATAAGATCCGACCATTTTATTACGGGAGGATCAGTATGTATGGATTCTGATGTGACTGATAAACCCATTCGTATCTTAAGCATAATCTAATACGTGAGACAACGCCCTGGCACACAATCAAAAAAAAAAAAGAGAGAGCGGTTTTGTGTCCCCACAGTCCATAATGTAGAAAAGAGAGAAAAAAGCCTTTCTGATTTGGTGTGTGTGCTCATAGTGCAGAGTGTAGAGAAAAGAGAGAAAAGAAAGCCGTTTTGGTGTCACGGGTGTTGTGACTTACACACACACATTTCTGAATTGAGAAAAGAAATTATTTTAGAGGAAGCAGTAGAGTTTAGATCCCACATTTGTTGATAGGCATTCATTTATTTCTTCACTTCTGATGAAGTTTCAACAATAAACAACAAACTTTGTATTATGAGAAAGAACCAGACTCATTCTTCAGGAATCCGAAAATAAGCACGAATTCGGATTCTCCTATAAAACGAATTAATTAACTCAAACCAAGTTAAGACTGCTTTGTCCTTCATATTTATTCATGTCTAATCAAGTTTCAACGATAAACAACGTTGTACTTTGTAGAATGAGAAAGAACTTCTTCAGCAATAAGCATCTCTCGACATATGACGAAATACAGATTTTGCTATAAAATTAATTCCTTCTATCAGCCTGACTTAAAACTGTTTGTCCTCCTTATTTATCCACTTCAAATCAAGTTTCAACAATTAAAAAAAAATTGTAGTTTGAGAAAGAACAACTTAATCTTCAGCAATCAGTATAAAAAGAGGGTAACAAAAGGTGCAAATGCCAACCATACATCACTAAAAGGTGGAGCGGAAGTATTCAGCTGCAAGTAGGTGTGAATGTTCAACCATAATTTGTAAAAAGTGGGTAAGAAAAGGTTAGAATGCCCGACTAAATATTAACAAAAGCTGGAGGAGAGGTCTTCGGATGAGAGTGGGTGAGAATTTCCTACCATACAAGTACGGTGGAGAGGAAGCTGTGATTGGCCGACAATAGTAAAAAGCAGGTGAGAAAAGGTGCGAATGTCAAAACATACATGATCAAAACAGGGAGCGGAGGTGTTTGGCTGCGACAAGGTGTGAATGTCCACCCATAATTAATGAAAAACGGGCAACAAGTAGGTTCGAATGCCCAACCATACATCATCAAAAGCAGGAGTGGATGTGTTCGGCTTCAAGAAGGTATGAATGTCCATCAATAATTGCTATAAAACATGAAAGAAAATTTTCGAATATCAAACCGCACATGATAATAAGCGGGAGAGGAGGTGTTCAGCTGCAAGAAGGTGTGAATGTCCACCCATAATTACTGAAAAATGGGTAAGAAAAGGTGCGAATTCCCAACCATACATCATCAAATGCACGAGTGGATGTGTTCGGCTACAAGAAGGTTTGAATGTCCGACCATAGTTTGTAAAAAGCGGGTAAGAAAAGGTTCGAATGCCCAAACATACACCATCAAAAGAGGGAGCGGAGGTGTTCCGCTGTAAGAAGGTGTGAATGTCCGACCATAGTTGGTGAAAAGCGGGTATGAAAAGGTTAAAATACCCGACTGTACACAATCAATAGTGGGAGCGGAGTTGTTCGGCTACTAAAAGGTGTGAAAGTCCGACCCTGGTTTTAAAAAGCGGGTAAGAAAAGGTTCGAATGCCCGAACATACACCATCAAAAGAGGTAGCGGAGGTGTTCCGCTGTAAGACGGTGTGAATGTCCGATCATAGTTGGTAAAAAGCGGGTAAGAAAAGGTTAAAATACCCGACTGTACACAATCAAAAGAGGGAGTGGAGTTGTTCAGCTAAGAGAAGGTGTGAAAGTCCAACCAAAGTTTGTGAAAAAGCAGTTAAGAAAAGGTTCGAATATCTAACCAAACATAATCAAAAGCGGGAGCAGAGCTGTTCGACTGCAAGTAGGTGTGAATGTCAGAGAATAATTTGCAAAAAGCTGATGAGAAAGGGTGAGAAATCCCGACTATACACCATCAAATGCGGTAGCGGAGTTGTTCGGCTGTGAGTAGGTGTGATTCTCCAACCATAATTGCTGAAAAATGTGTTAGAAAAGGTAAGAATGCCGGTCCATACATCATCAAAAGCGGGAGAGGTGGTGTTCGGCTGCAAGTAGGTGTGAATGTCCATTAATAATTGCTTTAAAACATGAAAGAAAATTTTCGAATATCAAACCTTACATGATCATTAGCGGGAGAGGAGGTGTTCAGCTGCAAGAAGGTGTGAATATCCACCCATAATTACTGAAAAATAGGTAGGAAAAGATGCGAATGTCCAACCATAAATCATCAAAAGCAGGAGTGCAGTTGTTCAGCTACAAGAAGGTATGAAAGTCCAACCATGGTTTGTAAAAAGCGGGTAAGAGAAGGTTCGAATACCCGAATATATACCATCAAAAGCGGAAGCGGAGGTGTTCGGCTGCAAGACGGTGTGAACGTCCGACCAAAGTTTGTAAAAAGCAGTTAAGAAAAGGTTTGAATATCCAACCGAACATAATCAAAAGCGGGAGCAGAGCTGTTCGACTGCAAGTAGGTGTGAATGTCAGATCATAATTGCTGAAAAATGTGATAGAAAAGACTAGAATGCCGGACAATACATCATCAAAAGCGGGAGAGGTGGTTTTTCGGCTGCAAGTAGGTGTGAATGTCCAGCCATAATTACTCACAAACGGGGGAAGAAAAGGTAGTATTTCCAGACCACACATGATCAAAACAGGGAATGGAGGTGGTTCAGCTGCAAGGTGTGAATGTCTGACTAAAGTTTGTAAAAACCGTTTAAGACAAGGGGCGAATGCCCGACAATGTATGATCAAAAGAGGGAGCGGAGGTTTTCGGCTGCAAGGTCTGAATGTCCAACCACAATTTGTAAAAATCGGGGAAGAAAAGGCTCGAAAGCCCGACTATACACCATCAAAAGCGGGAGCAGAGGTGTTCAGGTGCAAGAAGGTCTGAATGTCAAACCAAAAATTACTGAAAAATGGGTAAGAAAAGGTGCAAATGCCAAATCATACATCATCAAAAGCAGGAGCGGATGTGTTCGGCTACAAGAAGGTTTGAATGTCCAACCATAGTAAGTAATAGGCGGGTAAGAAAAGGCTCGAATGCCCGACTATATACCATCAAAAGCGGAAGCGGAGGTGTTCGGCTGCAAGACGGTGTGAACGTCCGACCAAAGTTTGTAAAAAGCAGTTAAGAAAATGTTCGAATATCCAACCAAACATAATCAAAAGCGGGAGCAGAGCTGTTCGACTGCAAGTAGGTGTGAATATCAGATCATAATTTGCAAAAAGCTGTTGAGAAAGGGTGAGAATGCCCGACTATACACTATCAAATTTGGGAGCGGAGGTGTTCGTCTGTGAGTAGGTGTGAATGTCCGACCATAATTGCTGAAAAATGTGTTAGAAAAGGTAAGAATGCCGAACCATATATCATCAAAAGCGGGAGAGGTTGTGTTCAGCTGCAAGTAGGTGTGAATGTCCAGCCATAATTACTCACAAACGGGTAAGAAAAGGTACTATTGACAAACCATATATGATCCAAACAGGGAGCGGAGGTGGTTCAGCTGCAAGAAGGTTTGAATGTCCGACTAAAGTTTGTAAAAAGCGGGTAAGACAAGGTGTGAATTTCCGACAATGTATGATCAAAAGAGGAGCGGAGGTTTTCGGCTGCAAGAAGGTCTGAATGTCCACCCATAATTACTGAAAAATGGGTAAGAAAAGGTGCGAAAGCCCAACCGCACATGATCATAAGTGGATGAGAAGGTGTTCGACTGCAAGTAGGTGTGAATGTAAGATCATAATTTGTAAAAAGCAGGTAAGAAAAGGTAAGAATGCCCAGCCATAAATTATCAAAAGCGGCAGCAGAGTTTCGGCTGGTATTTATCAATGTCTAGATAGATTTCAACAAAAAACAACGTTGTACTTTGCAGTAAAAGAAAGTGCAAATCAAAAGTTTTAGGAATCCGAGAATAAGCTTATTTTCATGAGTTCTGCACGATTTCGGATTTTATGTATAAAATGAATTCCTTCACGCAAACTAAGTTAACACTGCTTTGTCCTTCATATGTACCCATTTCTACATATATTTCAAGCATAAACTTCCTCATACTACCCTGAATGAGAAAGAGCCACACTTGTGATTAAGCCATACGCCCCTTTTGAGGAGTTCTGCATGGTTTGGGATTTTATCTATAAAATTAATTCCTTCACTCAAACTATGTTAAAACGGCTTTTACCTTCATATTTATCAATGTCTCGATAGATTTAAACAAAAAAACAACGTTGTACTTTGCAATAAAAGAAAGAGCAAATCAAAAGTTTTAGGAATCCGAGAATAAGCTTATTTTCATGAGTTCTGCACGATTTCGGATTTTATGTATAAAATGAATTCATTCACTCAAACCAAGTTAAAACTGCTTTTTCCTTCATATTTATCAATGTCTAGATCGACTTCAACAAAGAAAAACATTGTATTTTGCAGTAGAAGAAAGAGCAAAACTGAAGGATTAGGAATCCGAGAATAAGCTTCTTTTCATAGGTTCTGCATGATTTGGGATTTTATGTTTAAAATGAATTCCTTCACTCAAACTAAGTTAACACTGCTTTGTCCTTCATATGTACCCATTTCTACATATATTTCAAGCATAAACTTCCTCATACTACCCTGAATGAGAAAGAGCCACACTTGTGATTAAGCCATACGCCCCTTTTGAGGAGTTCTGCATGATTTGGGATTTTATCTATAAAATCAATTACTTCACTCAAACTATGTTAAAACGGCTTTTACCTTCATATTTATCAATGTCTCGATAGATTTAAACAAAAAAACAACGTTGTACTTTGCAGTAAAAGAAAGAGCCAATCAAAAGTTTTAGGAATCCGAGAATAAGCTTATTTTCATGAGTTCTTCACGATTTCGGATTTTATGTATTAAATGAATTCATTCACTCAAACCAAGTTAAAACTGCTTTTTCATTCATATTTATCAATGTCTAGATCAACTTCAACAAAGAACAACATTGTATTTTGCAGTAGAAGAAAGAGCAAAACTGAAGGATCAGGAATCCGAGAATAAGCTTATTTTCTTATGGGCAAGTGGGAACTGCTTTGTCCTTCATATTTATCAATGTGTAGATGGATTTCAACTTCTTCTACTGCAAAGTCCAATGTTTTTCTTTGTTGAAGTCGATCTAGACATTGATGAATATGGAAGGACAAAGCAGTTTTAACTTGGTTTGAGCAAAGCAATTAATTTTATAGCAAAATCCGAAATCGTGCAGAACTCATGAAAGCAGGCTTATTACTCGGATTCCTGAAACTTTACATTTGCTCTTTCTTTTACTGCAAAGTACAACGTTTTTTTGTTTAAATCTTTCTAGACATGGTAAATATGAAGGACAAATCAGTTTTAACATAGTTTGAGTGAAGTAATGCATTTTATAAGCAAAATCCCAAATCATGCAGAACTCACGAAAAGCTTTTTCTCGCTTTTCACTGCTTTTTACAAACTTTGGTCGGACGTTCACACCTTCCTGCATCCGAACACCTCCGCTTCCGCTTTTGATGATGTATATTCGGGCATTCGAACCTTTTATTACCCGCTTTTTACAAACCATTGTCGGACTTTCACACCTTCTTGCAGCCGAACACCACCTCTCCCGCTTTTGATGATGTATGGTCCAGTATTCTTACCTTTTCTAACACATTTTTCAGCAATTATGGTCGGACATTCACACCTACTCACAGCTGGACACCTCTGCTCCCGCTTTTGATCATACAATGTCGGGACATCGCTCCTTGTCTTACCAGCTTTTTACAAACTTTAGTCGAACATTCACACCTTCTTGCAGCTGAACACCTCCGCTCCCGCTTTTGATGATGTATAGTCGGGCTTTCGAGCCTTTTCTTACCCGGTTTTTACAAATAATGGTTGGACATTCAGACCTTGCAGCCGAACACCTCCGCTCTCTCTTTTGATCATACATTGTCGGGCATTCGCACCTTGTCTTACCCGCTTTTTACAAACTATAGTCAGACATTCACACCTTGCAGCTGAACCTCCGCTCCCTGTTTTGATCATGTATGGTCTGGCAATACTACCTTTTCTTCCCCCGTTTGTGAGTAATTATAGCTGGACATTCACACCTACTTGCAGTCGAACAGCTCTGCTCCCGCTTTTGATTATGTTTGGTTGGATATTCGAACCTTTTCTTAACTGCTTTTTACAAACCATGGTCGGACTTTCACACCTTCTTGTAGCCGAACAACTCCGCTCCCGCTATTGATTTTGTACAGTCGGGTATTTTAAACTTTTCTTACCCGCTTTTTACCAACTATGGTCGGACATTCACACTGTCTTACAGCGGAACACCTCCGCTCCCGCTTTTTATGGTGTATAGTCGGGCATTCGAACCTTTTCTTACCCGCTATTTACAAACTATGGTAGGACATTCAAACTTTCGTGTATCCGAAAACCTCCGCTCTCTCTTTTGATCATACATTGTCGGACATACGCACCTTTTCTTACCCGCTTTTTACAAACCATGGTCGGACTGTTACACCTTCTTGTAGCCGAACACATCCGCTCCCGCTATTGATTGTGTACAGTCGGGTATATTAATCTTTTCTTACCCGCTTTTTACCAAGTATGGTTGGACATTCACACCTTCGTACAGCGGAACACCTCGGCTCCCTCTTTTGATGGTGTATGTTCGGGCATTCAAACCTTTTCTTACCCGCTTTTTCCAAACTATGGTCGGCTATTCACAGCTTCCTCTCCACGATACTTGTATGGTGGGATATTCACACCCACTTGCATCCGAAGACCTCCGCCCCAAATTTTGTTGATATTTAGTCGGACATTCGCACCTTACCCGCTTTTGGCAATCTATGGCCTTCTTGCAGCCACACACCTCTGATCTCGCTTTTGATGATGTAAGGTTGGGCATTCAGACCTTGCTTCACCTGCTTTTCACCAAATATAGTCGGACATTCACACCTTCTTGCAGCCGAACACTTCCGCTCCACCTTTTAGTGTTCTATCACACCTTTTTTTCACCGCATTTTATACATTATGGTTGGAAATTTTCAACCACTTTCATCCGAAGACCTCTCCTCCCGCTTTTGTTAATATATTTGAACATTAGTCGGACATTCAAACCTTCTTGCAGCTGAACCACCTCCGCTCCCTGTTTTGATCATATATGGTCTGGCAATACTACCTTTTCTTACCCGTTTGTGAGTAATTATGGCTGGACATTCACACCTACTTGCAGCCGAACACAACCTCTCTCGCTTTTGATGATGTATGGACCGGCATTCTTACCTTTTCTAACACATTTTTCAGCAATTATGGTCGGAGATTCACACCTACTCACAGCCGAACAACTCCGCTCCTGCATTTGATGGTGTATAGTCGGGCATTCTCACCCTTTCTCATCAGCTTTTTGCAAATTATGATCTGACATTCACACCTACTTGCAGTCGAACAGCTCTGCTCCCGCTTTTGATGATGTTTGGTTGGATATTCGAACCATTTCTTAACTTCTTTTTACATATTTTGGTTGGACGTTCACACCTTCTTGTAGCCCATTTTTCAGGAATTATGGGTGGACATTCACACCTTGCAGCTGAACACCTCCTATCCCACTTATGATCATGTGCGGTTTGATTTTCGAAAAGTTTCTTTCATGTTTTCTAGCAATTATTGATGGACATGTAGACCTTCTTGCAGCTGAACACCTCCGCTCCCGCTTTTGATCATACATTGTCAGGCATTCGCACCTTGTCTTACCCACTTTTTTACAAACTTTAGTCGAACAGTCACACCTTTTTACAGCCGAACACCACCTCTCCCACTTTTGATGATGTATGGTCCAGCATTCTTACCTTTTCTAACACATTCTTCAGCAATTATGGTCGGACATTCACACCTACTCAGAGCCGAACACCTCCGCTCCCGCATTTGATGGTGTATTGTCGGGCATTCTCACCCTTTCTCATCAGCTTTTTACAAATTATGATCTGACATTCACACCTGCTTTTGATAATGTATTGTTAGGCATTCGCACCTTCTTTTTACCCATTTTTCATGAATTATGGGTGGACATTCACACCTTCTTGCAGCCAAACACCTCCTCTCCCGCTTCTGATCATGTGCGGTTTGATATTCGAAAATTTACTTTCTTGTTTTAAAGCAATTATTGATGGACATTCAAACCTTCTTTTTGATGGTGTATAGTTGGGCATTCGAACCTTTTCTTACCCGCTTTTTACAAACTATGGTGGGACATTCAAACGTTCTTGTATCCGAAAACCTCCGCTCTCTCTTTTGATCATACATTGTCGGACATTCGCACCTTTTCTTACCCGCTTTTTACAAACCATGGTCGGACTTTCACATCTTCTTGTAGCCGAACACATCCGCTCCAGCTATTGATTGTGTACAGTCGGGTATTTTAACCTTTTCTTACCCGCTTTTTACCAACTATGGTCGGACATTCACACCTTCGTACAGCGGAACACCTCCGCTCCCTCTTTTGATGGTGTATGTTCGGGCATTCAAACCTTTTCTTACCCGCTTTTTCCAAACTATGGTCGGCTATTCACAGCTTCCTCTCCACCATACTTGTATGGTGGAATATTCACACCCACTTGCATCCGAAGACCTCCGCCCCAAATTTTGTTGATATTTAGTCGGACATTCGCACCTTACCCGCTTTTGGCAAACTATGGCCTTCTTGCAGCCACACACCTCTGATCTCGCTTTTGATGATGTAAGGTTGGGCATTCAGACCTTGCTTCACCTGCTTTTCACCAAATATAGTCGGACATTCACACCTTCTTGCAGCCGAACACTTCCGCTCCACCTTTGAGTGTTCTATCACACCTTTTTTTCACCGCATTTTATACATTATGGTCGGAAATTTTCAACCACTCTCATCCGAAGACCTCTCCTCCCGCTTTTGTTAATATATTTGAACATTAGTCGGACATTCAAACCTTCTTGTAGCTGAACCACCTCCGCTCCCTGTTTTGATCATATATGGTCTGGCAATACTACCTTTTCTTACCCGTTTGTGAGTAATTATGGCTGGACATTCACACCTACTTGCAGCCGAACACAACCTCTCTCGCTTTTGATGATGTATGGACCGGCATTCTTACCTTTTCTAACACATTTTTCAGCAATTATGGTCGGAGATTCACACCTACTCACAGCCGAACAACTCCGCTCCCGCATTTGATGGTGTATAGTCGGGCATTCTCACCCTTTCTCATCAGCTTTTTGCAAATTATGATCTGACATTCACACCTACTTGCAGTCGAACAGCTCTGCTCCCGCTTTTGATTATGTTTGGTTGGATATTCGAACCTTTTCTTAACTTCTTTTTACATATTTTGGTTGGACGTTCACACCTTCTTGTAGCCGAACACTTCCACTCCTGCTTTTGATGATGTATGGTTGGGCATTCACACCTTTTTTTTGCCCATTTTTCAGGAATTATGGGTGGACATTCACACCTTGCAGCTGAACACCTCCTATCCCACTTATGATCATGTGCGGTTTGATTTTCGAAAAGTTTCTTTCATGTTTTCTAGCAATTATTGATGGACATGTAGACCTTCTTGCAGCTGAACACCTCCGCTCCCGCTTTTGATCATACATTGTCAGGCATTCGCACCTTGTCTTACCCACTTTTTTACAAACTTTAGTCGAACAGTCACACCTTTTTGCAGCCGAACACCACCTCTCCCACTTTTGATGATGTATGGTCCAGCATTCTTACCTTTTCTAACACATTCTTCAGCAATTATGGTCGGACATTCACACCTACTCAGAGCCGAACACCTCCGCTCCCGCATTTGATGGTGTATAGTCGGGCATTCTCACCCTTTCTCATCAGCTTTTTACAAATTATGATCTGACATTCACACCTGCTTTTGATAATGTATTGTTAGGCATTCGCACCTTCTTTTTACCCATTTTTCATGAATTATGGGTGGACATTCACACCTTCTTGCAGCCAAACACCTCCTCTCCCGCTTATGATCATGTGCGGTTTGATATTCGAAAATTTACTTTCTTGTTTTAAAGCAATTATTGATGGACATTCAAACCTTCTTTTTGATGGTGTATAGTCGGGCATTCGAACCTTTTCTTACCCGCTTTTTACAAACTATGGTGGGACATTCAAACCTTCTTGTATCCGAAAACCTCCGCTCTCTCTTTTGATCATACATTGTCGGACATTCGCACCTTTTCTTACCCGCTTTTTACAAACCATGGTCGGACTTTCACATCTTCTTGTAGCCGAACACATCCGCTCCCGCTATTGATTGTGTACAGTCGGGTATTTTAACCTTTTCTTACCCGCTTTTTACCAACTATGGTCGGACATTCACACCTTCGTACAGCGGAACACCTCCGCTCCCTCTTTTGATGGTGTATGTTCGGGCATTCAAACCTTTTCTTACCCGCTTTTTCCAAACTATGGTCGGCTATTCACAGCTTCCTCTCCACCATACTTGTATGGTGGAATATTCACACCCACTTGCATCAGAAGACCTCCGCCCCAAATTTTGTTGATATTTAGTCGGACATTCGCACCTTACCCGCTTTTGGAAAACTATGGCCTTCTTGCAGCCAAACACCTCTGATCTCGCTTTTGATTATGTAAGGTTGGGCATTCAGACCTTGCTTCACCTGCTTTTCACCAAATATAGTCGGACATTCACACCTTCTTGCAGCCGAATACTTCCGCTTTTAGTGTTCTATGAGGCATTCACATATTTTTTTTCACCGTAATTTATAGATTATGGTTGGAAATTCTCACCCACTCTCATCCGAAGACCTCTCCTCCCGCTTTTGTTAATATATAGTCGGGCATTCAAACCTTCTTACCCGCTTTTTACAAATTATAGTCGAACATTCACACCTACTTGCAGCTGAATACTTCCGCTCCACCTTTTAGGTATGTATGGTTGGCATTTGCACCTCTTTTTATACTGATTGCTGAAGATTAAGTTGTACTTTCTCAAACTACAACATTTTTTTATTTGTTGAAACTTGATTTGAAGTGGATAAATAAGGAGGACAAACAGTTTTAAGTCAGGCTGATAGAAGGAATTAATTTTATAGCAAAATCTGTACTTCGTCATATGTCGAGAGATGCTTATTGCTGAAGAAGTTCTTTCTCATTCTACAAAGTACAACGTTGTTTATCGTTGAAACTTGATTAGACATGAATAAATATGAAGGACAAAGCAGTCTTAACTTGGTTTGAGTTAAGGAATTCGTTTTATAGGAGAATCCGAATTCGTGCATAACTCATAAAATAGACCTTATTTTCGGATTCCTGAAGAATGATTCTGGTTCTTTCTCATAATACAAAGTTTGTTGTTTATTGTTGAAACTTCATCAGAAGTGAAGAAATAAATGAATGCCTATCAACAAATTGACCTTCTCTTGACCTTCGGGGAGGTGAGTATCTTCACTAGACTCACCTGTCTGCTCTTCCTCCTCATTCAGCGTAGATCCACCCTCTGCCTGTGAATTCTCACAGACTTCAACACTGAGTGGTGAGGCCTCTACAGGCCCCTCCCCTTTTTGCTCCTCACTTCCAATCCAAGCTTTTGGCGGGAAGTTTGAATTTATTGGGTCAACCTCTTCACTTTGTTCACCAACTGCCACCTTTGGTCCTTCTCTTTGTTGGCTTGACTGTGGCTTTACCGTCTTTAATTTGTTGGCAAAAGATTTAGGGCAATCTCTGAAGAGGTGATTTAATTCTCCACAGAGATTACATTTCCTGCCATTTGGACACTCTCCAAAAGTTTGCCCAATTTCTCTGCTCTTCCCACATAACACCTTGGTACAAGCCTCAACCAGGTGCCCATGCTCACCACACTTGCGGCAGAACTTGGGCTGCCCCTGGTAGTGGATGTAACCTCGGTTTTCAAGGTGGCCAGAGTGTCGCCCACCCGCTGCACTGAGCACTCTTCAGCCCTTTTAAATGGTATAACTTTGCACTCCCGCACGCTCCAGCAAGCACCATTCAAGCAACAACTTTGCACTCCAGCTTCGAACATCGGCACAGTCGCAACAAGTAAGGCGACTCTACTCAGAGAAGTCACTCTGCACAGTAAGAAGATTTCTTTTTCACAGACAGAAAGGGCTTCACCCGCAAAGGTAAAGCCTGCCAAAAATAGAAACAACTCATTAGTGCTGCTCTCCACAGAAATCTTTAGTAAAAGGCGAAAGACTTGTATGTTATGAAGAGAAACCAGAGTACGATTATCCGTCACTGCGGGAGCAGGGCATCAGGCTAGTTGGCATAGCCACCTTCCCCATGGTGAGCTTTGCTTGGTTGAGACGCTTGCTCCCCCCCCCCCCTTGCTTCTCGGCTGACCAACTAGGAACAATCGGGCCCTATTCGATGGCTGCCTTGTCTTTTACTCTGTGCAAAAGACAAGGCAGCAACAAAAACACCACGAGAATCCCGTATTGAGGCTTTGTTCTGATCGCTCATTCGGTGTCGCGTTTCTTTCAAGCAATTCTCCCGGTTAGCCCACACTCGGCTCGCTCCCATAGCCGTGTTAAAGTCTACTTCGCATTCACTCTCTTTTCTCAGCAGACTCTTGGGATTTTATCTATAAAATGAATTCCTTCACTCAAACTATGTGAAAACTGCTTTGTCCTTAATATTTACCATGTCTAGAAAGATTTAAACAAAAAAAAACAACATTGTACTTTGCAGTAAAAGAAAGAGCAAATCTAAAGTTTCAGGAATCCGAGAATAAGCTTACTTTCATGAGTTCTTCACGATTTCGGATTTTGCTATAAAATGAATTCCTTCACTCAAACTAAATTAAAACTGCTAAACCGCTAATCTGTTATATGTAAGGCAGATGTCAAATTCACCGAAATAGGATCAAAGGGTATTCGGCCAATCGAGCTGTAGCAGCTTCGGTAAAAGAGTATAAGTTGAAGAGTTTGTGAATAAAGGTGTGCGCACACATAGTGTGCTGTACGAAAATAGGCAGGGAGCAATGCCGGCTGGGGTATATGTTCTTGTATGTTGTCTGACTGTTTGATTTGAATGTGTTGTGTAAGTGTCCTGTTGAATGTTACATGTTTGGGCTTTGACACGCTTCACTGTGGTTGTTAACTGTGTGGTGTGTCCTGAAATGTTATATGTTTGGGCTGTGTGACATGCTTAATGCTTGTCAGTAGCTACCCACTTATTCATATATAGCAACTGACAACATAAGAAGTCCGGACATACTTTGATAGTAGTTGTAGAAGTATCCTTATTGATAATAGATCACTAATTCATAGTGATAGAACAGTAGATGAACAGGTGCTTGCACATGTCTCACGAAAATAAAATGGGTGTATGATTGCTGACGGCAGAGCAATACTGCCAAACTTTCAAAGTTCTTGTGGCAAACTTGATTCAGTGTCTTGACGTGTATACGCTGTTTCGCTGACTTGATTGTCACAAGAAACAAAGTGTGTTTGATAAGATCTGACCATTTTATTACGGGAGGATCAGTATGTATGGATTCTGATGTGACTGATAAACCCATTCGTATCTTAAGCATAATCTAATACATGAGACAACGCCCTGGCACACGATAAAAAAAAAAAAGAGAGAGAGCGGTTTTGTGTCCCCACAGTCCATAATGTAGAAAAGAGAGAAAAAAGCCTTTCTGATTTGGTGTGTGTGCTCATAGTGCAGAGTGTAGAGAAAAGAAAGCCGTTTTGGTGTCACGGGTGTTGTGACTTACACACACACATTTCTAAATTGAGAAAGGAAATTATTTTAGAGGAAGCACTAGAGTTTAGATCCCACATTTGTTGATAGGCATTCATTTATTTCTTCACTTCTGATGAAGTTTCAACAATAAACAACAAACTTTGTATTATGAGAAAGAACCAGAATCATTCTTCAGGAATCCGAAAATAAGCTCTATTTTATGAGTTATGCACGAATTCGGATTCTCCTATAAAACGAATTCCTTAACTCAAACCAAGTTAAGACTGCTTTGTCCTTCATATTTATTCATGTGTAATCAAGTTTCAACGATAAACAACGTTGTACTTTGTAGAATGAGAAAGAACTTCTTCAGCAATAAGCATCTCTCGACATATGACGAAGTACAGATTTTGCTATAAAATTAATTCCTTCTATCAGCCTGACTTAAAACTGTTTGTCCTCCTTATTTATCCACTTCAAATCAAGTTTCAACAATTAAAAAAAAATTGTAGTTTGAGAAAGAACAACTTAATCTTCAGCAATCAGTATAAAAAGAGGTGCAAATGCCAACCATACATACCTAAAAGGTGGAGCGGAAGTATTCAGCTGCAAGTAGGTGTGAATGTTCGACCATAATTTGTAAAAAGCGGGTAAGAAAAGGTTCGAATGCCCGACTATATATTAACAAAAGCGGGAGGAGAGGTCTTCGGATGAGAGTGGGTGAGAATTTCCAACCATAATCTATAAAATACGGTGAAAAAAAATATGTGAATGCCTCATAGAACACTAAAAGCGGAAGTGTTCGGCTGCAAGAAGGTGTGAATGTCCGACTATATTTGGTGAAAAGCAGGTGAAGCAAGGTCTGAATGCCCAACCTTACATCATCAAAAGCGAGATCAGAGGTGTTTGGCTGCAAGAAGGCCATAGTTTTCCAAAAGCGGGTAAGGTGCGAATGTCCGACTAAATATCAACAAAATTTGGGGCGGAGGTCTTCGGATGCAAGTGGGTGTGAATATTCCACCATACAAGTATGGTGGAGAGGAAGCTGTGAATAGCCGACCATAGTTTGGAAAAAGCGGGTAAGAAAAGGTTTGAATGCCCGAACATACCACCATCAAAAGAGGGAGCGGATGTGTTCCGCTGTACGAAGGTGTGAATGTCCGACCATAGTTGGTAAAAAGCGGGTAAGAAAAGGTTAAAATACCCGACTGTACACAATCAATAGTGGGAGCGGATGTGTTCGGCTACAAGAAGATGTGAAAGTCCGACCATGGTTTGTAAAAAGCGGGTAAGAAAAGGTGCGAATGTCCGACAATGTATGATCAAAAGAGAGAGCGGAGGTCTTCGGATACAAGAAGGTTTGAATGTCCCACCATAGTTTGTAAAAAGCGGGTAAGAAAAGGTTCGAATGCCCGACTATACACCATCAAAAGCGGGAGCAGAGGTGTTCCGCTGTTAGACGGTGTGAATGTCCGACCATAGTTGGTAAAAAGCGGGTAAGAAAAGGTTAAAATACCCGACTGTACACAATCAATAGCGAGAGCGGAGTTGTTCGGCTACAAGAAGGTGTGAAAGTCCGACCATGGTTTGTAAAAACCGGGAAGAAAAGGCTCGAAAGCCCGACTATACACCATCAAAAAGAAGGTTTGAATGTCCATCAATAATTGCTTTAAAACAAGAAAGTAAATTTTCGAATATCAAACCGCACATGATCATAAGCGGGAGAGGAGGTGTTCGGCTGCAAGAAGGTGTGAATGTCCACCCATAATTCATGAAAAATGGGTAAAAAAAAGGTGCGAATGCCTAACAATACATTATCAAAAGCAGGTGTGAATGTCAGATCATAATTTGTAAAAAGCTGATGAGAAAGGGTGAGAATGCCCGACTATACACCATCAAATGTGGGAGCGGAGGTGTTCGGCTCTGAGTAGGTGTGAATGTCCGACCATAATTGCTGAAGAATGTGTTAGAAAAGGTAAGAATGCTGGACCATACATCATCAAAAGCGGGAGAGGTGGTGTTCGGCTGCAAAAAGGTGTGACTGTTCGACTAAAGTTTGTAAAAAGTGGGTAAGACAAGGTGCGAATGCCTGACAATGTATGATCAAAAGCGGGAGCGGAGGTGTTCAGCTGCAAGAAGGTCTACATGTCCATCAATAATTGCTAGAAAACATGAAAGAAACTTTTCGAAAATCAAACCGCACATGATCATAAGTGGGATAGGAGGTGTTCAGCTGCAAGGTGTGAATGTCCACCCATAATTCCTGAAAAATGGGCAAAAAAAAGGTGTGAATGCCCAACCATACATCATCAAAAGCAGGAGTGGAAGTGTTCGGCTACAAGAAGGTGTGAACGTCCAACCAAAATATGTAAAAAGAAGTTAAGAAAAGGTTCGAATATCCAACCAAACATAATCAAAAGCGGGAGCAGAGCTGTTCGACTGCAAGTAGGTGTGAATGTCAGATCATAATTTGCAAAAAGCTGATGAGAAAGGGTGAGAATGCCCGACTATACACCATCAAATGTGGGAGCGGAGTTGTTCGGCTGTGAGTAGGTGTGAATCTCCAACCATAATTGCTGAAAAATGTGTTAGAAAAGGTAAGAATGCCGGTCCATACATAATCAAAAGCGAGAGAGGTTGTGTTCGGCTGCAAGTAGGTGTGTATGTCCAGCCATAATTACTCACAAACGGGTAAGAAAAGGTAGTATTGCCAGACCATATATGATCAAAACAGGGAGCGGAGGTGGTTCAGCTGCAAGAAGGTTTGAATGTCCGACTAAAGTTCAAATATATTAACAAAAGCGGGAGGAGAGGTCTTCGGATGAGAGTGGTTGAAAATTTCCGACCATAATGTATAAAATGCGGTAAAAAAAGGTGTGATAGAACACTAAAAGGTGGAGCGGAAGTGTTCGGCTGCAAGAAGGTGTGAATGTCCGACTATATTTGGTGAAAAGCAGGTGAAGCAAGGTCTGAATGCCCAACCTTACATCATCAAAAGCGAGATCAGAGGTGTTTGGCTGCAAGAAGGCCATAGTTTTCCAAAAGCGGGTAAGGTGCGAATGTCCGACTAAATATCAACAAAATTTGGGGCGGAGGTCTTCGGATGCAAGTGGGTGTGAATATCCCACCATACAAGTATGGTGGAGAGGAAGCTGTGAATAGCCGACCATAGTTTGGAAAAAGCGGGTAAGAAAAGGTTTGAATGCCCGAACATACACCATCAAAAGAGGGAGCGGAGGTGTTCCGCTGTACGAAGGTGTGAATGTCCAACCATACTTGGTAAAAAGCGGGTAAGAAAAGGTTAATATACCCGACTGTACACAATCAATAGCGGGAGCAGATGTGTTTGGCTACAAGAAGGTGTGACAGTCCGACCATGGTTTGTAAAAAGCGGGTAAGAAAAGGTGCGAATGTCCGACAATGTATGATCAAAAGAGAGAGCGGAGGTTTTCGGATACACGAAAGTTTGAATGTCCTACCATAGTTTGTAAATAGCGGGTAAGAAAAGGTTCGAATGCCCGACTATACACCATAAAAAGCGGGAGCGGAGGTGTTCCGCTGTAAGACGGTGTGAATGTCCGACCATAGTTGGTAAAAAGCGGGTAAGAAAAGGTTAAAATACCCGACTGTACAAAATCAATAGCGGGAGCGGAGTTGTTCGGCTACAAGAAGGTGTGAAAGTCCGACCATGGTTTGAAAAAAGCAGTTAAGAAAAGGTTCGAATATCCAACCAAACATAATCAAAAGCGGGAGCAGAGCTGTTCGACTGCAAGTAGGTGTGAATGTCCAGCCATAATTACTCACAAACGGGGGAAGAAAAGGTAGTATTGCCAGACCATACATGATCAAAACAGGGAGCGGAGGTTCAGCTGCAAGGTGTGAATGTCTGACTATAGTTTGTAAAAAGCGGGTAAGACATGGTGCGAATGCCCGACAATGTATGATCAAAAGAGAGAGCGGAGGTGTTCGGCTGCAAGGTCTGAATGTCCAACCATAATTTGTAAAAACCGGGTAAGAAAAGGCTCGAAAGCCCGACTATACATCATCAAAAGCGGGAGCGGAGGTGTTCAGCTGCAAGAAGGTGTGAATGTTCGACTAAAGTTTGTAAAAAGCTGGTAAGACAAGGAGCGATGTCCCGACATTGTATGATCAAAAGCGGGAGCGGAGGTGTCCAGCTGTGAGTAGGTGTGAATGTCCGACCATAATTGCTGAAAAATGTGTTAGAAAAGGTAAGAATACTGGACCATACATCATCAAAAGCGGGAGAGGTGGTGTTCGGCTGCAAGAAGGTGTGAAAGTCCGACAATGGTTTGTAAAAAGCATTGAAAAGTGAGAAAAAGCTTTTCGTGAGTTCTGCATGATTTGGGATTTTGCTTATAAAATGCATTACTTCACTCAAACTATGTTAAAACTGATTTGTCCTTCATATTTACCATGTCTAGAAAGATTTAAACAAAAAAACAACGCTGTACTTTGCAGTAAAAGAAAGAGCAAATCTAAAGCTTCAGGAATCCGAGTATAAGCCTGCTTTCATGAGTTCTGCACGATTTCGGATTTTGCTATAAAATTAATTGCTTTGCTCAAACCAAGTTAAAACTGCTTTG
Source organism: Leuresthes tenuis (assembly GCF_036924035.1). Lineage (NCBI taxonomy): Eukaryota > Metazoa > Chordata > Actinopteri > Atheriniformes > Atherinopsidae > Leuresthes > Leuresthes tenuis. The sequence goes on from NW_027325360.1 coordinate 32,816,558, forward strand.
TCCTTCCATATTCATCAATGATCGACTTCAACAAAGAAAAACATTGGACTTTGCAGTAGAAGAAGTTGAAATCCATCTACACATTGATCAATATGAAGGACAATGCAGTTCCCACTTGCCCATAAGAAAATAAGCTTATTCTCGGATTCCTGATCCTTCAGTGTTGCTCTTTCTTCTACTGCAAAATACAATGTTGTTCTTTGTTGAAGTCGATCTAGACATTGATAAATATGAAGGAAAAAGCAGTTTTAACTTGGTTTGAGTGAATGAATTCATTTTATACATAAAATCCGAAATAGTGCAGAACTCATGAAAATAAGCTTATTCTCGGATTCCTAAAACTTTTGATTGGCTCTTTCTTTTACTGCAAAGTACAACGTTGTTTTTTTTGTTTAAATCTATCGAGACATTGATAAATATGAAGGTAAAAGCCGTTTTAACATAGTTTGAGTGAAGGAATTGATTTTATAGATAAAATCCCAAATCATGCAGAACTCCTCAAAAGGGGCGTATGGCTTAATCACAAGTGTGGTTCTTTCTCATTCAGGGTAGTATGAGGAAGTTTATGCTTGAAATATATGTAGAAATGGGTACATATGAAGGACAAAGCAGTGTTAACTTAGTTTGAGTGAAGGAATTCATTTTATACATAAAATCCCAAATCATGCAGAACGTATGAAAAGAAGCTTATTCTCGGATTCCTGATCCTTCAGTTTTGCTCTTTCTTCTACTGCAAAATACAATGTTGTTCTTTGTTGAAGTCGATCTAGACATTGATAAATATGAAGGAAAAAGCAGTTTTAACTTGGTTTGAGTGAATGAATTCATTTTATACATAAAATCCGAAATCGTGCAGAACTCATGAAAATAAACTTATTCTCGGATTCCTAAAACTTTTGATTTGCTCTTTCTTTTATTGCAAAGTACAACGTTGTTTTTTTTGTTTAAATCTATCGAGACATTGATAAATATGAAGGTAAAAGCCGTTTTAACTTAGTTTGAGTGAAGGAATTAATTTTATAGATAAAATCCCAAACCATGCAGAACTCCTCAAAAGGGGCGTATGGCTTAATCACAAGTGTGGCTCTTTCTCATTCAGGGTAGTATGAGGAAGTTTATGCTTGAAATATATGTAGAAATGGGTACATATGAAGGACAAAGCAGTGTCAACTTAGTTTGCGTGAAGGAATTCATTTTATACATAAAATCCGAAATCGTGCAGAACTCATGAAAATAAGCTTATTCTCGGATTCCTAAAACTTTTGATTTGCACTTTCTTTTACTGCAAAGTACAACGTTGTTCTTTGTTGAAATCTATCTAGACATTGATAAATACCAGCCGAAACTCTGCTGCCGCTTTTGATAATTTATGGTTGGGCATTCTTACCTTTTCTTACCCGCTTTTTACAAATTATGATCTTACATTCACACCTACTTGCAGTCGAACACCTTCTCATCCACTTATGATCATGTGCGGTTGGGCTTTCGCACCTTTTCTTACCCATTTTTCAGTAATTATGGGTGGACATTCAGACCTTCTTGCAGCCGAAAACCTCCGCTCCTCTTTTGATCATACATTGTCGGGCATTCACACCTTGTCTTACCCGCTTTTTACAAACTTTAGTCGGACATTCAAACCTTCTTGCAGCTGAACCACCTCCACTCCCTGTTTTAATCATATATGGTCTGGCAATAGTACCTTTTCTTACCCGTTTGTGAGTAATTATGGCTGGACATTCACACCTACTTGCAGCCGAACACAACCTCTCCCGCTTTTGATGATATATGGTCCGGCATTCTTACCTTTTCTAACACATTTTTCAGCAATTATGGTCGGACATTCACACCTACTCACAGACGAACACCTCCGCTCCCACATTTGATAGTGTATAGTCGGGCATTCTCACCCTTTCTCAACAGCTTTTTGCAAATTATGATCTGATATTCACACCTACTTGCAGTCGAACAGCTCTTCTCCCGCTTTTGATTATGTTTGGTTGGATATTCGAACATTTTCTTTACTGCTTTTTACAAACTTTGGTCGGACGTTCACACCGTCTTGCAGCCGAACACCTCCGCTTCCGCTTTTGATGGTATATAGTCGGGCATTCGAGCCTTTTCTTACCCGCCTATTACTTACTATGGTTGGACATTCAAACCTTCTTGTAGCCGAACACATCCGCTCCTGCTTTTGATGATGTATGATTTGGCATTCGCACCTTTTCTTACCCATTTTTCAGTAATTATTGGTGGACATTCACACCTTCTTGCAGCTGAACACCTCCTCCCGCTTTTGATGGTGTATAGTCGGGCTTTCGAGCCTTTTCTTCCCCGATTTTTACAAATTGTGGTTGGACATTCAGACCTTGCAGCCGAAAACCTCCGCTCCCTCTTTTGATCATACATTGTCGGGCATTCGCCCCTTGTCTTACACGGTTTTTACAAACTTTAGTCAGACATTCACACCTTGCAGCTGAACATCCTCCATTCCCTGTTTTGATCATGTGTGGTCTGGAAACACTACCCTTTCTTCCCCCGTTTGTGAGTAATTATGGCTGGACATTCACACCTACTTGCAGCCTAAAAACCACCTCTCCCGCTTTTGATGATGTATTGTCCGGCATTCTAGTCTTTTCTATCACATTTTTCAGCAATTATGATCTGACATTCACACCTACTTGCAGTCGAACAGCTCTGCTCCCGCTTTTGATTATGTTCGGTTGGATATTCAAACCTTTTCTTAACTGCTTTTTACAAACTTTGGTCGGACGTTCACACCTTCTTGCAGCCGAACACCTCCGCTTCCACTTTTGATGGTATATATTCGGGTATTCGAACCTTCTCTTACCCGCTTTTTACAAACCATGGTTGGACTTTCATACCTTCTTGTAGCTGAACAACTCCACTCCTGCTTTTGATGATTTATGGTTGGACATTCGCATCTTTTCCTACCCATTTTTCAGTAATTATGGGTGGATATTCACACCTTCTTGCAGCTGAACACCTCCTCTCCCGCTAATGATCATGTAAGGTTTGATATTCGAAAATTTTCTTTCATGTTTTAAAGCAATTATTAATGGACATTCACACCTACTTGCAGCCGAACACCACCTCTCCCGCTTTTGATGATGTATGGACCGGCATTCTTACCTTTTCTAACACATTTTTCAGCAATTATGGTTGGAGAATCACACCTACTCACAGCCGAACAACTCCGCTACCGCATTTGATGGTGTATAGTCGGGATTTCTCACCCTTTCTCATCAGCTTTTTGCAAATTATTCTCTGACATTCACACCTACTTGCAGTCGAACAGCTCTGCTCCCGCTTTTGATTATGTTTGGTTAGATATTCGAACCTTTTCTTAACTGCTTTTTCACAAACTTTGGTCGGACATTCACACCTTCTTGCAGCCGAACACCTACGCTTCCGGTTTTGATAGTGTATATTCGGGCATACGAACCTTTTCTTACCCGCTTTTTACAAACCATGGTCGGACTTTCACACCTTTTAGTAGCCGAACAACTCCGCTCCCGCTATTGATTGTGTACAGTCGGGTATTTTAACCTTTTCTTACCCGCTTTTTACCAACTATGGTCGGACATTCACACCTTCTTACAGCGGAACACCTCCGCTCCCTCTTTTGATGGTGTATGTTTGGGCATTCGAACCTTTTCTTACCCGCTTTTTACAAACTATGGTCGGACATTCAAACCTTCTTGTAGCCGAACACATCCACTCGTGCATTTGATGATGTATGGTTGGGAATTCGCACCTTTTCTTACCCATTTTTCAGTAATTATGGGTGGACATTCACACCTTCTTGCAGCTGAACACCTCCTCCCCCGCTTATTATCATGTGCGGTTTGATATTCGAAAATTCTCTTTCATGTTTTCTAGCAATTATTGATGGACATTCAGACCTTCTTGCAGCTGAACACCTCCGCTCCAGCTTTTGATGGTGTATAGTCGGGCTTTCGAGCCTTTTCTTCCCCGGTTTTTACAAATTATGGTTGGACATTCAGACCTTCTTTCAGCCGAAAACCTCCGCTCCCTCTTTTGATCATACATTGTCGGGTATTCGCACCTTTTCTTACCCGCTTTTTACAAACTTTAGTCGGACATTAACACCTTCTTGCAGCTTAACCACCTCCGCTCCCTGTTTTGATCATGTATGGTCTGGCAATACTACCTTTTCTTACCCATTTGTGAGTAATTATGGCTGGACATTCACACCTACTTGCAGCCGAACACCACCTCTCCCACTTTTGATGATGTATGGACCGGCATTCTTACCTTTTCTAACACATTTTTCAGCAATTATGGTTGGAGATTCACACCTACTCACAGCCGAACACCTCCGCTCCCGCATTTGATGGTGTATATTCGGGCATACGAACCTGTTCTTACCCGCTTTTTACAAACCATGGTCGGACTTTCACACCTTCTTGTAGCTGAACAACTCCGCTCCCTCTTTTGATTGTTTACAGTCTAGCATACAAACCTGTTCTTACCCGCTTTTTACAAACTATGGTCGGACATTCAAACCTTCTTGTAGCCGAACACATCCACTCCTGCTTTTGATGATGTATGGTTGGGCATTCGCACCTTTTCTTACCCATTTTTCAGTAATTATGGGTGGATATTCACACCTTCTTGCAGCGGAACACCTCCTCTCCCGCTTATGATTATGTGCGGTTTGATATTCGAAAATTTTCTTTCATGTTTTATAGCAATTATTGATGGACATTCATACCTTCTTGAAGCCGAACACATCCACTCCTGCTTTTGATGATGTATGGTTGGGCATTCGAACCTACTTGTTGCCCGTTTTTCATTAATTATGGGTGGACATTCACACCTTGTCGCAGCCAAACACCTCCGCTCCCTGTTTTGATCATGTATGTTTTGACATTCGCACCTTTTCTCACCTGCTTTTTACTATTGTCGGCCAATCACAGCTTCCTCTCCACCATACTTGTATGGTAGGAAATTCTCACCCACTCTCATCCGAAGACCTCTCCTCCCGCTTTTGTTAATATTTAGTCGGGCATTCGAACCTTTTCTTACCCACTTTTTACAAATTATGGTCGAACATTCACACCTACTTGCAGCTGAATACTTCCGCTCCACCTTTTAGTGATGTATGGTTGGCATTTGCACCTTTTGTTACCCTCTTTTTATACTGATTGCTGAAGATTAAGTTGTTCTTTCTCAAACTACAATTTTTTTTTAATTGTTGAAACTTGATTTGAAGTGGATAAATAAGGAGGACAAACAGTTTTAAGTCACGCTGATAGAAGAAATTAATTTTATAGCAAAATCTGTATTTCGTCATATGTCGAGAGATGCTTATTGCTGAAGAAGTTCTTTCTCATTCTACAAAGTACAACGTTGTTTATCGTTGAAACTTGATTAGACATGAATAAATATGAAGGACAAAGCAGTCTTAACTTGGTTTGAGTTAATTAATTAGTTTTATAGGAGAATCCGAATTCGTGCTTATTTTCGGATTCCTGAAGAATGAGTCTGGTTCTTTCTCATAATACAAAGTTTGTTGTTTATTGTTGAAACTTCATCAGAAGTGAAGAAATAAATGAATGCCTATCAACAAATGTGGGATCTAAACTCTACTGCTTCCTCTAAAATAATTTATTTTCTCAATTCAGAAATGTGTGTGTGTAAGTCACAACACCCGTGACACCAAAACGGCTTTCTTTTCTCTACACTCTGCACTATGAGCACACACACCAAATCAGAAAGGCTTTTTTCTCTCTTTTCTACATTATGGACTGTGGGGACACAAAACCGCTCTCTCTTTTTTTTTTTGATTGTGTGCCAGGGCGTTGTCTCACGTATTAGATTATGCTTAAGATACGAATGGGTTTATCAGTCACATCAGAATCCATACATACTGATCCTCCCGTAATAAAATGGTCGGATCTTATCAAACACACTTTGTTTCTTGTGACAATCAAGTCAGCGAAACAGCGTATACACGTCAAGACACTGAATCAAGTTTGCCACAAGAACCCATAAGTTTGGCAGTATTGCTCTGCCGTCAGCAATCATACACCCATTTTATTTTCGTGAGACGTGCAGGCACCTGTTCATCTACTGTTCTATCACTATGAATTAGTTTATCTATTATCAATAAGGATACTTCTACAACTACTATCAAAGTATGTCCAGACTTCTTATGTTGTCAGTTGCTATATATGAATAAGTGGGTAGCTACTGACAAGCATTAAGCATGTCACACAGCCCAAACATATAACATTTCAGGACACACCACACAGTTAACAACCACAGTGAAGTGTCAAAGCCCAAACATTCAACAGGACACTTACACAACACATTCAAATCAAACAGTCAGACAACATACAAGAACATATACCCCAGCCGGCATTGCTCCCTGCCTATTTTCCTACAGCTCACTATGTGTGCGCACACCTTTATTCACAAACTCTTCAACTTATACTCTTTTACCGAAGCTGCTACAGCTCGATTGGCCGAATACCCTTAGATCCCATTTCGGTGAATTTGACATCTGCCTTACATGTAACAGATTAGCGGTTTAGCAGTTTTAATTTAGTTTGAGTGAAGGAATTCATTTTATAGCAAAATCCGAAATCGTGAAGCACTCATGAAAGTAAGCTTATTCTCGGATTCCTGAAACTTTAGATTTGCTCTTTCTTTTACTGCAAAGTACAACGTTGTTTTTTTTGTTTAAATCTTTCTAGACATGGTAAATATGAACGACAAAGCAGTTTTAACATAGTTTGAGTGAAGGAATTCATTTTATAGATAAAATCCCAAGAGTCTGCAGAGAAAAGAGAGTGAATGCGAAGTAGACTTTAACACGGCTATGGGAGCGAGCCGAGTGTCGGCTAACTGGGAGAATTGCTTGAAAGAAACGCGACACCGAATGAGCGGTCAGAACAAAGCCTCAATACGGGATTCTCGTGGTGTTTTTGTTGCTGCCTTGTCTTTTGCATAGAGTAAAAGACAAGGCAGCCATCGAATAGGGCCCGATTGTTCCTACTTGGTCAGCCGAGGAGCAAGGGGGGGGGGGGGGGGGGGGGGGGGGCAAGCGTCTCAACCAAGCAAAGCTCACCATGGGGAAGGTGGCTATACCAACTAGCCTGATGCCCTGCTCCCGCAGTGACGGATAATCGTACTCTGGTTTCTCTTCATAACATACAAGTCTTTCGCCTTTTACTAAAGACTTCCGTGGAGAGCAGCACTAATGAGTTGTTTCTATTATTGGCAGGCTTTACCTTTGCGGGTGAAGCCCTTTCTGTCTGTGCAAAAGAAATCTTGCTACTTTGCAGAGTGACTTCTCTGAGTAGAGTCGCCTTACTTGTTGCGACTGTGCCGATGTTCGAAGCTGGAGTGCAAAGTTGTTGCTTGAATGGTGCTTGCTGGAGCATGCGGGAGTGCAAAGTTATACCATTTAAAAGGGCTGAAGAGTGCTCAGTGCAGCGGGTGGGCGGAGGTGCAACGTGACACTCTGGCCACCTATGGCCATAAAAAGAACACTGCTACAAGTGCGCATTGTGCCAGCAAGGGCCCTCGGACCTGAAACAGTGGACAGTTATCGCTTCTCGGCCTTTTGGCTAAGATCAAGTGTAGTATCTGTTCTTATCAGTTTAATATGTCCTCTATACGAGGACAACATATTAAATGGATTTTTAAGAATAGGAGTTGAAAAAGAAGCTTGCTCCGTTCACTCCAAGCCTCGACCCAGTACTGCAGTGCCGCTGGGAACGGTGCGCTCTCCTCTGCTCTTGTGAAAAAGCAAACAGCGGTGCAGGATGGAAGTTTCAGGGAGCCCAAGATGAAACTTTCTTTTAATCTGCTGAGAAAAGAGAGTGAATGCGAAGTGGACTTTAACACGGCTCTGGGAGCGAGCCGAGTGCGGGCTAACCGGGAGAATTGCTTGAAAGAAACGCGACACCGAATGAGTGGTCAGAACAAAGCCTCAATACGGTGTTCCCGTGGTGTTTGTGGCTGCCTTGTCTTTTGCACAGAGTAAAAGACAAGGCAGCCATCGAATAGATTGTTTCTACTTGGTCAGCCGAGGAGCAGGGGGGGGGGGGCAAGCGTCTCAACCAAGCAAAGCTCACCAAGTAGGAACAATCGGGCCCTTTTCGATGGCTGCAACACCTGAAAGAGATATTGATGCGAGACCCGATCAAATGCTTTTTCAAAGTCTAAATTTAAGATGACAAGCCGGGTGTTTCTGTCTCTAGCGTAATCAATGATGTCTCGAATCAGTACGAGGCTGTCGGTGAGTTGTCTCCCTGAGATGGCACAAGCTTGGTCTGGGTGAATTACCTCCTCTAAAACAGAGGACATCCGTGTCGCTAAAACCTTGCTAAAAAGTTTACAGTCAAAGTTTAAAAGTGTGATGGGCCTCCAATTCTTTAGGTCAGTCTTATCATTTTTTTTTATAAAGTAGAGTCACTATTCCCACTCTAAAACTGTCAGGCAGTCGGTCGAGTTTTTCAAAATCTTTAAAAACATCTAAAATGTCTGATGATAAAAGGTCCCAATAGGTCAGATAGAATTCTGCAGGAAGCCTGTCTAAACCCGGAGCTCGACTTCTCTTAAAACCTGTTAGGCATTTTTTTAACTCTAAAGCAGTAAAATTCTGTGTCAAGTGTGCATTCTCTTTTACGGTTTTGTCAACGAATTTTAAGATTTCTGCCGATGTTTCCAAGTGCACTGGTTTCTCTTTGTACATGTTACTATAAAAGGTATGTACAGTTTCAATCATCTCTTGTGTGGATTTTGTTAAAAACCCATCTTCTCTTTTTAGATTTTGAATACACTCCTTTTTATTTATAACTTTCTTTCTTTTACACCTTCCTCAATTTCCTGCTCCCTGCCTCTTACAAAAATTCCTTTACTCTTTATTTCTGCTAAAACTGACATTTCCTTTTTGACATCTTTGATTTCTTCTTTAAAGTCTATGCCACACTGATTTAGTTTAAAGTAGCGCTGTAAGCGTTTATGTAGTCCCATCATACATCTATTCTCTTTCCTTTTTTTACGTTTACCTTGCTGTTTAAAAAAAGTCTGGGTCGTTTCCTTCACCATTTCCCACCATTGTGCATGTGTTTCGTAGAGGTCTTGAAGGGTCTGCCACTCTTTATAACATTCCCTGTACTGACTAACTATGATTTCATCCTCCAACAGGGAACAGTTGAGTTTCCACAGACCACTTCCTACCGTCACACCAGAAGGGGGTGAAAGGGTGCAGGAGAGCATAAGGTGGTCTGAAAAGAAAACAGGGGTTAATCTAACATCAGTGGGTGGGCAATCTCTAGTAAAGAAATAATCAATGCGAGAGGCTCTGGTGCCATCATGACTAAACCAGGTGAAGCCCTCCTCTCTGGGATGCATGGTTTTAAAACAGTCAGTAAGCTTAAAATCCCTGCATATGCCCTGAAGTAAAATCGAAGTCTTATCCACTTTAAAATCTACCCCTGCTCTTTTTCTATCTTTCCTGCTCAAGATACAGTTAAAATCCCCTCCTACAACTAAAGGTACTTGCCCTAGCATGTAAAGCTGTATGTCTTCTAAAAGGTCATACCTTTCATTTTTTCCATTGAAACCATAAATATTTAAGAGGTTATAGTCTTGCCCCATAAAATTCAAGTGTGCTAAAAGTGCCCGTCCGTCTCTCACCACTGTGCTACCTTTCACCAGAACATGCGGATTTTTAATTAGAATGGCCACACCATCATTTTTATTTTGATTTGAGCCACTCCATATCGATAAATGGGGCCACATTTCCTCCCATTGTCTATGGTTTTTTAAAAAAGGTAGTCCACATTCTTGTATTAAAAACCCATCTGATTTTATGGAGTCTAAGAAGGATAAAATACTCTGGGCTCTTGTCTTTGATTTCACACTTCTCACATTTAGTGTTGAGAAGGTGAGAACCATTAAAAGCATAAAGGAAAGTAGGTATGTCATTTTCGTTTTTCTAAGTTATCAAAACAAATTACACACAGGTTATTTCTTGAGAAACTAGCTTTTCCTTCATTTCTTTAGGTGAAAAGTGAGTAGGGTGATCTATATTTCCTTTTCGGACTCTCGGGGTTGGCCTCTGACGCAATGTTGCATTTAACTTTGAGTCCCTGGGGGTTGATTGCAGAGCTGAAGTTAAAAAGGAGACCTCATTTGGTGAGTCGGAGGGGAAGACTCTAGGTTCTTCCACTGAAGAACTGTCTGAAAGGGACCTAACCCTTCCCCTCTTCTCTGATACCACTGGGGAATCAGAGGCTCAGATGCCGTCCTCTTCGGCTGTTGACCTTCGGGGAGGTGAGTATCTTCACTAGACTCACCTGTCTGCTCTTCCTCCTCATTTAGCGTAGCTCCACCCTCTGCCTGTGAATTCTCACAGACTTCAACACTGAGTGGTGAGGCCTCTACAGGCCCCTCCCCTTTTTGCTCCTCACTTCCAATCCAAGCTTTTGGCGGGAAGTTTGAATTTATTGGGTCAACCTCTTCACTTTGTTCACCAACTGCCACCTTTGGTCCTTCTCTTTGTTGGCTTGACTGTGGCTTTACCGTCTTTAATTTGTTGGCAAAAGATTTAGGGCAATCTCTGAAGAGGTGATTTAATTCTTCAAAGAGATTACATTTCCTGCCATTTGGACACTCTCCAAAAGTTTGCCCAATTTCTCTGCTCTTCCCACATAACACCTTGGTACAAGCCTCAACCAGGTGCCCATGCTCACCACACTTGCGGCAGAACTTGGGCTGCCCCTGGTAGTGGATGTAACCTCGGTTTTCAAGGTGGCCAGAGTGTCGCCCACCCGCTGCACTGAGCACTCTTCAGCCCTTTTAAATGGTATAACTTTGCACTCCCGCACGCTCCAGCAAGCACCATTCAAGCAACAACTTTGCACTCCAGCTTCGAACATCGGCACAGTCGCAACAAGTAAGGCGACTCTACTCAGAGAAGTCACTCTGCACAGTAAGAAGATTTCTTTTGCACAGACAGAAAGGGCTTCACCCGCAAAGGTAAAGCCTGCCAAAAATAGAAACAACTCATTAGTGCTGCTCTCCACAGAAATCTTTAGTAAAAGGCGAAAGACTTGTATGTTTTGAAGAGAAACCAGAGTACGATTATCCGTCACTGCGGGAGCAGGGCATCAGGCTAGTTGCCATAGCCACCTTCCCCATGGTGAGCGTTGCTTGGTTGAAACGCTTGCCCCTGTGCAATCGACAAGGCAGCAACAAAAACACCACGGGAACACCGTATTGAGGCTTTGTTCTGACCGCTCATTCGGAGTTTTGCTTGGTTGAGACGCTTGCTCCCCCCCCCCCTTGCTCCTCGGCTGACCAACTAGGAACAATCGGGCCCTATTCGATGGCTGCCTTGTCTTTTACTCTGTGCAAAAGACAAGGCAGCAACAAAAACACCACGAGAATCCCGTATTGAGGCTTTGTTCTGATCGCTCATTCGGTGTCGCGTTTCTTTCAAGCAATTCTCCCGGTTAGCCCACACTCGGCTCGCTCCCATAGCCGTGTTAAAGTCTACTTCGCATTCACTCTCTTTTCTCTGCAGACTCTTGGGATTTTATCTATAAAATGAATTCCTTCACTCAAACTATGTGAAAACTGCTTTGTCCTTAATATTTACCATGTCTAGAAAGATTTAAACAAAAAAAACAACGTTGTACTTTGCAGTAAAAGAAAGAGCAAATCTAAAGTTTCAGGAATCCGAGAATAAGCTTACTTTCATGAGTTCTTCACGATTTCGGATTTTGCTATAAAATGAATTCCTTCACTCAAACTAAATTAAAACTGCTAAACCGCTAATCTGTTATATGTAAGGCAGATGTCAAATTCACCGAAATAGGATCAAAGGGTATTCGGCCAATCGAGCTGTAGCAGCTTCGGTAAAAGAGTATAAGTTGAAGAGTTTGTGAATAAAGGTGTGCGCACACATAGTGTGCTGTACGAAAATAGGCAGGGAGCAATGCCGGCTGGGGTATATGTTCTTGTATGTTGTCTGACTGTTTGATTTGAATGTGTTGTGTAAGTGTCCTGTTGAATGTTACATGTTTGGGCTTTGACACGCTTCACTGTGGTTGTTAACTGTGTGGTGTGTCCTGAAATGTTATATGTTTGGGCTGTGTGACATGCTTAATGCTTGTCAGTAGCTACCCACTTATTCATATATAGCAACTGACAACGTAAGAAGTCCGGACATACTTTGATAGAGTAGTTGTAGAAGTATCCTTATTGATAATAGATAAACTAATTCATAGTGATAGAACAGTAGATGAACAGGTGCCTGCACATGTCTCACGAAAATAAAATGGATGTATGATTGCTGACGGCAGAGCAATACTGCCAAACTTATGAGTTCTTGTGGCAAACTTGATTCAGTGTCTTGACGTGTATACGCTGTTTCGCTGACTTGATTGTCACAAGAAACAAAGTGTGTTTGATAAGATCCGACCATTTTATTACGGGAGGATCAGTATGTATGGATTCTGATGTGACTGATAAACCCATTCATATCTTAAGCACAATCTAATACGTGAGACAACGCCCTGGCACACGATAAAAAAAAAAAGAGAGAGCGGTTTTGTGTCCCCACAGTCCATAATGTAGAAAAGAGAGAAAAAAGCCTTTCTGATTTGGTGTGTGTGCTCATAGTGCAGAGTGTAGAGAAAAGAAAGCCGTTTTGGTGTCACGGGTGTTGTGACTTACACACACACATTTCTAAATTGAGAAAGGAAATTATTTTAGAGGAAGCACTAGAGTTTAGATCCCACATTTGTTGATAGGCATTCATTTATTTCTTCACTTCTGATGAAGTTTCAACAATAAACAACAAACTTTGTATTATGAGAAAGAACCAGACTCATTCTTCAGGAATCCGAAAATAAGCTCTATTTTATGAGTTATGCACGAATTCGGATTCTCCTATAAAACGAATTCATTAACTCAAACCAAGTTAAGACTGCTTTGTCCTTCATATTTATTCATGTTTAATCAAGTTTCAACGATAAACAACGTTGTACTTTGTAGAATGAGAAAGAACTTCTCCAGCAATAAGCATCTCTCGACATATGACGAAATACAGATTTTGCTATAAAATTAATTCCTTCTATCAGCCTGACTTAAAACTGTTTGTCCTCCTTATTTATCCACTTCAAATCAAGTTTCAACAATTAAAAAAAATTTGTAGTTTGAGAAAGAACAACTTAATCTTCAGCAATCAGTATAAAAAGAGGTGCAAATGCCAACCATGCATACCTAAAAGGTGGAGCGGAAGTATTCAGCTGCAAGTAGGTGTGAATGTTTGACCATAATTTGTAAAAAGCGGGTAAGAAAAGGTTCGAATGCCCGACTATATATTAACAAAAGCGGGAGGAGAGGTCTTCGGATGAGAGTGGGTGAGAATTTCCAACCATAATCTATAAAATACGGTGAAAAAAAATATGTGAATGCCTCATAGAACACTAAAAGCGGAAGTGTTCGGCTGCAAGAAGGTGTGAATGTCCGACTATATTTGGTGAAAAGCAGGTGAAGCAAGGTCTGAATGCCCAACCTTACATCATCAAAAGCGAGATCAGAGGTGTTTGGCTTCAAGAAGGCCATAGTTTGCCAAAAGCGGGTAAGGTGCGAATGACCGACTAAATATCAACAAAAGTGGGGGCGGAGGTCTTCGGATGCAAGTGGGTGTGAATATCCCACCATACAAGTATGGTGGAGAGGAAGCTGTGAATGGCCGACCATAGTAAAAGGCGGGTGAGAGAAGGTGCGAATGTCAAACCATACATAATCAAAACAGGGAGCGGAGGTGTTCTGCTGTAAGAAGGTGTGAATGTCCAACCATAGTTGGTAAAAAGCGGGTAAGAAAAGGTTAAAATACCCGACTGTACACAATCAATAGCGGGAGCGGAGTTGTTCGGCTACTAAAAGGTGTGAAAGTCCGACCATGGTTTGTAAAAAGCGGGTAAGAAAAGGTGCGAATGCCCGACAATGTATGATCAAAAGAGGGAGTGGAGGTTTTCGGCTGCAAGAAGGTCTGAATGTCCAACCATAATTTGTAAAAACCGGGGAAGAAAAGGCTCGAAAGCCCGACTATACACCATCAAAAGTGGGAGCGGAGGTGTTCAGCTGCAAGACGGTCTGAATGTCCATCAATAATTGCTAGAAAACATGAAAGAAAATTTTCGAATATCAAACTGCACATGATCATAAGCGGGAGAGGAGGTGTTCAGCTGCAAGAAGGTGTGAATGTCTACCCATAATTACTGAAAAATGGGTAAGAAAAGGTGCGAATGCCTAACCATACATCATCAAAAGAGGGAGCGGAGGTGTTCCGCTGTAAGACGGTGTGAATGTCCGACCATAGATGGTAAAAATTACCCGACTGTACACAATCAAAAGAGGGAGCGGAGTTGTTCAGCTAAGAGAAGGTGTGAAAGTCCGACCTTGGTTTGTAAAAAGCGGGTAAGAAAAGGTTCGTATGCCCGAATATACACCATCAAAAGCGGAAGCGGAGGTGTTCGGCTGCAAGATATTGTGAACGTCCGACCAAAGTTTGTAAAAAGCAGTTAAGAAAAGGTTCGAATATCTAACCAAACATAATCAAAAGCGGGAGCAGAGCTGTTCGACTGGAAGTAGGTGTGAATGTCAGATCATAATTTGCAAAAAGCTGATGAGAAAGGGTGAGAATGCCCGACTATACACCATCAAATGCGGTAGCGGAGTTGTTCGGCTGTGAGTAGGTGTGAATCTCCGACCATAATTGCTGAAAAATGTGTTAGAAAAGGTAAAAATGCCGGTCCATACATAATCAAAATCGGGAGAGGTGGTGTTCAGCTGCAAGTAGGTCTAAATGTCCATCAATAATTGCTAGAAAACATGAAAGAAAATTTTCGAAAATCAAACCACACATGATCATAAGTGGGAGAGGAGGTGTTCAGCTGCAAGAAGGTGTGAATGTCCACCCATAATACCTGAAAAATGGGTAAAAAAAAGGTGCGAATGCCCAACCATACATCATAAAAAGCAGGAGTGCATGTGTTCGGCTACAAGAAGGTGTGAACGTCCAACCAAAGTTTGTAAAAAGCAGTTAAGAAAAGGTTCGAATATCCAACCATACATAATCAAAAGCGGGAGCAGAGCTGTTCGACTGCAAGTAGGTGTGAATGTCAGATCATAAATTGCAAAAAGCTGATGAGAAAGGGTGAGAATGCCCGACTATACACCATCAAATGCGGGAGCGGAGTTGTTCGGCTGTGAGTAGGTGTGAATCTCGGACCATAATTGCTGAAAAATGTGTTAGAAAAGGTAAGAATGCCGGTCCATACATCATCAAAAGCGAGAGAGGTTGTGTTCGGCTGCAAGTAGGTGTGAATGTCCAGCCATAATTACTCACAAACGGGTAAGAAAAGGTAGTATTGCCAGACCATATATGATCAAAACAGGGAGCGGAGGTGGTTCAGCTGCAAGAAGGTTTGAATGTCCGACTAAAGTTCAAATATATTAAAGAAAGCGGGAGGAGAGGTCTTCGGATGAGAGTGGTTGAAAATTTCTGACCATAATGTATAAAATGCGGTGAAAAAAAGGTGTGATAGAACACTAAAAGGTGGAGCGGAAGTGTTCGGCTGCAAGAAGGTGTGAATGTCCGACTATATTTGGTGAAAAGCAGGTGAAGCAAGGTCTGAATGCCCAACCTTACATCATCAAAAGCGAGATCAGAGGTGTTTGGCTGCAAGAAGGCCATAGTTTGCCAAAAGCGGGTAAGGTGCGAATGTCCGACTAAATATCAACAAAATTTGGGGCGGAGGTCTTCGGATGCAAGTGGGTGTGAATGTCCGACTATATTTGGTGAAAAGCAGGTGAAGCAAGGTCTGAATGCCCAACCTTACATCATCAAAAGCGAGATCAGAGGTGTTTGGCTGCAAGAAGGCCATAGTTTGCCAAAAGCGGGTAAGGTGCGAATGACCGACTAAATATCAACAAAAGTGGGGGCGGAGGTCTTCGGATGCAAGTGGGTGTGAATATCCCACCATACAAGTATGGTGGAGAGGAAGCTGTGAATGGCCGACCATAGTAAAAGGCGGGTGAGAGAAGGTGCGAATGTCAAACCATACATAATCAAAACAGGGAGCGGAGGTGTTCTGCTGTAAGAAGGTGTGAATGTCCAACCATAGTTGGTAAAAAGTGGGTAAGAAAAGGTTAAAATACCCGACTGTACACAATCAATAGCGGGAGCGGAGTTGTTCGGCTACTAAAAGGTGTGAAAGTCCGACCATGGTTTGTAAAAAGCGGGTAAGAAAAGGTGCGAATGCCCGACAATGTATGATCAAAAGAGGGAGTGGAAGTTTTCGGCTGCAAGAAGGTCTGAATGTCCAACCATAATTTGTAAAAACCGTGGAAGAAAAGGCTCGAAAGCCCGACTATACACCATCAAAAGTGGGAGCGGAGGTGTTCAGCTGCAAGACGGTCTGAAGGTCCATCAATAATTGCTAGAAAACATGAAAGAAAATTTT
This sequence comes from Leuresthes tenuis, assembly GCF_036924035.1. Lineage (NCBI taxonomy): Eukaryota > Metazoa > Chordata > Actinopteri > Atheriniformes > Atherinopsidae > Leuresthes > Leuresthes tenuis. The sequence continues at coordinate 32,833,099 of NW_027325360.1, forward strand.
CGAATATCAAACTGCACATGATCATAAGCGGGAGAGGAGGTGTTCAGCTGCAAGAAGGTGTGAATGTCTACCCATAATTACTGAAAAATGGGTAAGAAAAGGTGCGAATGCCTAACCATACATCATCAAAAGAGGGAGCGGAGGTGTTCCGCTGTAAGACGGTGTGAATGTCCGACCATAGATGGTAAAAAGCGGGTAAGAAAAGGTTAAATTACCCGACTGTACACAATCAAAAGAGGGAGCGGAGTTGTTCAGCTAAGAGAAGGTGTGAAAGTCCGACCTTGGTTTGTAAAAAGCGGGTAAGAAAAGGTTCGTATGCCCGAATATACACCATCAAAAGCAGAAGCGGAGGTGTTCGGCTGCAAGAAGGTGTGAATGTCCGACCAAAGTTTGTAAAAAAGCAGTTAAGAAAAGGTTCGAATATCTAACCAAACATAATCAAAAGCGGGAGCAGAGCTGTTCGACTGGAAGTAGGTGTGAATGTCAGATCATAATTTGCAAAAAGCTGATGAGAAAGGGTGAGAAATCCCGACTATACACCATCAAATGCGGTAGCGGAGTTGTTCGGCTGTGAGTAGGTGTGATTCTCCAACCATAATTGCTGAAAAATGTGTTAGAAAAGGTAAGAATGCCGGTCCATACATCATCAAAAGCGGGAGAGGTGGTATTCGGCTGCAAGTAGGTGTGAATGTCCATTAATAATTGCTTTAAAACATGAAAGAAAATTTTCGAATATCAAACCTTACATGATCATTAGCGGGAGAGGAGGTGTTCAGCTGCAAGAAGATGTGAATATCCACCCATAATTACTGAAAAATGGGTAGGAAAAGATGCGAATGTCCAACCATAAATCATCAAAAGCAGGAGTGGAGTTGTTCAGCTACAAGAAGGTATGAAAGTCCAACCATGGTTTGTAAAAAGCGGGTAAGAGAAGGTTCGAATACACGAATATATACCATCAAAAGCGGAAGCGGGGGTGTTCGGCTGCAAGAAGGTGTGAACGTCCGACCAAAGTTTGTAAAAAGCAGTTAAGAAAAGGTTTGAATATCCAACCGAACATAATCAAAAGCGGGAGCAGAGCTGTTCGACTGCAAGTAGGTGTGAATGTCAGATCATAATTGCTGAAAAATGTGATAGAAAAGACTAGAATGCCGGACAATACATCATCAAAAGCGGGAGAGGTGGTTTTTCGGCTGCAAGTAGGTGTGAATGTCCAGCCATAATTACTCACAAACGGGGGAAGAAAAGGTAGTATTTCCAGACCACACATGATCAAAACAGGGAATGGAGGTGGTTCAGCTGCAAGGTGTGAATGTCTGACTAAAGTTTGTAAAAACCGTGTAAGACAAGGGGCGAATTCCCGACAATGTATGATCAAAAGAGGGAGCGGAGGTTTTCGGCTGCAAGGTCTGAATGTCCAACCACAATTTGTAAAATCGGGGAAGAAAAGGCTCGAAAGCCCGACTATACACCATCAAAAACGGGAGCAGAGGTGTTCAGGTGCAAGAAGGTCTGAATGTCCGACCAAAAATTACTGAAAAATGGGTAAGAAAAGGTGCGAATGCCAAATCATACATCATCAAAAGCAGGAGCGGATGTGTTCGGCTACAAGAAGGTTTGAATGTCCAACCATAGTAAGTAATAGGCGGGTAAGAAAAGGCTCGAATGCCCGACTATATACCATCAAAAGCGGAAGCGGAGGTGTTCGGCTGCAAGAAGGTGTGAACGTCCGACCAAAGTTTGTAAAAAGCAGTTAAGAAAATGTTCGAATGTCCAACCAAACATAATCAAAAGCGGGAGCAGAGCTGTTCGACTGCAAGTAGGTGTGAATATCAGATCATAATTTGCAAAAAGCTGTTGAGAAAGGGTGAGAATGCCCGACTATACACTATCAAATGTGGGAGCGGAGGTGTTCGTCTGTGAGTAGGTGTGAATGTCCGACCATAATTGCTGAAAAATTTGTTAGAAAAGGTAAGAATGCCGGACCATATATCATCAAAAGCGGGAGAGGTTGTGTTCGGCTGCAAGTAGGTGTGAATGTCCAGCCATAATTACTCACAAACGGGTAAGAAAAGGTACTATTGCCAGACCATATATGATCAAAACAGGGAGCGGAGGTGGTTCAGCTGCAAGAAGGTTTGAATGTCCGACTAAAGTTTGTAAAAAGCGGGTAAGACAAGGTGTGAATGCCCGACAATGTATGATCAAAAGAGGAGCGGAGGTTTTCGGCTGCAAGAAGGTCTGAATTACTGAAAAATGGGTAAGAAAAGGTGCGAAAGCCCAACCGCACATGATCATAAGTGGATGAGAAGGTGTTCGACTGCAAGTAGGTGTGAATGTAAGATCATAATTTGTAAAAAGCGGGTAAGAAAAGGTAAGAATGCCCAACCATAAATTATCAAAAGCGGCAGCAGAGTTTCGGCTGGTATTTATCAATGTCTAGATAGATTTCAACAAAAAACAACGTTGTACTTTGCAGTAAAAGAAAGTGCAAATCAAAAGTTTTAGGAATCCGAGAATAAGCTTATTTTCATGAGTTCTGCACGATTTCGGATTTTATGTATAAAATGAATTCCTTCACGCAAACTAAGTTAACACTGCTTTGTCCTTCATATGTACCCATTTCTACATATATTTCAAGCATAAACTTCCTCATACTACCCTGAATGAGAAAGAGCCACACTTGTGATTAAGCCATACGCCCCTTTTGAGGAGTTCTGCATGGTTTGGGATTTTATCTATAAAATTAATTCCTTCACTCAAACTATGTTAAAACGGCTTTTACCTTCATATTTATCAATGTCTCGATAGATTTAAACAAAAAAAACAACGTTGTACTTTGCAATAAAAGAAAGAGCAAATCAAAAGTTTTAGGAATCCGAGAATAAGCTTATTTTCATGAGTTCTGCACGATTTCGGATTTTATGTATAAAATGAATTCATTCACTCAAACCAAGTTAAAACTGCTTTTTCCTTCATATTTATCAATGTCTAGATCGACTTCAACAAAGAACAACATTGTATTTTGCAGTAGAAGAAAGAGCAAAACTGAAGGATCAGGAATCCGAGAATAAGCTTCTTTTCATACGTTCTGCATGATTTGGGATTTTATGTATAAAATGAATTCCTTCACTCAAACTAAGTTAACACTGCTTTGTCCTTCATATGTACCCATTTCTACATATATTTCAAGAATAAACTTCCTCATACTACCCTGAATGAGAAAGAACCACACTTGTGATTAAGCCATACGCCCCTTTTGAGGAGTTCTGCATGATTTGGGATTTTATCTATAAAATTAATTCCTTCACTCAAACTATGTTAAAACGGCTTTTACCTTCATATTTATCAATGTCTCGATAGATTTAAACAAAAAAACAACGTTGTACTTTGCAATAAAAGAAAGAGCAAATCAAAAGTTTTAGGAATCCGAGAATAAGCTTATTTTCATGAGTTCTGCACGATTTCGGATTTTATGTATAAAATGAATTCATTCACTCAAACCAAGTTAAAACTGCTTTTTCCTTCATATTTATCAATGTCTAGATCGACTTCAACAAAGAACAACATTGTATTTTGCAGTAGAAGAAAGAGCAAAACTGAAGGATCAGGAATCCGAGAATAAGCTTCTTTTCATACGTTCTGCATGATTTGGGATTTTATGTATAAAATTAATTCCTTCACTCAAACTATGTTAAAACGGCTTTTACCTTCATATTTATCAATGTCTCGATAGATTTAAACAAAAAAACAACGTTGTACTTTGCAATAAAAGAAAGAGCAAATCAAAAGTTTTAGGAATCCGAGAATAAGCTTATTTTCATGAGTTCTGCACGATTTCGGATTTTATGTATAAAATGAATTCATTCACTCAAACCAAGTTAAAACTGCTTTTTCCTTCATATTTATCAATGTCTAGATCGACTTCAACAAAGAACAACATTGTATTTTGCAGTAGAAGAAAGAGCAAAACTGAAGGATCAGGAATCCGAGAATAAGCTTCTTTTCATACGTTCTGCATGATTTGGGATTTTATGTATAAAATGAATTCCTTCACTCAAACTAAGTTAACACTGCTTTGTCCTTCATATGTACCCATTTCTACATATATTTCAAGCATAAACTTCCTCATACTACCCTGAATGAGAAAGAGCCACACTTGTGATTAAGCCATACGCCCCTTTTGAGGAGTTCTGCATGATTTGGGATTTTATCTATAAAATCAATTCCTTCACTCAAACTATGTTAAAACGGCTTTTACCTTCATATTTATCAATGTCTCGATGGATTTAAACAAAAAAAACAACGTTGTACTTTGCAGTAAAATAAAGAGCCAATCAAAAGTTTTAGGAATCCGAGAATAAGCTTATTTTCATGAGTTCTGCACGATTTCGGATTTTATGTATAAAATGAATTCATTCACTCAAACCAAGTTAAAACTGCTTTTTCATTCATATTTATCAATGTCTAGATCGACTTCAACAAAGAACAACATTGTATTTTGCAGTAGAAGAAAGAGCAAAACTGAAGGATCAGGAATCCGAGAATAAGCTTATTTTCTTATGGGCAAGTGGGAACTGCTTTGTCCTTCATATTTATCAATGTGTAGATGGATTTCAACTTCTTCTACTGCAAAGTCCAATGTTTTTCTTTGTTGAAGTCGATCTAGACATTGATGAATATGGAAGGACAAAGCAGTTTTAACTTGGTTTGAGCAAAGCAATTAATTTTATAGCAAAATCCGAAATCGTGCAGAACTCATGAAAGCAGGCTTATACTCGGATTCCTGAAAATTTAGATTTGCTCTTTCTTTTACTGAAAAGTACAACGTTGTTTTTTGTTTAAATCTTTCTAGACATGGTAAATATGAAGGACAAATCAGTTTTAACATAGTTTGAGTGAAGTAATGCATTTTATAAGCAAAATCCCAAATCATGCAGAACTCACGAAATGCATTTTCTCGCTTTTCACTGCTTTTTACAAACTTTGGTCGGACGTTCATACCTTTTTGCATTCGAACACCTCCGCTTCCGCTTTTGATGATGTATATTCGGGCATTCGAATCTTTTATTACCCGCTTTTTACAAACCATTGTAGGACTTTCACACCTTCTTGCAGCCGAACACCACCTCTCCCGCTTTTGATGATGTATGGTCCAGTATTCTTACCTTTTCTAACACATTTTTCAGCAATTATGGTCGGACATTCACACCTACTCACAGCTGGACACCTCCGCTCCCGCTTTTGATCATACAATGTCGGGACATCGCTCCTTGTCTTACCAGCTTTTTACAAACTTTAGTCGAACATTCACACCTTCTTGCAGCTGAACACCTCCGCTCCCACTTTTGATGATGTATAGTCGGGCTTTCGAGCCTTTTCTTACCCGGTTTTTACAAATTATGGTTGGACATTCAGACCTTCTTTCAGCCGAAAACCTCCGCTCCCTCTTTTGATCATACATTGTCGGGCATTCGCACCTTTTCTTACCCGCTTTTTACAAACTTTAGTCGGACATTAACACCTTCTTGCAGCTTAACCACCTCCGCTCCCTGTTTTGATCATGTATGGTCTGGCAATACTACCTTTTCTTACCCATTTGTGAGTAATTATGGCTGGACATTCACACCTACTTGCAGCCGAACACCACCTCTCCCGCTTTTGATGATGTATGGGCATTCTTACCTTTTCTAACACATTTTTCAGCAATTATGGTTGGAGATTCACACCTACTCACAGCCGAACACCTCCGCTCCCGCATTTGATGGTGTATATTCGGGCATACGAACCTGTTCTTACCCGCTTTTTACAAACCATGGTCGGACTTTCACACCTTCTTGTAGCTGAACAACTCCACTCCCTCTTTTGATTGTGTACAGTCGGGTATTTTAAGCTTTTCTTATCCGCTTTTTACCAACTATGGTCGGACATTCAAACCTTCTTGTAGCCGAACACATCCACTCCTGCTTTTGATGATGTATGGTTGGGCATTCGCACCTTTTCTTACCCATTTTTCAGTAATTATGGGTGGATATTCACACCTTCTTGCAGCGGAACACCTCCTCTCCCGCTTACAATTATGTGCGGTTTGATATTCGAAAATTTTCTTTCATGTTTTATAGCAATTATTGATGGACATTCATAACTTCTTGAAGCCGAACACATCCACTTCTGCTTTTGATGATGTATGGTTGGGCATTCGAACATACTTGTTGCCCGTTTTTCATTAATTATGGTTGGACATTCACACCTTGTCGCAGCCAAACACCTCCGCTCCCTGTTTTGATCATGTATGTTTTGACATTCGCACCTTTTCTCACCTGCTTTTTACTATTGTCGGCTAATCACAGCTTCCTCTCCACCATACTTGTATGGTAGGAAATTCTCACCCACTCTCATCCGAAGACCTCTCCTCCCACTTTTGTTAATATTTAGTCGGGCATTCGAACCTTTTCTTACCCACTTTTTACAAATTATGGTCGAACATTCACACCTACTTGCAGCTGAATACTTCCGCTCCACCTTTTAGTGATGTATGGTTGGCATTTGCACCTTTTGTTATTCAGAAATGAATACACACACACCAAATCAGAAAGGCTTTTTTCTCTCTTTTCTACATTATGGACTGTGGGGACACAAAACCGCTCTCTCTCTTTTTTTTTTTATCGTGTGCCAGGGCGTTGTGTCATGTATTAGATTATGCTTAAGATACGAATGGGTTTATCAGTCACATCAGAATCCATACATACTGATCCTCCCGTAATAAAATGGTCGGATCTTATCAAACACACTTTGTTTCTTGTGACAATCAAGTCAGCGAAACAGCGTATACACGTCAAGACACTGGATCAAGTTTGCCACAAGAACTCATAAGTTTGGCAGTATTGCTCTGCCGTCAGCAATCATACACCCCTTTTATGTTCGTGAGACATGTGCAGGCACCTGTTCATCTACTGTTCTATCACTATGAATTAGTTTATCTATTATCAATAAGGATACTTCTACAACTACTATCAAAGTATGTCCAGACTTCTTATGTTGTCAGTTGCTATATATGAATAAGTGGGTAGCTACTGACAAGCATTAAGCATGTCACACAGCCCAAACATATAACATTTCAGGACACACCACACAGTTAACAACCACAGTGAAGTGTCAAAGCCCAAACATTCAACAGGACACTTACACAACACATTCAAATCAAACAGTCAGACAACATACAAGAACATATACCCCAGCCGGCATTGCTCCCTCCCTATTTTCCTACAGCTCACTATGTGTGCGCACACCTTTATTCACAAACTCTTCAACTTATACTCTTTTACCGAAGCTGCTACAGCTCGATTGGCCGAATACCCTTAGATCCTATTTCGGTGAATTTGACATCTGCCTTACATGTAACAGATTAGCGGTTTAGCAGTTTTAATTTAGTTTGAGTGAAGGAATTCATTTTATAGCAAAATCCAAAATCGTGAAGCACTCATGAAAGTAAGCTTATTCTCGGATTCCTGAAACTTTAGATTTGCTCTTTCTTTTACTGCAAAGTACAACGTTGTTTTTTTTGTTTAAATCTTTCTAGACATGGTAAATATGAACCACAAAGCAGTTTTAACATAGTTTGAGGGAAGGAATTCATTTTATAGATAAAATCCCAAGAGTCTGCAGAGAAAAGAGAGTGAATGCGAAGTAGACTTTAACACGGCTATGGGAGCGAGCCGAGTGTCGGCTAACCGGGAGAATTGCTTGAAAGAAACGCGACACCGAATGAGCGGTCAGAACAAAGCCTCAATACGGGATTCTCGTGGTGTTTTTGTTGCTGCCTTGTCTTTTGCATAGAGTAAAAGACAAGGCAGCCATCGAATAGGGCCCGATTGTTCCTACTTGGTCAGCCGAGGAGCAAGGGGGGGGGGGCAAGCGTCTCAACCAAGCAAAGCTCACCATGGGGAAGGTGGCTATACCAACTAGCCTGATGCCCTGCTCCCGCAGTGACGGATAATCGTACTCTGGTTTCTCTTCATAACATACAAGTCTTTCGCCTTTTACTAAAGACTTCCGTGGAGAGCAGCACTAATGAGTTGTTTCTATTATTGGCAGGCTTTACCTTTGCGGGTGAAGCCCTTTCTGTCTGTTTAATAGAAATCTTGCTACTTTGCAGAGTGACTTCTCTGAGTAGAGTCGCCTTACTTGTTGCGACTGTGCCGATGTTCGAAGCTGGAGTGCAAAGTTGTTGCTTGAATGGTGCTTGCTGGAGCATGCGGGAGTGCAAAGTTATACCATTTAAAAGGGCTGAAGAGTGCTCAGTGCAGCGGGTGGGCGGAGGTGCAACGTGACACTCTGGCCACCTATGGCCATAAAAAGAACACTGCTACAATTGCACATTGTGCCAGCAAGGGCCCTCGGACCTGAAACAGTGGACAGTTATCGCTTCTCGGCCTTTTGGCTAAGATCAAGTGTAGTATCTGTTCTTATCAGTTTAATATGTCCTCTATACGAGGACAACATATTAAATGGATTTTTAAGAATAGGAGTTGAAAAAGAAGCTTGCTCCGTTCACTCCAAGCCTCGACCCGGTACTGCAGTGCCGCTGGGAACGGTGCGCTCTCCTCTGCTCTTGTGAAAAAGCAAACAGCGGTGCAGGATGGAAGTTTCAGGGAGCCCAAGATGAAACTTTCTTTTAATCTGCTGAGAAAAGAGAGTGAATGCGAAGTGGACTTTAACACGGCTCTGGGAGCGAGCCGAGTGCGGGCTAACCGGGAGAATTGCTTGAAAGAAACGCGACACCGAATGAGTGGTCAGAACAAAGCCTCAATACGGTGTTCCCGTGGTGTTTGTGGCTGCCTTGTCTTTTGCACAGAGTAAAAGACAAGGCAGCCATCGAATAGATTGTTTCTACTTGGTCAGCCGAGGAGCAGGGGGGGGGGGGGCAAGCGTCTCAACCAAGCAAAGCTCACCAAGTAGGAACAATCGGGCCCTTTTCGATGGCTGCAACACCTGAAAGAGATATTGATGCGAGACCCGATCAAATGCTTTTTCAAAGTCTAAATTTAAGATGACAAGCCGGGTGTTTCTGTCTCTAGCGTAATCAATGATGTCTCGAATCAGTACGAGGCTGTCGGTGAGTTGTCTCCCTGAGATGGCACAAGCTTGGTCTGGGTGAATTACCTCCTCTAAAACAGAGGACATCCGTGTCGCTAAAACCTTGCTAAAAAGTTTACAGTCAAAGTTTAAAAGTGTGATGGGCCTCCAATTCTTTAGGTCAGTCTTAACATTTTTTTTATAAAGTAGAGTCACTATTCCCACTCTAAAACTGTCAGGCAGTCGGTCGAGTTTTTCAAAATCTTTAAAAACATCTAAAATGTCTGATGATAAAAGGTCCCAATAGGTCAGATAGAATTCTGCAGGAAGCCCATCTAAACCCGGAGCTCGACTTCTCTTAAAACCTGTTAGGCATTTTTTTAACTCTAAAGCAGTAAAATTCTGTGTCAAGTGTGCATTCTCTTTTACGGTTTTGTCAACGAATTTTAAGATTCCTGCCGATGTTTCCAAGTGCACTGGTTTCTCTTTGTACATGTTACTATAAAAGGTATGTACAGTTTCAATCATCTCTTGTGTGGATTTTGTTAAAAACCCATCTTCTCTTTTTAGATTTTGAATACACTCCTTTTTATTTATAACTTTCTTTCTTTTGCACCTTCCTCAATTTCCTGCTCCCTGCTTCTTACAAAAATTCCTTTACTCTTTATTTCTGCTAAAACTGACATTTCCTTTTTGACATCTTTGATTTCTTCTTTAAAGTCTATGCCACACCGATTTAGTTTAAAGTAGCGCTGTAAGCGTTTATGTAGTCCCATCATACATCTATTCTCTTTCCTTTTTTTACGTTTACCTTGCTGTTTAAAAAAAGTCTGGGTCGTTTCCTTCACCATTTCCCACCATTGTGCATGTGTTTCGTAGAGGTCTTGAAGGGTCTGCCACTCTTTATAACATTCCCTGTACTGACTGACTATGATTTCATCCTCCAACAGGGAACAGTTGAGTTTCCACAGACCACTTCCTACCGTCACACCAGAAGGGGGTGAAAGGGTGCAGGAGAGCATAAGGTGGTCTGAAAAGAAAACAGGGGTTAATCTAACATCAGTGGGTGGGCAATCTCTAGTAAAGAAATAATCAATGCAAGAGGCTCTGGTGCCATCATGACTAAACCAGGTGAAGCCCTCCTCTCTGGGATGCATGGTTTTAAAACAGTCAGTAAGCTTAAAATCCCTGCATATGCCCTGAAGTAAAATCGAAGTCTTATCCACTTTAAAATCTACCCCTGCTCTTTTTCTATCTTTCCTGCTCAAGATACAGTTAAAATCCCCTCCTACAACTAAAGGTACTTGCCCTAGCATGTAAAGCTGTATATCTTCTAAAAGGTCATACCTTTCATTTTTTCCATTGAAACCATAAATATTTAAGAGGTTAAAGTCTTGCCCCATAAAATTCAAGTGTGCTAAAAGTGCCCGTCCGTCTCTCACCACTGTGCTACCTTTCACCAGAACATGCGGATTTTTAATTAGAATGGCCACACCATCATTTTTATTTTGATTTGAGCCACTCCATATCGATAAATGGGGCCACATTTCCTCCCATTGTCTATGGTTTTTTAAAAAAGGTAGTCCACATTCTTGTATTAAAAACACATCTGATTTTATGGAGTCTAAGAAGGATAAAATACTCTGGGCTCTTGTCTTTGATTTCACACTTCTCACATTTAGTGTTGAGAAGGTGAGAACCATTAAAAGCATAAAGGAAAGTAGGTATGTCATTTTCGTTTTTCTAAGTTATCAAAACAAATTACACACAGGTTATTTCTTGGGAAACTAGCCCTTCCTTCATTTCTTTAGGTGAAAAGTGAGTAGGGTGATCTATATTTCCTTTTCGGACTCTCGGTGTTGGCCTCTGACGCAATGTTGCATTTAACTTTGAGTCCCTGGGGGTTGATTGCAGAGCTGAAGTTAAAAAGGAGACCTCATTTGGTGAGTCGGAGGGGAAGACTCTAGGTTCTTCCACTGAAGAACTGTCTGAAAGGGACCTAACCCTTCCCCTCTTCTCTGATACCACTGGGGAATCAGAGGCTCAGATGCCGTCCTCTTCGGCTGTTGACCTTCGGGGAGGTGAGTATCTTCACTAGACTCACCTGTCTGCTCTTCCTCCTCATTTAGCGTAGCTCCACCCTCTGCCTGTGAATTCTCACAGACTTCAACACTGAGTGGTGAGGCCTCTACAGGCCCCTCCCCTTTTTGCTCCTCACTTCCAATCCAAGCTTTTGGCGGGAAGTTTGAATTTATTGGGTCAACCTCTTCACTTTGTTCACCAACTGCCACCTTTGGTCCTTCTCTTTGTTGGCTTGACTGTGGCTTTACCGTCTTTAATTTGTTGGCAAAAGATTTAGGGCAATCTCTGAAGAGGTGATTTAATTCTCCACAGAGATTACATTTCCTGCCATTTGGACACTCTCCAAAAGTTTGCCCAATTTCTCTGCTCTTCCCACATAACACCTTGGTACAAGCCTCAACCAGGTGCCCATGCTCACCACACTTGCGGCAGAACTTGGGCTGCCCCTGGTAGTGGATGTAACCTCGGTTTTCAAGGTGGCCAGAGTGTCGCCCACCCGCTGCACTGAGCACTCTTCAGCCCTTTTAAATGGTATAACTTTGCACTCCCGCACGCTCCAGCAAGCACCATTCAAGCAACAACTTTGCACTCCAGCTTCGAACATCGGCACAGTCGCAACAAGTAAGGCGACTCTACTCAGAGAAGTCACTCTGCACAGTAAGAAGATTTCTTTTGCACAGACAGAAAGGGCTTCACCCGCAAAGGTAAAGCCTGCCAAAAATAGAAACAACTCATTAGTGCTGCTCTCCACAGAAATCTTTAGTAAAAGGCGAAAGACTTGTACGTTATGAAGAGAAACCAGAGTACGATTATCCGTCACCCCCCCCCCCCCCTTGCTCCTCGGCTGACCAATTAGGAACAATCGGGCCCTATTCGATGGCTGCCTTGTCTTTTACTCTGTGCAAAAGACAAGGCAGCAACAAAAACACCACGAGAATCCCGTATTGAGGCTTTGTTCTGATCGCTCATTCGGTGTCGCGTTTCTTTCAAGCAATTCTCCCGGTTAGCCCACACTCGGCTCGCTCCCATAGCCGTGTTAAAGTCTACTTCGCATTCACTCTCTTTTCTCAGCAGACTCTTGGGATTTTATCTATAAAATGAATTCCTTCACTCAAACTATGTGAAAACTGCTTTGTCCTTAATATGTACCATGTCTAGAAAGATTTAAACAAAAAAAACAACGTTGTACTTTGCAGTAAAAGAAAGAGCAAATCTAAAGTTTCAGGAATCCGAGAATAAGCTTACTTTCATGAGTTCTTCACGATTTCGGATTTTGCTATAAAATGAATTCCTTCACTCAAACTAAATTAAAACTGCTAAACCGCTAATCTGTTATATGTAAGGCAGATGTCAAATTCACCGAAATAGGATCAAAGGGTATTCGGCCAATCGAGCTGTAGCAGCTTCGGTAAAAGAGTATAAGTTGAAGAGTTTGTGAATAAAGGTGTGCGCACACATAGTGTGCTGTACGAAAATAGGCAGGGAGCAATGCCGGCTGGGGTATATGTTCTTGTATGTTGTCTGACTGTTTGATTTGAATGTGTTGTGTAAGTGTCCTGTTGAATGTTACATGTTTGGGCTTTGACACGCTTCACTGTGGTTGTTAACTGTGTGGTGTGTCCTGAAATGTTATATGTTTGGGCTGTGTGACATGCTTAATGCTTGTCAGTAGCTACCCACTTATTCATATATAGCAACTGACAACATAAGAAGTCCGGACATACTTTGATAGTAGTTGTAGAAGTATCCTTATTGATAATAGATCACTAATTCATAGTAATAGAACAGTAGATGAACAGGTGCTTGCACATGTCTCACGAAAATAAAATGGGTGTATGATTGCTGACGGCAGAGCAATACTGCCAAACTTATGAGTTCTTGTGGCAAACTTGATTCAGTGTCTTGACGTGTATACGCTGTTTCGCTGACTTGATTGTCACAAGAAACAAAGTGTGTTTGATAAGATCCGACCATTTTATTACGGGAGGATCAGTATGTATGGATTCTGATGTGACTGATAAACCCATTCGTATCTTAAGCATAATCTAATACGTGAGACAACGCCCTGGCACACGATAAAAAAAAAAAAAAGAGAGAGAGCGGTTTTGTGTCCCCACAGTCCATAATGTAGAAAAGAGAGAAAAAAGCCTTTCTGATTTGGTGTGTGTGCTCATAGTGCAGAGTGTAGAGAAAAGAAAGCCGTTTTGGTGTCACGGGTGTTGTGACTTACACACACACATTTCTAAATTGAGAAAGGAAATTATTTTAGAGGAAGCACTAGAGTTTAGATCCCACATTTGTTGATAGGCATTCATTTATTTCTTCACTTCTGATGAAGTTTCAACAATAAACAACAAACTTTGTATTATGAGAAAGAACCAGACTCATTCTTCAGGAATCCGAAAATAAGCTCTATTTTATGAGTTATGCACGAATTCGGATTCTCCTATAAAACGAATTCATTAACTCAAACCAAGTTAAGACTGCTTTGTCCTTCATATTTATTCATGTCTAATCAAGTTTCAACGATAAACAACGTTGTACTTTGTAGAATGAGAAAGAACTTCTTCAGCAATAAGCATCTCTCGACATATGACGAAATACAGATTTTGCTATAAAATTAATTCCTTCTATCAGCCTGACTTAAAACTGTTTGTCCTCCTTATTTATCCACTTCAAATCAAGTTTCAACAATTAAAAAAAAAAGAGGTGCAAATGCCAACCATACATACCTAAAAGGTGGAGCGGAAGTATTCAGCTGCAAGTAGGTGTGAATGTTCGACCATAATTTGTAAAAAGCGGGTAAGAAAAGGTTCGAATGCCCGACTATATATTAACAAAAGCGGGAGGAGAGGTCTTCGGATGAGAGTTGGTGAGAATTTCCAACCATAATCTATAAAATACGGTGAAAAAAAATATGTGAATGCCTCATAGAACACTAAAAGCGGAAGTGTTCGGCTGCAAGAAGGTGTGAATGTCCGACAATATTTGGTGAAAAGCAGGTGAAGCAAGGTCTGAATGCCCAACCTTACATCATCAAAAGCGAGATCAGAGGTGTTTGGCTGCAAGAAGGCCATAGTTTGCCAAAAGCGGGTAAGGTGCGAATGACCGACTAAATATCAACAAAAGTGGGGGCGGAGGTCTTCGGATGCAAGTGGGTGTGAATATCCCACCATACAAGTATGGTGGAGAGGAAGCTGTGAATGGCCGACCATAGTAAAAGGCGGGTGAGAGAAGGTGCGAATGTCAAACCATACATAATCAAAACAGGGAGCGGAGGTGTTCTGCTGTAAGAAGGTGTGAATGTCCAACCATAGTTGGTAAAAAGCAGGTAAGAAAAGGTTAAAATACCCGACTGTACACAATCAATAGCGGGAGCGGAGTTGTTCGGCTACTAAAAGTTGTGAAAGTCCGACCATGGTTTGTAAAAAGCGGGTAAGAAAAGGTGCGAATGCCCGACAATGTATGATCAAAAGAGGGAGTGGAGGTTTTCGGCTGCAAGAAGGTCTGAATGTCCAACCATAATTTGTAAAAACCGGGGAAGAAAAGGCTCGAAAGCCCGACTATACACCATCAAAAGTGGGAGCGGAGGTGTTCAGCTGCAAGACGGTCTGAATGTCCATCAATAATTGCTAGAAAACATGAAAGAAAATTTTCGAATATCAAACTGCACATGATCATAAGCGGGAGAGGAGGTGTTCAGCTGCAAGAAGGTGTGAATGTCTACCCATAATTACTGAAAAATGGGTAAGAAAAGGTGCGAATGCCTAACCATACATCATCAAAAGAGGGAGCGGAGGTGTTCCGCTGTAAGACGGTGTGAATGTCCGACCATAGATGGTAAAAAGCGGGTAAGAAAAGGTTAAATTACCCGACTGTACACAATAAAAAGAGGGAGCGGAGTTGTTCAGCTAAGAGAAGGTGTGAAAGTCCGACCTTGGTTTGTAAAAAGCGGGTAAGAAAAGGTTCGTATGCCCGAATATACACCATCAAAAGCGGAAGCGGAGGTGTTCGGCTGCAAGATATTGTGAACGTCCGACCAAAGTTTGTAAAAAGCAGTTAAGAAAAGGTTAGAATATCTAACCAACCATAATCAAAAGCGGGAGCAGAGCTGTTCGACTGGAAGTAGGTGTGAATGTCAGATCATAATTTGCAAAAAGCTGATGAGAAAGGGTGAGAATGCCCGACTATACACCATCAAATGCGGTAGCGGAGTTGTTCGGCTGTGAGTAGGTGTGAATCTCCAACCATAATTGCTGAAAAATGTGTTAGAAAAGGTAAAAATGTCGGTCCATACATCATCAAAATCGGGAGAGGTGGTGTTCAGCTGCAAGAAGGTCTAAATGTCCATCAATAATTGCTAGAAAACATGAAAGAAAATTTTCGAAAATCAAACCACTCATGATCATAAGTGGGAGAGGAGGTGTTCAGCTGCAAGAAGGTGTGAATGTCCACCCATAATACCTGAAAAATGGGTAAAAAAAAAAGGTGCGAATGCCCAACCATACATCATCAAAAGCAGGAGTGCATGTGTTCGGCTACAAGAAGGTGTGAACGTCCAACCAAAGTTTGTAAAAAGCAGTTAAGAAAAGGTTCGAATATCCAACCATACATAATCAAAAGCGGGAGCAGAGCTGTTCGACTGCAAGTAGGTGTGAATGTCCAGCCATAATTACTCACAAACGGGTAAGAAAAGGTAGTATTGCCAGACCATATATGATCAAAACAGGGAGCGGAGGTGGTTCAGCTGCAAGAAGGTTTGAATGTCCGACTAAAGTTCAAATATATTAACAAAAGCGGGAGGAGAGGTCTTCGGATGAGAGTGGTTGAAAATTTCCAACCATAATGTATAAAATGCGGTGAAAAAAAGGTGTGATAGAACACTAAAAGGTGGAGCGGAAGTGTTCGGCTGCAAGAAGGTGTGAATGTCCGACAATATTTGGTGAAAAGCAGGTGAAGCAAGGTCTGAATGCCCAACCTTACATCATCAAAAGCGAGATCAGAGGTGTTTGGCTGCAAGAAGGCCATAGTTTGCCAAAAGCGGGTAAGGTGCGAATGACCGACTAAATATCAACAAAAGTGGGGGCGGAGGTCTTCGGATGCAAGTGGGTGTGAATATCCCACCATACAAGTATGGTGGAGAGGAAGCTGTGAATGGCCGACCATAGTAAAAGGCGGGTGAGAGAAGGTGCGAATGTCAAACCATACATAATCAAAACAGGGAGCGGAGGTGTTCTGCTGTAAGAAGGTGTGAATGTCCAACCATAGTCGGTAAAAAGCGGGTAAGAAAAGGTTAAAATACCCGACTGTACACAATCAATAGCGGGAGCGGAGTTGTTCGGCTACTAAAAGGTGTGAAAGTCCGACCATGGTTTGTAAAAAGCGGGTAAGAAAAGGTGCGAATGCCCGACAATGTATGATCAAAAGAGGGAGTGGAAGTTTTCGGCTGCAAGAAGGTCTGGATGTCCAACCATAATTTGTAAAAACCGGGGAAGAAAAGGCTCGAAAGCCCGACTATACACCATCAAAAGTGGGAGCGGAGGTGTTCAGCTGCAAGACGGTCTGAATGTCCATCAATAATTGCTAGAAAACATGAAAGAAAATTTTCAAATATCAAACTGCACATGATCATAAGCGGGAGAGGAGGTGTTCAGCTGCAAGAAGGTGTGAATGTCTACCCATAATTACTGAAAAATGGGTAAGAGAAGGTGCGAATGCCTAACCATACATCATCAAAAGAGGGAGCGGAGGTGTTCCGCTGTAAGACGGTGTGAATGTCCGACCATAGATGGTAAAAAGCGGGTAAGAAAAGGTTAAATTACCAGACTGTACACAATCAAAAGAGGGAGCGGAGTTGTTCAGCTAAGAGAAGGTGTGAAAGTCCGACCTTGGTTTGTAAAAAGCGGGTAAGAAAAGGTTCGTATGCCCGAATATACACCATCAAAAGCGGAAGCGGAGGTGTTCGGCTGCAAGATATTGTGAACGTCCGACCAAAGTTTGTAAAAAGCAATTAAGAAAAGGTTCGAATATCTAACCAAACATAATCAAAAGCGGGAGCAGAGCTGTTCGACTGGAAGTAGGTGTGAATGTCAGATCATAATTTGCAAAAAGCTGATGAGAAAGGGTGAGAATGCCCGACTATATACCATCAAATGCGGTAGCGGAGTTGTTCGGCTGTGAGTAGGTGTGAATCTCCAACCATAATTGCTGAAAAATGTGTTAGAAAAGGTAAAAATGCCGGTCCATACATAATCAAAATCGGGAGAGGTGGTGTTCAGCTGCAAGAAGGTCTAAATGTCCATCAATAATTGCTAGAAAACATGAAAGAAAATTTTCGAAAATCAAACCACACATGATCATAAGTGGGAGAGGAGGTGTTCAGCTGCAAGAAGGTGTGAATGTCCACCCATAATACCTGAAAAATGGGTAAAAAAAAGGTGTGAATGCCCAACCATACATCATCAAAAGCAGGAGTGCATGTGTTCGGCTACAAGAAGGTGTGAACGTCCAACCAAAGTTTGTAAAAAGCAGTTAAGAAAAGGTTCGAATATCCAACCATACATAATCAAAAGCGGGAGCAGAGCTGTTCGACTGCAAGTAGGTGTGAATGTCAGATCATAATTTGCAAAAAGCTGATGAGAAAGGGTGAGAATGCCCGACTATACACCATCAAATGCGGTAGCGGAGTTGTTCGGCTGTGAGTAGGTGTGAATCTCCAACCATAATTGCTGAAAAATGTGTTAGAAAAGGTAAAAATGCCGGTCCATACATAATCTAAATCGGGAGAGGTGGTGTTCAGCTGCAAGAAGGTCTAAATGTCCATCAATAATTGCTAGAAAACATGAAAGAAAATTTTCGAATATCAAACCACACATCATCATAAGCGGGAGAGGAGGTGTTCAGCTGCAAGAAGGTGTGAATGTCCGACCATAGTTTGTAAAAAATGGGTAAGAAAAGGTGCGAATGCTCAACCATACATCATCAAAAGCAGGAGTGGATGTGTTCGGCTAAAAGAAGGTTTGAATGTCCGACCATAGTTCGTAAAATGCGGGTAAGAAAAGGTTCGAATGCCCGAACATACACCATCAAAAGAGGGAGCGGAGGTGTTCCGCTGTAAGACGGTGTGAATGTCCAACAATAGTTGGTAAAAAGCGGGTAAGAAAACGTTAAAATACCCGACTGTACACAATCAATAGCGGGAGCAGAGTTGTTTGGCTACAAGAAGGTGTGAAAGTCCAACCATGGTTTGTAAAAAGCGGGTAAGAAAAGGTTCGAATGCCCGAATATATACCATCAAAAGCGGAAGCGGAGGTGTTCGGCTGCAAGAAGGTGTGAACGTCCGACCAAAGTTTGTAAAAAGCAGTGAAGAAAAGTTTCGAATATCCAACCAAACATAATCAAAAGCGGGAGCAGAGCTGTTCGACTGCAAGTAGGTGTGAATGTCAGATCATAATTTGCAAAAAGCTGAAGAGAAAGGGTGAGAATGCCCGACTATACACCATCAAATGCGGGAGCGGAAGTTTTCGGCTGTGAGTAGGTGTGAATGTCAAACCATAATTGCTGAAAAATGTGTTAGAAAAGACTCGAATGCCGGACCATACATCATCAAAAGCGGGAAAAGTGGTGTTCGGCTGCAAGTAGGTGTGAATGTTCGACCATAATTTGTAAAAAGCGGGTAAGAAAAGGTTTGAATGCCCGACTACATATTAACAAAAGCAGGAGGAGAGGTCTTCGGATAAGAATGGGTGAGAATTTCCAACCATAATCAATAAAATGCGGTGAAAAAAAAGGTGTGAATACCCCATAGAACACTAAAAGGTGGAGCAGAAGTGTTCGGCTAAAAGAAGGTGTGACTGTTCGACTATATTTGGTGAAAAGCAGGTGAAGCAAGGTCTGAATGCCCAACCTTACATCATCAAAAACGAGATCAGAGGTGTTTGGCTGCAAGAAGGCCATAGTTTGCCAAAAGCGGGTAAGCTGCAAATGACCGACTAAATATCAACAAAAGTTGGGGCGGAGGTCTTCAGATGCAAGTGGGTGTGAATATCCCACCATACAAGTATGGTGGAGAGGAAGCTGTGAATGGCCGACCATAGTAAAAAGCGGGTGAGAAAAGGTGCGAATGTCCAATCATACATGATCAAAACAGGGAGCGTAGGTGTTTGGCTGCGACAAGGTGTGTATGTCCACCCATAATTAATGAAAAGCGGGCAACAAGTAGGTTTGAATACCCATCATCAAAAGCAGGAGTGGATGTGTTCGGCTACAAGAAGGTTTGAATGTCTGACCATAGTTTGTAAATAGCGGGTAAGAAAAGTTTTGAATGCCCGACTATACACCATAAAAAGCGGGAGCGGAGGTGTTCCGCTGTAAGACGGTGTGAATGTCCGACCATAGTTGGTAAAAAGCGGGTAAGAAAAGGTTAAAATACCCGACTGTACACAATCAATAGCGGGAGCGGAGTTGTTCGACTACAAGAAGGTGTGAAAGTCCGACCATGGTTTGTAAAAAGCAGTTAAGAAAAGGTTAGAATATCCAACCAAACATAATCAAAAGCGGGAGCAGAGCTGTTCGACTGCAAGTAGGTGTGAATGTCCAGCCATAATTACTCACAAACGGGGGATGAAAAGGTAATATTGCCAGACCATACATGATCAAAACAGGGAGCGGAGGTTCAGCTGCAAGGTGTGAATGTCTGACTATAGTTTGTAAAAAGCGGGTAAGACAAGGTGCGAATGCCCAACAATGTATGATCAAAAGAGAGAGCGGAGGTGTTCGGCTGCAAGGTCTGAATGTCCAACCATAATTTGTAAAAACCGGGTAAGAAAAGGCTCGAAAGCCCGACTATACATCATCAAAAGCGGGAGCGGAGGTGTTCAGCTGCAAGAAGGTGTGAATGTTCGACTAAAGTTTGTAAAAAGCTGGTAAGACAAGGAGCGATGTCCCGACATTGTATGATCAAAAGCGGGAGCGGAGGTGTCCAGCTGTGAGTAGGTGTGAATGTCCGACCATAATTGCTGAAAAATGTGTTAGAAAAGGTAAGAATACTGGACCATACATCATCAAAAGCGGGAGAGGTGGTGTGAAAGTCCTACAATGGTTTGTAAAAAGCGGGTAAAAAAAGGTTCGAATGCCCGAATATACATCATCAAAAGTGGAAGCGGAGGTGTTCGGATGCAAGAAGGTGTGAACGTCCGACCAAAGTTTGTAAAAAGCAGTGAAAAGCGAGAAAAAGCATTTCGTGAGTTCTGCATGATTTGGGATTTTGCTTATAAAATGCATTACTTCACTCAAACTATGTTAAAACTGATTTGTTCTTCATATTTACCATGTCTAGAAATATTTAAACAAAAAAACAACGTTGTACTTTGCAGTAAAAGAAAGAGCAAATCTAAAGTTTCAGGAATCCGAGTATAAGCCTGCTTTCATGAGTTCTGCACGATTTCGGATTTTGCTATAAAATGAATTGCTTTGCTCAAACCAAGTTAAAACTGCTTTGTCCTCCCATATTCATCAATGTCTAGATCGACTTCAACAAAGAAAAACATTGGACTTTGCAGTAGAAGAAGTTGAAATCCATCTACACATTGATAAATATGAAGGACAAAGCAGTTCCCACTTGCCCATAAGAAAATAAGCTTATTCTCGGATTCCTGATCCTTCAGTTTTGCTCTTTCTTCTACTGCAAAATACAATGTTGTTCTTTGTTGAAGTCGATCTAGACATTGATAAATATGAAGGAAAAAGCAGTTTTAACTTGGTTTGAGTGAATGAATTCATTTTATACATAAAATCCGAAATCGTGCAGAACTCATGAAAATAAGCTTATTCTCGGATTCCTAAAACTTTTGATTTGCTCTTTCTTTTATTGCAAAGTACAACGTTGTTTTTTTGTTTAAATCTATCGAGACATTGATAAATATGAAGGTAAAAGCCGTTTTAACATAGTTTGAGTGAAGGAATTAATTTTATAGATAAAATCCCAAATCATGCAGAACTCCTCAAAAGGGAGGTATGGCTTAATCACAAGTGTGGCTCTTTCTCATTCAGGGTAATATGAGGAAGTTTATGCTTGAAATATATGTAGAAATGGGTACATATGAAGGACAAAGCAGTGTTAACTTAGTTTGCGTGAAGAAATTCATTTTATACATAAAATCCGAAATCGTGCAGAACTCATGAAAATAAGCTTATTCTCGGATTCCTAAAACTTTTGATTTGCACTTTCTTTTACTGCAAAGTACAACGTTGTTTTTTGTTGAAATCTATCTAGACATTGATAAATACCATCCGAAACTCTGCTGCCGCTTTTGATAATTTATGGTTGGGCATTCTTACCTTTTCTTACCAGCTTTTTACAAATTATGATCTTACATTCACACCTACTTGCAGTCGAACACCTTCTCATCCACTTATGATCATGTGCGGTTGGGCTTTCGCACCTTTTCTTACCCATTTTTCAGAAATTATGGGTGGACATTCAGACCTTCTTGCAGCCGAAAACCTCCGCTCCTCTTTTGATCATACATTGTCGGGCATTCACACCTTGTCTTACCCGCTTTTTACAAACTTTAGTCGGACATTCAAACCTTCTTGCAGCTGAACCACCTCCGCTCCCTGTTTTGATCATATATGGTCTGGCAATAGTACCTTTTCTTACCCGTTTGTGAGTAATTATGGCTGGACATTCACACCTTCTTGCAGCCGAAAACAACCTCTCCCGCTTTTGATGATATATGGTCCGGCATTCTTACCTTTTCTAACACATTTTTCAGCAATTAGTTCGGACATTCACACCTACTCACAGACGAACACCTCCGCTCCCACATTTGATAGTGTATAGTCGGGCATTCTCACCCTTTCTCATCAGCTTTTTGCAAATTATGATCTGATATTCACACCTACTTGCAGTCGAACAGCTCTGCTCCCGCTTTTGATTATGTTTGGTTGGATATTTGAACATTTTCTTAATGCTTTTTACAAACTTTGGTCGGACGTTCACACCGTCTTGCAGCCGAACACCTCCGCTTCCTGCTTTTGATGGTGTATAGTCGGGCATTCGAGCCTTTTCTTACCCACCTATTACTTACTATGGTTGGACATTCAGACCTTCTTGCACCTGAACACCTCTGCTCCCGCTTTTGATGATGTATAGTCGGGCTTTCGAGCCTTTTCTTCCCCGATTTTTACAAATTATGGTTGGACATTCAGACCTTGCAGCCGAAAACCTCCGCTCCCTGTTTTGATCATGTGTGGTCTGGAAATACTACCTTTTCTTCCCCCGTTTGTGAGTAATTATGGCTGGAAATTCACACCTACTTGCAGCCGAAAAACCACCTCTCCGAATTTTGATGATATATTGTCCGGCATTCTAGTCTTTTCTATCACATTTTTCAGCAATTATGATCTGACATTCACACCTACTTGCAGTCGAAAAGCTCTGCTCCCGCTTTTGATTATGTTCGGTTGGATATTCAAACCTTTTCTTAACTGCTTTTTACAAACTTTGGTCGGACGTTCACACCTTCTTGCAGCCGAACACCCCCGCTTCCGCTTTTGATGGTATATATTCGGGTATTCGAACCTTCTCTTACCCGCTTTTTACAAACCATGGTTGGACTTTCATACCTTCTTGTAGCTGAACAACTCCACTCCTGCTTTTGATGATTTATGGTTGGACATTCGCATCTTTTCCTACCCATTTTTCAGTAATTATGGGTGGATATTCACATCTTCTTGCAGCTGAACACCTCCTCTCCCGCTAATGATCATGGAAGGTTTGATATTCGAAAATTTTCTTTCATATTTTAAAGCAATTATTAATGGACATTCACACCTACTTGCAGCCGAACACAACCTCTCCCGCTTTTGATGATGTATGGACCGGCATTTTTACCTTTTCTAACACATTTTTCAGCAATTATGGTTGGAGATTCACACCTACTCACAGCCGAGTAACTCCGCTACCGCATTTGATGGTGTATAGTCGGGCATTCTCACCCTTTCTCATCAGCTTTTTGCAAATTATGATCTGACATTCACACCTACTTCCAGTTGAACAGCTCTGCTCCCGCTTTTGATTATGTTTGGTTAGATATTCGAACCTTTTCTTAACTGCTTTTTACAAACTTTGGTCGGACGTTCACAATATCGTGCAGACGAACACCTCCGCTTCCGCTTTTGACGGTGTATATTCGGGCAATTGAACCTTTTCTTACCCGCTTTTTACAAACCAAGGTCGGACTTTCACTCCTTCTCTTAGGTGAACAACTCCGCTCCCTCTTTTGATTGTGTACAGTCGGGTAATTTAACCTTTTCTTACCCGCTTTTTACCATCTATGGTCGGACATTCACACCGTCTTACAGCGGAACACCTCCGCTCCCTCTTTTGATGATGTATGGTTAGGCATTCGCACCTTTTCTTACCCATTTTTCAGTAATTATGGGTAGACATTCACACCTTCTTGCAGCTGAACACCTCCTCTCCCGCTTATGATCATGTGCAGTTTGATATTCGAAAATTTTCTTTCATGTTTTCTAGCAATTATTGATGGACATTCAGACCGTCTTGCAGCTGAACACCTCCGCTCCCACTTTTGATGGTGTATAGTCGGGCTTTCGAGCCTTTTCTTCCCCGGTTTTTACAAATTATGGTTGGACATTCAGACCTTCTTGCAGCCGAAAACCTCCACTCCCTCTTTTGATCATACATTGTCGGGCATTCGCACCTTTTCTTACCCGCTTTTTACAAACCATGGTCGGACTTTCACACCTTTTAGTAGCCGAACAACTCCGCTCCCGCTATTGATTGTGTACAGTCGGGTATTTTAACCTTTTCTTACCCGCTTTTTACCAACTATGGTTGGACATTCACACCTTCTTACAGCAAAACACCTCCGCTCCCTGTTTTGATTAGGTATGGTTTGACATTCGCACCTTCTCTCACCCGCCTTTTACTATGGTCGGCCATTCACAGCTTCCTCTCCACCATACTTGTATGGTGGGATATTCACACCCACTTGCATCCGAAGACCTCCGCCCCCACTTTTGTTGATATTTAGTCGGTCATTCGCACCTTACCCGCTTTTGGCAAACTATGGCCTTCTTGCAGCCAAACACCTCTGATCTCGCTTTTGATGATGTAAGGTTCGGCATTCAGACCTTGCTTCACCTGCTTTTCACCAAATATAGTCGGACATTCACACCTTCTTGCAGCCGAACACTTCCGCTTTTAGTGTTCTATGAGGCATTCACATATTTTTTTTCACCGTATTTTATAGATTATGGTTGGAAATTCTCACCCACTCTCATCCGAAGACCTCTCCTCCCGCTTTTGTTAATATATAGTCGGGCATTCGAACCTTTTCTTACCCGCTTTTTACAAATTATGGTCGAACATTCACACCTACTTGCAGCTGAATACTTCCGCTCCACCTTTTAGGTATGTAGGGTTGGCATTTGCATCTCTTTTTATACTGATTGCTGAAGATTAAGTTGTTCTTTCTCAAACTACAATTTTTTTTTAATTGTTGAAACTTGATTTGAAGTGGATAAATAAGGAGGACAAACAGTTTTAAGTCACGCTGATAGAAGAAATTAATTTTATAGCAAAATCTGTATTTCGTCATATGTCGAGAGATGCTTATTGCTGAAGAAGTTCTTTCTCATTCTACAAAGTACAACGTTGTTTATCGTTGAAACTTGATTAGACATGAATAAATATGAAGGACAAAGCAGTCTTAACTTGGTTTGAGTTAATGAATTCGTTTTATAGGAGAATCCGAATTCGTGCATAACTCATAAAATAGAGCTTATTTTCGGATTCCTGAAGAATGAGTCTGGTTCTTTCTCATAATACAAAGTTTGTTGTTTATTGTTGAAACTTCATCAGAAGTGAAGAAATAAATGAATGCCTATCAACAAATGTGGGATCTAAACTCTAGTGCTTCCTCTAAAATAATTTCCTTTCTCAATTTAGAAATGTGTGTGTGTAAGTCACAACACCCGTGACACCAAAACGGCTTTCCTACACTCTAAACTATGAGCACACACACCAAATCAGAAAGGCTTTTTTCTCTCTTTTCTACATTATGGACTGTGGGGACACAAAACCGCTCTCTCTCTTTTTTTTTTTTTATCGTGTGCCAGGGCGTTGTCTCACGTATTAGATTATGCTTAAGATACGAATGGGTTTATCAGTCACATCAGAATCCATACATACTGATCCTCCCGTAATAAAATGGTCGGATCTTATCAAACACACTTTGTTTCTTGTGACAATCAAGTCAGCGAAACAGCGTATACACATCAAGACACTGAATCAAGTTTGCCACAAGAACTCATAAGTTTGGCAGTATTGCTCTGCCGTCAGCAATCATACACCCATTTTATTTTCGTGAGACATGTGCAAGCACCTGTTCATCTACTGTTCTATCACTATGAATTAGTGATCTATTATCAATAAGGATACTTCTACAACTACTATCAAAGTATGTCCGGACTTCTTATGTTGTCAGTTGCTATATATGAATAAGTGGGTAGCTACTGACAAGCATTAAGCATGTCACACAGCCCAAACATATAACATTTCAGGACACACCACACAGTTAACAACCACAGTGAAGCGTGTCAAAGCCCAAACATGTAACATTCAACAGGACACTTACACAACACATTCAAATCAAACAGTCAGACAACATACAAGAACATATACCCAGCCGGCATTGCTCCCTGCCTATTTTCGTACAGCACACTATGTGTGCGCACACCTTTATTCACAAACTCTTCAACTTATACTCTTTTACCGAAGCTGCTACAGCTCGATTGGCCGAATACCCTTTGATCCTATTTCGGTGAATTTGACATCTGCCTTACATATAACAGATTAGCGGTTTAGCAGTTTTAATTTAGTATGAGTGAAGGAATTCATTTTATAGCAAAATCCGAAATCGTGAAGAACTCATGAAAGTAAGCTTATTCTCGGATTCCTGAAACTTTAGATTTGCTCTTTCTTTTACTGCAAAGTACAACGTTGTTTTTTTTGTTTAAATCTTTCTAGACATGGTAAATATTAAGGACAAAGCAGTTTTCACATAGTTTGAGTGAAGGAATTCATTTTATAGATAAAATCCCAAGAGTCTGCTGAGAAAAGAGAGTGAATGCGAAGTAGACTTTAACACGGCTATGGGAGCGAGCCGAGTGTCGGCTAACCGGGAGAATAAACGCGACACCGAATGAGCGGTCAGAACAAAGCCTCAATACGGGATTCTCGTGGTGTTTTTGTTGCTGCCTTGTCTTTTGCATAGAGTAAAAGACAAGGCAGCCATCGAATAGGGCCCGATTGTTCCTACTTGGTCAGCCGAGGAGCAAGGGGGGCTATACCAACTAGCCTGATGCCCTGCTCCCGCAGTGACGGATAATCGTACTCTGGTTTCTCTTCATAACGTACAAGTCTTTCGCCTTTTACTAAAGACTTCCGTGGAGAGCAGCACTAATGAGTTGTTTCTATTATTGGCAGGCTTTACCTTTGCGGGTGAAGCCCTTTCTGTCTGTGCAAAAGAAATCTTGCTACTTTGCAGAGTGACTTCTCTGAGTAGAGTCGCCTTACTTGTTGTGACTGTGCCGATGTTCGAAGCTGGAGTGCAAAGTTGTTGCTTGAATGGTGCTTGCTGGAGCATGCGGGAGTGCAAAGTTATACCATTTAAAAGGGCTGAAGAGTGAATGCGAAGTGGACTTTAACACGGCTCTGGGAGCGAGCCTAGTGCGGGCTAACCGGGAGAATTGCTTGAAAGAAACGCGACACCGAATGAGTGGTCAGAACAAAGCCTCAATACGGTGTTCCCGTGGTGTTTGTGGCTGCCTTGTCTTTTGCACAGAATAAAAGACAAGGCAGCCATCGAATAGATTGTTTCTACTTGGTCAGCCGAGGAGCGGGGGAGGGGGGGGGGGGGGGTCAAGCGTCTCAACCAAGCAAAGCTCACCAAGTAGGCACAATCGGGCCCTTTTCGATGGCTGCAACACCTGAAAGAGATATTGATGCGAGACCCGATCAAATGCTTTTTCAAAGTCTAAATTTAAGATGACAAGCCGGGTGTTTCTGTCTCTAGCGTAATCAATGATGTCTCGAATCAGTACGAGGCTGTCGGTGAGTTGTCTCCCTGAGATGGCACAAGCTTGGTCTGGGTGAATTACCTCCTCTAAAACAGAGGACATCCGTGTCGCTAAAACCTTGCTAAAAAGTTTACAGTCAAAGTTTAAAAGTGTGATGGGCCTCCAATTCTTTAGGTCAGTCTTATAATTTTTTTTATAAAGTAGAGTAACTATTCCCACTCTAAAACTGTCGGTCGAGTTTTTCAAAATCTTTAAAAACATCTAAAATGTCTGATGATAAAAGGTCCCAATAGGTCAGATAGAATTCTGCAGGAAGCCCGTCTAAACCCGGAGCTCGACTTCTCTTAAAACCTGTTAGGCATTTTTTTAACTCTAAAGCAGTAAAATTCTGTGTCAAGTGTGCATTCTCTTTTACGGTTTTGTCAACGAATTTTAAGATTTCTGCCGATGTTTCCAAGTGCACTGGTTTCTCTTTGTACATGTTACTATAAAAGGTATGTACAGTTTCAATCATCTCTTGTGTGGATTTTGTTAAAAACCCATCTTCTCTTTTTAGATTTTGAATACACTCCTTTTTATTTATAACTTTCTTTCTTTTTCACCTTCCTCAATTTCCTGCTCCCTGCTTCTTACAAAAATTCCTTTACTCTTTATTTCTGCTAAAACTGACATTTCCTTTTTGACATCTTTGATTTCTTCTTTAAAGTCTATGCCACACTGATTTAGTTTAAAGTAGCGCTGTAAGCGTTTATGTAGTCCCATCATACATCTATTCTCTTTCCTTTTTTTACGTTTACCTTGCTGTTTAAAAAAAGCGAGAGGCTCTGGTGCCATCATGACTAAACCAGGTGAAGCCCTCCTCTCTGGGATGCATGGTTTTAAAACAGTCAGTAAGCTTAAAATCCCTGCATATGCCCTGAAGTAAAATCGAAGTCTTATCCACTTTAAAATCTACCCCTGCTCTTTTTCTATCTTTCCTGCTCAAGATACAGTTAAAATCCCCTCCTACAACTAAAGGTACTTGCCCTAGCATGTAAAGCTGTATATCTTCTAAAAGGTCATACCTTTCATTTTTTCCATTGAAATCATAAATATTTAAGAGGTTAAAGTCTTGCCCCATAAAATTCAAGTGTGCTAAAAGTGCCCGTCCGTCTCTCACCACTGTGCTACCTTTCACCAGAACATGCGGATTTTTAATTAGAATGGCCACACCATCATTTTTATTTTGATTTGAGCCACTCCATATCGATAAATGGGGCCACATTTCCTCCCATTGTCTATGGTTTTTTAAAAAAGGTAGTCCACATTCTTGTATTAAAAACACATCTGATTTTATGGAGTCTAAGAAGGATAAAATACTCTGGGCTCTTGTCTTTGATTTCACACTTCTCACATTTAGTGTTGAGAAGGTGAGAACCATTAAAAGCATAAAGGAAAGTAGGTATGTCATTTTCGTTTTTCTAAGTTATCAAAACAAATTACACACAGGTTATTTCTTGGGAAACTAGCTCTTCCTTCATTTCTTTAGGTGAAAAGTGAGTAGGGTGATCTATATTTCCTTTTCGGACTCTCGGTGTTGGCCTCTGACGCAATGTTGCATTTAACTTTGAGTCCCTGGGGGTTGATTGCAGAGCTGAAGTTAAAAAGGAGACCTCATTTGGTGAGTCGGAGGGGAAGACTCTAGGTTCTTCCACTGAAGAACTGTCTGAAAGGGACCTAACCCTTCCCCTCTTCTCTGATACCACTGGGGAATCAGAGGCTCAGATGCCGTCCTCTTCGGCTGTTGACCTTCGGGGAGGTGAGTATCTTCACTAGACTCACCTGTCTGCTCTTCCTCCTCATTTAGCGTAGCTCCACCCTCTGCCTGTGAATTCTCACAGACTTCAACACTGAGTGGTGAGGCCTCTACAGGCCCCTCCCCTTTTTGCTCCTCACTTCCAATCCAAGCTTTTGGCGGGAAGTTTGAATTTATTGGGTCAACCTCTTCACTTTGTTCACCAACTGCCACCTTTGGTCCTTCTCTTTGTTGGCTTGACTGTGGCTTTATCGTCTTTAATTTGTTGGCAAAAGATTTAGGGCAATCTCTGAAGAGGTGATTTAATTCTCCACAGAGATTACATTTCCTGCCATTTGGACACTCTCCAAAAGTTTGCCCAATTTCTCTGCTCTTCCCACATAACACCTTGGTACAAGCCTCAACCAGGTGCCCATGCTCACCACACTTGCGGCAGAACTTGGGCTGCCCCTGGTAGTGGATGTAACCTCGGTTTTCAAGGTGGCCAGAGTGTCGCCCACCCGCTGCACTGAGCACTCTTCAGCCCTTTTAAATGGTATAACTTTGCACTCCCGTACGCTCCAGCAAGCACCATTCAAGCAACAACTTTGCACTCCAGCTTCGAACATCGGCACAGTCGCAACAAGTAAGGCGACTCTACTCAGAGAAGTCACTCTGCACAGTAAGAAGATTTCTTTTGCACAGACAGAAAGGGCTTCACCCGCAAAGGTAAAGCCTGCCAAAAATAGAAACAACTCATTAGTGCTGCTCTCCACAGAAATCTTTAGTAAAAGGCGAAAGACTTGTACGTTATGAAGAGAAACCAGAGTACGATTATCCGTCACCCCCCCCCCCCCCTTGCTCCTCGGCTGACCAATTAGGAACAATCGGGCCCTATTCGATGGCTGCCTTGTCTTTTACTCTGTGCAAAAGACAAGGCAGCAACAAAAACACCACGAGAATCCCGTATTGAGGCTTTGTTCTGATCGCTCATTCGGTGTCGCGTTTCTTTCAAGCAATTCTCCCGGTTAGCCCACACTCGGCTCGCTCCCATAGCCGTGTTAAAGTCTACTTCGCATTCACTCTCTTTTCTCAGCAGACTCTTGGGATTTTATCTATAAAATGAATTCCTTCACTCAAACTATGTGAAAACTGCTTTGTCCTTAATATGTACCATGTCTAGAAAGATTTAAACAAAAAAAACAACGTTGTACTTTGCAGTAAAAGAAAGAGCAAATCTAAAGTTTCAGGAATCCGAGAATAAGCTTACTTTCATGAGTTCTTCACGATTTCGGATTTTGCTATAAAATGAATTCCTTCACTCAAACTAAATTAAAACTGCTAAACCGCTAATCTGTTATATGTAAGGCAGATGTCAAATTCACCGAAATAGGATCAAAGGGTATTCGGCCAATCGAGCTGTAGCAGCTTCGGTAAAAGAGTATAAGTTGAAGAGTTTGTGAATAAAGGTGTGCGCACACATAGTGTGCTGTACGAAAATAGGCAGGGAGCAATGCCGGCTGGGGTATATGTTCTTGTATGTTGTCTGACTGTTTGATTTGAATGTGTTGTGTAAGTGTCCTGTTGAATGTTACATGTTTGGGCTTTGACACGCTTCACTGTGGTTGTTAACTGTGTGGTGTGTCCTGAAATGTTATATGTTTGGGCTGTGTGACATGCTTAATGCTTGTCAGTAGCTACCCACTTATTCATATATAGCAACTGACAACATAAGAAGTCCGGACATACTTTGATAGTAGTTGTAGAAGTATCCTTATTGATAATAGATCACTAATTCATAGTAATAGAACAGTAGATGAACAGGTGCTTGCACATGTCTCACGAAAATAAAATGGGTGTATGATTGCTGACGGCAGAGCAATACTGCCAAACTTATGAGTTCTTGTGGCAAACTTGATTCAGTGTCTTGACGTGTATACGCTGTTTCGCTGACTTGATTGTCACAAGAAACAAAGTGTGTTTGATAAGATCCGACCATTTTATTACGGGAGGATCAGTATGTATGGATTCTGATGTGACTGATAAACCCATTCGTATCTTAAGCATAATCTAATACGTGAGACAACGCCCTGGCACACGATAAAAAAAAAAAAAAGAGAGAGAGCGGTTTTGTGTCCCCACAGTCCATAATGTAGAAAAGAGAGAAAAAAGCCTTTCTGATTTGGTGTGTGTGCTCATAGTGCAGAGTGTAGAGAAAAGAAAGCCGTTTTGGTGTCACGGGTGTTGTGACTTACACACACACATTTCTAAATTGAGAAAGGAAATTATTTTAGAGGAAGCACTAGAGTTTAGATCCCACATTTGTTGATAGGCATTCATTTATTTCTTCACTTCTGATGAAGTTTCAACAATAAACAACAAACTTTGTATTATGAGAAAGAACCAGACTCATTCTTCAGGAATCCGAAAATAAGCTCTATTTTATGAGTTATGCACGAATTCGGATTCTCCTATAAAACGAATTCATTAACTCAAACCAAGTTAAGACTGCTTTGTCCTTCATATTTATTCATGTCTAATCAAGTTTCAACGATAAACAACGTTGTACTTTGTAGAATGAGAAAGA
Organism: Leuresthes tenuis; assembly: GCF_036924035.1. Lineage (NCBI taxonomy): Eukaryota > Metazoa > Chordata > Actinopteri > Atheriniformes > Atherinopsidae > Leuresthes > Leuresthes tenuis. Next base: position 32,864,727 of record NW_027325360.1, read on the forward strand.
ACTTCTTCAGCAATAAGCATCTCTCGACATATGACGAAATACAGATTTTGCTATAAAATTAATTCCTTCTATCAGCCTGACTTAAAACTGTTTGTCCTCCTTATTTATCCACTTCAAATCAAGTTTCAACAATTAAAAAAAAAAGAGGTGCAAATGCCAACCATACATACCTAAAAGGTGGAGCGGAAGTATTCAGCTGCAAGTAGGTGTGAATGTTCGACCATAATTTGTAAAAAGCGGGTAAGAAAAGGTTCGAATGCCCGACTATATATTAACAAAAGCGGGAGGAGAGGTCTTCGGATGAGAGTTGGTGAGAATTTCCAACCATAATCTATAAAATACGGTGAAAAAAAATATGTGAATGCCTCATAGAACACTAAAAGCGGAAGTGTTCGGCTGCAAGAAGGTGTGAATGTCCGACAATATTTGGTGAAAAGCAGGTGAAGCAAGGTCTGAATGCCCAACCTTACATCATCAAAAGCGAGATCAGAGGTGTTTGGCTGCAAGAAGGCCATAGTTTGCCAAAAGCGGGTAAGGTGCGAATGACCGACTAAATATCAACAAAAGTGGGGGCGGAGGTCTTCGGATGCAAGTGGGTGTGAATATCCCACCATACAAGTATGGTGGAGAGGAAGCTGTGAATGGCCGACCATAGTAAAAGGCGGGTGAGAGAAGGTGCGAATGTCAAACCATACATAATCAAAACAGGGAGCGGAGGTGTTCTGCTGTAAGAAGGTGTGAATGTCCAACCATAGTTGGTAAAAAGCAGGTAAGAAAAGGTTAAAATACCCGACTGTACACAATCAATAGCGGGAGCGGAGTTGTTCGGCTACTAAAAGTTGTGAAAGTCCGACCATGGTTTGTAAAAAGCGGGTAAGAAAAGGTGCGAATGCCCGACAATGTATGATCAAAAGAGGGAGTGGAGGTTTTCGGCTGCAAGAAGGTCTGAATGTCCAACCATAATTTGTAAAAACCGGGGAAGAAAAGGCTCGAAAGCCCGACTATACACCATCAAAAGTGGGAGCGGAGGTGTTCAGCTGCAAGACGGTCTGAATGTCCATCAATAATTGCTAGAAAACATGAAAGAAAATTTTCGAATATCAAACTGCACATGATCATAAGCGGGAGAGGAGGTGTTCAGCTGCAAGAAGGTGTGAATGTCTACCCATAATTACTGAAAAATGGGTAAGAAAAGGTGCGAATGCCTAACCATACATCATCAAAAGAGGGAGCGGAGGTGTTCCGCTGTAAGACGGTGTGAATGTCCGACCATAGATGGTAAAAAGCGGGTAAGAAAAGGTTAAATTACCCGACTGTACACAATAAAAAGAGGGAGCGGAGTTGTTCAGCTAAGAGAAGGTGTGAAAGTCCGACCTTGGTTTGTAAAAAGCGGGTAAGAAAAGGTTCGTATGCCCGAATATACACCATCAAAAGCGGAAGCGGAGGTGTTCGGCTGCAAGATATTGTGAACGTCCGACCAAAGTTTGTAAAAAGCAGTTAAGAAAAGGTTAGAATATCTAACCAACCATAATCAAAAGCGGGAGCAGAGCTGTTCGACTGGAAGTAGGTGTGAATGTCAGATCATAATTTGCAAAAAGCTGATGAGAAAGGGTGAGAATGCCCGACTATACACCATCAAATGCGGTAGCGGAGTTGTTCGGCTGTGAGTAGGTGTGAATCTCCAACCATAATTGCTGAAAAATGTGTTAGAAAAGGTAAAAATGTCGGTCCATACATCATCAAAATCGGGAGAGGTGGTGTTCAGCTGCAAGAAGGTCTAAATGTCCATCAATAATTGCTAGAAAACATGAAAGAAAATTTTCGAAAATCAAACCACTCATGATCATAAGTGGGAGAGGAGGTGTTCAGCTGCAAGAAGGTGTGAATGTCCACCCATAATACCTGAAAAATGGGTAAAAAAAAAGGTGCGAATGCCCAACCATACATCATCAAAAGCAGGAGTGCATGTGTTCGGCTACAAGAAGGTGTGAACGTCCAACCAAAGTTTGTAAAAAGCAGTTAAGAAAAGGTTCGAATATCCAACCATACATAATCAAAAGCGGGAGCAGAGCTGTTCGACTGCAAGTAGGTGTGAATGTCCAGCCATAATTACTCACAAACGGGTAAGAAAAGGTAGTATTGCCAGACCATATATGTTCAAAACAGGGAGCGGAGGTGGTTCAGCTGCAAGAAGGTTTGAATGTCCGACTAAAGTTCAAATATATTAACAAAAGCGGGAGGAGAGGTCTTCGGATGAGAGTGGTTGAAAATTTCCAACCATAATGTATAAAATGCGGTGAAAAAAAGGTGTGATAGAACACTAAAAGGTGGAGCGGAAGTGTTCGGCTGCAAGAAGGTGTGAATGTCCGACAATATTTGGTGAAAAGCAGGTGAAGCAAGGTCTGAATGCCCAACCTTACATCATCAAAAGCGAGATCAGAGGTGTTTGGCTGCAAGAAGGCCATAGTTTGCCAAAAGCGGGTAAGGTGCGAATGACCGACTAAATATCAACAAAAGTGGGGGCGGAGGTCTTCGGATGCAAGTGGGTGTGAATATCCCACCATACAAGTATGGTGGAGAGGAAGCTGTGAATGGCCGACCATAGTAAAAGGCGGGTGAGAGAAGGTGCGAATGTCAAACCATACATAATCAAAACAGGGAGCGGAGGTGTTCTGCTGTAAGAAGGTGTGAATGTCCAACCATAGTCGGTAAAAAGCGGGTAAGAAAAGGTTAAAATACCCGACTGTACACAATCAATAGCGGGAGCGGAGTTGTTCGGCTACTAAAAGGTGTGAAAGTCCGACCATGGTTTGTAAAAAGCGGGTAAGAAAAGGTGCGAATGCCCGACAATGTATGATCAAAAGAGGGAGTGGAAGTTTTCGGCTGCAAGAAGGTCTGGATGTCCAACCATAATTTGTAAAAACCGGGGAAGAAAAGGCTCGAAAGCCCGACTATACACCATCAAAAGTGGGAGCGGAGGTGTTCAGCTGCAAGACGGTCTGAATGTCCATCAATAATTGCTAGAAAACATGAAAGAAAATTTTCAAATATCAAACTGCACATGATCATAAGCGGGAGAGGAGGTGTTCAGCTGCAAGAAGGTGTGAATGTCTACCCATAATTACTGAAAAATGGGTAAGAGAAGGTGCGAATGCCTAACCATACATCATCAAAAGAGGGAGCGGAGGTGTTCCGCTGTAAGACGGTGTGAATGTCCGACCATAGATGGTAAAAAGCGGGTAAGAAAAGGTTAAATTACCAGACTGTACACAATCAAAAGAGGGAGCGGAGTTGTTCAGCTAAGAGAAGGTGTGAAAGTCCGACCTTGGTTTGTAAAAAGCGGGTAAGAAAAGGTTCGTATGCCCGAATATACACCATCAAAAGCGGAAGCGGAGGTGTTCGGCTGCAAGATATTGTGAACGTCCGACCAAAGTTTGTAAAAAGCAATTAAGAAAAGGTTCGAATATCTAACCAAACATAATCAAAAGCGGGAGCAGAGCTGTTCGACTGGAAGTAGGTGTGAATGTCAGATCATAATTTGCAAAAAGCTGATGAGAAAGGGTGAGAATGCCCGACTATATACCATCAAATGCGGTAGCGGAGTTGTTCGGCTGTGAGTAGGTGTGAATCTCCAACCATAATTGCTGAAAAATGTGTTAGAAAAGGTAAAAATGCCGGTCCATACATAATCAAAATCGGGAGAGGTGGTGTTCAGCTGCAAGAAGGTCTAAATGTCCATCAATAATTGCTAGAAAACATGAAAGAAAATTTTCGAAAATCAAACCACACATGATCATAAGTGGGAGAGGAGGTGTTCAGCTGCAAGAAGGTGTGAATGTCCACCCATAATACCTGAAAAATGGGTAAAAAAAAGGTGTGAATGCCCAACCATACATCATCAAAAGCAGGAGTGCATGTGTTCGGCTACAAGAAGGTGTGAACGTCCAACCAAAGTTTGTAAAAAGCAGTTAAGAAAAGGTTCGAATATCCAACCATACATAATCAAAAGCGGGAGCAGAGCTGTTCGACTGCAAGTAGGTGTGAATGTCAGATCATAATTTGCAAAAAGCTGATGAGAAAGGGTGAGAATGCCCGACTATACACCATCAAATGCGGTAGCGGAGTTGTTCGGCTGTGAGTAGGTGTGAATCTCCAACCATAATTGCTGAAAAATGTGTTAGAAAAGGTAAAAATGCCGGTCCATACATAATCTAAATCGGGAGAGGTGGTGTTCAGCTGCAAGAAGGTCTAAATGTCCATCAATAATTGCTAGAAAACATGAAAGAAAATTTTCGAATATCAAACCACACATCATCATAAGCGGGAGAGGAGGTGTTCAGCTGCAAGAAGGTGTGAATGTCCGACCATAGTTTGTAAAAAATGGGTAAGAAAAGGTGCGAATGCTCAACCATACATCATCAAAAGCAGGAGTGGATGTGTTCGGCTAAAAGAAGGTTTGAATGTCCGACCATAGTTCGTAAAATGCGGGTAAGAAAAGGTTCGAATGCCCGAACATACACCATCAAAAGAGGGAGCGGAGGTGTTCCGCTGTAAGACGGTGTGAATGTCCAACAATAGTTGGTAAAAAGCGGGTAAGAAAACGTTAAAATACCCGACTGTACACAATCAATAGCGGGAGCAGAGTTGTTTGGCTACAAGAAGGTGTGAAAGTCCAACCATGGTTTGTAAAAAGCGGGTAAGAAAAGGTTCGAATGCCCGAATATATACCATCAAAAGCGGAAGCGGAGGTGTTCGGCTGCAAGAAGGTGTGAACGTCCGACCAAAGTTTGTAAAAAGCAGTGAAGAAAAGTTTCGAATATCCAACCAAACATAATCAAAAGCGGGAGCAGAGCTGTTCGACTGCAAGTAGGTGTGAATGTCAGATCATAATTTGCAAAAAGCTGATGAGAAAGGGTGAGAATGCCCGACTATACACCATCAAATGCGGGAGCGGAAGTGTTCGGCTGTGAGTAGGTGTGAATGTCAAACCATAATTGCTGAAAAATGTGTTAGAAAAGACTCGAATGCCGGACCATACATCATCAAAAGCGGGAAAAGTGGTGTTCGGCTGCAAGTAGGTGTGAATGTTCGACCATAATTTGTAAAAAGCGGGTAAGAAAAGGTTTGAATGCCCGACTACATATTAACAAAAGCAGGAGGAGAGGTCTTCGGATAAGAATGGGTGAGAATTTCCAACCATAATCAATAAAATGCGGTGAAAAAAAAGGTGTGAATACCCCATAGAACACTAAAAGGTGGAGCAGAAGTGTTCGGCTAAAAGAAGGAGTGACTGTTCGACTATATTTGGTGAAAAGCAGGTGAAGCAAGGTCTGAATGCCCAACCTTACATCATCAAAAACGAGATCAGAGGTGTTTGGCTGCAAGAAGGCCATAGTTTGCCAAAAGCGGGTAAGCTGCAAATGACCGACTAAATATCAACAAAAGTTGGGGCGGAGGTCTTCAGATGCAAGTGGGTGTGAATATCCCACCATACAAGTATGGTGGAGAGGAAGCTGTGAATGGCCGACCATAGTAAAAAGCGGGTGAGAAAAGGTGCGAATGTCCAATCATACATGATCAAAACAGGGAGCGTAGGTGTTTGGCTGCGACAAGGTGTGTATGTCCACCCATAATTAATGAAAAGCGGGCAACAAGTAGGTTTGAATACCCATCATCAAAAGCAGGAGTGGATGTGTTCGGCTACAAGAAGGTTTGAATGTCTGACCATAGTTTGTAAATAGCGGGTAAGAAAAGTTTTGAATGCCCGACTATACACCATAAAAAGCGGGAGCGGAGGTGTTCCGCTGTAAGACGGTGTGAATGTCCGACCATAGTTGGTAAAAAGCGGGTAAGAAAAGGTTAAAATACCCGACTGTACACAATCAATAGCGGGAGCGGAGTTGTTCGACTACAAGAAGGTGTGAAAGTCCGACCATGGTTTGTAAAAAGCAGTTAAGAAAAGGTTAGAATATCCAACCAAACATAATCAAAAGCGGGAGCAGAGCTGTTCGACTGCAAGTAGGTGTGAATGTCCAGCCATAATTACTCACAAACGGGGGATGAAAAGGTAATATTGCCAGACCATACATGATCAAAACAGGGAGCGGAGGTTCAGCTGCAAGGTGTGAATGTCTGACTATAGTTTGTAAAAAGCGGGTAAGACAAGGTGCGAATGCCCAACAATGTATGATCAAAAGAGAGAGCGGAGGTGTTCGGCTGCAAGGTCTGAATGTCCAACCATAATTTGTAAAAACCGGGTAAGAAAAGGCTCGAAAGCCCGACTATACATCATCAAAAGCGGGAGCGGAGGTGTTCAGCTGCAAGAAGGTGTGAATGTTCGACTAAAGTTTGTAAAAAGCTGGTAAGACAAGGAGCGATGTCCCGACATTGTATGATCAAAAGCGGGAGCGGAGGTGTCCAGCTGTGAGTAGGTGTGAATGTCCGACCATAATTGCTGAAAAATGTGTTAGAAAAGGTAAGAATACTGGACCATACATCATCAAAAGCGGGAGAGGTGGTGTGAAAGTCCTACAATGGTTTGTAAAAAGCGGGTAAAAAAAGGTTCGAATGCCCGAATATACATCATCAAAAGTGGAAGCGGAGGTGTTCGGATGCAAGAAGGTGTGAACGTCCAACCAAAGTTTGTAAAAAGCAGTGAAAAGCGAGAAAAAGCATTTCGTGAGTTCTGCATGATTTGGGATTTTGCTTATAAAATGCATTACTTCACTCAAACTATGTTAAAACTGATTTGTTCTTCATATTTACCATGTCTAGAAATATTTAAACAAAAAAACAACGTTGTACTTTGCAGTAAAAGAAAGAGCAAATCTAAAGTTTCAGGAATCCGAGTATAAGCCTGCTTTCATGAGTTCTGCACGATTTCGGATTTTGCTATAAAATGAATTGCTTTGCTCAAACCAAGTTAAAACTGCTTTGTCCTCCCATATTCATCAATGTCTAGATCGACTTCAACAAAGAAAAACATTGGACTTTGCAGTAGAAGAAGTTGAAATCCATCTACACATTGATAAATATGAAGGACAAAGCAGTTCCCACTTGCCCATAAGAAAATAAGCTTATTCTCGGATTCCTGATCCTTCAGTTTTGCTCTTTCTTCTACTGCAAAATACAATGTTGTTCTTTGTTGAAGTCGATCTAGACATTGATAAATATGAAGGAAAAAGCAGTTTTAACTTGGTTTGAGTGAATGAATTCATTTTATACATAAAATCCGAAATCGTGCAGAACTCATGAAAATAAGCTTATTCTCGGATTCCTAAAACTTTTGATTTGCTCTTTCTTTTATTGCAAAGTACAACGTTGTTTTTTTGTTTAAATCTATCGAGACATTGATAAATATGAAGGTAAAAGCCGTTTTAACATAGTTTGAGTGAAGGAATTAATTTTATAGATAAAATCCCAAATCATGCAGAACTCCTCAAAAGGGAGGTATGGCTTAATCACAAGTGTGGCTCTTTCTCATTCAGGGTAATATGAGGAAGTTTATGCTTGAAATATATGTAGAAATGGGAACATATGAAGGACAAAGCAGTGTTAACTTAGTTTGCGTGAAGAAATTCATTTTATACATAAAATCCGAAATCGTGCAGAACTCATGAAAATAAGCTTATTCTCGGATTCCTAAAACTTTTGATTTGCACTTTCTTTTACTGCAAAGTACAACGTTGTTTTTTGTTGAAATCTATCTAGACATTGATAAATACCATCCGAAACTCTGCTGCCGCTTTTGATAATTTATGGTTGGGCATTCTTACCTTTTCTTACCAGCTTTTTACAAATTATGATCTTACATTCACACCTACTTGCAGTCGAACACCTTCTCATCCACTTATGATCATGTGCGGTTGGGCTTTCGCACCTTTTCTTACCCATTTTTCAGAAATTATGGGTGGACATTCAGACCTTCTTGCAGCCGAAAACCTCCGCTCCTCTTTTGATCATACATTGTCGGGCATTCACACCTTGTCTTACCCGCTTTTTACAAACTTTAGTCGGACATTCAAACCTTCTTGCAGCTGAACCACCTCCGCTCCCTGTTTTGATCATATATGGTCTGGCAATAGTACCTTTTCTTACCCGTTTGTGAGTAATTATGGCTGGACATTCACACCTTCTTGCAGCCGAAAACAACCTCTCCCGCTTTTGATGATATATGGTCCGGCATTCTTACCTTTTCTAACACATTTTTCAGCAATTAGTTCGGACATTCACACCTACTCACAGACGAACACCTCCGCTCCCACATTTGATAGTGTATAGTCGGGCATTCTCACCCTTTCTCATCAGCTTTTTGCAAATTATGATCTGATATTCACACCTACTTGCAGTCGAACAGCTCTGCTCCCGCTTTTGATTATGTTTGGTTGGATATTTGAACATTTTCTTAATGCTTTTTACAAACTTTGGTCGGACGTTCACACCGTCTTGCAGCCGAACACCTCCGCTTCCTGCTTTTGATGGTGTATAGTCGGGCATTCGAGCCTTTTCTTACCCACCTATTACTTACTATGGTTGGACATTCAGACCTTCTTGCACCTGAACACCTCTGCTCCCGCTTTTGATGATGTATAGTCGGGCTTTCGAGCCTTTTCTTCCCCGATTTTTACAAATTATGGTTGGACATTCAGACCTTGCAGCCGAAAACCTCCGCTCCCTGTTTTGATCATGTGTGGTCTGGAAATACTACCTTTTCTTCCCCCGTTTGTGAGTAATTATGGCTGGAAATTCACACCTACTTGCAGCCGAAAAACCACCTCTCCGAATTTTGATGATATATTGTCCGGCATTCTAGTCTTTTCTATCACATTTTTCAGCAATTATGATCTGACATTCACACCTACTTGCAGTCGAAAAGCTCTGCTCCCGCTTTTGATTATGTTCGGTTGGATATTCAAACCTTTTCTTAACTGCTTTTTACAAACTTTGGTCGGACGTTCACACCTTCTTGCAGCCGAACACCCCCGCTTCCGCTTTTGATGGTATATATTCGGGTATTCGAACCTTCTCTTACCCGCTTTTTACAAACCATGGTTGGACTTTCATACCTTCTTGTAGCTGAACAACTCCACTCCTGCTTTTGATGATTTATGGTTGGACATTCGCATCTTTTCCTACCCATTTTTCAGTAATTATGGGTGGATATTCACATCTTCTTGCAGCTGAACACCTCCTCTCCCGCTAATGATCATGGAAGGTTTGATATTCGAAAATTTTCTTTCATATTTTAAAGCAATTATTAATGGACATTCACACCTACTTGCAGCCGAACACAACCTCTCCCGCTTTTGATGATGTATGGACCGGCATTTTTACCTTTTCTAACACATTTTTCAGCAATTATGGTTGGAGATTCACACCTACTCACAGCCGAGTAACTCCGCTACCGCATTTGATGGTGTATAGTCGGGCATTCTCACCCTTTCTCATCAGCTTTTTGCAAATTATGATCTGACATTCACACCTACTTCCAGTTGAACAGCTCTGCTCCCGCTTTTGATTATGTTTGGTTAGATATTCGAACCTTTTCTTAACTGCTTTTTACAAACTTTGGTCGGACGTTCACAATATCGTGCAGACGAACACCTCCGCTTCCGCTTTTGACGGTGTATATTCGGGCAATTGAACCTTTTCTTACCCGCTTTTTACAAACCAAGGTCGGACTTTCACACCTTCTCTTAGCTGAACAACTCCGCTCCCTCTTTTGATTGTGTACAGTCGGGTAATTTAACCTTTTCTTACCCGCTTTTTACCATCTATGGTCGGACATTCACACCGTCTTACAGCGGAACACCTCCGCTCCCTCTTTTGATGATGTATGGTTAGGCATTCGCACCTTTTCTTACCCATTTTTCAGTAATTATGGGTAGACATTCACACCTTCTTGCAGCTGAACACCTCCTCTCCCGCTTATGATCATGTGCAGTTTGATATTCGAAAATTTTCTTTCATGTTTTCTAGCAATTATTGATGGACATTCAGACCGTCTTGCAGCTGAACACCTCCGCTCCCACTTTTGATGGTGTATAGTCGGGCTTTCGAGCCTTTTCTTCCCCGGTTTTTACAAATTATGGTTGGACATTCAGACCTTCTTGCAGCCGAAAACCTCCACTCCCTCTTTTGATCATACATTGTCGGGCATTCGCACCTTTTCTTACCCGCTTTTTACAAACCATGGTCGGACTTTCACACCTTTTAGTAGCCGAACAACTCCGCTCCCGCTATTGATTGTGTACAGTCGGGTATTTTAACCTTTTCTTACCCGCTTTTTACCAACTATGGTTGGACATTCACACCTTCTTACAGCAAAACACCTCCGCTCCCTGTTTTGATTAGGTATGGTTTGACATTCGCACCTTCTCTCACCCGCCTTTTACTATGGTCGGCCATTCACAGCTTCCTCTCCACCATACTTGTATGGTGGGATATTCACACCCACTTGCATCCGAAGACCTCCGCCCCCACTTTTGTTGATATTTAGTCGGTCATTCGCACCTTACCCGCTTTTGGCAAACTATGGCCTTCTTGCAGCCAAACACCTCTGATCTCGCTTTTGATGATGTAAGGTTCGGCATTCAGACCTTGCTTCACCTGCTTTTCACCAAATATAGTCGGACATTCACACCTTCTTGCAGCCGAACACTTCCGCTTTTAGTGTTCTATGAGGCATTCACATATTTTTTTTCACCGTATTTTATAGATTATGGTTGGAAATTCTCACCCACTCTCATCCGAAGACCTCTCCTCCCGCTTTTGTTAATATATAGTCGGGCATTCGAACCTTTTCTTACCCGCTTTTTACAAATTATGGTCGAACATTCACACCTACTTGCAGCTGAATACTTCCGCTCCACCTTTTAGGTATGTAGGGTTGGCATTTGCATCTCTTTTTATACTGATTGCTGAAGATTAAGTTGTTCTTTCTCAAACTACAATTTTTTTTTAATTGTTGAAACTTGATTTGAAGTGGATAAATAAGGAGGACAAACAGTTTTAAGTCACGCTGATAGAAGAAATTAATTTTATAGCAAAATCTGTATTTCGTCATATGTCGAGAGATGCTTATTGCTGAAGAAGTTCTTTCTCATTCTACAAAGTACAACGTTGTTTATCGTTGAAACTTGATTAGACATGAATAAATATGAAGGACAAAGCAGTCTTAACTTGGTTTGAGTTAATGAATTCGTTTTATAGGAGAATCCGAATTCGTGCATAACTCATAAAATAGAGCTTATTTTCGGATTCCTGAAGAATGAGTCTGGTTCTTTCTCATAATACAAAGTTTGTTGTTTATTGTTGAAACTTCATCAGAAGTGAAGAAATAAATGAATGCCTATCAACAAATGTGGGATCTAAACTCTAGTGCTTCCTCTAAAATAATTTCCTTTCTCAATTTAGAAATGTGTGTGTGTAAGTCACAACACCCGTGACACCAAAACGGCTTTCCTACACTCTAAACTATGAGCACACACACCAAATCAGAAAGGCTTTTTTCTCTCTTTTCTACATTATGGACTGTGGGGACACAAAACCGCTCTCTCTCTTTTTTTTTTTTTATCGTGTGCCAGGGCGTTGTCTCACGTATTAGATTATGCTTAAGATACGAATGGGTTTATCAGTCACATCAGAATCCATACATACTGATCCTCCCGTAATAAAATTGTCGGATCTTATCAAACACACTTTGTTTCTTGTGACAATCAAGTCAGCGAAACAGCGTATACACATCAAGACACTGAATCAAGTTTGCCACAAGAACTCATAAGTTTGGCAGTATTGCTCTGCCGTCAGCAATCATACACCCATTTTATTTTCGTGAGACATGTGCAAGCACCTGTTCATCTACTGTTCTATCACTATGAATTAGTGATCTATTATCAATAAGGATACTTCTACAACTACTATCAAAGTATGTCCGGACTTCTTATGTTGTCAGTTGCTATATATGAATAAGTGGGTAGCTACTGACAAGCATTAAGCATGTCACACAGCCCAAACATATAACATTTCAGGACACACCACACAGTTAACAACCACAGTGAAGCGTGTCAAAGCCCAAACATGTAACATTCAACAGGACACTTACACAACACATTCAAATCAAACAGTCAGACAACATACAAGAACATATACCCAGCCGGCATTGCTCCCTGCCTATTTTCGTACAGCACACTATGTGTGCGCACACCTTTATTCACAAACTCTTCAACTTATACTCTTTTACCGAAGCTGCTACAGCTCGATTGGCCGAATACCCTTTGATCCTATTTCGGTGAATTTGACATCTGCCTTACATATAACAGATTAGCGGTTTAGCAGTTTTAATTTAGTATGAGTGAAGGAATTCATTTTATAGCAAAATCCGAAATCGTGAAGAACTCATGAAAGTAAGCTTATTCTCGGATTCCTGAAACTTTAGATTTGCTCTTTCTTTTACTGCAAAGTACAACGTTGTTTTTTTTGTTTAAATCTTTCTAGACATGGTAAATATTAAGGACAAAGCAGTTTTCACATAGTTTGAGTGAAGGAATTCATTTTATAGATAAAATCCCAAGAGTCTGCTGAGAAAAGAGAGTGAATGCGAAGTAGACTTTAACACGGCTATGGGAGCGAGCCGAGTGTCGGCTAACCGGGAGAATAAACGCGACACCGAATGAGCGGTCAGAACAAAGCCTCAATACGGGATTCTCGTGGTGTTTTTGTTGCTGCCTTGTCTTTTGCATAGAGTAAAAGACAAGGCAGCCATCGAATAGGGCCCGATTGTTCCTACTTGGTCAGCCGAGGAGCAAGGGGGGCTATACCAACTAGCCTGATGCCCTGCTCCCGCAGTGACGGATAATCGTACTCTGGTTTCTCTTCATAACGTACAAGTCTTTCGCCTTTTACTAAAGACTTCCGTGGAGAGCAGCACTAATGAGTTGTTTCTATTATTGGCAGGCTTTACCTTTGCGGGTGAAGCCCTTTCTGTCTGTGCAAAAGAAATCTTGCTACTTTGCAGAGTGACTTCTCTGAGTAGAGTCGCCTTACTTGTTGTGACTGTGCCGATGTTCGAAGCTGGAGTGCAAAGTTGTTGCTTGAATGGTGCTTGCTGGAGCATGCGGGAGTGCAAAGTTATACCATTTAAAAGGGCTGAAGAGTGAATGCGAAGTGGACTTTAACACGGCTCTGGGAGCGAGCCTAGTGCGGGCTAACCGGGAGAATTGCTTGAAAGAAACGCGACACCGAATGAGTGGTCAGAACAAAGCCTCAATACGGTGTTCCCGTGGTGTTTGTGGCTGCCTTGTCTTTTGCACAGAATAAAAGACAAGGCAGCCATCGAATAGATTGTTTCTACTTGGTCAGCCGAGGAGCGGGGGGGGGGGGGGGGGGGTCAAGCGTCTCAACCAAGCAAAGCTCACCAAGTAGGCACAATCGGGCCCTTTTCGATGGCTGCAACACCTGAAAGAGATATTGATGCGAGACCCGATCAAATGCTTTTTCAAAGTCTAAATTTAAGATGACAAGCCGGGTGTTTCTGTCTCTAGCGTAATCAATGATGTCTCGAATCAGTACGAGGCTGTCGGTGAGTTGTCTCCCTGAGATGGCACAAGCTTGGTCTGGGTGAATTACCTCCTCTAAAACAGAGGACATCCGTGTCGCTAAAACCTTGCTAAAAAGTTTACAGTCAAAGTTTAAAAGTGTGATGGGCCTCCAATTCTTTAGGTCAGTCTTATCATTTTTTTTATAAAGTAGAGTAACTATTCCCACTCTAAAACTGTCGGTCGAGTTTTTCAAAATCTTTAAAAACATCTAAAATGTCTGATGATAAAAGGTCCCAATAGGTCAGATAGAATTCTGCAGGAAGCCCGTCTAAACCCGGAGCTCGACTTCTCTTAAAACCTGTTAGGCATTTTTTTAACTCTAAAGCAGTAAAATTCTGTGTCAAGTGTGCATTCTCTTTTACGGTTTTGTCAGCGAATTTTAAGATTTCTGCCGATGTTTCCAAGTGCACTGGTTTCTCTTTGTACATGTTACTATAAAAGGTATGTACTGTTTCAATCATCTCTTGTGTGGATTTTGTTAAAAACCCATCTTCTCTTTTTAGATTTTGAATACACTCCTTTTTATTTATAACTTTCTTTCTTTTTCACCTTCCTCAATTTCCTGCTCCCTGCTTCTTACAAAAATTCCTTTACTCTTTATTTCTGCTAAAACTGACATTTCCTTTTTGACATCTTTGATTTCTTCTTTAAAGTCTATGCCACACTGATTTAGTTTAAAGTAGCGCTGTAAGCGTTTATGTAGTCCCATCATACATCTATTCTCTTTCCTTTTTTTACGTTTACCTTGCTGTTTAAAAAAAGCGAGAGGCTCTGGTGCCATCATGACTAAACCAGGTGAAGCCCTCCTCTCTGGGATGCATGGTTTTAAAACAGTCAGTAAGCTTAAAATCCCTGCATATGCCCTGAAGTAAAATCGAAGTCTTATCCACTTTAAAATCTACCCCTGCTCTTTTTCTATCTTTCCTGCTCAAGATACAGTTAAAATCCCCTCCTACAACTAAAGGTACTTGCCCTAGCATGTAAAGCTGTATATCTTCTAAAAGGTCATACCTTTCATTTTTTCCATTGAAATCATAAATATTTAAGAGGTTAAAGTCTTGCCCCATAAAATTCAAGTGTGCTAAAAGTGCCCGTCCGTCTCTCACCACTGTGCTACCTTTCACCAGAACATGCGGATTTTTAATTAGAATGGCCACACCATCATTTTTATTTTGATTTGAGCCACTCCATATCGATAAATGGGGCCACATTTCCTCCCATTGTCTATGGTTTTTTAAAAAAGGTAGTCCACATTCTTGTATTAAAAACACATCTGATTTTATGGAGTCTAAGAAGGATAAAATACTCTGGGCTCTTGTCTTTGATTTCACACTTCTCACATTTAGTGTTGAGAAGGTGAGAACCATTAAAAGCATAAAGGAAAGTAGGTATGTCATTTTCGTTTTTCTAAGTTATCAAAACAAATTACACACAGGTTATTTCTTGGGAAACTAGCTCTTCCTTCATTTCTTTAGGTGAAAAGTGAGTAGGGTGATCTATATTTCCTTTTCGGACTCTCGGTGTTGGCCTCTGACGCAATGTTGCATTTAACTTTGAGTCCCTGGGGGTTGATTGCAGAGCTGAAGTTAAAAAGGAGACCTCATTTGGTGAGTCGGAGGGGAAGACTCTAGGTTCTTCCACTGAAGAACTGTCTGAAAGGGACCTAACCCTTCCCCTCTTCTCTGATACCACTGGGGAATCAGAGGCTCAGATGCCGTCCTCTTCGGCTGTTGACCTTCGGGGAGGTGAGTATCTTCACTAGACTCACCTGTCTGCTCTTCCTCCTCATTTAGCGTAGCTCCACCCTCTGCCTGTGAATTCTCACAGACTTCAACACTGAGTGGTGAGGCCTCTACAGGCCCCTCCCCTTTTTGCTCCTCACTTCCAATCCAAGCTTTTGGCGGGAAGTTTGAATTTATTGGGTCAACCTCTTCACTTTGTTCACCAACTGCCACCTTTGGTCCTTCTCTTTGTTGGCTTGACTGTGGCTTTACCGTCTTTAATTTGTTGGCAAAAGATTTAGGGCAATCTCTGAAGAGGTGATTTAATTCTCCACAGAGATTACATTTCCTGCCATTTGGACACTCTCCAAAAGTTTGCCCAATTTCTCTGCTCTTCCCACATAACACCTTGGTACAAGCCTCAACCAGGTGCCCATGCTCACCACACTTGCGGCAGAACTTGGGCTGCCCCTGGTAGTGGATGTAACCTCGGTTTTCAAGGTGGCCAGAGTGTCGCCCACCCGCTGCACTGAGCACTCTTCAGCCCTTTTAAATGGTATAACTTTGCACTCCCGTACGCTCCAGCAAGCACCATTCAAGCAACAACTTTGCACTCCAGCTTCGAACATCGGCACAGTCGCAACAAGTAAGGCGACTCTACTCAGAGAAGTCACTCTGCACAGTAAGAAGATTTCTTTTGCACAGACAGAAAGGGCTTCACCCGCAAAGGTAAAGCCTGCCAAAAATAGAAACAACTCATTAGTGCTGCTCTCCACAGAAATCTTTAGTAAAAGGCGAAAGACTTGTACGTTATGAAGAGAAACCAGAGTACGATTATCCGTCACCCCCCCCCCCCCCCCCTTGCTCCTCGGCTGACCAACTAGGAACAATCGGGCCCTATTCGATGGCTGCCTTGTCTTTTACTCTGTGCAAAAGACAAGGCAGCAACAAAAACACCACGAGAATCCCGTATTGAGGCTTTGTTCTGATCGCTCATTCAGTGTCGCGTTTCTTTCAAGCAATTCTCCCGGTTAGCCCACACTCGGCTCGCTCCCATAGCCGTGTTAAAGTCTACTTCGCATTCACTCTCTTTTCTCAGCAGACTCTTGGGATTTTATCTATAAAATGAATTCCTTCACTCAAACTATGTGAAAACTGCTTTGTCCTTAATATTTACCATGTCTTGAAAGATTTAAACAAAAAAAACAACGTTGTACTTTGCAGTAAAAGAAAGAGCAAATCTAAAGTTTCAGGAATCCGAGAATAAGCTTACTTTCATGAGTTCTTCACGATTTCGGATTTTGCTATAAAATGAATTCCTTCACTCAAACTAAATTAAAACTGCTAAACCGCTAATCTGTTATATGTAAGGCAGATGTCAAATTCACCGAAATAGGATCAAAGGGTATTCGGCCAATCGAGCTGTAGCAGCTTCGGTAAAAGAGTATAAGTTGAAGAGTTTGTGAATAAAGGTGTGCGCACACATAGTGTGCTGTACGAAAATAGGCAGGGAGCAATGCCGGCTGGGGTATATGTTCTTGTATGTTGTCTGACTGTTTGATTTGAATGTGTTGTGTAAGTGTCCTGTTGAATGTTACATGTTTGGGCTTTGACACGCTTCACTGTGGTTGTTAACTGTGTGGTGTGTCCTGAAATGTTATATGTTTGGGCTGTGTGACATGCTTAATGCTTGTCAGTAGCTACCCACTTATTCATATATAGCAACTGACAACATAAGAAGTCCGGACATACTTTGATAGTAGTTGTAGAAGTATCCTTATTGATAATAGATCACTAATTCATAGTGATAGAACAGTAGATGAACAGGTGCTTGCACATGTCTCACGAAAATAAAATGGGTGTATGATTGCTGACGGCAGAGCAATAGTGCCAAACTTATGAGTTCTTGTGGCAAACTTGATTCAGTGTCTTGACGTGTATACGCTGTTTCGCTGACTTGATTGTCACAAGAAACAAAGTGTGTTTGATAAGATCCGACCATTTTATTACGGGAGGATCAGTATGTATGGATTCTGATGTGACTGATAAACCCATTCGTATCTTAAGCATAATCTAATACGTGAGACAACGCCCTGGCACACGATAAAAAAAAAAAAAGAGAGAGAGCGGTTTTGTGTCCCCACAGTCCATAATGTAGAAAAGAGAGAAAAAAGCCTTTCTGATTTGGTGTGTGTGCTCATAGTGCAGAGTGTAGAGAAAAGAAAGCCGTTTTGGTGTCACGGGTGTTGTGACTTACACACACACATTTCTAAATTGAGAAAGGAAATTATTTTAGAGGAAGCACTAGAGTTTAGATCCCACATTTGTTGATAGGCATTAATTTATTTCTTCACTTCTGATGAAGTTTCAACAATAAACAACAAACTTTGTATTATGAGAAAGAACCAGACTCATTCTTCAGGAATCCGAAAATAAGCTCTATTTTATGAGTTATGCACGAATTCGGATTCTCCTATAAAACGAATTCATTAACTCAAACCAAGTTAAGACTGCTTTGTCCTTCATATTTATTCATGTCTAATCAAGTTTCAACGATAAACAACGTTGTACTTTGTAGAATGAGAAAGAACTTCTTCAGCAATAAGCATATCTCGACATATGATGAAATACAGATTTTGCTATAAAATTAATTCCTTCTATCAGCCTGACTTAAAACTGTTTGTCCTCCTTATTTATCCACTTCAAATCAAGTTTCAACAATTAAAAAAAAATTGTAGTTTGAGAAAGAACAACTTAATCTTCAGCAATCAGTATAAAAAGAGGTGCAAATGCCAACCATACATACCTAAAAGGTGGAGCGGAAGTATTCAGCTGCAAGTAGGTGTGAATGTTCGACCATAATTTGTAAAAAGCGGGTAAGAAAAGGTTCGAATGCCCGACTATATATTAACAAAAGCGGGAGGAGAGGTCTTCGGATGAGAGTGGGTGAGAATTTCCAACCATAATCTATAAAATACGGTGAAAAAAAATATGTGAATGCCTCATAGAACACTAAAAGCGGAAGTGTTCGGCTGCAAGAAGGTGTGAATGTCCGACTATATTTGGTGAAAAGCAGGTGAAGCAAGGTCTGAATGCCCAACCTTACATCATCAAAAGCGAGATCAGAGGTGTTTGGCTGCAAGAAGGCCATAGTTTGCCAACAGCGGGTAAGGTGCGAATGACAGACTAAATATCAACAAAAGTGGGGGCGGAGGTCTTCGGATGGAAGTGGGTGTGAATATCGCACCATACAACTATGGTGGAGAGGAAGCTGTGAATGGCCGACCATAGTAAAAGGCGGGTGAGAGAAGGTGCGAATGTCAAACCATAGTTGGTAAAAAGCGGGTAAGAAAAGGTTAAAATACCCGACTGTACACAATCAATAGCGGGAGCGGAGTTGTTCGGCTACTAAAAGGTGTGAAAGTCCGACCATGGTTTGTAAAAAGCGGGTAAGAAAAGGTGCGAATGCCTGACAATGTATGATCAAAAGAGGGAGTGGAGGTTTTCGGCTGCAAGAAGGTCTGAATGTCCAACCATAATTTGTAAAAACCGGGGAAGAAAAGGCTCGAAAGCCCGACTATACACCATCAAAAGTGGGAGCGGAGGTGTTCAGCTGCAAGTCGGTCTGAATGTCCATCAATAATTGCTAGAAAACATGAAAGAAAATTTTTGAATATCAAACTGTACATGATCATAAGCGGGAGAGGAGGTGTTCAGCTGCAAGAAGGTGTGAATGTCTACCCAAAATTACTGAAAAATGGGTAAGAAAAGGTGCGAATGCCTAACCATACATCATCAAAAGAGGGAGCGGAGGTGTTCCGCTGTAAGACGGTGTGAATGTCCGACCATAGATGGTAAAAAGCGGGTAAGAAAAGGTTAAATTACCCGACTGTACACAATCAAAAGAGGGAGCGGAGTTGTTCAGCTAAGAGAAGGTGTGAAAGTCCGACCTTGGTTTGTAAAAAGCGGGTAAGAAAAGGTTCGTATGCCCGAATATACACCATCAAAAGCGGAAGCGGAGGTGTTCGGCTGCAAGATATTGTGAACGTCCGACAAAAGTTTGTAAAAAGCAGTTAAGAAAAGGTTGGAATATCTAACCAAACATAATCAAAAGCGGGAGCAGAGCTGTTCGACTGGAAGTAGGTGTGAATGTCAGATCATAATTTGCAAAAAGCTGATGAGAAAGGGTGAGAATGCCCGACTATACACCATCAAATGCGGTAGCGGTGTTCAGCTGCAAGAAGGTCTACATTTCCATCAATAATTGCTAGAAAACATGAAAGAAACTTTTCGAAAATCAAACCGCACATGATCATAAGTGGGATAGGAGGTGTTCAGCTGCAAGGTGTGAATGTCCACCCATAATTCCTGAAAAATGGGCAAAAAAAAGGTGTGAATGCCCAACCATACATCATCAAAAGCAGGAGTGGAAGTGTTCGGCTACAAGAAGGTGTGAACGTCAAACCAAAATATGTAAAAAGCAGTTAAGAAAAGGTTCGAATATACAACCAAACATAATCAAAAGCGGGAGCAGAGCTTTTTCGACTGCAAGTAGGTGTGAATTTCAGATCATAATTTGCAAAAAGCTGATGAGAAAGGGTGAGAATGCCCGACTATACATCATCAAATGCGGGAGTGGAGTTGTTCGGCTGTGAGTAGGTGTGAATCTCCGGCCATTATTGCTGAAAAATGTGTTAGAAAAGGTAAAAATGCCGGTCCATACATCATCAAAAAGCGAGAGAGGTTGTGTTCGGCTGCAAGTAGGTGTGAATGTCCAGCCATAATTACTCACAAACGGGTAAGAAAAAGGTAGTATTGCCAGACCATATATGATCAAAACAGGGAGCGGAGGTGGTTCAGCTGCAAGAAGGTTTGAATGTCGGACTAAAGTTCAAATATATTAAAGAAAGCGGGAGGAGAGGTCTTCGGATGAGAGTGGTTGAAAATTTCCGACCATAATGTATAAAATGCGGTGAAAAAAAGGTGTGATAGAACACTAAAAGGTGGAGCGGAAGTGTTCGGCTGCAAGAAGGTGTGAATGTCCGACTATATTTGGTGAAAAGCAGGTGAAGCAAGGTCTGAATGCCCAACCTTACATCATCAAAAGCGAGATCAGAGGTGTTTGGCTGCAAGAAGGCCATAGTTTGCCAAAAGCGGGTAAGGTGCGAATGTCCGACTAAATATCAACAAAATTTGGGGCAGAGGTCTTCGGATGCAAGTGGGTGTGAATATCCAACCCTACAAGTATGGTGGAGAGGAAGCTGTGAATAGCCGACCATAGTTTGGAAAAAGCGGGTAAGAAAAGGTTTGAATACCCGAACATACACCATCAAAAGAGGGAGCGGAGGTGTTCCGCTGTACGAAGGTGTGAATGTCCGACCATAGTTGGTAAAAAGCGGGTAAGAAAAGGTTAAAATATCCGACTGTACACAATCAATCGCGGGAGCGGATGTGTTCGGCTACAAGAAGGTGTGAAAGTCCGACCATGGTTTGTAAAAAGCGGGTAAGAAAAGGTTCGAATACCCGAATATATACCATCAAAAGCGGAAGCGGGGGTGTTCGGCTGGAAGAAGGTGTGAACGTCCGACCATAGTTTGTAAAAAGCAGTTAAGAAAAGGTTTGAATATCCAACCGAACATAATCAAAAGCGGGAGCAGAGCTGTTCGACTGCAAGTAGGTGTGAATGTCAGATCATAATTGCTGAAAAATGTGATAGAAAAGACTAGAATGCCGGACAATACATCATCAAAAGCGGGAGAGGTGGTTTTTCGGCTGCAAGTAGGTGTGAATGTCCAGCCATAATTACTCACAAACGGGGGAAGAAAAGGTAGTATTTCCAGACCACACATGATCAAAACAGGGAATGGAGGTGGTTCAGCTGCAAGGTGTGAATGTCTGACTAAAGTTTGTAAAAACCGTGTAAGACAAGGGGCGAATGCCCGACAATGTATGATCAAAAGAGGGAGCGGAGGTTTTCGGCTGCAAGGTCTGAATGTCCAACCATAATTTGTAAAAATCGGGGAAGAAAAGGCTCGAAAGCCCGACTATACACCATCAAAAGTGGGAGCGGAGGTGTTCAGCTGCAAGACGGTCTGAATGTTCGACCAATAATTACTGAAAAATGGGTAAGAAAAGGTGTGAATGCCAAATCATACATCATCAAAAGCAGGAGCGGATGTGTTCGGCTACAACAAGGTTTGAATGTCCAACCATAGTAAGTAATAGGTGGGTAAGAAAAGGCTCGAATGCCCGACTATACACCATCAAAAGCGGAAGTGGAGGTGTTCGGCTGCAAGACGGTGTGAACGTCCGACCAAAGTTTGTAAAAAGCATTAAGAAAATGTTAGAATATCCAACCAAACATAATCAAAAGCGGGAGCAGAGCTGTTCGACTGCAAGTAGGTGTGAATATCAGATCATAATTTGCTAAAAGCTGATGAGAAAGGGTGAGAATGCCCGACTATACACTGTCAAATGTGGGAGCGGAGGTGTTCGTCTGTGAGTAGGTGTGAATGTCCGACCATAATTGCTGAAAAATGTGTTAGAAAAGGTAAGAATGCCGGACCATATATCATCAAAAGCGGGAGAGGTTGTGTTCGGCTGCAAGAAGGTGTGAATGTCCAGCCATAATTACTCACAAACGGGTAAGAAAAGGTACTATTGCCAGACCATATATGATTAAAACAGGAAGCGGAGGTGGTTCAGCTGCAAGAAGGTTTGAATGTCCGACTAAAGTTTGTAAAAAGCGGGTAAGACAAGGTGTGAATGCTCGACAATGTATGATCAAAAGAGGTGCTGAGGTTTTCGGCTGCAAGAAAGTTTGAATGTCCACCCATAATTACTGAAAAATGGGTAAGAAAAGGTGCGAAAGCCCAACCGCACATGATCATAAGTGGATTAGAAGGTGTTCGACTGCAAGTAGGTGTGAATGTAAGATCATAATTTGTAAAAAGCGGGTAAGAAAAGGTAAGAATGCCCAACCATAAATTATCAAAAGCGGCAGCAGAGTTTCGGCTGGTATTTATCAATGTCTAGATAGATTTCAACAAAAAACAACGTTGTACTTTGCAGTAAAAGAAAGTGCAAATCAAAAGTTTTAGGAATCCGAGAATAAGCTTATTTTCATGAGTTCTGCACGATTTCGGATTTTATGTATAAAATGAATTTCTTCACGCAAACTAAGTTAACACTGCTTTGTCCTTCATATGTACCCATTTCTACATATATTTCAAGCATATACTTCCTCATATTACCCTGAATGAGAAAGAACCACACTTGTGATTAAGCCATACCTCCCTTTTGAGGAGTTCTGCATGATTTGGGATTTTATCTATAAAATTAATTCCTTCACTCAAACTATGTTAAAACGGCTTTTACCTTCATATTTATCAATGTCTCGATAGATTTAAACAAAAAAACAACGTTGTACTTTGCAATAAAAGAAAGAGCAAATCAAAAGTTTTAGGAATCCGAGAATAAGCTTATTTTCATGAGTTCTGCACGATTTTGGATTTTATGTATAAAATGAATTCATTCACTCAAACCAAGTTAAAACTGCTTTTTACTTCATATTTATCAATGTCTAGATCGACTTCAACAAAGAACAACATTGTATTTTGCAGTAGAAGAAAGAGCAAAACTGAAGGATCAGGAATCCGAGAATAAGCTTCTTTTCATACGTTCTGCATGATTTGGGATTTTATGTATAAAATGAATTCCTTCACTCAAACTAAGTTAACACTGCTTTGTCCTTCATATGTACCCATTTCTACATATATTTCAAGCATAAACTTCCTCATACTACCCTGAATGAGAAAGAGCCACACTTGTGATTAAGCCATACGCCCCTTTTGAGGAGTTTTGCATGATTTGGGATTTTATCTATAAAATCAATTCCTTCACTCAAACTATGTTAAAACGGCTTTTACCTTCATATTTATCAATGTCTCGATAGATTTAAACAAAAAAACAACGTTGTACTTTGCAGTAAAAGAAAGAGCCAATCAAAAGTTTTAGGAATCCGAGAGTAAGCTTATTTTCATGAGTTCTGCACGATTTCGGATTTTATGTATAAAATGAATTCATTCACTCAAACCAAGTTAAAACTGCTTTTTCCTTCATATTTATCAATGTCTAGATCGACTTCAACAAAGAACAACATTGTATTTTGCAGTAGAAGAAAGAGCAACACTGAAGGATCAGGAATCCGAGAATAAGCTTATTTTCTTATGGGCAAGTGGGAACTGCTTTGTCCTTCATATTTATCAATGTGTAGATTGCTCTTTCTCTCTTTTGATCATACATTGTCGGACATTCGCACCTTTTCTTACCCGCTTTTTACAAACCATGGTCGGACTGTCACACCTTCTTGTAGCCGAACACATCCGCTCCCGCTATTGATTGTGTACAGTCGGGTATTTTAACCTTTTCTTACCCGCTTTTTACAAAGTATGGTTGGACATTCACACCTTCGTACCTCCGCTCCCTCTTTTGATGGTGTATGTTCGGGCATTCAAACCTTTTCTTACCCGGTTTTTCCAAACTATGGTCGGCTATTCACAGCTTCCTCTCCACCATACTTGTATGGTGGGATATTCACACCCACTTGCATCCGAAGACCTCCGCCCCAAATTTCGTTGATATTCGCAAACACCTCTGATCTCGTTTTTGATGATGTAAGGTTGGGCATTCAGACCTTGCTTCACCTGCTTTTCACCAAATATAGTCGAACAGTCACACCTTCTTGCAGCCGAACACTTCTACTCCACCTTTTAGTGTTCTATGGGGTATTCACACCTTTTTTTTCACCGCATTTTATTGATTATGGTTGGAAATTCTCACCCACTCTTATCCGAAGACCTCTCCTCCTGCTTTTGTTAATATATAGTTGGGCATTCAAACCTTTTCTTACCCGCTTTTTACAAATTATGGTGGAACATTCACACCTACTTGCAGCCGAACACCTCCGCTCCCGCTTTTGATGGTGTATAGTCGGGCTTTTGAGCCTTTTCTTCCCCGGTTTTTACAAATTATGATTGTACATTCAGACCTTTCAGCCGAAAACATCCGCTCCCTCATTTGATCATACATTGTCAGGCATTCGCACCTTTTCTTACCCGCTTTTTATAAACTTTAGTCAGACATTCACACCTTGCAGCTGAACCACCTCCGCTCCCTGTTTTGATAATGTATGGTCTGGCAATACTACCTTTTCTTACCGGTTTGTGAGTAATTATGGCTGGACATTCACACCTACTTGCAGCCGAACACCACTTTTCCCGCTTTTGATGATGTATGGTCCGGCATTCTAGTCTTTTCTAACACATTTTTCAGCAATTATGGTTTGACATTCACACCTACTCACAGCCGAACACTTCCGCTCCCGCATTTGATGGTGTATAGTCGGGCATTCTCACCCTTTCTCATCAGCTTTTTGCAAATTATGATCTGACATTCACACCTACTTGCAGTCGAACAGCTCTGCTCCCGCTTTTGATTATGTTTGGTTGGATATTCGAAACTTTTCTTCACTGCTTTTTACAAACTTTGGTCGGACGTTCACACCTTCTTGCAGCCGAACACCTCCGCTTCCGCTTTTGATGGTATATATTCGGGCATTCGAACCTTTTCTTACCCGCTTTTTACAAACCATGGTCCCGACTTTCACACCTTCTTGTAGCCGAACAACTCCGCTCCCGCTATTGATTGTGTACAGTCGGGTATTTTAACCTTTTCTTACCCGCTTTTTACCAACTATTGTTGGACATTCACACCGTCTTACAGCGGAACACCTCCGCTCCCTCTTTTGATGGTGTATGTTCGGGCATTCGAACCTTTTCTTACCCGCATTTTACGAACTATGGTCGGACATTCAAACCTTCTTTTAGCCGAACACATCCACTCCTGCTTTTGATGATGTATGGTTGAGCATTCGCACCTTTTCTTACCCATTTTTTACAAACTATGGTCGGACATTCACACCTTCTTGCAGCTGAACACCTCCTCTCCCGCTTTTGATGATGTATATTCGGGCTTTCGAGCCTTTTCTTCCCCGGTTTTTACAAAATTATTGTTGGACATTCAGACCTTCTTGCAGCCGAAAACCTCCGCTCCCTCTTTTGATCATACATTGTCGGGCATTCGCACCTTCTCTTACCCGCTTTTTACAAACCAGGGTCGGACTTTCACACCTTTTAGTAGCCGAACAACTCCGCTCCCGCTATTGATTGTGTACAGTCGGGTATTTTCACCTTTTCTTACCCGCTTTTTACCAACTATGGTCAGACATTCACACCTTCTTACAGTGGAACACCTCCGCTCCCTCTTTTGATGGTGTATGTTCGGGCATTCGAACCTTTTCTTACCCGCTTTTTACAAACTATGGTCGGACATTAAAACCTTCTTGTAGCCGAACACATCCACTCCTGCTTTTGATGATGGGTATTTAAACCTACTTGTTGCCCGCTTTTCATTAATTATGGGTGGACATACACACCTTGTCGCACCCAAACACCTCCGCTCCCTGTTAGGATCATGTATGGTTGGGCATTCGTACCTTTTCTTACCCATTTTGAAGTAATTATGGGTGGACATTCACACCTTCTTGCATTTGAACACCTCCTCTCCTGCTTATGATCATGTGCGGTTTGATATTCGAAAATTCTCTTCCATGTTTTCTAGCAATTATTGATGGACATTCAGACCTTCTTGCAGCTGAACACCTCCGCTCCAGCTGTTGATGGTGTATAGTCGGGCTTTCGAGCCTTTTCTTCCCAGATTTTTACAAAATATGGATGGACATTCAGACCTTGTTTCAGCCGAAAACCTCCGCTCCCTCTTTTGATCATACATTGTCGGGCATTCGCACCTTTTCTTACCCGCTTTTTACAAACCATGGTCGGACTTTCACACCTTTTAGTAGCGGACAACTCTGCTCCCGCTATTGATTGTGTACAATCGGGTATTTTAACCTTTTCTTACCTGCTTTTTGCCAACTATGGTCGGACATTCACACCTTCTTACAGCGGAACACCTCCGCTCCCTCCTTTGATGGTGTATGTTCGGGCATTCGAACCTTTTCTTACCCGCTTTTTACAAACTATGGTCAGACATTCACACCTTCTTGAAGCCGAACACTTCCGCTCTACCTTTTAGTGTTCTATGGGGTATTCACACCTTTTTTTTCACCGCATTTTATAGATTATGGTTGTAAATTCTCACCCACTCTTATCCGAAGACCTCTCCTCCTGCTTTGGTTAATATATAGTCGGGCATTCGAACCTTTTCTTACCCGCTTTTTACAATTTATGGTCGAACATTCACACCTACTTGCAGCCGAACACCTCCGCTCCCGCTTTTGATGGTGTATAGTCGGGCTTTCGAGCCTTTTCTTCCCCGGTTTTTACAAATTATGGTTGGACATTCAGACCTTGCAGCCGAAAACCTCCGCTCCCTCTTTTGATCATACATTGTCAGGCATTCGCACCTACTTGCAGCCGAATACTTCCGCTCCACCTTTTAGTGATGTATGGTTGGCATTTGCACCTTTTCTTACCCTTTCTTACCCTACTGATTGCTTAAGATTAAGTTGTTTTTTCTCAAACTACAACATTTTTTTAATTGTTGAAACTTGATTTGAAGTGGATAAATAAGGAGGACAAACAGTTTTAAGTCAGGCTGATAGAAGGAATTAATTTTATAGCAAAATCTGTATTTCGTCATATGTCGAGAGATGCTTATTGCTGAAGAAGTTCTTTCACATTCTACAAAGTACAACGTTGTTTATCGTTGAAACTTGATTAGACATGAATAAATATGAAGGACAAAGCAGTCTTAACTTGGTTAGAGTTAAGGAATTCGTTTTATAGGAGAATCCGAATTCGTGCATAACTCCTAAAATAGAGCTTATTTTCGGATTCCTGAAGAATGAGTCTGGTTCTTTCTCATAATACAAAGTTTGTTGTTTATTGTTGAAACTTCATCAGAAGTGAAGAAATAAATGAATGCCTATCAACAAATGTGGGATCTAAACTCTAGTGCTTCCTCTAAAATAATTTCCTTTCTCAATTCAGAAATGTGTGTGTGTAAGTCACAACACCCGTGACACCAAAACGGCTTTCTTTTCTCTCTTTTCTCTACACTCTGCACTGTGAGCACACACACCAAATCAGAAAGGCTTTTTTCTCTCTTTTCTACATTATGGACTGTGGGGACACAAAACTGCTCTCTCTTTTTTTTTTTGATTGTGTGCCAGGGCGTTGTCTCACGTATTAGATTATGCTTACGATACGAATGGGTTTATCAGTCACGTCAGAATCCATACATACTGATCCTCCCGTAATAAAATGGTCGGATCTTATCAAACACACTTTGTTTCTTGTGACAATCAAGTCAGCGAAACAGCGTATACACGTCAAGATACTGAATCAAGTTTGCCACAAGAACTCATAAGTTTGGCAGTATTGCTCTGCCGTCAGCAATCATACACCCATTTTATTTTCGTGAGACATGTGCAGGCACCTGTTCATCTACTGTTCTATCACTATGAATTAGTTTATCTATTATCAATAAGGATACTTCTACAACTACTATCAAAGTATGTCCAGACTTCTTATGTTGTCAGTTGCTATATATGAATAAGTGGGTAGCTACTGACAAGCATTAAGCATGTCACACAGCCCAAACATATAACATTTCAGGACACACCACACAGTTAACAACCCCAGTGAAGTGTCAAAGCCCAAACATGTAACATTCAACAGGACACTTACACAACACATTCAAACACACAGTCAGACAACATACAAGAACATATACCCCAGCCGGCATTGCTCCCTGCCTATTTTCCTACAGCTCACTATGTGTGCGCACACCTTTATTCACAAACTCTTCAACTTATACTCTTTTACCAAAGCTGCTACAGCTCGATTGGCCGAATACCCTTAGATCCTATTTCGGTGAATTTGACATCTGCCTTACATGTAACAGATTAGCGGTTTAGCAGTTTTAATTTAGTTTGAGTGAAGGAATTCATTTTATAGCAAAATCCGAAATCGTGAAGAACTCATGAAAGTAAGCTTATTCTCGGATTCCTGAAACTTTAGATTTGCTCTTTCTTTTACTGCAAAGTACAACGTTGTTTTTTTTGTTTAAATCTTTCTAGATATGGTAAATATGAAGGACAAAGCAGTTTTCACATAGTTTGAGTGAAGGAATTCATTTTATAGATAAAATCCCAAGAGTCTGCTGAGAAAAGAGAGTGAATGCGAAGTAGACTTTAACACGGCTCTGGGAGCGAGCCGAGTGTGGGCTAACCGGGAGAATTGCTTGAAAGAAACGCGACACCGAATGAGCGGTCAGAACAAAGCCTCAATACGGTGTTCCTGTGGTGTTTTTGTTGCTGCCTTGTCGATTGCACAGGGGCAAGCGTTTCAACCAAGCAACGCTCACCATGGGGAAGGTGGCGATGGCAACTAGCCTGATGCCCTGCTCCCGCAGTGACGGATAATCGTACTCTGGTTTCTCTTCATAACATACAAGTCTTTCGCCTTTTACTAAAGACTTTCGTGGAGAGCAGCACTAATGAGTTGTTTCTATTTTTGGCAGGCTTTACCTTTGCGGGTGAATCCCTTTCTGTCTGTGCAAAAGAAATCTTGTTACTGTGCAGAGTGACTTCTCTGAGTAGAGTCGCCTTACTTGTTGCGATTGTGCCGATGTTCGAAGCTGGAGTGCAAAGTTGTTGCTTGAATGGTGCTTGCTGGAGCATGCGGGAGTGCAAAGTTATACCATTTAAAAGGGCTGAAGAGTGCTCAGTGCAGCAGGTGGGCGGAGGTGCAACGTGACACTCTGGCCACCTATGGCCATAAAAAGAACACTGCTACAAGTGCGCATTGTGCCAGCAAGGGCCCTCGGACCTGAAACAGTGGACAGTTATCGCTTCTCGGCCTTTTGGCTAAGATCAAGTGTAGTATCTGTTCTTATCAGTTTAATATGTCCTCTATACGAGGACTACATATTAAATGGATTTTTAAGAATAGGAGTTGAAAAAGAAGCTTGCTCCGTTCACTCCAAGCATCGACCCAGTACTGCAGTGCCGCTGGGAACGGTGCGCTCTTCTCTGCTCTTGTGAAAAAGCAAACAGCGGTGCAGGATGGAAGTTTCAGGGAGCCCAAGATGAAACTTTCTTTTAATCTGCTGAGAAAAGAGAGTGAATGCGAAGTAGACTTTAACAAAGCTCTGGGAGCGAGCCGAGTGTGGGCTAACCGGGAGAATTGCTTGAAAGAAACGCGACACCGAATGAGTGGTCAGAACAAAGCCTCAATACGGTGTTCCCGTGGTGTTTGTGGCTGCCTTGTCTTTTGCACAGAGTAAAAGACAAGGCAGCCATCGAATAGGGCCCGATTGTTCCTACTTGGTCAGCCGAGGAGCAAGGGGGGGGAGCAAGCGTCTCAACCAAGCAAATCTCACCAAGTAGGAACAATCGGGCCCTATTCGATGGCTGCAACACCTGAAAGAGATATTGATGCGAGACCCGATTAAAAGCTTTTTCAAAGTCTAAATTTAAGATGACAAGCCGGGTGTTTCTGTCTCTAGCGTAATCAATGATGTCTCGAATCAGTACGAGGCTGTCGGTGAGTTGTCTCTCTGAGATGGCACAAGCCTGGTCTGGGTGAATTACCTCCTCTAAAACAGAGGACATCCGTGTCGTTAAAACCTTGCTAAAAAGTTTACAGTCAAAGTTTAAAAGTGTGATGGGCCTCCAATTCTTTAGGTCAGTCTTATCATTTTTATCAGAAGTGAAGAAATAAATGAATGCCTATCAACAAATGTGGGATCTAAACTCTAGTGCTTCCTCTAAAATAATTTCCTTTCTCAATTTAGAAATGTGTGTGTGTAAGTCACAACACACGTGACACCAAAACGGCTTTCTTTTCTCTACACTCTGCACTATGAGCACACACACCAAATCAGAAAGGCTTTTTTCTCTCTTTTCTACATTATGGACTGTGGGGACACAAAACCGCTCTCTCTTTTTTTTTTTATCGTGTGCCAGGGCGTTGTTTCACGTATAAGATTGTGCTTAAGATACGAATGGGTTTATCAGTCACATCAGAATCCATACATACTGATCCTCCCGTAATAAAATGGTCGGATCTTATCAAACACACTTTGTTTCTTGTGACAATCAAGTCAGCGAAACAGCGTATACACGTCAAGACACTGAATCAAGTTTGCCACAAGAACTCATAAGTTTGGCAGTATTGCTCTGCCGTCAGCAATCATACATCCATTTTATTTTCGTGAGACATGTGCAGGCACCTGTTCATCTACTGTTCTATCACTATGAATTAGTTTATCTATTATCAATAAGGATACTTCTACAACTACTCTATCAAAGTATGTCCGGACTTCTTACGTTGTCAGTTGCTATATATGAATAAGTGGGTAGCTACTGACAAGCATTAAGCATGTCACACAGCCCAAACATATAACATTTCAGGACACACCACACAGTTAACAACCACAGTGAAGCGTGTCAAAGCCCAAACATGTAACATTCAACAGGACACTTACACAACACATTCAAATCAAACAGTCAGACAACATACAAGAACATATACCCCAGCCGGCATTGCTCCCTGCCTATTTTCCTACAGCTCACTATGTGTGCGCACACCTTTATTCACAAACTCTTCAACTTATACTCTTTTACCGAAGCTGCTACAGCTCGATTGGCCGAATACCGAATAATCCTAATTCGGTGAATTTGACATCTGCCTTACATGTAACAGATTAGCGGTTTAGCAGTTTTAATTTAGTTTGAGTGAAGGAATTCATTTTATAGCAAAATCCGAAATCGTGAAGAACTCATGAAAGTAAGCTTATTCTCGGATTCCTGAAACTTTAGATTTGCTATTTCTTTTACTGCAAAGTACAACGTTGGTTTTTTTGTTTAAATCTTTCAAGACATGGTAAATATGAAGGACAAAGCAGTTTTAACATAGTTTGAGTGAAGGAATTCATTTTATTGATAAAATCCCAAGAGTCTGCTGAGAAAAGAGAGTGAATGCGAAGTAGACTTTAACACGGCTCTGGGAGCGAGCCGAGTGCGGGCTAACCGGGAGAATTGCTTGAAAGAAACGCGACACCGAATGAGCGGTCAGAACAAAGCCTCAATACGGTTTTCCCGTGGTGTTTTTGTTGCTGCCTTGTCTTTTGCACAGAGTAAAAGACAAGGCAGCCATCGAATAGGGCCCGATTGTTCCTACTTGGTCAGCCGAGGAGCAAGGGGGGGGGGTTACACTGAGTGGCATCTGGTGGGCGGGGCTCTTTGGGTATGTAGGCTGCCCAGAGGGCCACGCTCCCAGTTCTACAAGTTTGGCTGCCCCTCAATTTTAATTGCTCACTATTAGAAAATATTGAAGAGCCAGAAGGGTGAGGGGAGGGGTCTTCTTCGCACACCCCTGCTTCCTGGTTGCTGCTCGGGGCGGGAGGGGCCAGGAGGATTAATTAATTGTTCTGCTGGTTTGGGGTCTGTGGTGGCTGGGGGGCTGCTGGCCCCCTGGTGTGCCCGCTGCACTACACCCCAGCGGAGTCGAGGGAGGGAGGACGTGTGGATGTATGGGACATGAAAGTGTGTGTGGTAATGATTGGGCCTGGATCTTGGACTTGCTGTCGCCTGGCCTGCCTGTGCTTCTCCCGATGGGGGGGGGTGGCGTGGCCTCTCTCCGCTGCTCGCGACTTCACCCACCTGTGGGCACGTCTTGACTCCCAGGGCACTTGGCCAGGGGTGCTGGGGCAGGCGCTGACCCACTGTGTGGCTGTCTGGGGCGCTTGGCCCTCCTGGGTATTGGGTGGGGCCTCTGCCGGGGGGTTTGGGGGCGCTCGGGCTCCTGGGGCCCGGATCCAGTGCACGGCCCATGTCTGGGCGGCTGGGGCCTGGCGACGTCGGTGGGCTGTTGCCCCTGGCTCCCGGAGGGCCTCTGCCCTATGCTTATGGGGGCTCTTTCCGGGGGCTTCCTCTGCAGTCTTCTGGGTGGATGCGTGGTTGCCCCTGCGGTGGGCTTCCTGGGTTCTGTGCTCTGTGGGGGCTGCTGGTGGCCTGGGTCTTGTGGCCCTCTCTGCCTGCTTCTGATTGCTTGGGGGGGCTGTGGATTGTGGCCCTATACGCTTATACACTCATAACTAAGCACGGTTATCATGTAGGTCCTGTGCCATGGGTGTTGCATGTTCTCACACACACACAACCACATTAATTAGTCCAGTAGCATGGTCGCTAAGCAGTTGATGTATTATCATGTCGTCTCAGGTCATCTATATCCACAGCTGTGTTGTATGCGATGTATGTTCTGTTTTTCTCTTCTTTCCTCTTCTTCTTTCCTTGTCCCCCGGTCCGGTTCAGTTCTATTACATGTCATATATTGAAAACAGAAATAAATAAATGGGCATCAAGGGGAGCTTTACATTTATAAAACTTCCCTTGGCAAAGCAAATCTGTTTGGCATCAAAGGTATTCAGACTACAATTCTGCTGCCATAATGCTGAACACGATAAGGGGAAAAAAAAAAAAAAGTAAAGAAGACAGTTCTGCCGAAAGCCAGGGACTAGACCTGTTCTAAGTTCTGTACTTTTTAAAAGGGAGCCAACACAGGACAGGAGGGCCTGATGTCCACCAGGCTCGGGGCACTGCAGCGACCATATTCTGGGAGCTACTGTACCCCCAGAAGGTACCCATCCCGCCCCACCCCACTCAACCCAACCCCACTCCGGAGGACCTCTACAAAAAACAAACAAACAACAACAAAAAACAAACAAACAAACCAACCGGTCACACCAGTTGCAGCAGCCCGGGCCTGAGACCCACCATCACCCAGGCCCCCCCAGGCCCCCCCTCAACAGGTGCGCTCTTGTGAAAAAGCAAACAGCGGCAGCAACAAAAACACAACGGGAACACCGTATTGAGGCTTTGTTCTGACCGCTCATTTGGTATGGCGTTTCTTTCAAGCAATTCTCCCGGTTAGCCCGCACTCGGCTCTCTCCCAGAGCCGTGTTAAAGTCTACTTCGCATTCACTCTCTTTTCTCAGCAGACTAAAAGAAAGTTTCATCTTGGGCTCCCTCAAACTTGCATCCTGCACCGCTGTTTGCTTTTTCACAAGAGTAGAGAAGAGCGCACCGTTCCCAGCGGCACTGCAGTACGGGGTCAATGCTTGGAGTGAACGGAGCAAGCTACTTTTTCAACTCCTATTGCTAAAAATCCATTTAATATGTAGTCCTCGTATAGAGGACATATCAGATATTAAACTGATAAGAACAGATACTACACTTGATCTTAGCCAAAAGGCCGAGAAGCGAAAACTGTCCACTGGTTCATGTCCGAGGGCCCTTCCTGGCACAATGCGCACTTGTCCGCTAACACCCCTGTTCTTTTTATGGCCATAGGTGGCCAGAGTGTCACTTTGCACCTCCGCCCACCTGCTGCACTGAGCACTCTTCAGCCCTTTTAAATGGTATAACTTTGCACTCCCGCACGCTCCAGCAAGCACCATTCAAGCAACAACTTTGCACTCCAGCTTCGAACATCGGCACAGTCGCAACAAGTAAGGCGACTCTACTCAGAGAAGTCACTCTGCTCAGTAACAAGATTTCTTTTGCACAGACAGAAAGGGCTTCACCCGCAAAGGTAAAGCCTGCCAAAAATAGAAACAACTCATTAGTGCTGCTCTCCACAGAAGTCTTTAGTAAAAGTCGAAAGACTTGTACGTTATGAAGAGAAACCAGAGTACGATTATCCGTCACTGCGGGAGCAGGGCATCAGGCTAGTTGGTATAGCCACCTTCCCCATGGTGAGCTTTGCTTGGTTGAGACGCTTGCCCCCCCCCCCCCCCCTTGCTCCTCGGCTGACCGAGTAGGAACAATCGGGCCCTATTCGATGGCTGCCTTGTCTTTTACTCTGTGCAAAAGACAAGGCAGCAACAAAAACACCGCGGGAAAACCGTATTGAGGCTTTGTTCTGACCGCTCATTCGGTGTCGCGTTTCTTTCAAGCAATTCTCCCGGTTAGCCCGCACTCGGCTCGCTCCCAGAGCCGTGTTAAAGTCTACTTCGCATTCACTCTCTTTTCTCAGCAGACTCTTGGGATTTTATCAATAAAATGAATTCCTTCACTCAAACTATGTTAAAACTGCTTTGTCCTTCATATTTACCATGTCTTGAAAGATTTAAACCAAAAAAACCAACGTTGTACTTTGCAGTAAAAGAAATAGCAAATCTAAAGTTTCAGGAATCAGAGAATAAGCTTACTTTCATGAGTTCTTCACGATTTCGGATTTTGCTATAAAATGAATTCCTTCACTCAAACTAAATTAAAACTGCTAAACCGCTAATCTGTTACATGTAAGGCAGATGTCAAATTCACCGAATTAGGATTATTTGGTATTCGGCCAATCGAGCTGTAGCAGCTTCGGTAAAAGAGTATAAGTTGAAGAGTTTGTGAATAAAGGTGTGCGCACACATAGTGAGCTGTAGGAAAATAGGCAGGGAGCAATGCCGGCTGGGGTATATGTTCTTGTATGTTGTCTGACTGTTTGATTTGAATGTGTTGTGTAAGTGTCCTGTTGAATGTTACATGTTTGGGCTTTGACACGCTTCACTGTGGTTGTTAACTGTGTGGTGTGTCCTGAAATGTTATATGTTTGGGCTGTGTGACATGCTTAATGCTTGTCAGTAGCTACCCACTTATTCATATATAGCAACTGACAACGTAAGAAGTCCGGACATACTTTGATAGAGTAGTTGTAGAAGTATCCTTATTGATAATAGATAAACTAATTCATAGTGATAGAACAGTAGATGAACAGGTGCCTGCACATGTCTCACGAAAATAAAATGGATGTATGATTGCTGACGGCAGAGCAATACTGCCAAACTTATGAGTTCTTGTGGCAAACTTGATTCAGTGTCTTGACGTGTATACGCTGTTTTGCTGACTTGATTGTCACAAGAAACAAAGTGTGTTTGATAAGATCCGACCATTTTATTACGGGAGGATCAGTATGTATGGATTCTGATGTGACTGATAAACCCGTTCGTATCTTAAGCACAATCTAATACGTGAGACAACGCCCTGGCACACGATAAAAAAAAAAAAGAGAGAGCGGTTTTGTGTCCCCACAGTCCATAATGTAGAAAAGAGAGAAAAAAGCCTTTCTGATTTGGTGTGTGTGCTCACAGTGCAGAGTGTAGAGAAAAGAGAGAAAAGAAAGCCGTTTTGGTGTCACGGGTGTTGTGACTTACACACACACATTTCTGAATTGAGAAAGGAAATTATTTTAGAGGAAGCACTAGAGTTTAGATCCCACATTTGTTGATAGGCATTCATTTATTTCTTCACTTCTGATGAAGTTTCAACAATAAACAACAAACTTTGTATTATGAGAAAGAACCAGACTCATTCTTCAGGAATCCGAAAATAAGCTCTATTTTACGAGTTATGCACGAATTCGGATTCTCCTATAAAACGAATTCCTTAACTCTAACCAAGTTAAGATTGCTTTGTCCTTCATATTTATTCATGTCTAATCAAGTTTCAACGATAAACAACGTTGTACTTTGTAGAATGAGAAAGAACTTCTTCAGCAATAAGCATCTCTCGACATATGACGAAATACAGATTTTGCTATAAAATTAATTCCTTCTATCAGCCTGACTTAAAACTGTTTGTCCTCCTTATTTATCCACTTCAAATCAAGTTTCAACAATTAAAAAAATGTTGTAGTTTGAGAAAAAAACAACTTAATCTTAAGCAATCAGTAGGGTAAGAAAGGGTAAGAAAAGGTGCAAATGCCAACAATACATTACTAAAAGGTGGAGCGGAAGTATTCGGCTGCAAGTAGGTGCGAATGCCTGACAATGTATGATCAAAAGAGGGAGCGGAGGTTTTCGGCTGCAAGGTCTGAATGTCCAACCATAATTTGTAAAAACCGGGGAAGAAAAGGCTCGAAAGCCCGACTATACACCATCAAAAGCGGGAGCGGAGGTGTTCGGCTGCAAGTAGGTGTGAATGTTCGACCATAATTTGTAAAAAGCGGGTAAGAAAAGGTTCGAATGCCCGACTATATATTAACCAAAGCAGGAGGAGAGGTCTTCGGATAAGAGTGGGTGAGAATTTACAACCATAATCTATAAAATGCGGTGAAAAAAAAGGTGTGAATACCCCATAGAACACTAAAAGGTAGAGCGGAAGTGTTCGGCTGCAAGAAGGTGTGAATGTCTGACCATAGTTTGTAAAAAGCGGGTAAGAAAAGGTTCGAATGCCCGAACATACACCATCAAAGGAGGGAGCGGAGGTGTTCCGCTGTAAGAAGGTGTGAATGTCCGACCATAGTTGGCAAAAAGCAGGTAAGAAAAGGTTAAAATACCCGATTGTACACAATCAATAGCGGGAGCAGAGTTGTTCCGCTACTAAAAGGTGTGAAAGTCCGACCATGGTTTGTAAAAAGCGGGTAAGAAAAGGTGCGAATGCCCGACAATGTATGATCAAAAGAGGGAGCGGAGGTTTTCAGCTGAAACAAGGTCTGAATGTCCATCCATATTTTGTAAAAATCTGGGAAGAAAAGGCTCGAAAGCCCGACTATACACCATCAACAGCTGGAGCGGAGGTGTTCAGCTGCAAGAAGGTCTGAATGTCCATCAATAATTGCTAGAAAACATGGAAGAGAATTTTCGAATATCAAACCGCACATGATCATAAGCGGGAGAGGAGGTGTTCAAATGCAAGAAGGTGTGAATGTCCAGCCATAATTGGCAAAAAGCAGGTAAGAAAAGGTTAAAATACCCTATTGTACACAATCAATAGCGGGAGCAGAGTTGTTCCGCTACTAAAAGGTGTGAAAGTCCGACCATGAATTGTAAAAAGCGGGTAAGAAAAGGCGCGAATGCCCGACAATGTATGATCAAAAGAGGGAGCGGAGGTTTTCGGCTGAAAGAAGGTCTGAATGTCCATCCATAATTTGTAAAAATCGGGGAAGAAAAGGCTCGAAAGCCAAACTATACACCATCAACAGCTGGAGTGGAGGTGTTCAGCTGCAAGAAGGTCTGAATGTCCATCAATAATTGCTAGAAAACATGGAAGAGAATTTTCGAATATCAAACCGCACATGATCATAAGCGGGAGAGGAGGTGTTAAAATGCAAAAGTGTGAATGTCCACCCATAATTACTGCAAAATGGGTAAGAAAAGGTACGAATGCCCAACCATACATCATCAAAAGCAGGAGTGGATGTGTTCGGCTACAAGAAGGTTTTAATGTCCGACCATAGTTTGTAAAAAGCGGGTAAGAAAAGGTTCGAATGCCCGAACATACACCATCAAAAGAGGGAGCGGAGGTGTTCCACTGTAAGAAGGTGTGAATGTCTGACCATAGTTGGTAAAAAGCGGGTAAGAAAAGGTGAAAATACCCGACTGTACACAATCAATAGCGGGAGCGGAGTTGTTCGGCTACTAAAAGGTGTGAAAGTCCGACCCTGGTTTGTAAAAAGCGGGTAAGAGAAGGTGCGAATGCCCGACAATGTATGATCAAAAGAGGGAGCGGAGGTTTTCGGCTGCAAGAAGGTCTGAATGTCCATCAATAATTGCTTTAAAACAAGGAAGTAAATTTTCGAATATCAAAACGCAACTGATCATAAGCGGGAGAGGAGGTGTTCGGCTGCAAGAAGGTGTGAATGTCCACCCATAATTCATGAAAAATGGGTAAAAAAAAGGTGCGAATGCCTAACAATACATTATCAAAAGCAGGTGTGAATGTCAGATCATAATTTGTAAAAAGCTGATGAGAAAGGGTGAGAATGCCCGACTATACACCATCAAATGCGGGAGCGGAGGTGTTCGGCTCTGAGTAGGTGTGAATGTCCGACCATAATTGCTGAAGAATGTGTTAGAAAAGGTAAGAATGCTGGACCATACATCATCAAAAGCGGGAGAGGTGGTGTTCGGCTGCAAAAAGGTGTGACTGTTCGACTAAAGTTTGTAAAAAGAGGGTAAGACAAGGTGCGAATGCCTGACAATGTATGATCAAAAGCGGGAGCGGAGGTGTTCAGCTGCAAGAAGGTCTACATGTCCATCAATAATTGCTAGAAAACATGAAAGAAACTTTTCGAAAATCAAACCGCACATGATCATAAGTGGGATAGGAGGTGTTCAGCTGCAAGGTGTGAATGTCCACCCATAATTCCTGAAAAATGGGCACAAAAAAGGTGTGAATGCCCAACCATACATCATCAAAAGCAGGAGTGGAAGTGTTCGGCTACAAGAAGGTGTGAATGTCCGACCATAGTTGGTAAAAAGCGGGTAAGAAAAGGTTAAAATACCCGACTGTACAAAATCAATAGCGGGAGCGGAGTTGTTCGGCTACAAGAAGGTGGGAAAGTCCGACCATGGTTTGTAAAAAGCAGTTAAGAAAAGGTTCGAATATCCAACCAAACATAATCAAAAGCGGGAGCAGAGCTGTTCGACTGCAAGTAGGTGTGAATGTCCAGCCATAATTACTCACAAACGGGGGAAGAAAAGGTAGTATTGCCAGACCATACATGATCAAAACAGGGAGCGGAGGTTCAGCTGCAAGGTGTGAATGTCTGACTATAGTTTGTAAAAAGCGGGTAAGACAAGGTGCGAATGCCCGACAATGTATGATCAAAAGAGAGAGCGGAGGTGTTCGGCTGCAAGGTCTGAATGTCCAACCATAATTTGTAAAAACCGGGTAAGAAAAGGCTCGAAAGCCCGACTATACATCATCAAAAGCGGGAGCGGAGGTGTCCAGCTGTGAGTAGGTGTGAATGTCCGACCATAATTGCTGAAAAATGTGTTAGAAAAGGTCTGGACCATACATCATCAAAAGCGGGAGAGGTGGTGTTCGGCTGCAAGAAGGTGTGAAAGTCCGACAATGGTTTGTAAAAAGCGGGTAATAAAAGGTTCGAATGCCCGAATATACATCATCAAAAGCGGAAGCGGAGGTGTTCGGATGCAAGAAGGTGTGAACGTCCGACCAAACTTTGTAAAAAGCAGTGAAAAGCGAGAAAAAGCTTTTCGTGAGTTCTGCAGGATTTGGGATTTTGCTTATAAAATGCATTACTTCACTCAAACTATGTTAAAACTGATTTGTCCTTCATAATTACCATGTCTAGAAAGATTTAAACAAAAAAACAACGTTGTACTTTGCAGTAAAAGAAAGAGCAAATCTAAAGTTTCAGGAATCCGAGTATAAGCCTGCTTTCATGAGTTCTGCACGATTTCGGATTTTGCTATAAAATGAATTGCTTTGCTCAAACCAAGTTAAAACTGCTTTGTCCTTCCATATTCATCAATGTCTAGATCGACTTCAACAAAGAAAAACATTGGACTTTGCAGTAGAAGAAGTAGAAATCCATCTACACATTGATAAATATGAAGGACAAAGCAGTTCCCACTTGCCCATAAGAAAATAAACTTATTCTCGGATTCCTGATCCTTCAGTTTTGCTCTTTCTTCTACTGCAAAATACAATGTTGTTCTTTGTTGAAGTCGATCTTGACATTGATAAATATGAATGAAAAAGCAGTTTTAACTTGGTTTGAGTGAATGAATTCATTCTATACATAAAATCCGAAATCGTGCAGAACTCATGAAAATAAGCTTATTCTCGGATTCCTAAAACTTTTGATTGGCTCTTTCTTTTACTGCAAAGTACAACGTTGTTTTTTTGTTTAAATCTATCGAGACATTGATAAATATGAAGGTAAAAGCCGTTTTAACATAGTTTGAGTGAAGGAATTGATTTTATAGATAAAATCCCAAATCATGCAGAACTCCTCAAAAGGGGCGTATGGCTTAATCACAAGTGTGGCTCTTTCTCATTCAGGGTAGTATGAGGAAGTTTATGCTTGAAATATATGTAGAAATGGGTACATATGAAGGACAAAGCAGTGTTAACTTAGTTTGAGTGAAGGAATTCATTTTATACATAAAATCCCAAATCATGCAGAACGTATGAAAAGAAGCTTATTCTCGGATTCCTGATCCTTCAGTTTTGCTCTTTCTTCTACTGCAAAATACAATGTTGTTCTTTGTTGAAGTCGATCTAGACATTGATAAATATGAAGGAAAAGGTGGTTTTAACTTAGTTTGCGTGAAGGAATTAATTTTATACATAAAATCCGAAATCGTGCAGAACTCATGAAAATAAGCTTATTCTCGGATTCCTAAAACTTTTGATTTGCACTTTCTTTTACTTCAAAGTACAACGTTGTTTTTTGTTGAAATCTATCTAGACATTGATAAATACCAGCCGAAACTCTGCTGCCGCTTTTGATAATTTATGGTTGGGCATTCTTACCTTTTCTTACCCGCTTTTTACAAATTATGATCTTACATTCACACCTACTTGCAGTCGAACACCTTCTCATCCACTAATGATCATGTGCGGTTGGGCTTTCGCACCTTTTCTTACCCATTTTTCAGTAATTATGGGTGGACATTCAGACCTTCTTGCAGCCGAAAACCTCCGCTCCTCTTTTGATCATACATTGTCGGGCATTCACACCTTGTCTTACCCGCTTTTTACAAACTTTAGTCGGACATTCAAACCTTCTTGCAGCTGAACCACCTCCGCTCCCTGTTTGGATCATATATGGTCTGGCAATAGTACCTTTTCTTACCCGTTTGTGAGTAATTATGGCTGGACATTCACACCTACTTGCAGCCGAACACAACCTCTCCCGCTTTTGATGATATATGGTCTGGCATTCTTACCTTTTCTAACACATTTTTCAGCAATTATGGTCGGACATTCACACCTACTCACAGACGAACACCTCCGCTCCCACATTTGATAGTGTATAGTCGGGCATTCTCACCCTTTCTCAACAGCTTTTTGCAAATTATGATCTGATATTCACACCTACTTGCAGTCGAACAGCTCTGCTCCCGCTTTTGATTATGTTTGGTTGGATATTCGAACATTTTCTTAACTGCTTTTTACAAACTTTGGTCGGACGTTCACACCGTCTTGCAGCCGAACACCTCCGCTTCCGCTTTTGATGGTATATAGTCGGAAATTCGAGCCTTTTCTTACCCGCCTATTACTTACTATGGTTGGACATTCAAACCTTCTTGTAGCCGAACACATCAGCTCCTGCTTTTGATGATGTATGATTTGGCATTCGCACCTTTTCTTACCCATTTTTCAGTAATTTTTGGTCGGACATTCAGACCTTCTTGCACCTGAACACCTCTGCTCCCGCTTTTGATGGTGTATAGTCGGGCTTTCG
Organism: Leuresthes tenuis; assembly: GCF_036924035.1. Lineage (NCBI taxonomy): Eukaryota > Metazoa > Chordata > Actinopteri > Atheriniformes > Atherinopsidae > Leuresthes > Leuresthes tenuis. The sequence goes on from NW_027325360.1 coordinate 32,906,343, forward strand.
AGCCTTTTCTTCCCCGATTTTTACAAATTTTTGGTCGGACATTCAGACCTTCTTGCACCTGAACACCTCCGCTCCCTCTTTTGATCATACATTGTCGGGCATTCGCACCTTTTCTTACCCGCTTTTTACAAACTTTAGTCGGACATTAACACCTTCTTGCAGCTTAACCACCTCCGCTCCCTGTTTTGATCATGTATGGTCTGGCAATACTACCTTTTCTTACCCATTTGTGAGTAATTATGGCTGGACATTCACACCTACTTGCAGCCGAACACCACCTCTCCCGCTTTTGATGATGTATGGACCGGCATTCTTACCTTTTCTAACACATTTTTCAGCAATTATGGTTGGAGATTCACACCTACTCACAGCCGAACACCTCCGCTCCCGCATTTGATGGTGTATATTCGGGCATACGAACCTGTTCTTACCCGCTTTTTACAAACCATGGTCGGACTTTCACACCTTCTTGTAGCTGAACAACTCCGCTCCCTCTTTTGATTGTGTACAGTCGGGCATACAAACCTGTTCTTACCCGCTTTTTACAAACTATGGTCGGACATTCACACCTTCTTGCAGCCGAACACCACCTCTCCCGCTTTTGATGATGTATGGTCCAGTATTCTTACCTTTTCTAACACATTTTTCAGCAATTATGGTCGGACATTCACACCTACTCACAGCTGGACACCTCCGCTCCCGCTTTTGATGATGTATAGTCGGGCTTTCGAGCCTTTTCTTACCCGGTTTTTACAAATTATGGTTGGACATTCAGACCTTGCAACCGAACACCTCTGCTCTCTCTTTTGATCATACATTGTCGGGCATTCGCACCTTGTCTTACCCGCTTTTTACAAACTATAGTCAGACATTCACACCTTGCAGCTGAACCTCCGCTCCCTGTTTTGATCATGTATGGTCTGGCAATACTACCTTTTCTTCCCCCGTTTGTGAGTAATTATGGCTGGACATTCACACCTACTTGCAGCCGAACACAACCTCTCCCGCTTTTGATGATATATGGTCTGGCATTCTTACCTTTTCTAACACATTTTTCAGCAATTATGGTCGGACATTCACACCTACTCACAGACGAACACCTCCGCTCCCACATTTGATAGTGTATAGTCGGGCATTCTCACCCTTTCTCAACAGCTTTTTGCAAATTATGATCTGATATTCACACCTACTTGCAGTCGAACAGCTCTGCTCCCGCTTTTGATTATGTTTGGTTGGATATTCGAACATTTTCTTAACTGCTTTTTACAAACTTTGGTCGGACGTTCACACCGTCTTGCAGCCGAACACCTCCGCTTCCGCTTTTGATGGTATATAGTCGGAAATTCGAGCCTTTTCTTACCCGCCTATTACTTACTATGGTTGGACATTCAAACCTTCTTGTAGCCGAACACATCAGCTCCTGCTTTTGATGATGTATGATTTGGCATTCGCACCTTTTCTTACCCATTTTTCAGTAATTTTTGGTCGGACATTCAGACCTTCTTGCACCTGAACACCTCTGCTCCCGCTTTTGATGGTGTATAGTCGGGCTTTCGAGCCTTTTCTTCCCCGATTTTTACAAATTTTTGGTCGGACATTCAGACCTTCTTGCACCTGAACACCTCCGCTCCCTCTTTTGATCATACATTGTCGGGCATTCGCACCTTTTCTTACCCGCTTTTTACAAACTTTAGTCGGACATTAACACCTTCTTGCAGCTTAACCACCTCCGCTCCCTGTTTTGATCATGTATGGTCTGGCAATACTACCTTTTCTTACCCATTTGTGAGTAATTATGGCTGGACATTCACACCTACTTGCAGCCGAACACCACCTCTCCCGCTTTTGATGATGTATGGACCGGCATTCTTACCTTTTCTAACACATTTTTCAGCAATTATGGTTGGAGATTCACACCTACTCACAGCCGAACACCTCCGCTCCCGCATTTGATGGTGTATATTCGGGCATACGAACCTGTTCTTACCCGCTTTTTACAAACCATGGTCGGACTTTCACACCTTCTTGTAGCTGAACAACTCCGCTCCCTCTTTTGATTGTGTACAGTCGGGCATACAAACCTGTTCTTACCCGCTTTTTACAAACTATGGTCGGACATTCACACCTTCTTGCAGCCGAACACCACCTCTCCCGCTTTTGATGATGTATGGTCCAGTATTCTTACCTTTTCTAACACATTTTTCAGCAATTATGGTCGGACATTCACACCTACTCACAGCTGGACACCTCCGCTCCCGCTTTTGATGATGTATAGTCGGGCTTTCGAGCCTTTTCTTACCCGGTTTTTACAAATTATGGTTGGACATTCAGACCTTGCAGCCGAACACATCCGCTCTCTCTTTTGATCATACATTGTCGGGCATTCGCACCTTGTCTTACCCGCTTTTTACAAACTATAGTCAGACATTCACACCTTGCAGCTGAACCTCCGCTCCCTGTTTTGATCATGTATGGTCTGGCAATACTACCTTTTCTTCCCCCGTTTGTGAGTAATTATGGCTGGACATTCACACCTACTTGCAGCCGAACACAACCTCTCCCGCTTTTGATGATATATGGTCTGGCATTCTTACCTTTTCTAACACATTTTTCAGCAATTATGGTCGGACATTCACACCTACTCACAGACGAACACCTCCGCTCCCACATTTGATAGTGTATAGTCGGGCATTCTCACCCTTTCTCAACAGCTTTTTGCAAACTATGATCTGATATTCACACCTACTTGCAGTCGAACAGCTCTGCTCCCGCTTTTGATTATGTTTGGTTGGATATTCGAACATTTTCTTAACTGCTTTTTACAAACTTTGGTCGGACGTTCACACCGTCTTGCAGCCGAACACCTCCGCTTCCGCTTTTGATGGTATATAGTCGGAAATTCGAGCCTTTTCTTACCCGCCTATTACTTACTATGGTTGGACATTCAAACCTTCTTGTAGCCGAACACATAAGCTCCTGCTTTTGATGATGTATGATTTGGCATTCGCACCTTTTCTTACCCATTTTTCAGTAATTTTTGGTCGGACATTCAGACCTTCTTGCACCTGAACACCTCTGCTCCCGCTTTTGATGGTGTATAGTCGGGCTTTCGAGCCTTTTCTTCCCCGATTTTTACAAATTTTTGGTCGGACATTCAGACCTTCTTGCACCTGAACACCTCCGCTCCCTCTTTTGATCATACATTGTCGGGCATTCGCACCTTTTCTTACCCGCTTTTTACAAACTTTAGTCGGACATTAACACCTTCTTGCAGCTTAACCACCTCCGCTCCCTGTTTTGATCATGTATGGTCTGGCAATACTACCTTTTCTTACCCATTTGTGAGTAATTATGGCTGGACATTCACACCTACTTGCAGCCGAACACCACCTCTCCCGCTTTTGATGATGTATGGACCGGCATTCTTACCTTTTCTAACACATTTTTCAGCAATTATGGTTGGAGATTCACACCTACTCACAGCCGAACACCTCCGCTCCCGCATTTGATGGTGTATATTCGGGCATACGAACCTGTTCTTACCCGCTTTTTACAAACCATGGTCGGACTTTCACACCTTCTTGTAGCTGAACAACTCCGCTCCCTCTTTTGATTGTGTACAGTCGGGCATACAAACCTGTTCTTACCCGCTTTTTACAAACTATGGTCGGACATTCAAACCTTCTTGTAGCCGAACACATCCACTCGTGCTTTTGATGATGTATGGTTGGGCATTCGCACCTTTTCTTACCCATTTTTCAGTAATTATGGGTGGATATTCACACCTTCTTGCAGCGGAACACCTCCTCTCCCGCTTATGATTATGTGCAGTTTGATATTCGAAAATTTTCTTTCATGTTTTATAGCAATTATTGATGGACATTCATACCTTCTTGAAGCCGAACACATCCACTCCTGCTTTTGATGATGTATGGTTGGGCATTCGAACCTACTTGTTGCCCGTTTTTCATTAATTATGGGTGGACATTCACACCTTGTCGCAGCCAAACACCTCCGCTCCCTGTTTTGATCATGTATGTTTTGACATTCGCACCTTTTCTCACCTGCTTTTTACTATTGTCGTTCAATCACAGCTTCCTCTCCACCATAATTGTATGGTAGGAAATTCTCACCCACTCTCATCCGAAGACCTCTCCTCCCGCTTTTGTTAATATTTAGTCGGGCATTCGAACCTTTTCTTACCCACTTTTTACAAATTATGGTCGAACATTCACACCTACTTGCAGCTGAATACTTCCGCTCCACCTTTTAGTGATGTATGGTTGGCATTTGCACCTTTTGTTACCCTCTTTTTATACTGATTGCTGAAGATTAAGTTGTTCTTTCTCAAACTACAATTTTTTTTTAATTGTTGAAACTTGATTTGAAGTGGATAAATAAGGAGGACAAACAGTTTTAAGTCACGCTGATAGAAGAAATTAATTTTATAGCAAAATCTGTATTTCGTCATATGTCGAGAGATGCTTATTGCTGAAGAAGTTCTTTCTCATTCTACAAAGTACAACGTTGTTTATCGTTGAAACTTGATTAGACATGAATAAATATGAAGGACAAAGCAGTCTTAACTTGGTTTGAGTTAATTAATTCTTTTTATAGGAGAATCCGAATTCGTGCTTATTTTCGGATTCCTGAAGAATGAGTCTGGTTCTTTCTCATAATACAAAGTTTGTTGTTTATTGTTGAAACTTCATCAGAAGTGAAGAAATAAATGAATGCCTATCAACAAATGTGGGATCTAAACTCTACTGCTTCCTCTAAAATAATTTCTTTTCTCAATTCAGAAATGTGTGTGTGTAAGTCACAACACCCGTGACACCAAAACGGCTTTCTTTTCTCTCTTTTCTCTACACTCTGCACTATGAGCACACACACCAAATCAGAAAGGCTTTTTTCTCTCTTTTCTACATTATGGACTGTGGGGACACAAAACCGCTCTCTCTTTTTTTTTTTGATTGTGTGCCAGGGCGTTGTCTCACGTATTAGATTATGCTTAAGATACGAATGGGTTTATCAGTCATATCAGAATCCATACATACTGATCCTCCCGTAATAAAATGGTCGGATCTTATCAAACACACTTTGTTTCTTGTGACAATCAAGTCAGCGAAACAGCGTATACACGTCAAGACACTGAATCAAGTTTGCCACAAGAACTCATAAGTTTGGCAGTATTGCTCTGCCGTCAGCAATCATACACCCATTTTATTTTCGTGAGACATGTGCAGGCACCTGTTCATCTACTGTTCTATCACTATGAATTAGTTTATCTATTATCAATAAGGATACTTCTACAACTACTATCAAAGTATGTCCAGACTTCTTATGTTGTCAGTTGCTATATATGAATAAGTGGGTAGCTACTGACAAGCATTAAGCATGTCACACAGCCCAAACATATAACATTTCAGGACACACCACACAGTTAACAACCACAGTGAAGTGTCAAAGCCCAAACATTCAACAGGACACTTACATAACAGATTCAAATCAAACAGTCAGACAACATACAAGAACATATACCCCAGCCGGCATTGCTCCCTGCCTATTTCCCTACAGCTCACTATGTGTGCGCACACCTTTATTCACAAACTCTTCAACTTATACTCTTTTACCGAAGCTGCTACAGCTCGATTGGCCGAATACCCTTAGATCCTATTTCGGTGAATTTGACATCTGCCTTACATGTAACAGATTAGCGGTTTAGCAGTTTTAATTTAGTTTGAGTGAAGGAATTCATTTTATAGCAAAATCCGAAATCGTGAAGCACTCATGAAAGTAAGCTTATTCTCGGATTCCTGAAACTTTAGATTTGCTCTTTCTTTTACTGCAAAGTACAACGTTGTTTTTTTTGTTTAAATCTTTCTAGACATGGTAAATATGAACGACAAAGCAGTTTTAACATAGTTTGAGTGAAGGAATTCATTTTATAGATAAAATCCCAAGAGTCTGCAGAGAAAAGAGAGTGAATGCGAAGTAGACTTTAACACGGCTATGGGAGCGAGCCGAGTGTCGGCTAACCGAATTGCTTGAAAGAAACGCGACACCGAATGAGCGGTCAGAACAAAGCCTCAATATGGGATTCTCGTGGTGTTTTTGTTGCTGCCTTGTCTTTTGCATAGAGTAAAAGACAAGGCAGCCATCGAATAGGGCCCGATTGTTCCTACTTGGTCAGCCGAGGAGCAAGGGGGGGGGGGGGGGCAAGCGTCTCAACCAAGCAAAGCTCACCATGGGGAAGGTGGCTATACCAACTAGCCTGATGCCCTGCTCCCGCAGTGACGGATAATCGTACTCTGGTTTCTCTTCATAACATACAAGTCTTTCGCCTTTTACTAAAGACTTCCGTGGAGAGCAGCACTAATGAGTTGTTTCTATTATTGGCAGGCTTTACCTTTGCGGGTGAAGCCCTTTCTGTCTGTGCAAAAGAAATCTTGCTACTTTGCAGAGTGACTTCTCTGAGTAGAGTCGCCTTACTTGTTGCGACTGTGCCGATGTTCGAAGCTGGAGTGCAAAGTTGTTGCTTGAATGGTGCTTGCTGGAGCATGCGGGAGTGCAAAGTTATACCATTTAAAAGGGCTGAAGAGTGCTCAGTGCAGCGGGTGGGCGGAGGTGCAACGTGACACTCTGGCCACCTATGGCCATAAAAAGAACACTGCTACAAGTGCGCATTGTGCCAGCAAGGGCCCTCGGACCTGAAACAGTGGACAGTTATCGCTTCTCGGCCTTTTAGCTAAGATCAAGTGTAGTATCTGTTCTTATCAGTTTAATATGTCCTCTATACGAGGACAACATATTAAATGGATTTTTAAGAATAGGAGTTGAAAAAGAAGCTTGCTCCGTTCACTCCAAGCCTCGACCCGGTACTGCAGTGCCGCTGGGAACGGTGCGCTCTCCTCTGCTCTTGTGAAAAAGCAAACAGCGGTGCAGGATGGAAGTTTCAGGGAGCCCAAGATGAAACTTTCTTTTAATCTGCTGAGAAAAGAGAGTGAATGCGAAGTGGACTTTAACACGGCCCTGGGAGCGAGCCGAGTGCGGGCTAACCGGGAGAATTGCTTGAAAGAAACGCGACACCGAATGAGTGGTCAGAACAAAGCCTCAATACGGTGCTCCCGTGGTGTTTGTGGCTGCCTTGTCTTTTGCACAGAGTAAAAGACAAGGCAGCCATCGAATAGATTGTTTCTACTTGGTCAGCCGAGGAGCAGGGGGGGGGGGCAATCGTCTCAACCAAGCAAATCTCACCAAGTAGGAACAATCGGGCCCTTTTCGATGGCTGCAACACCTGAAAGAGATATTGATGCGAGACCCGATCAAATGCTTTTTCAAAGTCTAAATTTAAGATGACAAGCCGGGTGTTTCTGTCTCTAGCGTAATCAATGATGTCTCGAATCAGTACGAGGCTGTCGGTGAGTTGTCTCCCTGAGATGGCACAAGCTTGGTCTGGGTGAATTACCTCCTCTAAAACAGAGGACATCCGTGTCGCTAAAACCTTGCTAAAAAGTTTACAGTCAAAGTTTAAAAGTGTGATGGGCCTCCAATTCTTTAGGTCAGTCTTATCATTTTTTTTATAAAGTAGAGTCACTATTCCCACTCTAAAACTGTCAGGCAGTCGGTCGAGTTTTTCAAAATCTTTAAAAACATCTAAAATGTCTGATGATAAAAGGTCCCAATAGGTCAGATAGAATTCTGCAGGAAGCCCGTCTAAACCCGTAGCTCGACTTCTCTTAAAACCTGTTAGGCATTTTTTTTAACTCTAAAGCAGTAAAATTCTGTGTCAAGTGTGCATTCTCTTTTACGGTTTTGTCAACGAATTTTAAGATTTCTGACGATGTTTCCAAGTGCACTGGTTTCTCTTTGTACATGTTACTATAAAAGGTATGTACAGTTTCAATCATCTCTTGTGTGGATTTTGTTAAAAACCCATCTTCTCTTTTTAGATTTTGAATACACTCCTTTTTATTTATAACTTTCTTTCTTTTTCACCTTCCTCAATTTCCTGCTCCCTGCTTCTTACAAAAATTCCTTTACTCTTTATTTCTGCTAAAACTGACATTTCCTTTTTGACATCTTTGATTTCTTCTTTAAAGTCTATGCCACACTGATTTAGTTTAAAGTAGCGCTGTAAGCGTTTATGTAGTCCCATCATACATCTTTCCTTTTTTTACGTTTACCTTGCTGTTTAAAAAAAGTCTGGGTCGTTTCCTTCACCATTTCCCACCATTGTGCATGTGTTTCGTAGAGGTCTTGAAGGGTCTGCCACTCTTTATAACATTCCCTGTACTGACTGACTATGATTTCATCCTCCAACAGGGAACAGTTGAGTTTCCACAGACCACTTCCTACCGTCACACCAGAAGGGGGTGAAAGGGTGCAGGAGAGCATAAGGTGGTCTGAAAAGAAAACAGGGGTTAATCTAACATCAGTGTGTGGGCAATCTCTAGTAAAGAAATAATCAATGCGAGAGGCTCTGGTGCCATCATGACTAAACCAGGTGAAGCCCTCCTCTCTGGGATGCATGGTTTTAAAACAGTCAGTAAGCTTAAAATCCCTGCATATGCCCTGAAGTAAAATCGAAGTCTTATCCACTTTAAAATCTTTCCTGCTCAAGATACAGTTAAAATCCCCTCCTACAACTAAAGGTACTTGCCCTAGCATGTAAAGCTGTATATCTTCTAAGAGGTCATACCTTTCATTTTTTCCATTGAAACCATAAATATTTAAGAGGTTAAAGTCTTGCCCCATAAAATTCAAGTGTGCTAAGAGTGCCCGTCCGTCTCTCACCAATGTGCTACCTTTCACCAGAACATGCGGATTTTTAATTAGAATGGCCACACCATCATTTTTATTTTGATTTGAGCCACTCCATATCGATAAATGGGGCCACATTTCCTCCCATTGTCTATGGTTTTTTAAAAAAGGTAGTCCACATTCTTGTATTAAAAACACATCTGATTTTATGGAGTCTAAGAAGGATAAAATACTCTGGGCTCTTGTCTTTGATTTCACACTTCTCACATTTAGTGTTGAGAAGGTGAGAACCATTAAAAGCATAAAGGAAAGTAGGTATGTCATTTTCGTTTTTCTAAGTTATCAAAACAAATTACACAGGTTATTTCTTGGGAAACTAGCTCTTCCTTCATTTCTTTAGGTGAAAAGTGAGTAGGGTGATCTATATTTCCTTTTTGGACTCTCGGTGTTGGCCTCTGACGCAATGTTGCATTTAACTTTGAGTCCCTGGGGGTTGATTGCAGAGCTGAAGTTAAAAAGGAGACCTCATTTGGTGAGTCGGAGGGGAAGACTCTAGGTTCTTCCACTGAAGAACTGTCTGAAAGGGACCTAACCCTTCCCCTCTTCTCTGATACCACTGGGGAATCAGAGGCTCAGATGCCGTCCTCTTCGGCTGTTGACCTTCGGGGAGGTGAGTATCTTCACTAGACTCACCTGTCTGCTCTTCCTCCTCATTTAGCGTAGCTCCACCCTCTGCCTGTGAATTCTCACAGACTTCAACACTGAGTGGTGAGGCCTCTACAGGCCCCTCCCCTTTTTGCTCCTCACTTCCAATCCAAGCTTTTGGCGGGAAGTTTGAATTTATTGGGTCAACCTCTTCACTTTGTTCACCAACTGCCACCTTTGGTCCTTCTCTTTGTTGGCTTGACTGTGGCTTTACCGTCTTTAATTTGTTGGCAAAAGATTTAGGGCAATCTCTGAAGAGGTGATTTAATTCTCCACAGAGATTACATTTCCTGCCATTTGGACACTCTCCAAAAGTTTGCCCAATTTCTCTGCTCTTCCCACATAACACCTTGGTACAAGCCTCAACCAGGTGCCCATGCTCACCACACTTGCGGCAGAACTTGGGCTGCCCCTGGTAGTGGATGTAACCTCGGTTTTCAAGGTGGCCAGAGTGTCGCCCACCCGCTGCACTGAGCACTCTTCAGCCCTTTTAAATGGTATAACTTTGCACTCCCGCACGCTCCAGCAAGCACCATTCAAGCAACAACTTTGCACTCCAGCTTCGAACATCGGCACAGTCGCAACAAGTAAGGCGACTCTACTCAGAGAAGTCACTCTGCACAGTAAGAAGATTTCTTTTTCACAGACAGAAAGGGCTTCACCCGCAAAGGTAAAGCCTGCCAAAAATAGAAACAACTCATTAGTGCTGCTCTCCACAGAAATCTTTAGTAAAAGGCGAAAGACTTGTTATGAAGAGAAACCAGAGTACGATTATCCGTCACTGCGGGAGCAGGGCATCAGGCTAGTTGGCATAGCCACCTTCCCCATGGTGAGCTTTGCTTGGTTGAGACGCTTGCTCCCCCCCCCCCCCTTGCTTCTCGGCTGACCAACTAGGAACAATCGGGCCCTATTCGATGGCTGCCTTGTCTTTTACTCTGTGCAAAAGACAAGGCAGCAACAAAAACACCACGAGAATCCCATATTGAGGCTTTGTTCTGATCGCTCATTCGGTGTCGCGTTTCTTTCAAGCAATTCTCCCGGTTAGCCCACACTCGGCTCGCTCCCATAGCCGTGTTAAAGTCTACTTCGCATTCACTCTCTTTTCTCAGCAGACTCTTGGGATTTTATCTATAAAATGAATTCCTTCACTCAAACTATGTGAAAACTGCTTTGTCCTTAATATTTACCATGTCTAGAAAGATTTAAACAAAAAAAACAACGTTGTACTTTGCAGTAAAAGAAAGAGCAAATCTAAAGTTTCAGGAATCCGAGTATAAGCCTGCTTTCATGAGTTCTGCACGATTTCGGATTTTGCTATAAAATTAATTGCTTTGCTCAAACCAAGTTAAAACTGCTTTGTCCTTCCATATTCATCAATGTCTAGATCGACTTCAACAAAGAAAAACATTGGACTTTGCAGTAGAAGAAGTTGAAATCCATCTACACATTGATAAATATGAAGGACAAAGCAGTTCCCACTTGCCCATAAGAAAATAAGCTTATTCTCGGATTCCTGATCCTTCAGTTTTGCTCTTTCTTCTACTGCAAAATACAATGTTGTTCTTTGTTGAAGTCGATCTAGACATTGATAAATATGAATGAAAAAGCAGTTTTAACTTGGTTTGAGTGAATGAATTCATTTTATACATAAAATCCGAAATCGTGCAGAACTCATGAAAATAAGCTTATTCTCGGATTCCTAAAACTTTTGATTGGCTCTTTCTTTTACTGCAAAGTACAACGTTGTTTTTTGTTGAAATCTATCTAGACATTGATAAATACCAGCCGAAACTCTGCTGCCGCTTTTGATAATTTATGGTTGGGCATTCTTACCTTTTCTTACCCGCTTTTTACAAATTATGATCTTACATTCACACCTACTTGCAGTCGAACACCTTCTCATCCACTTATGATCATGTGCGGTTGGGCTTTCGCACCTCTTCTTACCCATTTTTCAGTAATTATGGGTGGACATTCAGACCTTCTTGCAGCCGAAAACCTCCGCTCCTCTTTTGATCATACATTGTCGGGCATTCACACCTTGTCTTACCCGCTTTTTACAAACTTTAGTCGGACATTCAAACCTTCTTGCAGCTGAACCACCTCCGCTCCCTGTTTTGATCATATATGGTCTGGCAATAGTACCTTTTCTTACCCGTTTGTGAGTAATTATGGCTGGACATTCACACCTACTTGCAGCCGAACACAACCTCTCCCGCTTTTGATGATATATGGTCCGGCATTCTTACCTTTTCTAACACATTTTTCAGCAATTATGGTCGGACATTCACACCTACTCACAGACGAACACCTCCGCTCCCACATTTGATAGTGTATAGTCGGGCATTCTCACCCTTTCTCAACAGCTTTTTGCAAATTATGATCTGATATTCACACCTACTTGCAGTCGAACAGCTCTGCTCCCGCTTTTGATTATGTTTGGTTGGATATTCTAACATTTTCTTAACTGCTTTTTACAAACTTTGGTCGGACGTTCACACCGTCTTGCAGCCGAACACCTCCGCTTTTGATGGTATATAGTCGGACATTCGAGCCTTTTCTTACCCGCCTATTACTTACTATGGTTGGACATTCAAACCTTCTTGTAGCCGAACACATCCGCTCCTGCTTTTGATGATGTATGATTTGGCATTCGCACCTTTTCTTACCCATTTTTCAGTAATTTTTGGTCGGACATTCAGACCTTGCACCTGAAAACCTCCGCTCCCTCTTTTGATCATACATAGTCGGGCATTCGCCCCTTGTCTTACACGGTTTTTACAAACTTTAGTCAGACATTCACACCTTGCAGCTGAACCACCTCCATTCCCTGTTTTGATCATGTGTTGTCTGGAAATACTACCTTTTCTTCCCCCGTTTGTGAGTAATTATGGCTGGACATTCACACCTACTTGCAGCCGAAAAACCACCTCTCCCGCTTTTGATGATGTATTGTCCGGCATTCTAGTCTTTTCTATCACATTTTTCAGCAATTATGATCTGACATTCACACCTACTTGCAGTCGAACAGCTCTGCTCCCGCTTTTGATTATGTTCGGTTGGATATTCAAACCTTTTCTTAACTGCTTTTTACAAACTTTGGTCGGACGTTCACCCCTTCTTGCAGCCGAACACCTCCGCTTCCGCTTTTGATGGTATATATTCGGGTATTCGAACCTTCTCTTACCCGCTTTTTACAAACCATGGTTGGACTTTCATACCTTCTTGTAGCTGAACAACTCCACTCCTGCTTTTGATGATTTATGGTTGGACATTCGCATCTTTTCCTACCCATTTTTCAGTAATTAATGGTGGATATTCACACCTTCTTGCAGCTGAACACCTCCTCTCCCGCTATTGATCATGTAAGGTTTGATATTCGAAAATTTTCTTTCATGTTTTAAAGCAATTATTAATGGACATTCACACCTACTTGCAGCCGAACACCACCTCTCCCGCTTTTGATGATGTATGGACCGGCATTCTTACCTTTTCTAACACATTTTTCAGCAATTATGGTTGGAGAATCACACCTACTCACAGCCGAACAACTCCGCTACCGCATTTGATGGTGTATAGTCGGGATTTCTCACCCTTTCTCATCAGCTTTTTGCAAATTATTCTCTGACATTCACACCTACTTGCAGTCGAACAGCTCTGCTCCCGCTTTTGATTATGTTTGGTTAGATATTCGAACCTTTTCTTAACTGCTTTTTCACAAACTTTGGTCGGACGTTCACACCTTCTTGCAGCCGAACACCTCCGCTTCCGGTTTTGATAGTGTATATTCGGGCATACGAACCTTTTCTTACCCGCTTTTTACAAACCATGGTCGGACTTTCACACCTTCTCTTAGCTGAACAACTCCGCTCCCTCTTTTGATTGTGTACAGTCGGGTATTTTAACCTTTTCTTACCCGCTTTTTACCAACTATGGTCGGACATTCACACCTTCTTACAGCTGAACACCTCCGCTCCCTCTTTTGATGGTGTATGTTTGGGCATTCGAACCTTTTCTTACCCGCTTTTTACAAACTATGGTCGGACATTCAAACCTTCTTGTAGCCGAACACATCCACTCGTGCATTTGATGATGTATGGTTGGGAATTCGCACCTTTTCTTACCCATTTTTCAGTAATTATGGGTGGACATTCACACCTTCTTGCAGCTGAACACCTCCTCTCCCGCTTATTATCATGTGCAGTTTGATATTCGAAAATTCTCTTTCATGTTTTCTAGCAATTATTGATGGACATTCAGACCTTCTTGCAGCTGAACACCTCCGCTCCAGCTTTTGATGGTGTATAGTCGGGCTTTCGAGCCTTTTCTTCCCCGGTTTTTACAAATTATGGTTGGACATTCAGACCTTCTTTCAGCCGAAAACCTCCGCTCCCTCTTTTGATCATACATTGTCGGGCATTCGCACCTTTTCTTATACGCTTTTTACAAACTTTAGTCGGACATTAACACCTTCTTGCAGCTTAACCACCTCCGCTCCCTGTTTTGATCATGTATGGTCTGGGAATACTAACTTTTCTTACCCATTTGTGAGTAATTATGGCTGGATATTCACACCTACTTGCAGCCGAACACCACCTCTCCCGCTTTTGATGATGTATGGACCGGCATTCTTACCTTTTCTAACACATTTTTCAGCAATTATGGTTGGAGATTCACACCTACTCACAGCCGAACACCTCCGCTCCCTCTTTTGATTGTGTACAGTCGGGCATACAAACCTGTTCTTACCCGCTTTTTACAAACTATGGTCGGACATTCAAACCTTCTTGTAGTTCATCCACTCCTGCTTTTGATGATGTATGGTTGGGCATTCGCACCTTTTCTTACCCATTTTTCATTAATTATGGGTGGATATTCACACCTTCTTGCAGCGGAACACCTCCTCTCCCGCTTATGATTATGTGCGGTTTGATATTCGAAAATTTTCTTTCATGTTTTATAGCAATTATTGATGGACATTCATACCTTCTTGAAGCCGAACACATCCACTCCTGCTTTTGATGATGTATGGTTGGGCATTCGAACCTACTTGTTGCCCGTTTTTCATTAATTATGGGTGGACATTCACACCTTGTCGCAGCCAAACACCTCCGCTCCCTGTTTTGATCATGTATGTTTTGACATTCGCACCTTTTCTCACCTGCTTTTTACTATTGTCGGCCAATCACAGCTTCCTCTCCACCATACTTGTATGGTAGGAAATTCTCACCCACTCTCATCCGAAGACCTTTCCTCCCGCTTTTGTTAATATTTAGTCGGGCATTCGAACCTTTTCTTACCCACTTTTTACAAATTATGGTCGAACATTCACACCTACTTGCAGCTGAATACTTCCGCTCCACCTTTTAGTGATGTATGGTTGGCATTTGCACCTTTTGTTACCCTCTTTTTATACTGATTGCTGAAGATTAAGTTGTTCTTTCTCAAACTACAATTTTTCTTTAATTGTTGAAACTTGATTTGAAGTGGATAAATAAGGAGGACAAACAGTTTTAAGTCACGCTGATAGAAGAAATTAATTTTATAGCAAAATCTGTATTTCGTCATATGTCGAGAGATGCTTATTGCTGAAGAAGTTCTTTCTCATTCTACAAAGTACAACGTTGTTTATCGTTGAAACTTGATTAGACATGAATAAATATGAAGGACAAAGCAGTCTTAACTTGGTTTGAGTTAATTAATTCGTTTTATAGGAGAATCCGAATTCGTGCTTATTTTCGGATTCCTGAAGAATGAGTCTGGTTCTTTCTCATAATACAAAGTTTGTTGTTTATTGTTGAAACTTCATCAGAAGTGAAGAAATAAATGAATGCCTATCAACAAATGTGGGATCTAAACTCTACTGCTTCCTCTAAAATAATTTATTTTCTCAATTCAGAAATGTGTGTGTGTAAGTCACAACACCCGTGACACCAAAACGGCTTTCTTTTCTCTCTTTTCTCTACACTCTGCACTATGAGCACACACACCAAATCAGAAAGGCTTTTTTCTCTCTTTTCTACATTATGGACTGTGGGGACACAAAACCGCTCTCTCTTTTTTTTTTTGATTGTGTGCCAGGGCGTTGTCTCACGTATTAGATTATGCTTAAGATACGAATGGGTAAGTTTGGCAGTATTGCTCTGCCGTCAGCAATCATACACCCATTTTATTTTCGTGAGACGTGCAGGCACCTGTTCATCTACTGTTCTATCACTATGAATTAGTTTATCTATTATCAATAAGGATACTTCTACAACTACTATCAAAGTATGTCCAGACTTCTTATGTTGTCAGTTGCTATATATGAATAAGTGGGTAGCTACTGACAAGCATTAAGCATGTCACACAGCCCAAACATATAACATTTCAGGACACACCACACAGTTAACAACCACAGTGAAGTGTCAAAGCCCAAACATTCAACAGGACACTTACACAACAGATTCAAATCAAACAGTCAGACAACATACAAGAACATATACCCCAGCCGGCATTGCTCCCTGCCTATTTTCCTACAGCTCACTATGTGTGCGCACACCTTTATTCACAAACTCTTCAACTTATACTCTTTTACCGAAGCTGCTACAGCTCGATTGGCCGAATACCCTTAGATCCTATTTCGGTGAATTTGACATCTGCCTTACATGTAACAGATTAGCGGTTTAGCAGTTTTAATTTAGTTTGAGTGAAGGAATTCATTTTATAGCAAAATCCGAAATCGTGAAGCACTCATGAAAGTAAGCTTATTCTCGGATTCCTGAAACTTTAGATTTGCTCTTTCTTTTACTGCAAAGTACAACGTTGTTTATTTTGTTTAAATCTTTCTAGACATGGTAAATATGAACGACAAAGCAGTTTTAACATAGTTTGAGTGAAGGAATTCATTTTATAGATAAAATCCCAAGAGTCTGCAGAGAAAAGAGAGTGAATGCGAAGTGGACTTTAACACGGCTCTGGGAGCGAGCCGAGTGCGGGCTAACTGGGAGAATTGCTTGAAAGAAACGCGACACCGAATGAGTGGTCAGAACAAAGCCTCAATACGGTGTTCCCGTGGTGTTTGTGGCTGCCTTGTCTTTTGCACAGAGTAAAAGACAAGGCAGCCATCGAATAGATTGTTTCTACTTGGTCAGCCGAGGAGCAGGGGGGTGGGGGGGCAAGCGTCTCAACCAAGCAAAGCTCACCAAGTAGGAACAATCGGGCCCTTTTCGATGGCTGCAACACCTGAAAGAGATATTGATGCGAGACCCGATCAAATGCTTTTTCAAAGTCTAAATTTAAGATGACAAGCCGGGTGTTTCTGTCTCTAGCGTAATCAATGATGTCTCGAATCAGTACGAGGCTGTCGGTGAGTTGTCTCCCTGAGATGGCACAAGCTTGGTCTGGGTGAATTACCTCCTCTAAAACAGAGGACATCCGTGTCGCTAAAACCTTGCTAAAAAGTTTACAGTCAAAGTTTAAAAGTGTGATGGGCCTCCAATTCTTTAGGTCAGTCTTATCATTTTTTTTATAAAGTAGAGTCACTATTCCCACTCTAAAACTGTCAGGCAGTCGGTCGAGTTTTTCAAAATCTTTAAAAACATCTAAAATGTCTGATGATAAAAGGTCCCAATAGGTCAGATAGAATTCTGCAGGAAGCCCGTCTAAACCCGGAGCTCGACTTCTCTTAAAACCTGTTAGGCATTTTTTTAACTCTAAAGCAGTAAAATTCTGTGTCAAGTGTGCATTCTCTTTTACGGTTTTGTCAACGAATTTTAAGATTTCTGCCGATGTTTCCAAGTGCACTGGTTTCTCTTTGTACATGTTACTATAAAAGGTATGTACAGTTTCAATCATCTCTTGTGTGGATTTTGTTAAAAACCCATCTTCTCTTTTTAGATTTTGAATACACTCCTTTTTATTTATAACTTTCTTTCTTTTTCACCTTCCTCAATTTCCTGCTCCCTGCTTCTTACAAAAATTCCTTTACTCTTTATTTCTGCTAAAACTGACATTTCCTTTTTGACATCTTTGATTTCTTCTTTATAGTCTATGCCACACTGATTTAGTTTAAAGTAGCGCTGTAAGCGTTTATGTAGTCCCATCATACATCTATTCTCTTTCCTTTTTTTACGTTTACCTTGCTGTTTAAAAAAAGTCTGGGTCGTTTCCTTCACCATTTCCCACCATTGTGCATGTGTTTCGTAGAGGTCTTGAAGGGTCTGCCACTCTTTATAACATTCCCTGTACTGACTGACTATGATTTCATCCTCCAACAGGGAACAGTTGAGTTTCCACAGACCACTTCCTACCGTCACACCAGAAGGGGGTGAAAGGGTGCAGGAGAGCATAAGGTGGTCTGAAAAGAAAACAGGGGTTAATCTAACATCAGTGGGTGGGCAATCTCTAGTAAAGAAATAATCAATGCGAGAGGCTCTGGTGCCATCATGACTAAACCAGGTGAAGCCCTCCTCTCTGGGATGCATGGTTTTAAAACAGTCAGTAAGCTTAAAATCCCTGCATATGCCCTGAAGTAAAATCGAAGTCTTATCCACTTTAAAATCTACCCCTGCTCTTTTTCTATCTTTCCTGCTCAAGATACAGTTAAAATCCCCTCCTACAACTAAAGGTACTTGCCCTAGCATGTAAAGCTGTATATCTTCTAAAAGGTCATACCTTTCATTTTTTCCATTGAAACCATAAATATTTAAGAGGTTAAAGTCTTGCCCCATAAAATTCAAGTGTGCTAAAAGTGCCCGTCCGTCTCTCACCACTGTGCTACCTTTCACCAGAACATGCGGATTTTTAATTAGAATGGCCACACCATCATTTTTATTTTGATTTGAGCCACTCCATATCGATAAATGGGGCCACATTTCCTCCCATTGTCTATGGTTTTTTAAAAAAGGTAGTCCACATTCTTGTATTAAAAACACATCTGATTTTATGGAGTCTAAGAAGGATAAAATACTCTGGGCTCTTGTCTTTGATTTCACACTTCTCACATTTAGTGTTGAGAAGGTGAGAACCATTAAAAGCATAAAGGAAAGTAGGTATGTCATTTTCGTTTTTCTAAGTTATCAAAACAAATTACACACAGGTTATTTCTTGGGAAACTAGCTCTTCCTTCATTTCTTTAGGTGAAAAGTGAGTAGGGTGATCTATATTTCCTTTTCGGACTCTCGGTGTTGGCCTCTGACGCAATGTTGCATTTAACTTTGAGTCCCTGGGGGTTGATTGCAGAGCTGAAGTTAAAAAGGAGACCTCATTTGGTGAGTCGGAGGGGAAGACTCTAGGTTCTTCCACTGAAGAACTGTCTGAAAGGGACCTAACCCTTCCCCCCTTCTCTGATACAACTGGGGAATCAGAGGCTCAGATGCCGTCCTCTTTGGCTGTTGACCTTCGGGGAGGTGAGTATCTTCACTAGACTCACCTGTCTGCTCTTCCTCCTCATTTAGCGTAGCTCCACCCTCTGCCTGTGAATTCTCACAGACTTCAACACTGAGTGGTGAGGCCTCTACAGGCCCCTCCCCTTTTTGCTCCTCACTTCCAATCCAAGCTTTTGGCGGGAAGTTTGAATTTATTGGGTCAACCTCTTCACTTTGTTCACCAACTGCCACCTTTGGTCCTTCTCTTTGTTGGCTTGACTGTGGCTTTACCGTCTTTAATTTGTTGGCAAAAGATTTAGGGCAATCTCTGAAGAGGTGATTTAATTCTCCACAGAGATTACATTTCCTGCCATTTGGACACTCTCCAAAAGTTTGCCCAATTTCTCTGCTCTTCCCACATAACACCTTGGTACAAGCCTCAACCAGGTGCCCATGCTCACCACACTTGCGGCAGAACTTGGGCTGCCCCTGGTAGTGGATGTAACCTCGGTTTTCAAGGTGGCCAGAGTGTCGCCCACCCGCTGCACTGAGCACTCTTCAGCCCTTTTAAATGGTATAACTTTGCACTCCCGCACGCTCCAGCAAGCACCATTCAAGCAACAACTTTGCACTCCAGCTTCGAACATCGGCACAGTCGCAACAAGTAAGGCGACTCTACTCAGAGAAGTCACTCTGCACAGTAAGAAGATTTCTTTTGCACAGACAGAAAGGGCTTCACCCGCAAAGGTAAAGCCTGCCAAAAATAGAAACAACTCATTAGTGCTGCTCTCCACAGAAATCTTTAGTAAAAGGCGAAAGACTTGTACGTTATGAAGAGAAACCAGAGTACGATTATCCGTCACTGCGGGAGCAGGGCATCAGGCTTGTTGGCATAGCCACCTTCCCCATGGTGAGCTTTGCTTGGTTGAGACGCTTTCTCCCCCCCCCCCCTTGCTCCTCGGCTGACCAACTAGGAACAATCGGGCCCTATTCGATGGCTGCCTTGTCTTTTACTCTGTGCAAAAGACAAGGCAGCAACAAAAACACCACAAGAATCCCGTATTGAGGCTTTGTTCTGATCGCTCATTCAGTGTCGCGTTTCTTTCAAGCAATTCTCCTGGTTAGCCCACACTCGGCTCGCTCCCATAGCCGTGTTAAAGTCTACTTCGCATTCACTCTCTTTTCTCAGCAGACTCTTGGGATTTTATCTATAAAATGAATTCCTTCACTCAAACTATGTGAAAACTGCTTTGTCCTTAATATTTACCATGTCTAGAAAGATTTAAACAAAAAAAACAACGTTGTACTTTGCAGTAAAAGAAAGAGCAAATCTAAAGTTTCAGGAATCCGAGAATAAGCTTACTTTCATGAGTTCTTCACGATTTCGGATTTTGCTATAAAATGAATTCCTTCACTCAAACTAAATTAAAACTGCTAAACAAAAAAAATCTGTTATACGTAAGGCAGATGTCAAATTCACCGAAATAGGATCAAAGGGTATTCGGCCAATCGAGCTGTAGCAGCTTCGGTAAAAGAGTATAAGTTGAAGAGTTTGTGAATAAAGGTGTGCGCACACATAGTGTGCTGTACGAAAATAGGCAGGGAGCAATGCCGGCTGGGGTATATGTTCTTGTATGTTGTCTGACTGTTTGATTTGAATGTGTTGTGTAAGTGTCCTGTTGAATGTTACATGTTTGGGCTTTGACACGCTTCACTGTGGTTGTTAACTGTGTGGTGTGTCCTGAAATGTTATATGTTTGGGCTGTGTGACATGCTTAATGCTTGTCAGTAGCTACCCACTTATTCATATATAGCAACTGACAACATAAGAAGTCCGGACATACTTTGATAGTAGTTGTAGAAGTATCCTTATTGATAATAGATCACTAATTCATAGTGATAGAACAGTAGATGAACAGGTGCTTGCACATGTCTCACGAAAATAAAATGGATGTATGATTGCTGACGGCGGAGCAATACTGCCAAACTTATGAGTTCTTGTGGCAAACTTGATTCAGTGTCTTGACGTGTATACGCTGTTTTGCTGACTTGATTGTCACAAGAAACAAAGTGTGTTTGATAAGATCCGACCATTTTATTACGGGAGGATCAGTATGTATGGATTCTGATGTGACTGATAAACCCGTTCGTATCTTAAGCACAATCTAATACGTGAGACAACGCCCTGGCACACGATAAAAAAAAAAAAGAGAGAGCGGTTTTGTGTCCCCACAGTCCATAATGTAGAAAAGAGAGAAAAAAGCCTTTCTGATTTGGTGTGTGTGCTCACAGTGCAGAGTGTAGAGAAAAGAGAGAAAAGAAAGCCGTTTTGGTGTCACGGGTGTTGTGACTTACACACACACATTTCTAAATTGAGAAAGGAAATTATTTTAGAGGAAGCACTAGAGTTTAGATCCCACATTTGTTGATGGGCATTAATTTATTTCTTCACTTCTGATGAAGTTTCAACAATAAACAACAAACTTTGTATTATGAGAAAGAACCAGACTCATTCTTCAGGAATCCGAAAATAAGCTCTATTTTATGAGTTATGCACGAATTCGGATTCTCCTATAAAACGAATTCATTAACTCAAACCAAGTTAAGACTGCTTTGTCCTTCATATTTATTCATGTCTAATCAAGTTTCAACGATAAACAACGTTGTACTTTGTAGAATGAGAAAGAACTTCTTCAGCAATAAGCATCTCTCGACATATGACGAAATACAGATTTTGCTATAAAATTAATTCCTTCTATCAGCCTGACTTAAAACTGTTTGTCCTCCTTATTTATCCACTTCAAATCAAGTTTCAACAATTAAAAAAAAATTGTAGTTTGAGAAAGAACAACTTAATCTTCAGCAATCAGTATAAAAAGAGGTGCAAATGCCAACCATACATACCTAAAAGGTGGAGCGGAAGTATTCAGCTGCAAGTAGGTGTGAATGTTCGACCATAATTTGTAAAAAGCGGGTAAGAAAAGGTTCGAATGCCCGACTATATATTAACAAAAGCGGGAGGAGAGGTCTTCGGATGAGAGTGGGTTAGAATTTTCAACCATAATCTATAAAATACGGTGAAAAAAAATATGTGAATGCCTCATAGAACACTAAAAGCGGAAGTGTTCGGCTGCAAGAAGGTGTGAATGTCCGACTATATTTGGTGAAAAGCAGGTGAAGCAAGGTCTGAATGCCCAACCTTACATCATCAAAAGCGAGATCAGAGGTGTTTGGCTGCAAGAAGGCCATAGTTTGCCAAAAGCGGGTAAGGTGCGAATGACCGACTAAATATCAACAAAAGTGGGGGCGGAGGTCTTCGGATGCAAGTGGGTGTGAATATCCCACCATACAAGTATGGTGGAGAGGAAGCTGTGAATGGCCGACCATAGTAAAAGGCGGGTGAGAGAAGGTGCGAATGTCAAACCATACATAATCAAAACAGGGAGCGGAGGTGTTCTGCTGTAAGAAGGTGTGAATGTCCAACCATAGTTGGTAAAAAGCGGGTAAGAAAAGGTTAAAATACCCAACTGTACACAATCAATAGCGGGAGCGGAGTTGTTCGGCTACTAAAAGGTGTGAAAGTCCGACCATGGTTTGTAAAAAGCGGGTAAGAAAAGGTGCGAATGCCCGACAATGTATGATCAAAAGAGGGAGTGGAGGTTTTCGGCTGCAAGAAGGTCTAAATGTCCAACCAGAATTTGTAAAAACCGGGGAAGAAAAGGCTCGAAAGCCCGACTATACACCATCAAAAGTGGGACCGGAGGTGTTCAGCTGCAAGACGGTCTGAATGTCCATCAATAATTGCTAGAAAACATGAAAGAAAATTTTCGAATATCAAACTGCTCATGATCATAAGCGGGAGAGGAGGTGTTCAGCTGCAAGAAGGTGTGAATGTCTACCCATAATTACTGAAAAATGGGTAAGAAAAGGTGCGAATGCCTAACCATACATCATCAAAAGAGGGAGCGGAGGTGTTCCGCTGTAAGACGGTGTGAATGTCCGACCATAGATGGTAAAAAGCGGGTAAGAAAAGGTTAAATTACCCGACTGTACACAATCAAAAGAGGGAGCGGAGTTGTTCAGCTAAGAGAAGGTGTGAAAGTCCGACCTTGGTTTGTAAAAAGCGGGTAAGAAAAGGTTCGTATGCCCGAATATACACCATCAAAAGCGGAAGCGGAGGTGTTCGGCTGCAAGATATTGTGAACGTCCGACCAAAGTTTGTAAAAAGCAGTTAAGAAAAGGTTCGAATATCTAACCAAACATAATCAAAAGCGGGAGCAGAGCTGTTCGACTGGAAGTAGGTGTGAATGTCAGATCATAATTTGCAAAAAGCTGATGAGAAAGGGTGAGAATGCCCGACTATACACCATCAAATGCGGTAGCGGAGTTGTTCGGCTGTGAGTAGGTGTGAATGTCAAACCATAATTGCTGAAAAATGTGTTAGAAAAGGTAAAAATGCCGGTCCATACATAATCAAAATCGGGAGAGGTGGTGTTCAGCTGCAAGAAGGTCTAAATGTCCATCAATAATTGCTAGAAAACATGAAAGAAAATTTTCGAAAATCAAACCACACATGATCATAAGTGGGAGAGGAGGTGTTCAGCTGCAAGAAGGTGTGAATGTCCACCCATAATACCTGAAAAATGGGTAAAAAAAAGGTGCGAATGCCCAACCATACATCATCAAAAGCAGGAGTGCATGTGTTCGGCTACAAGAAGGTGTGAACGTCCAACCAAAGTTTGTAAAAAGCAGTTAAGAAAAGGTTCGAATATCCAACCATACATAATCAAAAGCGGGAGCAGAGCTGTTCGACTGCAAGTAGGTGTGAATGTCAGATCATAATTTGCAAAAAGCTGATGAGAAAGGGTGAGAATGCCCGACTATACACCATCAAATGCGGGAGCGGAGTTGTTCGGCTGTGAGTAGGTGTGAATCTCCGACCATAATTGCTGAAAAATGTGTTAGAAAAGGTAAGAATGCCAGTCCATACATCATCAAAAGCGAGAGAGGTTGTGTTCGGCTGCAAGTAGGTGTGAATGTCCAGCCATAATTACTCACAAACGGGTAAGAAAAGGTAGTATTGCCAGACCATATATGATCAAAACAGGGAGCGGAGGTGGTTCAGCTGCAAGAAGGTTTGAATGTCCGACTAAAGTTCAAATATATTAACAAAAGCGGGAGGAGAGGTCTTCGGATGAGAGTGGTTAAAAATTTCCAACCATAATGTATAAAATGCGGTGAAAAAAAGGTGTGATAGAACACTAAAAGGTGGAGCGGAAGTGTTCGGCTGCAAGAAGGTGTGAATGTCCGACTATATTTGGTGAAAAGCAGGTGAAGCAAGGTCTGAATGCCCAACCTTACATCATCAAAAGCGAGATCAGAGGTGTTTGGCTGCAAGAAGGCCATAGTTTGCCAAAAGCGGGTAAGGTGCGAATGTCCGACTAAATATCAACAAAATTTGGGGCGGAGGTCTTCGAATGCAAGTGGGTGTGAATGTCCGACTATATTTGGTGAAAAGCAGGTGAAGCAAGGTCTGAATGCCCAACCTTACATCATCAAAAGCGAGATCAGAGGTGTTTGGCTGCAAGAAGGCCATAGTTTGCCAAAAGCGGGTAAGGTGCGAATGTCCGACTAAATATCAACAAAATTTGGGGCGGAGGTCTTCGAATGCAAGTGGGTGTGAATGTCCGACTATATTTGGTGAAAAGCAGGTGAAGCAAGGTCTGAATGCCCAACCTTACATCATCAAAAGCGAGATCAGAGGTGTTTGGCTGCAAGAAGGCCATAGTTTGCCAAAAGCGGGTAAGGTGCGAATGACCGACTAAATATCAACAAAAGTGGGGGCGGAGGTCTTCGGATGCAAGTGGGTGTGAATATCCCACCATACAAGTATGGTGGAGAGGAAGCTGTGAATGGCCGACCATAGTAAAAGGCGGGTGAGAGAAGGTGCGAATGTCAAACCATACATAATCAAAACAGGGAGCGGAGGTGTTCTGCTGTAAGAAGGTGTGAATGTCCAACCATAGTTGGTAAAAAGCGGGTAAGAAAAGGTTAAAATACCCGACTGTACACAATCAATAGTGGGAGCGGAGTTGTTCGGCTACTAAAAGGTGTGAAAGTCCGACCATGGTTTGTGAAAAGCGGGTAAGAAAAGGTGCGAATGCCCGACAATGTATGATCAAAAGAGGGAGTGGAGGTTTTCGGCTGCAAGAAGGTCTGAATGTCCAACCATAATTTGTAAAAACCGGGGAAGAAAAGGCTCGAAAGCCCGACTATACACCATCAAAAGTGGGAGCGGAGGTGTTCAGCTGCAAGACGGTCTGAATGTCCATCAATAATTGCTAGAAAACATGTAAGAAAATTTTCGAATATCAAACTGCACATGATCATAAGCGGGAGAGGAGGTGTTCAGCTGCAAGAAGGTGTGAATGTCTACCCATAATTACTGAAAAATGGGTAAGAAAAGGTGCGAATGCCTAACCATACATCATCAAAAGAGGGAGCGAAAAGCTGCAAAAAGCTGATGAGAAAGGGTGAGAATGCCCGACTATAAAACATCAAAAGCGGGAGAGGTTGTGTTCGGCTGCAAGAAGGTGTGAATGTCCAGCCATAATTATTCACAAACGGGTAAGAAAAGGTACTATTGCCAGACAATATATGATCAAAACAGGGAGCGGAGGTGGTTCAGCTGCAAGAAGTCCGACTAAAGTTGGTAAAAAGCGGGTAAGACAAGGTGTGAATGCCCGACAATGTATGATCAAAAGAGGAGCGGAGGTTTTCGGCTGCAAGAAGGTCTGAATGTCCACCCATAATTACTGAAAAATGGGTAAGAAAAGGTGCGAAAGCCCAATCGCACATGATCATAAGTGGATGAGAAGGTGTTCGACTGCAAGTAGGTGTGAATGTAAGATCATAATTTGTAAAAAGCGGGTAAGAAAAGGTAAGAATGCCCAACCATAAATTATCAAAAGCGGCAGCAGAGTTTCGGCTTGTATTTATCAATGTCTAGATAGATTTCAACAAAAAACAACGTTGTACTTTGCAGTAAAAGAAAGTGCAAATCAAAAGTTTTAGGAATCCGAGAATAAGCTTATTTTCATGAGTTCTGCACGATTTCGGATTTTATGTATATTTCTTCACGCAAACTAAGTTAACACTGCTTTGTCCTTCATATGTACCCATTTCTACATATATTTCAAGCATAAACTTCCTCATATTACCCCGAATGAGAAAGAGCCACACTTGTGATTAAGCCATACCTCCCTTTTGAGGAGTTCTGCATGATTTGGGATTTTATCTATAAAATTAATTCCTTCACTCAAACTATGTTAAAACGGCTTTTACCTTCATATGTATCAATGTCTCGATAGATTTAAACAAAAAAATAACGTTGTACTTTGCAATAAAAGAAAGAGCAAATCAAAAGTTTTAGGAATCCGAGAATAAGCTTATTTTCATGAGTTCTGCACGATTTCGGATTTTATGTATAAAATGAATTCATTCACTCAAACCAAGTTAAAACTGCTTTTTCCTTCATATTTATCAATGTCTAGATCGACTTCAACAAAGAACAACATTGTATTTTGCAGTAGAAGAAAGAGCAAAACTGAAGGATCAGGAATCCAAGAATAAGCTTCTTTTCATACGTTCTGCATGATTTGGGATTTTATGTATAAAATGAATTCCTTCACTCAAACTAAGTTAACACTGCTTTGTCCTTCATATGTACCCATTTCTACATATATTTCAAGCATAAACTTCCTCATACTACCCTGAATGAGAAAGAACCACACTTGTGATTAAGCCATACGCCCCTTTTGAGGAGTTCTGCATGATTTGGGATTTTATCTATAAAATCAATTCCTTCACTCAAACTATGTTAAAACGGCTTTTACCTTCATATTTATCAATGTCTCGATAGATTTAAACAAAAAAACAACGTTGTACTTTGCAATAAAAGAAAGAGCAAATCAAAAGTTTTAGGAATCCGAGAATAAGCTTATTTTCATGAGTTCTGCACGATTTCGGATTTTATGTATAAAATGAATTCATTCACTCAAACCAAGTTAAAACTGCTTTTTCCTTCATATTTATCAATGTCTAGATCGACTTCAACAAAGAACAACATTGTATTTTGCAGTAGAAGAAAGAGCAAAACTGAAGGATCAGGAATCCAAGAATAAGCTTCTTTTCATACGTTCTGCATGATTTGGGATTTTATGTATAAAATGAATTCCTTCACTCAAACTAAGTTAACACTGCTTTGTCCTTCATATGTACCCATTTCTACATATATTTCAAGCATAAACTTCCTCATACTACCCTGAATGAGAAAGAACCACACTTGTGATTAAGCCATACGCCCCTTTTGAGGAGTTCTGCATGATTTGGGATTTTATCTATAAAATCAATTCCTTCACTCAAACTATGTTAAAACGGCTTTTACCTTCATATTTACCAATGTCTCGATAGATTTAAACAAAAAAAACAACGTTGTACTTTGCAGTAAAAGAAAGAGCCAATCAAAAGTTTTAGGAATCCGAGAATAAGCTTATTTTCATGAGTTCTGCACGATTTCGGATTTTATGTATAAAATGAATTCATTCACTCAAACCAAGTTAAAACTGCTTTTACCTTCATATTTATCAATGTCTAGATCGACTTCAACAAAGAACAACATTGTATTTTGCAGTAGAAGAAAGAGCAACACTGTAGGATCAGGAATCCGAGAATAAGCTTATTTTCTTATGGGCAAGTGGGAACTGCTTTGTCCTTCATATTTATCAATGTGTAGATGGATTTCAACTTCTTCTACTGCAAAGTCCAATTTTTTTCTTTGTTGAAGTCGATCTAGACATTGATGAATATGGAAGGACAAAGCAGTTTTAACTTGGTTTGAGCAAAGCAATTAATTTTATAGCAAAATCCGAAATCGTGCAGAACTCATGAAAGCAGGCTTATACTCGGATTCCTGAAACTTTAGATTGGCTCTTTCTTTTACTGCAAAGTACAACGTTATTTTTTTGTTTAAATATTTCTAGACATGGTAAATATGAAGGACAAATCAGTTTTAACATAGTTTGAGTGAAGTAATGCATTTTATAAGCAAAATCCCAAATCATGCAGAACTCACGAAATGCTTTTTCTCGCTTTTCACTGCTTTTTACAAACTTTGGTCGGACGTTCACACCTTCTTGCATCCGAACACCTCCGCTTCCGCTTTTGATGATGTATATTCGGGCATTCGAACCTTTTTTTACCCGCTTTTCACAAACCATTGTTGGACTTTCACACCTTCTTGCAGCCGAACACCACCTCTCCCGCTTTTGAAGATGTATGGTCCAGTATTCTTACCTTTTGTAACACATTTTTCAGCAATTATGGTCGGACATTCACACCTACTCACAGCTGGACACCTCCGCTCCCGCTTTTGATCATACAATGTCGGGACATCGCTCCTTGTCTTACCAGCTTTTTACAAACTTTAGTCGAACATTCACACCTTCTTGCAGCTGAACACCTCCGCTCCCGCTTTTGATGATGTATAGTCGGGCTTTCGAGCCTTTTCTTACCCGGTTTTTACAAATTATGGTTGGACATTCAGACCTTGCAGCCAAACACCTCCGCTCTCTCTTTTGATCATACATTGTTGGGCATTCGCACCTTGTCTTACCCGCTTTTTACAAACTATAGTCAGACATTCACACCTTGCAGCTGAACCTCCGCTCCCCGTTTTGATCATGTATGGTCTGGCAATACTACCTTTTCTTCCCCCGTTTGTGAGTAATTATGGCTGGACATTCACACCTACTTGCAGTCGAACTGCTCTGCTCCCACTTTTGATTATGTTTGGTTGGATATTCGAACCTTTTCTTAACTGCTTTTTACAAACCATGGTAGGACTTTCACACCTTCTTGTAGCCGAACAACTCCGCTCCCGCTATTGATTGTGTACAGTCGGGTATTTTAACCTTTTCTTACCCGCTTTTTACCAACTATGGTCGGACATTCACACCGTCTTACAGCGGAACACCTCCGCTCCCACTTTTTATGGTGTATAGTCGGGCATTCGAACCTTTTCTTACCCGCTTTTTACCAACTATGGTCGGACATTCACACCATCTTACAGCGGAACACCTCCGCTCCCGCTTTTTATGGTGTATAGTCGGGCATTCGAACCTTTTCTTACCCGCTATTTACAAACTATGGTAGGACATTCAAACCTTCGTGTATCCGAAAACCTCCGCTCTCTCTTTTGATCATACATTGTCGGACATTCGCACCTTTTCTTACCCGCTTTTTACAAACCATGGTCGGACTGTCACACCTTCTTGTAGCCGAACACATCCGCTCCCGCTATTGATTGTGTACAGTCGGGTATTTTAACCTTTTCTTACCCGCTTTTTACCAAGTATGGTCGGACATTCACACCTTCGTACAGCGGAACACCTCCGCTCCCTCTTTTAATGGTGTATGTTCGGGCATTCAAACCTTTTCTTACCCGCTTTTTCCAAACTATGGTCGGCTATTCACAGCTTCCTCTCCACCATACTTGTATGATGGGATATTCACACCCACTTGCATCCGAAAACCTCCGCCCCAAATTTTGTTGATATTTAGTCGGACATTCGCACCTTACCCGCATTTGGCAAACTATGGCCTTCTTGCAGCCAAACAACTCTGATCTTGCTTTTGATGATGTAAGGTTGGGAATTCAGACCTTGCTTCACCTGCTTTTCACCAAATATAGTCGGACATTCACACCTTCTTGCAGCCGAACATTTCCGCTCCACCTTTTAGTGTTCTATCACACCTTTTTTTTCACCGCATTTTATACATTATGGTTGGAAATTTTCAACCACTTTCATCTGAAGACCTCTCCTCCCGCTTTTGTTAATATATAGTCGGGCATTCAAACCTTTTCTTACCCGCTTTTTACAAGTTATGGTCGAACATTCACACCTACTTGCAGCCGAACACCTCCGCTCCCGCTTTTGATGGTGTATAGTCGGGCTTTCGAGCCTTTTCTTCCCCGGTTTTTACAAATTATGGTTGTACATTCAGACCTTGCAGCCGAAAACCTCCGCTCCCTGTTTTGATAATGTATGGTCTGGCAATACTACCTTTTCTTACCGGTTTGTGAGTAATTATGGCTGGACATTCACACCTACTTGAAGCCGAACACCACTTTTCTCGCTTTTGATGATGTATGGTCCGGCATTCTAGTCTTTTCTAACACATTTTTCAGCAATTATGGTTTGACATTCACACCTACTCACAGCCGAACACTTCCGCTCCCGCATTTGATGGTGTATAGTCGGGCATTCTCACCCTTTCTCATCAGCTTTTTGCAAATTATGATGTGACATTCACACCTACTTGCAGTCGAACAGCTCTGCTCCCGCTTTTGATTATGTTTGGATGGATATTCGAAACTTTTCTTCACTGCTTTTTACAAACTTTGGTTGGACGTTCACACCCTCTTGCAGCCGAACACCTCCGCTTCCGCTTTTGATGGTATATATTCGGGCATTCGAACCTTTTCTTACCCGCTTTTTACAAACCATGGTCGGACTTTCACACCTTCTTGTAGCCGAACAACTCCGCTCCCGCTATTGATTGTGTACAGTCGGGTATTTTAACCTTTTCTTACCCGCTTTTTACCAACTATTGTTGGAAATTCACACCGTCTTACAGCGGAACACCTCCGCTCCCTGTTTTGATTATGTATGTTCGGGCATTCGAACCTTTTCTTACCCGCATTTTACGAACTATGGTCGGACATTCAAACCTTCTTTTAGCCGAACACATCCACTCCTGCTTTTGATGATGTATGGTTGAGCATTCGCACCTTTTCTTACCCATTTTTTACAAACTATGGTCGGACATTCACACCTTCTTGCAGCTGAACACCTCCTCTCCCGCTTATGATGATGTGTGGTTTGATATTCGAAAAATTTCTTTCATGTTTTCTAGCAATTATTGATGGACATTCAGACCTTCTTGCAGCTGAACACCTCCGCTCCCGCTTTTGATGATGTATAGTCAGGCTTTCGAGCCTTTTCTTCCCCGGTTTTTACAAAATTATTGTTGGACATTCAGACCTTCTTGCAGCCGAAAACCTCCGCTCCCTCTTTTGATCATACATTGTCGGGCATTCGCACCTTCTCTTACCCGCTTTTTACAAACCAGGGTCGGACTTTCACACCTTTTAGTAGCCGAACAACTCCGCTCCCGCTATTGATTGTGTACAGTCGGGTATTTTCACCTTTTCTTACCCGCTTTTTACCAACTATGGTCAGACATTCACACCTTCTTACAGTGGAACACCTCCGCTCCCTCTTTTGATGGTGTATGTTCGGGCATTCGAACCTTTTCTTACCCGCTTTTTACAAACTATGGTCGGACATTAAAACCTTCTTGTAGCCGAACACATCCACTCCTGCTTTTGATGATGTATGGTTGGGCATTCGTACCTTTTCTTACACATTTTGCATTAATTATGGGTGGACATTCACACCTTTTTGCATTTTAACACCTCCTCTCCCGCTTATGATCATGTGCGGTTTGATATTCGAAAATTCTCTTCCATGTTTTCTAGCAATTATTGATGGACATTCAGACCTTCTTGCAGCTGAACACCTCCACTCCAGCTGTTGATGGTGTATAGTTTGGCTTTCGAGCCTTTTCTTCCCCGATTTTTACAAATTATGGATGGACATTCAGACCTTCTTTCAGCCGAAAACCTCCGCTCCCTCTTTTGATCATACATTGTCGGGCATTCGCACCTTTTCTTACCCGCTTTTTACAATTCATGGTCGGACTTTCACACCTTTTAGTAGCGGAACAACTCTGCTCCCGCTATTGATTGTGTACAATAGGGTATTTTAACCTTTTCTTACCTGCTTTTTGCCAATTATGGCTGGACATTCACACCTTCTTTCATTTGAACACCTCCTCTCCCGCTTATGATCATGTGCGGTTTGATATTCGAAAATTCTCTTCCATGTTTTCTAGCAATTATTGATGGACATTCAGACCTTCTTGCAGCTGAACACCTCCGCTCCAGCTGTTGATGGTGTATAGTCGGGCTTTCGAGCCTTTTCTTCCCAGATTTTTACAAAATATGGATGGACATTCAGACCTTGTTTCAGCTGAAAACCTCCGCTCCCTCTTTTGATCATACATTGTCGGGCATTCACACCTTTTCTTACCCGCTTTTTACAAACCATGGTCGGACTTTCACACCTTTTAGTAGCGGAACAACTCTGCTCCCGCTATTGATTGTGTACAATCGGGTATTTTAACCTTTTCTTACCTGCTTTTTGCCAACTATGGTCGGACATTCACACCTTCTTACAGCGGAACACCTCCGCTCCCTCCTTTGATGGTGTATGTTCGGGCATTCGAACCTTTTCTTACCCGCTTTTTACAAACTATGGTCAGACATTCACACCTTCTTGCAGCCGAACACTTCCGCTCTACCTTTTAGTGTTCTATGGGGTATTCACAACTTTTTTTTCACAGCATTTTATAGATTATGGTTGTAAATTCTCACCCACTCTTATCCGAAGACCTCTCCTCCTGCTTTGGTTAATATATAGTCGGGCATTCGAACCTTTTCTTACCCGCTTTTTACAAATTATGGTCGAACATTCACACCTACTTGCAGCCTAACACCTCCGCTCCCGCTTTTGATGGTGTATAGTCGGGCTTTCGAGCCTTTTCTTCCCCGGTTTTTACAAATTATGGTTGGACATTCAGACCTTGCAGCCGAAAACCTCCGCTCCCTCTTTTGATCATACATTGTCAGGCATTCGCACCTACTTGCAGCCGAATACTTCCGCTCCACCTTTTAGTAATGTATGGTTGGCATTTGCACCTTTTCTTACCCTTTCTTACCCTACTGATTGCTTAAGATTAAGTTGTTTTTTCTCAAACTACAACATTTTTTTAATTGTTGAAACTTGATTTGAAGTGGATAAATAAGGAGGACAAACAGTTTTAAGTCAGGCTGATAGAAGGAATTAATTTTATAGCAAAATCTGTATTTCGTCATATGTCGAGAGATGCTTATTGCTGAAGAAGTTCTTTCTCATTCTACAAAGTACAACGTTGTTTATCGTTGAAACTTGATTAGACATGAATAAATATGAAGGACAAAGCAGTCTTAACTTGGTTAGAGTTAAGGAATTCGTTTTATAGGAGAATCCGAATTCGTGCATAACTCCTAAAATAGAGCTTATTTTCGGATTCCTGAAGAATGAGTCTGGTTCTTTCTCATAATACAAAGTTTGTTGTTTATTGTTGAAACTTCATCAGAAGTGAAGAAATAAATGAATGCCTATCAACAAATGTGGGATCTAAACTCTAGTGCTTCCTCTAAAATAATTTCCTTTCTCAATTCAGAAATGTGTGTGTGTAAGTCACAACACCCGTGACACCAAAACGGCTTTCTTTTCTCTCTTTTCTCTACACTCTGCACTGTGAGCACACACACCAAATCAGAAAGGCTTTTTTCTCTCTTTTCTACATTATGGACTGTGGGGACACAAAACCGCTCTCTCTTTTTTTTTTTATCGTGTGCCAGGGCGTTGTCTCACGTATTAGATTGTGCTTAAGATACGAATGGGTTTATCAGTCACATCAGAATCCATACATACTGATCCTCCCGTAATAAAATGGTCGGATCTTATCAAACACACTTTGTTTCTTGTGACAACCAAGTCAGCGAAACAGCGTATACACGTCAAGACACTGAATCAAGTTTGCCACAAGAACTCATAAGTTTGGCAGTATTGCTCTGCCGTCAGCAATCATACATCCATTTTATTTTCGTGAGACATGTGCAGGCACCTGTTCATCTACTGTTCTATCACTATGAATTAGTTTATCTATTATCAATAAGGATACTTCTACAACTACTCTATCAAAGTATGTCCGGACTTCTTACGTTGTCAGTTGCTATATATGAATAAGTGGGTAGCTACTGACAAGCATTAAGCATGTCACACAGCCCAAACATATAACATTTCAGGACACACCACACAGTTAACAACCACAGTGAAGCGTGTCAAAGCCCAAACATGTAACATTCAACAGGACACTTACACAACACATTCAAATCAAACAGTCAGACAACATACAAGAACATATACCCCAGCCGGCATTGCTCCCTGCCTATTTTCCTACAGCTCACTATGTGTGCGCACACCTTTATTCACAAACTCTTCAACTTATACTCTTTTACCGAAGCTGCTACAGCTCGATTGGCCGAATACCGAATAATCCTAATTCGGTGAATTTGACATCTGCCTTACATGTAACAGATTAGCGGTTTAGCAGTTTTAATTTAGTTTGAGTGAAGGAATTAATTTTATAGCAAAATCCGAAATCGTGAAGAACTCATGAAAGTAAGCTTATTCTCGGATTCCTGAAACTTTAGATTTGCTATTTCTTTTACTGCAAAGTACAACGTTGGTTTTTTTGTTTAAATCTTTCAAGACATGGTAAATATGAAGGACAAAGCAGTTTTAACATAGTTTGAGTGAAGGAATTCATTTTATTGATAAAATCCCAAGAGTCTGCTGAGAAAAGAGAGTGAATGCGAAGTAGACTTTAACACGGCTCTGGGAGCGAGCCGAGTGCGGGCTAACCGGGAGAATTGCTTGAAAGAAACGCGACACCGAATGAGCGGTCAGAACAAAGCCTCAATACGGTTTTCCCGCGGTGTTTTTGTTGCTGCCTTGTCTTTTGCACAGAGTAAAAGACAAGGCAGCCATCGAATAGGGCCCGATTGTTCCTACTCGGTCAGCCGAGGAGCAAGGGTGGGGGGGGGTTACACTGAGTGGCATCTGGTGGGTGGGGCTCTTTGGGTATGTAGGCTGCCCAGAGGGCAGCAAGCGTCTCAACCAAGCAAAGCTCACCATGGGGAAGGTGGCTATGCCAACTAGCCTGATGCCCTGCTCCCGCAGTGACGGATAATCGTACTCTGGTTTCTCTTCATAACGTACAAGTCTTTCGACTTTTACTAAAGACTTCTGTGGAGAGCAGCACTAATGAGTTGTTTCTATTTTTGGCAGGCTTTACCTTTGCGGGTGAAGCCCTTTCTGTCTGTGCAAAAGAAATCTTGTTACTGTGCAGAGTGACTTCTCTGAGTAGAGTCGCCTTACTTGTTGCGACTGTGCCGATGTTCGAAGCTGGAGTGCAAAGTTGTTGCTTGAATGGTGCTTGCTGGAGGGTGCGGGAGTGCAAAGTTATACCATTTAAAAGGGCTGAAGAGTGCTCAGTGCAGCAGGTGGGCGGAGGTGCAAAGTGACACTCTGGCCACCTATGGCCATAAAAAGAACAGGGGTGTTAGCGGACAAGTGCGCATTGTGCCAGGAAGGGCCCTCGGACATGAACCAGTGGACAGTTTTCGCTTCTCGGCCTTTTGGCTAAGATCAAGTGTAGTATCTGTTCTTATCAGTTTAATATCTGATATGTCCTCTATACGAGGACTACATATTAAATGGATTTTTAGCAATAGGAGTTGAAAAAGTAGCTTGCTCCGTTCACTCCAAGCATTGACCCCGTACTGCAGTGCCGCTGGGAACGGTGCGCTCTTCTCTACTCTTGTGAAAAAGCAAACAGCGGTGCAGGATGCAAGTTTCAGGGAGCCCAAGATGAAACTTTCTTTTAGTCTGCTGAGAAAAGAGAGTGAATGCGAAGTAGACTTTAACACGGCTCTGGGAGAGAGCCGAGTGCGGGCTAACCGGGAGAATTGCTTGAAAGAAACGCCATACCAAATGAGCGGTCAGAACAAAGCCTCAATACGGTGTTCCCGTTGTGTTTTTGTTGCTGCCGCTGTTTGCTTTTTCACAAGAGCGCACCTGTTGAGGGGGGGCCTGGGGGGGCCTGGGTGATGGTGGGTCTCAGGCCCGGGCTGCTGCGACTGGTGTGACCGGGTGGTTTGTTTGTTTGTTATTTGTTGTTGTTTGTTTGTTTTTTGTAGAGGTCCTCCGGAGTGGGGTTGGGTTGAGTGGGGTGGGGCGGGATGGGTACCTTCTGGGGGTACAGTAGCTCCCAGAATATGGTCGCTGCAGGCCCCGAGCCTGGTGGACATCAGGCCCTCCTGTCCTGTGTTGGCTCCCTTTTAAAAAGTACAGAACTTAGAACAGGTCTAGTCCCTGGCTTTCGGCAGAACTGTCTTCTTTACTTTTTTTTTTTTTTCCCCTTATCGTGTTCAGCATTATGGCAGCAGAATTGTAGTCTGAATACCTTTGATGCCAAACAGATTTGCTTTGCCAAGGGAAGTTTTATAAATGTAAAGCTCCCCTTGATGCCCATTTATTTATTTCTGTTTACAATATATGACATGTAATAGAACTGAACCGGACCGGGGGACAAGGAAAGAAGAAGAGGAAAGAAGAGAAAAACAGAACATACATCGCATACAACACAGCTGTGGATATAGATTACCTGAGACGACATGATAATACATCAACTGCTTAGCGACCATGCTACTGGACTAATTAATGTGGTTGTGTGTGTGTGAGAACATGCAACACCCATGGCACAGGACCTACATGATAACCGTGCTTAGTTATGAGTGTATAAGCGTATAGGGCCACAATCCACAGCCCCCCCAAGCAATCAGAAGCAGGCAGAGAGGGCCACAAGACCCAGGCCACCAGCAGCCCCCACAGAGCACAGAACCCAGGAAGCCCACCGCAGGGGCAACCACGCATCCACCCAGAAGACTGCAGAGGAAGCCCCCGGAAAGAGCCCCCATAAGCATAGGGCAGAGGCCCTCCGGGAGCCAGGGGCAACAGCCCACCGACGTCGCCAGGCCCCAGCCGCCCAGACATGGGCCGTGCACTGGATCCGGGCCCCAGGAGCCCGAGCGCCCCCAAACCCCCCGGCAGAGGCCCCACCCAATACCCAGGAGGGCCAAGCGCCCCAGACAGCCACACAGTGGGTCAGCGCCTGCCCCAGCACCCCTGGCCAAGTGCCCTGGGAGTCAAGACGTGCCCACAGGTGGGTGAAGTCGCGAGCAGCGGAGAGAGGCCACGCCACCCCCCCCATCGGGAGAAGCACAGGCAGGCCAGGCGACAGCAAGTCCAAGATCCAGGCCCAATCATTACCACACACACTTTCATGTCCCATACATCCACACGTCCTCCCTCCCTCGACTCCGCTGGGGTGTAGTGCAGCGGGCACACCAGGGGGCCAGCAGCCCCCCAGCCACCACAGACCCCAAACCAGCAGAACAATTAATTAATCCTCCTGGCCCCTCCCGCCCCGAGCAGCAACCAGGAAGCAGGGGTGTGCGAAGAAGACCCCTCCCCTCACCCTTCTGGCTCTTCAATATTTTCTAATAGTGAGCAATTAAAATTGAGGGGCAGCCAAACTTGTAGAACTGGGAGCGTGGCCCTCTGGGCAGCCTACATACCCAAAGAGCCCCGCCCACCAGATGCCACTCAGTGTAACCCCCCCCCCCCCCTTGCTCCTCGGCTGACCAAGTAGGAACAATCGGGCCCTATTCGATGGCTGCCTTGTCTTTTACTCTGTGCAAAAGACAAGGCAGCAACAAAAACACCACGGGAAAACCGTATTGAGGCTTTGTTCTGACCGCTCATTCTGTGTCGCGTTTCTTTCAAGCAATTCTCCCGGTTAGCCCGCACTCGGCTCGCTCCCAGAGCTGTGTTAAAGTCTACTTCGCATTCACTCTCTTTTCTCAGCAGATTAAAAGAAAGTTTCATCTTGGGCTCCCTGAAACTTCCATCCTGCACCGCTGTTTGCTTTTTCACAAGAGCAGAGAAGAGCGCACCGTTCCCAGCGGCACGGCAGTACTGGGTCGATGCTTGGAGTGAACGGAGCAAGCTTCTTTTTCAACTCCTATTCTTAAAAATCCATTTAATATGTAGTCCTCGTATAGAGGACATATTAAACTGATAAGAACAGATACTACACTTGATCTTAGCCAAAAGGCCGAGAAGCGATAACTGTCCACTGTTTCACGTCCGAGGGCCCTTGCTGGCACAATGCGCACTTGTAGCAGTGTTCTTTTTATGGCCATAGGTGGCCAGAGTGTCACGTTGCACCTCCGCCCACCCGCTGCACTGAGCACTCTTCAGCCCTTTTAAATGGTATAACTTTGCACTCCCGCATGCTCCAGCAAGCACCATTCAAGCAACAACTTTGCACTCCAGCTTCGAACATCGGCACAATCGCAACAAGTAAGGCGACTCTACTCAGAGAAGTCACTCTGCACAGTAACAAGATTTCTTTTGCACAGACAGAAAGGGCTTCACCCGCAAAGGTAAAGCCTGCCAAAAATAGAAACAACTCATTAGTGCTGCTCTCCACGAAAGTCTTTAGTAAAAGGCGAAAGACTTGTATGTTATGAAGAGAAACCAGAGTACGATTATCCGTCACTGCGGGAGCAGGGCATCAGGCTAGTTGCCATAGCCACCTTCCCCATGGTGAGCGTTGCTTGGTTGAAACGCTTGCCCCTGTGCAATCGACAAGGCAGCAACAAAAACACCACGGGAACACCGTATTGAGGCTTTGTTCTGACCGCTCATTCGGTGTCGCGTTTCTTTCAAGCAATTCTCCCGGTTAGCCCACACTCGGCTCGCTCCCAGAGCCGTGTTAAAGTCTACTTCGCATTCACTCTCTTTTCTCAGCAGACTCTTGGGATTTTATCTATAAAATGAATTCCTTCACTCAAACTATGTTAAAACTGCTTTGTCCTTCATATTTACCATGTCTAGAAAGATTTAAACAAAAAAAAAACAACGTTGTACTTTGCAGTAAAAGAAAGAGCAAATCTAAAGTTTCAGGAATCCGAGAATAAGCTTACTTTCATGAGTTCTTCACGATTTCGGATTTTGCTATAAAATGAATTCCTTCACTCAAACTAAATTAAAACTGCTAAACCGCTAATCTGTTACATGTAAGGCAGATGTCAAATTCACCGAAATAGGATCTAAGGGTATTCAGCCAATCGAGCTGTAGCAGCTTTGGTAAAAGAGTATAAGTTGAAGAGTTTGGGAATAAAGGTGTGCGCACACATAGTGAGCTGTAGGAAAATAGGCAGGGAGCAATGCCGGCTGGGGTATATGTTCTTGTATGTTGTCTGACTGTTTGATTTGAATGTGTTGTGTAAGTGTCCTGTTGAATGTTACATGTTTGGGCTTTGACACTTCACTGTGGTTTTTAACTGTGTGGTGTGTCCTGAAATGTTATATGTTTGGGCTGTGTGACATGCTTAATGCTTGTCAGTAGCTACCCACTTATTCATATATAGCAACTGACAACATAAGAAGTCTGGACATACTTTGATAGTAGTTGTAGAAGTATCCTTATTGATAATAGATAAACTAATTCATAGTGATAGAACAGTAGATGAACAGGTGCCTGCACATGTCTCACGAAAATAAAATGGGTGTATGATTGCTGACGGCAGAGCAATACTGCCAAACTTATGAGTTCTTGTGGCAAACTTGATTCAGTGTCTTGACGTGTATACGCTGTTTCGCTGACTTGATTGTCACAAGAAACAAAGTGTGTTTGATAAGATCCGACCATTTTATTACGGGAGGATCAGTATGTATGGATTCTGATGTGACTGATAAACCCATTCGTATTGTAAGCATAATCTAATACGTGAGACAACGCCCTGGCACACAATCAAAAAAAAAAAGAGAGAGCGGTTTTGTGTCCCCACAGTCCATAATGTAGAAAAGAGAGAAAAAAGCCTTTCTGATTTGGTGTGTGTGCTCACAGTGCAGAGTGTCGAGATAAGAGAGAAAAGAAAGCCGTTTTGGTGTCACGGGTGTTGTGACTTACACACAGACATTTCTGAATTGAGAAAGGAAATTATTTTAGAGGAAGCACTAGAGTTTAGATCCCACATTTGTTGATAGGCATTCATTTATTTCTTCACTTCTGATGAAGTTTCAACAATAAACAACAAACTTTGTATTATGAGAAAGAACCAGACTCATTCTTCAGGAATCCGAAAATAAGCTCTATTTTATTCTATTCGGATTCTCCTATAAAACGAATTCCTTAACTCTAACCAAGTTAAGACTGCTTTGTCCTTCATATTTATTCATGTCTAATCAAGTTTCAACGATAAACAACGTTGTACTTTGTAGAATGAGGAAGAACTTCTTCAGCAATAAGCATCTCTCGACATATGACGAAATACAGATTTGAGAAAAAACAACTTAATCTTAAGCAATCAGTAGGGTAAGAAAGGGTAAGAAAAGGTGCAAATGCCAACCATACATCACTAAAAGGTGGAGCGGAAGTATTCGGCTGCAAGTAGGTGCGAATGCCTGACAATGTATGATCAAAAGAGGGAGCGGAGGTTTTTGGCTGCAAGGTCTGAATGTCCAACCATAATTTGTAAAAACCGGGGAAGAAAAGGCTCGAAAGCCCGACTATACACCATCAAAAGCGGGAGCGGAGGTGTTCGGCTGCAAGTAGGTGTGAATGTTCGACCATAATTTGTAAAAAGCGGGTAAGAAAAGGTTTGAATGCCCGACTATATATTAACCAAAGCAGGAGGAGAGGTCTTCGGATAAGAGTGGGTGAGAATTTACAACCATAATCTATAAAATGCGGTGAAAAAAAAGGTGTGAATACCCCATAGAACACTAAAAGGTAGAGCGGAAGTGTTCGGCTGCAAGAAGGTGTGAATGTCCGACCATAGTTTGTAAAAAGCGGGTAAGAAAAGGTTCGAATGCCCGAACATACACCATCAAAGGAGGGAGCGGAGGTGTTCCGCTGTAAGAAGGTGTGAATGTCCGACCATAGTTGGCAAAAAGCAGGTAAGAAAAGGTGAAAATACCCGATTGTACACAATCAATAGCGGGAGCAGAGTTGTTCCGCTACTAAAAGGTGTGAAAGTCCGACCATGGTTTGTAAAAAGCGGGTAAGAAAAGGTGCGAATGCCCGACAATGTATGATCAAAAGAGGGAGCGGAGGTTTTCGGCTGAAACAAGGTCTGAATGTCCATCCATATTTTGTAAAAATCTGGGAAGAAAAGGCTTGAAAGCCCGACTATACACCATCAACAGCTGGAGCGGAGGTGTTCAGCTGCAAGAAGGTCTGAATGTCCATCAATAATTGCTAGAAAACATGGAAGAGAATTTTCGAATATCAAACCGCACATGATCATAAGCGGGAGAGGAGGTGTTCAAATGCAAGAAGGTGTGAATGTCCACCCATAATTACTGCAAAATGGGTAAGAAAAGGTACGAATGCCCAACCATACATGATCCTAAGAGGGAGCGGAGGTGTTTGGCTGCGACAAGGTGTGTATGTCCACCCATAATTAATGAAAAGCGGGCAACAAGTAGGTTTGAATACCCATCATCAAAAGCAGGAGTGGATGTGTTCGGCTACAAGAAGGTTTGAATGTCTGACCATAGTTTTTAAAAAGCGGGTAAGAAAAGGTTCGAATGCCCGAACATACACCATCAAAGGAGGGAGCGGAGGTGTTCCGCTGTAAGACGGTGTGAATGTCCAACCATAATTGGCAAAAAGCAGGTAAGAAAAGGTTAAAATACCCTATTGTACACAATCAATAGCGGGAGCAGAGTTGTTCCGCTACTAAAAGGTGTGAAAGTCCGACCATGAATTGTAAAAAGCGGGTAAGAAAAGGTGCGAATGCCCGACAATGTATGATCAAAAGAGGGAGCGGAGGTTTTCGGCTGAAAAAAGGTCTGAATGTCCATCCATAATTTGTAAAAATCGGGGAAGAAAAGGCTCGAAAGCCCGACTATACACCATCAACAGCTGGAGCGGAGGTGTTCAGCTGCAAGAAGGTCTGAATGTCCATCAATAATTGCTAGAAAACATGGAAGAGAATTTTCGAATATCAAACCGCACATGATCATAAGCGGGAGAGGAGGTGTTAAAATGCAAAAAGGTGTGAATGTCCACCCATAATTACTGCAAAATGGGTAAGAAAAGGTACGAATGCCCAACCATACATCATCAAAAGCAGGAGTGGATGTGTTCGGCTACAAGAAGGTTTTAATGTCCGACCATAGTTTGTAAAAAGCGGGTAAGAAAAGGTTTGAATGCCCGAACATACACCATCAAAAGAGGGAGCAGAGGTGTTCCACTGTAAGAAGGTGTGAATGTCTGACCATAGTTGGTAAAAAGCGGGTAAGAAAAGGTGAAAATACCCGACTGTACACAATCAATAGCGGGAGCGGAGTTGTTCGGCTACTAAAAGGTGTGAAAGTCCGACCCTGGTTTGTAAAAAGCGGGTAAGAGAAGGTGCGAATGCCCGACAATGTATGATCAAAAGAGGGAGCGGAGGTTTTCGGCTGCAAGAAGGTCTGAATGTCCAACAATAATTTTGTAAAAACCGGGGAAGAAAAGGCTCGAAAGCCCGACTATACATCATCAAAAGCGGGAGCGGAGGTGTTCAGCTGCAAGAAGGTCTGAATGTCCATCAATAATTGCTATAAAACATGAAAGAAAATTTTCGAATATCAAACCACACATCATCATAAGCGGGAGAGGAGGTGTTCAGCTGCAAGAAGGTGTGAATGTCCGACCATAGTTTGTAAAGAATGGGTAAGAAAAGGTGCGAATGCTCAACCATACATCATCAAAAGCAGGAGTGGATGTGTTCGGCTAAAAGAAGGTTTGAATGTCCGACCATAGTTCGTAAAATGCGGGTAAGAAAAGGTTCGAATGCCCGAACATACACCATCAAAAGAGGGAGCGGAGTTGTTCGGCTACAAGAAGGTGTGAAATTCCGACCATGGTTTGTAAAAAGCGGGTAAGAAAAGATTCGAATGCCCGATTATATACCATCAAAAGCGGAAGCGGAGGTGTTCGGCTGCAAGAAGGTGTGAACGTCCGACCAAAGTTTGTAAAAAGCAGTGAAGAAAAGTTTCGAATATCCAACCAAACATAATCAAAAGCGGGAGCAGAGCTGTTCGACTGCAAGTAGGTGTGAATGTCAGATCATAATTTGCAAAAAGCTGATGAGAAAGGGTGAGAATGCCCGACTATACACCATCAAATGCGGGAGCGGAAGTGTTCGGCTGTGAGTAGGTGTGAATGTCAAACCGTAATTGCTGAAAAATGTGTTAGAAAAGACTAGAATGCCGGACCATACATCACCAAAAGCGGGAAAAGTGGTGTTCGGCTGCAAATAGGTGTGAATGTCCAGCCATAATTACTCACAAACCGGTAAGAAAAGGTAGTATTGCCAGACCATACATTATCAAAACAGGGAGCGGAGGTGATTCAGCTGCAAGGTGTGAATGTCTGACTAAAGTTTATAAAAAGCGGGTAAGACAAGGTGCGAATGCCTGACAATGTATGATCAAATGAGGGAGCGGAGGTTTTCGGCTGCAAGGT
This sequence comes from Leuresthes tenuis, assembly GCF_036924035.1. Classification (NCBI taxonomy): domain Eukaryota; kingdom Metazoa; phylum Chordata; class Actinopteri; order Atheriniformes; family Atherinopsidae; genus Leuresthes; species Leuresthes tenuis. The sequence goes on from NW_027325360.1 coordinate 32,949,539, forward strand.
CTGAATGTACAACCATAATTTGTAAAAACCGGGGAAGAAAAGGCTCGAAAGCCCGACTATACACCATCAAAAGCGGGAGCGGAGGTGTTCGGCTGCAAGTAGGTGTGAATGTTCGACCATAATTTGTAAAAAGCGGGTAAGAAAAGGTTTGAATGCCCGACTTTATATTAACAAAAGCAGGAGGAGAGGTCTTCGGATAAGAGTGGGTGAGAATTTCCAACCATAATCAATAAAATGCGGTGAAAAAAAAGGTGTGAATACCCCATAGAACACTAAAAGGTGGAGCAGAAGTGTTCGGCTGCAAGAAGGTGTGACTGTTCGACTATATTTGGTGAAAAGCAGGTGAAGCAAGGTCTTAATGCCCAACCTTACATCATCAAAAACGAGATCAGAGGTGTTTGGCTGCAAGAAGGCCATAGTTTGCCAAAAGCGGGTAAGCTGCGAATGACCGACTAATTATCAACAAAAGTGGGGGCGGAGGTCTTCGGATGCAAGTGGGTGTGAATATCCCACCATACAAGTATGGTGGAGAGGAAGCTGTGAATGGCCGACCATAGTAAAAAGCGGGTGAGAAAAGGTGCGAATGTCCAATCATACATGATCAAAACAGGGAGCGGAGGTGTTTGGCTGCGACAAGGTGTGTATGTCCACCCATAATTAATGAAAAGCGGGCAACAAGTAGGTTTGAATACCCATCATCAAAAGCAGGAGTGGATGTGTTCGGCTACAAGAAGGTTTGAATGTCTGACCTTAGTTTGTAAAAAGCGGGTAAGAAAAGGTTCGAGTGCCCGAACATACACCATCAAAAGAGGGAGCGGAGGTGTTCCGCTGTAAGAAGGTGTGAATGTCCAACAATAGTTGGTAAAAAGCGGGTAAAAAAAGGTTAAAATACCCGACTGTACACAATCAATAGCGGGAGCGGAGTTGTTCGGCTACAAGAAGGTGTGAAAGTCCGACCATGGTTTGTAAAATGCAGTTAAGAAAAGGTTCGAATATCCAACCAAACATAATCAAAAGCGGGAGCAGAGCTGTTCGACTGCAAGTAGGTGTGAATGTCCAGCCATAATTACTCACAAACGGGGGAAGAAAAGGTAGTATTGCCAGACCATACATGATCAAAACAGGGAGCGGAGGTTCAGCTGCAAGGTGTGAATGTCTGACTATAGTTTGTAAAAAGCGGGTAAGACAAGGTGCGAATGCCCAACAATGTATGATCAAAAGAGAGAGCGGAGGTGTTCGGCTGCAAGGTCTGAATGTCCAACTATAATTTGTAAAAACCGGGTAAGAAAAGGCTCGAAAGCCCGACTATACATCATCAAAAGCGGGAGCGGAGGTGTTCAGCTGCAAGAAGGTGTGAATGTTCGACTAAAGTTTGTAAAAAGCTGGTAAGACAAGGAGCGATGTCCCGACATTGTATGATCAAAAGCGGGAGCGGAGGTGTCCAGCTGTGAGTAGGTGTGAATGTCCGACCATAATTGCTGAAAAATGTGTTAGAAAAGGTAAGAATACTGGACCATACATCATCAAAAGCGGGAGAGGTGGTGTTCGGCTGCAAGAAGGTGTGAAAGTCCGACAATGGTTTGTAAAAAGCGGGTAAAAAAAGGTTCGAATGCCCGAATATACATCATCAAAAGCGGAAGCGGAGGTTTTCGGATGCAAGAAGGTGTGAACGTCCGACCAAAGTTTGTAAAAAGCATTGAAAAGCGAGAAAAAGCATTTCGTGAGTTCTGCATGATTTGGGATTTTGCTTATAAAATGCATTACTTCACTCAAACTATGTTAAAACTGATTTGTCCTTCATATTTACCATGTCTAGAAATATTTAAACAAAAAAACAACGTTGTACTTTGCAGTAAAAGAAAGAGCAAATCTAAAGTTTCAGGAATCCGAGTATAAGCCTGCTTTCATGAGTTCTGCACGATTTCGGATTTTGCTATAAAATGAATTGCTTTGCTCAAACCAAGTTAAAACTGCTTTGTCCTTCCATATTCATCAATGTCTAGATCGACTTCAACAAAGAAAAACATTGGACTTTGCAGTAGAAGAAGTTGAAATCCATCTACACATTGATAAATATGAAGGACAAAGCAGTTCCCACTTGCCCATAAGAAAATAAGCTTATTCTCGGATTCCTGATCCTTCAGTGTTGCTCTTTCTTCTACTGCAAAATACAATGTTGTTCTTTGTTGAAGTCGATCTAGACATTGATAAATCTGAAGGAAAAAGCAGTTTTAACTTGGTTTGAGTGAATGAATTCATTTTATACATAACCGAAATCGTGCAGAACTCATGAAAATAAGCTTGTTCTCGGATTCCTAAAACTTTTGATTGGCTCTTTCTTTTACTGCAAAGTACAACGTTGTTTTTTTGTTTAAATCCATCGAGACATTGATAAATATGAAGGTAAAAGCCGTTTTAACATAGTTTGAGTGAAGGAATTGATTTTATAGATAAAATCCCAAATCATGCAGAACTCCTCAAAAGGAGCGTATGGCTTAATCACAAGTGTGGTTCTTTCTCATTCAGGGTAGTATGAGGAAGTTTATGCTTGAAATATATGTAGAAATGGGTACATATGAAGGACAAAGCAGTGTTAACTTAGTTTGAGTGAAGGAATTCATTTTATACATAAAATCCCAAATCATGCAGAACGTATGAAAAGAAGCTTATTCTCGGATTCCTGATCCTTCAGTTTTGCTCTTTCTTCTACTGCAAAATACAATGTTGTTCTTTGTTGAAGTCGATCTAGACATTGATAAATATGAAGGAAAAAGCAGTTTTAACTTGGTTTGAGTGAATTAATTCATTTTATACATAAAATCCGAAATCGTGCAGAACTCATGAAAATAAGCTTATTCTCGGATTCCTAAAACTTTTGATTTGCTCTTTCTTTTATTGCAAAGTACAACGTTGTTTTTTTGTTTAAATCTATCGAGACATTGATATATATGAAGGTAAAAGCCGTTTTAACATAGTTTGAGTGAAGGAATTAATTTTATAGATAAAATCCCAAATCATGCAGAACTGCTCAAAAGGGAGGTATGGCTTATTCACAAGTGTGGCTCTTTCTCATTCAGGGTAATATGAGGAAGTTTATGCTTGAAATATATGTAGAAATGGGTACATATGAAGGACAAAGCAGTGTTAACTTAGTTTGCGTGAAGAAATTCATTTTATACATAAAATCCGAAATCGTGCAGAACTCATGAAAATAAGCTTATTCTCGGATTCCTAAAGCTTTTGATTTGCACTTTCTTTTACTGCAAAGTACAACGTTGTTTTTTGTTGAAATCTATCTAGACATTGATAAATACCAGCCGAAACTCTGCTGCCGCTTTTGATAATTTATGGTTGGGCATTCTTACCTTTTCTTACCCGCTTTTTACAAATTATGATCTTACATTCACACCTACTTGCAGTCGAACACCTTCTCATCCACTTATGATCATGTGCGGTTGGGCTTTCGCACCTTTTCTTACCCATTTTTCAGTAATTATGGGTGGACATTCAGACCTTCTTGCAGCCGAAAACCTCCGCTCCTCTTTTGATCATACATTGTCGGGCATTCACACCTTGTCTTACCCGCTTTTTACAAACTATAGTCAGACATTCACACCTTGCAGCTGAACCTCCGCTCCCTGTTTTGATCATGTATGGTCTGGCATTCGAGCCTTTTCTTACCCACCTATTACTTACTATGGTTGGACATTCAGACCGTCTTGCAGCCGAACACCTCCGCTCCCGCTTTTGATGGTGTATAGTCGGGCATTCGAGCCTTTTCTTACCCACCTATTACTTACTATGGTTGGACATTCAAACCTTCTTGTAGCCGAACACATCCGCTCCTGCTTTTGATGATGTATGATTTGGCATTCGCACCTTTTCTTACCCATTTTTCAGTAATTATTGGTCGGACATTCAGACCTTCTTGCACCTGAACACCTCTGCTCCCGCTTTTGATGGTGTATAGTCGGGCTTTCGAGCCTTTTCTTCCCCGATTTTTACAAATTATGGTTGGACATTCAGACCTTGCAGCCGAAAACCTCCGCTCCCTCTTTTGATCATACATTGTCGGGCATTCGCCCCTTGTCTTACACGGTTTTTACAAACTTTAGTCAGACATTCACACCTTGCAGCTGAACCACCTCCATTCCCTGTTTTGATCATGTGTGGTCTGGAAATACTACCTTTTCTTCCCCCGTTTGTGAGTAATTTTGGCTGGACATTCACACCTACTTGCAGCCGAAAAACCACCTCTCCCGCTTTTGATGATGTATTGTCCGGCATTCTAGTCTTTTCTATCACATTTTTCAGCAATTATGATCTGACATTCGAACAGCTCTGCTCCCGCTTTTGATTATGTTCGGTTGGATATTCAAACCTTTTCTTAACTGCTTTTTACAAACTTTGGTCGGACGTTCACACCTTCTTGCAGCCGAACACCCCCGCTTCCGCTTTTGATGGTATATATTCGGGTATTCGAACCTTCTCTTACCCGCTTTTTACAAACCATGGTTAGACTTTCATACCTTCTTGTAGCTGAACAACTCCACTCCTGCTTTTGATGACTTATGGTTGGACATTCGCATCTTTTCCTACCCATTTTTCAGTAATTATGGGTGGATATTAACATCTTCTTGCAGCTGAACACCTCCTCTCCCGCTAATGATCATGTAAGGTTTGATATTCCAAAATTTTCTTTCATGTTTTAAAGCAATTATTAATGGACATTCACACCTACTTGCAGCCGAACACCACCTCTCCCGCTTTTGATGATGTATGGACCGGCATTCTTACCTTTTCTAACACATTTTTCAGCAATTATGGTTGGAGAATCACACCTACTCACAGCCGAACAACTCCGCTACCGCATTTGATGGTGTATAGTCGGGCATTCTCACCCTTTCTCATCAGCTTTTTGCAAATTATGATCTGAAATTCACACCTACTTGCAGTCGAACAGCTCTGCTCCCGCTTTTGATTATGTATGGTTGTATATTCGAACCTTTTCTTAACTGCTTTTTACAAACTTTGGTTGGATGTTCACACCTTCTTGTAGCCGAACACATGCACTCCTGCTTTTGATGATGTATGGTTGGGCATTCGCACCTTTTTTTTTACCCATTTTTCAGGTATTATGGGTGGACATTCACACCTTCTTGCAGCTGAACACCTCCTCTCCCACTTATGATCATGTGTGGTTTGATTTTCGAAAATTTTCTTTCATGTTTTCTAGCAATTAGTGATGGACATTTAGACCTTCTTGCAGCTGAACACCACGTCTCCCGATTTTGATTATGTATGGACCGGCATTTTTACCTTTTCTAACACATTTTTCAGCAATTATGGTTGGAAATTCACACCTACTCACAGCCGAACAACTCCGCTACCGCATTTGATGGTGTATAGTCGGGCATTCTCACCCTTTCTCATCAGCTTTTTGCAAATTATGATCTGACATTCACACCTACTTCGGGTCGAACAGCTCTGCTCCCGCTTTTGATTATGTTTGGTTAGATATTCTAACCTTTTCTTAACTGCTTTTTACAAACTTTGGTTGGACGTTCACAATATCTTGCAGCCGAACACCTCCGCTTCCGCTTTTGATGGTGTATATTCGGGCATACGAACCTTTTCTTACCCGCTTTTTACAAACCAAGGTCGGACTTTCACACCTTCTCTTAGCTGAAAAACTCCGCTCCCTCTTTTGATTGTGTACAGTCGGGTAATTTAACCTTTTCTTACCCGCTTTTTACCATCTATGGTCGGACATTCACACCGTCTTACAGCGGAACACCTCCGCTCCCTCTTTTGATGATGTATGGTTAGGCATTCGCACCTTTTCTTACCCATTTTTCAGTAATTATGGGTAGACATTCACACCTTCTTGCAGCTGAACACCTCCTCTCCCGCTTATGATCATGTGTGGTTTGATTTTCGAAAATTTTCTTTCATGTTTTCTAGCAATTATTGATGGAAATTCAGACCGTCTTGCAGCTGAACACCTCCGCTCCCACTTTTGATGGTGTATAGTCGGGCTTTCGAGCCTTTTCTTCCCCGGTTTTTACAAATTATGGTTGGACATTCAGACCTTCTTGCAGCCGAAAACCTCCACTCCCTCTTTTGATCATACATTGTCGGGCATTCGCACCTTTTCTTACCCGCTTTTTACAAACCATGGTCGGACTTTCACACCTTTTAGTAGCCGAACAACTCCGCTCCCGCTATTGATTGTGTATAGTCGGGTATTTTAACCTTTTCTTACCCGCTTTTTACCAACTATGGTTGGACATTCACACCTTCTTACAGCAGAACACCTCCGCTCCCTCCTTTGATTATGTATGGTTTGACATTCGCACCTTCTCTCACCCGCCTTTTACTATGGTCGGCCATTCACAGCTTCCTCTCCACCATACTTGTATGGTGGGATGTTCACACCCACTTGCATCCGAAGACCTCTGCCCCCACTTTTGTTGATATTTAGTCGGTCATTCGCACCTTTCCCGCTTTTGGCAAACTATGGCCTTCTTGCAGCCAAACACCTCTGATCTCGCTTTTGATGATGTAAGGTTGGGCATTCAGACCTTGCTTCACCTGCTTTTCACCAAATATAGTCGGACATTCACACCTTCTTGCAGCCGAACACTTTCGCTTTTAGTGTTCTATGAGGCATTCACATATTTTTTTTCACCGTATTTTATAGATTATGGTTGGAAATTCTCACCCACTCTCATCCGAAGACCTCTCCTCCCGCTTTTGTTAATATATAGTCAGGCATTTGAACCTTTTCTTACCCACTTTTTACAAATTATGGTCGAACATTCACACCTACTTGCAGCTGAATACTTCCACTCCACCTTTTAGGTATGTATGGTTGGCATTTGCACCTCTTTTTATACTGATTGCTGAAGATTAAGTTGTTCTTTCTCAAACTACAAATTTTTTTTAATTGTTGAAACTTGATTTGAAGTGGATAAATAAGGAGGACAAACAGTTTTAAGTCAGGCTGATAGAAGGAATTAATTTTATAGCAAAATCTGTATTTCGTCATATGTCGAGAGATGCTTATTGCTGAAGAAGTTCTTTCTCATTCTACAAAGTACAACGTTGTTTATCGTTGAAACTTGATTAGACATGAATAAATATGAAGGACAAAGCAGTCTTAACTTGGTTTGAGTTAATGAATTCGTTTTATAGGAGAATCCGAATTCGTGCATAACTCATAAAATAGAGCTTATTTTCGGATTCCTGAAGAATGATTCTGGTTCTTTCTCATAATACAAAGTTTGTTGTTTATTGTTGAAACTTAATCAGAAGTGAAGAAATAAATGAATGCCTATCAACAAATGTGGGATCTAAACTCTAGTGCTTCCTCTAAAATAATTTCCTTTCTCGATTTAGAAATGTGTGTGTGTAAGTCACAACACCCGTGACACCAAAACGGCTTTCTTTTCTCTACACTCTGCACTATGAGCACACACACCAAATCAGAAAGGCTTTTTTCTCTCTTTTCTACATTATGGACTGTGGGGACACAAAACTGCTCTCTCTCTTTTTTTTTTTTTTATCGTATGCCAGGGCGTTGTCTCACGTATTAGATTATGCTTAAGATACGAATGGGTTTATCAGTCGGATTTTCCATACATACTGATCCTCCCGTAATAAAATGGTCGGATCTTATCAAACACACTTTGTTTCTTGTGACAATCAAGTCAGCGAAACAGCGTATACACGTCAAGACACTGAATCAAGTTTGCCACAAGAACTCATAAGTTTGGCAGTATTGCTCTGCCGTCAGCAATCATACACCCATTTTATTTTCGTGAGACATGTGCAAGCACCTGTTCATCTACTGTTCTATCACTATGAATTAGTGATCTATTATCAATAAGGATACTTCTACAACTACTATCAAAGTATGTCCGGACTTCTTATGTTGTCAGTTGCTATATATGAATAAGTGGGTAGCTACTGACAAGCATTAAGCATGTCACACAGCCCAAACATATAACATTTCAGGACACACCACACAGTTAACAACCACAGTGAAGTGTCAAAGCCCAAACATGTAACATTCAACAGGACACTTACACAACACATTCAAATCAAACAGTCAGACAACATACAAGAACATATACCCCAGCCGGCATTGCTCCCTGCCTATTTTCGTACAGCACACTATGTGTGCGCATACCTTTATTCACAAACTCTTCAACTTATACTCTTTTACCGAAGCTGCTACAGCTCGATTGGCCGAATACCCTTTGATCCTATTTCGGTGAATTTGACATCTGCCTTACATATAACAGATTAGCGGTTTAGCAGTTTTAATTTAGTATGAGTGAAGGAATTCATTTTATAGCAAAATCCGAAATCGTGAAGAACTCATGAAAGTAAGCTTATTCTCGGATTCCTGAAACTTTAGATTTGCTCTTTCTTTTACTGCAAAGTACAACGTTGTTTTTTTTTGTTTAAATCTTTCTAGACATGGTAAATATTAAGGACAAAGCAGTTTTCACATAGTTTGAGTGAAGGAATTCATTTTATAGATAAAATCCCAAGAGTCTGCTGAGAAAAGAGAGTGAATGCGAAGTAGACTTTAACACGGCTATGGGAGCGAGCCGAGTGTGGGCTAACCGGGAGAATTGCTTGAAAGAAACGCGACACCGAATGAGCGATCAGAACAAAGCCTCAATACGGGATTCTCGTGGTGTTTTTGTTGCTGCCTTGTCTTTTGCATAGAGTAAAAGACAAGGCAGCCATCGAATAGGGCCCAATTGTTCCTAGTTGGTCAGCCGAGGAGCAAGGGGGGGGGGAGCAAGCGTCTCAACCAAGCAAAGCTCACCATGGGGAAGGTGGCTATGCCAACTAGCCTGATGCCCTGCTCCCGCAGTGACGGATAATCGTACTCTGGTTTCTCTTCATAACGTACATGTCTTTCGCCTTTTACTAAAGATTTCTGTGGAGAGCAGCACTAATGAGTTGTTTCTATTTTTGGCAGGCTTTACCTTTGCGGGTGAAGCCCTTTCTGTCTGTGCAAAAGAAATCTTCTTACTGTGCAGAGTGACTTCTCTGAGTAGAGTCGCCTTACTTGTTGCGACTGTGCCGATGTTCGAAGCTGGAGTGCAAAGTTGTTGCTTGAATGGTGCTTGCTGGAGCGTGCGGGAGTGCAAAGTTATACCATTTAAAAGGGCTGAAGAGTGCTCAGTGCAACGGGTGGGCGACACTCTGGCCACCTTGAAAACCGAGGTTACATCCACTACCAGGGGTAGCCCAAGTTCTGCCGCAAGTGTGGTGAGCATGGGCACCTGGTTGAGGCTTGTACCAAGGTGTTATGTGGGAAGAGCAGAGAAATTGGGCAAACTTTTGGAGAGTGTCCAAATGGCAGGAAATGTAATCTCTGTGGAGAATTAAATCACCTCTTCAGAGATTGCCCTAAATCTTTTGCCAACAAATTAAAGACGGTAAAGCCACAGTCAAGCCAACAAAGAGAAGGACCAAAGGTGGCAGTTGGTGAACAAAGTGAAGAGGTTGACCCAATAAATTCAAACTTCCCGCCAAAAGCTTGGATTGGAAGTGAGGAGCAAAAAGGGGAGGGGCCTGTAGAGGCCTCACCACTCAGTGTTGAAGTCTGTGAGAATTCACAGGCAGAGGGTGGAGCTACGCTAAATGAGGAGGAAGAGCAGACAGGTGAGTCTAGTGAAGCTACTCACCTCCCCGAAGGTCAACAGCCGAAGAGGACGGCATCTGAGCCTCTGATTCCCCAGTGGTATCAGAGAAGAGGGGAAGGGTTAGGTCCCTTTCAGACAGTTCTTCAGTGGAAGAACCTAGAGTCTTCCCCTCCGACTCACCAAATGAGGTCTCCTTTTTAACTTCAGCTCTGCAATCAACCCCCAGGGACTCAAAGTTAAATGCAACATTGCGTCAGAGGCCAACACCGAGAGTCCGAAAAGGAAATATAGATCACCCTACTCACTTTTCACCTAAAGAAATGAAGGAAGAGCTAGTTTCCCAAGAAATAACCTGTGTGTAATTTGTTTTGATAACTTAGAAAAACGAAAATGACATACCTACTTTCCTTTATGCTTTTAATGGTTCTCACCTTCTCAACACTAAATGTGAGAAGTGTGAAATCAAAGACAAGAGCCCAGAGTATTTTATCCTTCTTAGACTCAATAAAATCAGATGTGTTTTTAATACAAGAATGTGGACTACCTTTTTTAAAAAACCATAGACAATGGGAGGAAATGTGGCCCCATTTATCGATATGGAGTGGCTCAAATCAAAATAAAAATGATGGTGTGGCCATTCTAATTAAAAATCCGCATGTTCTGGTGAAAGGTAGCACAGTGGTGAGAGACGGACGGGCACTTTTAGCACACTTGAATTTTATGGGGCAAGACTTTAACCTCTTAAATATTTATGGTTTCAATGGAAAAAATGAAAGGTATGACCTTTTAGAAGATATACAGCTTTACATGCTAGGGCAAGTACCTTTAGTTGTAGGAGGGGATTTTAACTGTATCTTGAGCAGGAAAGATAGAAAAAGAGCAGGGGTAGATTTTAAAGTGGATAAGACTTTGATTTTACTTCAGGGCATATGCAGGGATTTTAAGCTTACTGACTGTTTTAAAACCATGCATCCCAGAGAGGAGGGCTTCACCTGGTTTAGTCATGATGGCACCAGAGCCTCTCGCATTGATTATTTCTTTACTAGAGATTGCCCACCCACTGATGTTAGATTAACTCCTGTTTTCTTTTCAGACCACCTTATGCTCTCCTGCACCCTTTCACCCCCTTCTGGTGTGACGGTAGGAAGTGGTCTGTGGAAACTCAACTGTTCCCTGTTGGAGGATGAAATCATAGTCAGTCAGTACAGGGAATGTTATAAAGAGTGGCAGACCCTTCAAGACCTCTACGAAACACATGCACAATGGTGGGAAATGGTGAAGGAAACGACCCAGACTTTTTTTAAACAGCAAGGTAAACTTAAAAAAAGGAAAGAGAATAGATGTATGATGGGACTACATAAACGCTTACAGCGCTACTTTAAACTAAATCAGTGTGGCATAGACTTTAAAGAAGAAATCAAAGATGTCAAAAAGGAAATGTCAGTTTTAGCAGAAATAAAGAGTAAAGGAATTTTTGTAAGAAGCAGGGAGCAGGAAATTGAGGAAGGTGAAAAAGAAAGAAAGTTATAAATAAAAAGGAGTGTATTCAAAATCTAAAAAGAGAAGATGGGTTTTTAACAAAATCCACACAAGAGATGATTGAAACTGTACATACCTTTTATAGTAACATGTACAAAGAGAAACAAGTGCACTTGGAAACATCGGCAGAAATCTTAAAATTCGTTGACAAAACCGTAAAAGAGAATGCACACTTGACACAGAATTTTACTGCTTTAGAGTTAAAAAAATGCCTAACAGGTTTTAAGAGAAGGCGAGCTCCGGGTTTAGACGGGCTTCCTGCAGAATTCTATCTGACCTATTGGGACCTTTTATCATCAGACATTTTAGATGTTTTTAAAGATTTTGAAAAACTCGACCGACTGCCTGACAGTTTTAGAGTGGGAATAGTGACTCTACTTTATAAAAAAAATGATAAGACTGACCTAAAGAATTGGAGGCCCATCACACTTTTAAACTTTGACTGTAAACTTTTTAGCAATGTTTTAGCGACACGGATGTCCTCTGTTTTAGAGGAGGTAATTCACCCAGACCAAGCTTGTGCCATCTCAGGGAGACAACTCACCGACAGCCTCGTACTGATTCGAGACATCATTGATTACGCTAGAGACAGAAACACCCGGCTTGTCATCTTAAATTTAGACTTTGAAAAAGCATTTGATCGGGTCTCGCATCAATATCTCTTTCAGGTGTTGCAGCCATCGAAAAGGGCCCGATTGTTCCTACTTGGTGAGCTTTGCTTGGTTGAGACGCTTGCCCCCCCCCCCCTGCTCCTCGGCTGACCAAGTAGAAACAATCTATTCGATGGCTGCCTTGTCTTTTACTCTGTGCAAAAGACAAGGCAGCCACAAACACCACGGGAACACCGTATTGAGGCTTTGTTCTGACCACTCATTCGGTGTCGCGTTTCTTTCAAGCAATTCTCCCGGTTAGCCCGCACTCGGCTCGCTCCCAGAGCCGTGTTAAAGTCCACTTCGCATTCACTCTCTTTTCTCAGCAGATTAAAAGAAAGTTTCATCTTGGGCTCCCTGAAACTTCCATCCTGCACCGCTGTTTGCTTTTTCACAAGAGCAGAGGAGAGCGCACCGTTCCCAGCGGCACTGCAGTACCGGGTCGAGGCTTGGAGTGAACGGAGCAAGCTTCTTTTTCAACTCCTATTCTTAAAAATCCATTTAATATGTTGTCCTCGTATAGAGGACATATTAAACTGATAAGAACAGATACTACACTTGATCTTAGCCAAAAGGCCGAGAAGCGATAACTGTCCACTGTTTCAGGTCCGAGGGCCCTTGCTGGCACAATGCGCACTTGTAGCAGTGTTCTTTTTATGGCCATAGGTGGCCAGAGTGTCACGTTGCACCTCCGCCCACCCGCTGCACTGAGCACTCTTCAGCCCTTTTAAATGGTATAACTTTGCACTCCCGCATGCTCCAGCAAGCACCATTCAAGCAACAACTTTGCACTCCAGCTTCGAACATCGGCACAGTTGCAACAAGTAAGGCGACTCTACTCAGAGAAGTCACTCTGCAAAGTAGCAAGATTTCTTTTGCACAGACAGAAAGGGCTTCACCCGCAAAGGTAAAGCCTGCCAATAATAGAAACAACTCATTAGTGCTGCTCTCCACGGAAGTCTTTAGTAAAAGGCGAAAGACTTGTATGTTATGAAGAGAAACCAGAGTACGATTATCCGTCACTGCGGGAGCAGGGCATCAGGCTAGTTGGTATAGCCACCTTCCCCATGGTGAGCTTTGCTTGGTTGAGACGCTTGCCCCCCCCCCCCTTGCTCCTCGGCTGACCAAGTAGGAACAATCGGGCCCTATTCGATGGCTGCCTTGTCTTTTACTCTATGCAAAAGACAAGGCAGCAACAAAAACACCACGAGAATCCCGTATTGAGGCTTTGTTCGGTGTCGCGTTTCTTTCAAGCAATTCTCCCAGTTAGCCGACACTCGGCTCGCTCCCATAGCCGTGTTAAAGTCTACTTCGCATTCACTCTCTTTTCTCTGCAGACTCTTGGGATTTTATCTATAAAATGAATTCCTTCACTCAAACTATGTTAAAACTGCTTTGTCGTTCATATTTACCATGTCTAGAAAGATTTAAACAAAAAAAACAACGTTGTACTTTGCAGTAAAAGAAAGAGCAAATCTAAAGTTTCAGGAATCCGAGAATAAGCTTACTTTCATGAGTGCTTCACGATTTCGGATTTTGCTATAAAATGAATTCCTTCACTCAAACTAAATTAAAACTGCTAAATCGCTAATCTGTTACATGTAAGGCAGATGTCAAATTCACTGAAATGGGATCTAAGGGTATTCGGCCAATCGAGCTGTAGCAGCTTCGATAAAAGAGTATAAGTTGAAGAGTTTGTGAATAAAGGTGTGCGCACACATAGTGAGCTGTAGGAAAATAGGCAGGGAGCAATGCCGGCTGGGGTATATGTTCTTGTATGTTGTCTGACTGTTTGATTTGAATGTGTTGTGTAAGTGTCCTGTTGAATGTTTGGGCTTTGACACTTCACTGTGGTTGTTAACTGTGTGGTGTGTCCTGAAATGTTATATGTTTGGGCTGTGTGACATGCTTAATGCTTGTCAGTAGCTACCCACTTATTCATATATAGCAACTGACAACATAAGAAGTCCGGACATACTTTGATAGTAGTTGTAGAAGTATCCTTATTGATAATAGATCACTAATTCATAGTGATAGAACGGTAGATGAACAGGTGCTTGCACATGTCTCACGAAAATAAAATGGGTGTATGATTGCTGACGGCAGAGCAATACTGCCAAACTTATGAGTTCTTGTGGCAAACTTGATTCAGTGTCTTGACGTGTATACGCTGTTTCGCTGACTTGATTGTCACAAGAAACAAAGTGTGTTTGATAAGATCCGACCATTTTATTACGGGAGGATCAGTATGTATGGATTCTGATGTGACTGATAAACCCATTCGTATCTTAAGCATAATCTAATACGTGAGACAACGCCCTGGCACACAATCAAAAAAAAAAAGAGAGAGCGGTTTTGTGTCCCCACAGTCCATAATGTAGAAAAGAGAGAAAAAAGCCTTTCTGATTTGGTGTGTGTGCTCATAGTGCAGAGTGTAGAGAAAAGAAAGCCGTTTTGGTGTCACGGGTGTTGTGACTTACACACACACATTTCTGAATTGAGAAAATAAATTATTTTAGAGGAAGCAGTAGAGTTTAGATCCCACATTTGTTGATAGGCATTCATTTATTTCTTCACTTCTGATGAAGTTTCAACAATAAACAACAAACTTTTTATTATGAGAAAGAACCAGACTCATTCTTCAGGAATCCGAAAATAAGCACGAATTCGGATTCTCCTATAAAACGAATTAATTAACTCAAACCAAGTTAAGACTGCTTTGTCCTTCATATTTATTCATGTCTAATCAAGTTTCAACGATAAACAACGTTGTACTTTGTAGAATGAGAAAGAACTTCTTCAGCAATAAGCATCTCTCGACATATGACGAAATACAGATTTTGCTATAAAATTAATTTCTTCTATCAGCGTGACTTAAAACTGTTTGTCCTCCTTATTTATCCACTTCAAATCAAGTTTCAACAATTAAAAAAAAATTGTAGTTTGAGAAAGAACAACTTAATCTTCAGCAATCAGTATAAAAAGAGGGTAACAAAAGGTGCAAATGCCAACCATACATCACTAAAAGGTGGAGCGGAAGTATTCAGCTGCAAGTAGGTGTGAATGTTCGACCATAATTTGTAAAAAGTGGGTAAGAAAAGGTTCGAATGCCCGACTAAATATTAACAAAAGCGGGAGGAGAGGTCTTCGGATGAGAGTGGGTGAGAATTTCCTACCATACAAGTATGGTGGAGAGGAAGCTGTGATTGGCCGACAATAGTAAAAAGCAGGTGAGAAAAGGTGCGAATGTCAAAACATACATGATCAAAACAGGGAGCGGAGGTGTTTGGCTGCGACAAGGTGTGAATGTCCACCCATAATTAATGAAAAACGGGCAACAAGTAGGTTCGAATGCCCAACCATACATCATCAAAAGCAGGAGTGGATGTGTTCGGCTTCAAGAAGGTATGAATGTCCATCAATAATTGCTATAAAACATGAAAGAAAATTTTCGAATATCAAACCGCACATAATCATAAGCGGGAGAGGAGGTGTTCCGCTGCAAGAAGGTGTGAATATCCACCCATAATTACTGAAAAATGGGTAAGAAAAGGTGCGAATGCCCAACCATACATCATCAAAAGCAGGAGTGGATGTGTTCGGCTACAAGAAGGTTTGAATGTCCGACCATAGTTTGTAAAAAGCGGGTAAGAACAGGTTTGTATGCCCGACTGTACACAATCAAAAGAGGGAGCGGAATTGTTCAGCTACAAGAAGGTGTGAAAGTCCGACCATGGTTTGTAAAAAGCGGGTAAGAACAGGTTCGTATGCCCGAATATACACCATCAATACACACCGGGAGCGGAGGTGTTCGGCTGTGAGTAGGTGTGAATCTCCAACCATAATTGCTGAAAAATGTGTTAGAAAAGGTAAGAATGCCGGTCCATACATCATCAAAAGCGGGAGAGGTGGTGTTCGGCTGCAAGTAGGTGTGAATGTCCAGCCATAATTACTCACAAATGGGTAAGAAAAGGTAGTATTGCCAGACCATACATGATCAAAACAGGGAGCGGAGGTGGTTAAGCTGCAAGAAGGTGTTAATGTCCGACTAAAGTTTGTAAAAAGCGGGTAAGAAAAGGTGCGAATGCCCGACAATGTATGATCAAAAGAGGGAGCGGAGGTTTTCGGCTGAAAGAAGGTCTGAATGTCCAACCATAATTTGTAAAAACCGGGGAAGAAAAGGCTCGAAAGCCCGACTATACACCATCAAAAGCTGGAGCGGAGGTGTTCAGCTGCAAGAAGGTCTGAATGTCCATCAATAATTGCTAGAAAACATGAAAGAGAATTTTCGAATATCAAACCGCACATGATAATAAGCGGGGGAGGAGGTGTTCAGCTGCAAGAAGGTGTGAATGTCCACCCATAATTACTGAAAAATGGGTAAGAAAAGGTGCGAATTCCCAACCATACATCATCAAATGCACGAGTGGATGTGTTCGGCTACAAGAAGGTTTGAATGTCCGACCATAGTTTGTAAAAAGCGGGTAAGAAAAGGTTCGAATGCCCAAACATACACCATCAAAAGAGGGAGCGGAGGTGTTCCGCTGTAAGAAGGTGTGAATATCCGACCATAGTTGGTAAAAAGCGGGTAAGAAAAGGTTAAAATACCCGACTGTACACAATCAATAGCGGGAGCGGAGTTGTTCGGCTACTAAAAGGTGTGAAAGTCCGACCCTGGTTTTAAAAAGCGGGTAAGAAAAGGTTCGAATGCCCGAACATACACCATCAAAAGAGGTAGCAGAGGTGTTCCGCTGTAAGACGGTGTGAATGTCCGATCATAGTTGGTAAAAAGCGGGTAAGAAAAGGTTAAAATACCCGACTGTACACAATCAAAAGAGGGAGCGGAGTTGTTCAGCTAAGAGAAGGTGTGAAAGTCCGACCATGGTTTGTAAAAAGCGGGTAAGAAAAGGTTCGTATGCCCGAATATACACTATCAAAACCGGAAGCGTAGGTGTTCGGCTGCAAGAAGGTGTGAACGTCCGACCAAAGTTTGTGAAAAAGCAGTTAAGAAAAGGTTCGAATATCTAACCAAACATAATCAAAAGCGGGAGCAGAGCTGTTCGACTGCAAGTAGGTGTGAATGTCCGAGAATAATTTGCAAAAAGCTGATGAGAAAGGGTGAGAAATCCCGACTATACACCATCAAATGCGGTAGCGGAGTTGTTCGGCTGTGAGTAGGTGTGATTCTCCAACCATAATTGCTGAAAAATGTGTTAGAAAAGGTAAGAATGCCGGTCCATACATCATCAAAAGCGGGAGAGGTGGTGTTCGGCTGCAAGTAGGTGTGAATGTCCATTAATAATTGCTTTAAAACATGAAAGAAAATTTTCGAATATCAAACCTTACATGATCATTAGCGGGAGAGGAGGTGTTCAGCTGCAAGAAGGTGTGAATATCCACCCATAATTACTGAAAAATGGGTAGGAAAAGATGCGAATGTCCAACCATAAATCATCAAAAGCAGGAGTGGAGTTGTTCAGCTACAAGAAGGTATGAAAGTCCAACCATGGTTTGTAAAAAGCGGGTAAAAGAAGGTTCGAATACCCGAATATATACCATCAAAAGTGGAAGCGGAGGTGTTCGGCTGCAAGAAGGTGTGAACGTCCGACCAAAGTTTGTAAAAAGCAGTTAAGAAAAGGTTTGAATATCCAACCGAACATAATCAAAAGCGGGAGCAGAGCTGTTCGACTTCAAGTAGGTGTGAATGTCAGATCATAATTGCTGAAAAATGTGATAGAAAAGACTAGAATGCCGGACAATACATCATCAAAAGCGGGAGAGGTAGTTTTTCGGCTGCAAGTAGGTGTGAATGTCCAGCCATAATTACTCACAAACGGGGGAAGAAAGGGTAGTATTTCCAGACCACACATGATCAAAACATGGAATGGAGGTGGTTCAGCTGCAAGGTTTGACTGTTCGACTAAAGTTTGTAAAAAGTGGGTAAGACAAGGTGCGAATGCCTGACAATGTATGATCAAAAGCGGGAGCGGAGGTGTTCAGCTGCAAGAAGGTCTACATGTCCATCAATAATTGCTAGAAAACATGAAAGAAACTTTTCGAAAATCAAACCGCACATGATCATAAGTGGGATAGGAGGTGTTCAGCTGCAAGGTGTGAATGTCCACCCATAGTTGGTAAAAAGCGGGTAAGAAAAGGTTAAAATACCCGACTGTACAAAATCAATAGCGGGAGCGGAGTTGTTCGGCTACAAGAAGGTGTGAAAGTCCGACCATGGTTTGTAAAAAGCAGTTAAGAAAATGTTCGAATATCCAACCAAACATAATCAAAAGCGGGAGAAGAGCTGTTCGACTGCAAGTAGGTGTGAATATCAGATCATAATTTGCAAAAAGCTGTTGAGAAAGGGTGAGAATGCCCGACTAGACACTATCAAATGTGGGAGCGGAGGTGTTCGTCTGTGAGTAGGTGTGAATGTCCGACCATAATTGCTGAAAAATGTGTTAGAAAAGGTAAGAATGCCGGACCATATATCATCAAAAGCGGGAGAGGTTGTGTTCGGCTGCAAGTAGGTGTGAATGTCCAGCCATAATTACTCACAAACGGGTAAGAAAAGGTACTATTGCCAGACCATATATGATTAAAACAGGGAGCGGAGGTGGTTAAGCTGCAAGAAGGTTTGAATATCCGACTAAAGTTTGTAAAAAGCGGGTAAGACAAGGTGTGAATGCCCGACAATGTATGATCAAAAGAGGAGCGGAGGTTTTCGGCTGCAAGAAGGTGTGAATGTCCACCCATAATTACTGAAAAATGGGTAAGAAAAGGTGCGAAAGCCCAACCGCACATGATCATAAGTGGATGAGAAGGTGTTCGACTGCAAGTAGGTGTGAATGTAAGATCATAATTTGTAAAAAGCGGGTAAGAAAAGGTAAAAATGCCCAACCATAAATTATCAAAAGCGGCAGCAGAGTTTCGGCTGGTATTTATCAATGTCTAGATAGATTTCAACAAAGAACAACGTTGTACTTTGCAGTAAAAGAAAGTGCAAATCAAAAGTTTTAGGAATCCGAGAATAAGCTTATTTTCATGAGTTCTGCACGATTTCGGATTTTATGTATAAAATGAATTCCTTCACGCAAACTAAGTTAACACTGCTTTGTCCTTCATATGTACCCATTTCTACATATATTTCAAGCATAAACTTCCTCATACTACCCTGAATGAGAAAGAGCCACACTTGTGATTAAGCCATACGCCCCTTTTGAGGAGTTCTGCATGGTTTGGGATTTTATCTATAAAATTAATTCCTTCACTCAAACTAAGTTAAAACGGCTTTTACCTTCATATTTATCAATGTCTCGATAGATTTAAACAAAAAACAACGTTGTACTTTGCAATAAAAGAAAGAGCAAATCAAAAGTTTTAGGAATCCGAGAATAAGTTTATTTTCATGAGTTCTGCACGATTTCGGATTTTATGTATAAAATGAATTCATTCACTCAAACCAAGTTAAAACTGCTTTTTCCTTCATATTTATCAATGTCTAGATCGACTTCAACAAAGAACAACATTGTATTTTGCAGTAGAAGAAAGAGCAAAACTGAAGGATCAGGAATCCGAGAATAAGCTTCTTTTCATACGTTCTGCATGATTTGGGATTTTATGTATAAAATGAATTCCTTCACTCAAACTAAGTTAACACTGCTTTGTCCTTCATATGTACCCATTTCTACATATATTTCAAGCATAAACTTCCTCATACTACCCTGAATGAGAAAGAACCACACTTGTGATTAAGCCATACGCCCCTTTTGAGGAGTTCTGCATGATTTGGGATTTTATCTATAAAATCAATTCCTTCACTCAAACTATGTT
The DNA here is from genome assembly GCF_036924035.1 of Leuresthes tenuis. Taxonomy (NCBI): domain Eukaryota; kingdom Metazoa; phylum Chordata; class Actinopteri; order Atheriniformes; family Atherinopsidae; genus Leuresthes; species Leuresthes tenuis. Next base: position 32,969,229 of record NW_027325360.1, read on the forward strand.
AAAACGGCTTTTACCTTCATATTTATCAATGTCTCGATAGATTTAAACAAAAAAACAACGTTGTACTTTGCAGTAAAAGAAAGAGCCAATCAAAAGTTTTAGGAATCCGAGAATAAGCTTATTTTCATGAGTTCTGCACGATTTCGGATTTTATGTATAAAATGAATTCATTCACTCAAACCAAGTTAAAACTGCTTTTTCCTTCATATTTATCAATGTCTAGATCTACTTCAACAAAGAACAACATTGTATTTTGCAGTAGAAGAAAGAGCAACACTGAAGGATCAGGAATCCGAGAATAAGCTTATTTTCTTAAGGGCAAGTGGGAACTGCATTGTCCTTCATATTTATCAATGTGTAGATGGATTTCAACTTCTTCTACTGCAAAGTCCAATGTTTTTCTTTGTTGAAGTCGATCATTGATGAATATGGAAGGACAAAGCAGTTTTAACTTGGTTTGAGCAAAGCAATTCATTTTATAGCAAAATCCGAAATCGTGCAGAACTCATGAAAGCAGGCTTATACTCGGATTCCTGAAACTTTAGATTTGCTCTTTCTTTTACTGCAAAGTACAACGTTGTTTTTTTGTTTAAATCTTTCTAGACATGGTAAATATGAAGGACAAATCAGTTTTAACATAGTTTGAGTGAAGTAATGCATTTTATAAGCAAAATCCTAAATCATGCAGAACTCACGAAAAGCTTTTTCTCGCTTTTCAATGCTTTTTACAAACCATTGTCGGACTTTCACACCTTCTTGCAGCCGAACACCACCTCTCCCGCTTTTGATGATGTATGGTCCAGTATTCTTACCTTTTCTAACACATTTTTCAGCAATTATGGTCGGACATTCACACCTACTCACAGCTGGACACCTCCGCTCCCGCTTTTGATCATACAATGTCGGGACATCGCTCCTTGTCTTACCAGCTTTTTACAAACTTTAGTCGAACATTCACACCTTCTTGCAGCTGAACACCTCCGCTCCCGCTTTTGATGATGTATAGTCGGGCTTTCGAGCCTTTTCTTACCCGGTTTTTACAAATTATGGTTGGACATTCAGACCTTGCAGCCGAACACCTCCGCTCTCTCTTTTGATCATACATTGTCGGGCATTCGCACGTTGTCTTACCCGCTTTTTACAAACTATAGTCAGACATTCACACCTTGCAGCTGAACCTCCGCTCCCTGTTTTGATCATGTATGGTCTGGCAATACTACCTTTTCTTCCCCCGTTTGTGAGTAATTATGGCTGGACATTCACACCTACTTGCAGTCGAACAGCTCTGCTCCCGCTTTTGATTATGATTGGTTGGATATTCGAACCTTTTCTTAACTGCTTTTTACAAACCATGGTCGGACTTTCACACCTTCTTGTAGCCGAACAACTCCGCTCCCGCTATTGATTTTGTACAGTCGGGTATTTTAACCTTTTCTTACCCGCTTTTTACCAACTATGGGTGGACATTCACACCTTGCAGCTGAACACCTCCTATCCCACTTATGATCATGTGCGGTTTGATTTTCGAAAAGTTTCTTTCATGTTTTCTAGCAATTATTGATGGACATGTAGACCTTCTTGCAGCTGAACACCTCCGCTCCCGCTTTTGATCATACATTGTCAGGCATTCGCACCTTGTCTTACCCACTTTTTACAAACTTTAGTCGAACAGTCACACCTTTTTGCAGCCGAACACCACCTCTCCCGCTTTTGATGATGTATGGTCCAGCATTCTTACCTTTTCTAACACATTCTTCAGCAATTATGGTCGGACATTCACACCTACTCAGAGCCGAACACCTCCGCTCCCGCATTTGATGGTGTATAGTCGGGCATTCTCACCCTTTCTCATCAGCTTTTTACAAATTATGATCTGACATTCACACCTGCTTTTGATAATGTATTGTTAGGCATTCGCACATTTTTTTTTACCCATTTTTCATGAATTATGGGTGGACATTCACACCTTCTTGCAGCCGAACACCTCCTCTCCCGCTTATGATCATGTGCGGTTTGATATTTGAAAATTTACTTTCTTGTTTTAAAGCAATTATTGATGGACATTCAAACCTTCTTTTTGATGGTGTATAGTCGGGCTTTCGAGCCTTTTCTTCCCGGTTTTTACAAACCTTGGTCGGACTTTCACACCTTCTTGTAGCCGAACAACTCCACTCCCGCTAGTAATTGTGTACAGTCGGGTATTTTAACCTTTTCTTACCCGCTTTTTACCAACTATGGTCGGACATTCACACCGTCTTACAGCGGAACACCTCTGCTCCTGCTTTTGATGGTGTATAGTCGGGCATTCGAACCTTTTCTTACCCGCTTTTTACAAACGGGCGGGACATTCAAACCTTCTTGTATCCGAAAACCTCCGCTCTCTCTTTTGATCATACATTGTCGGACATTCGAACCTTTTCTTACCCGCTTTTTACAAACCATGGTCGGACTTTCACATCTTCTTGTAGCCGAACACATCCGCTCCCGCTATTGATTGTGTACAGTCGGGTATTTTAACCTTTTCTTACCCGCTTTTTACCAAGTATGGTCGGACATTCACACCTTCGTACAGCGGAACACCTCCGCTCCCTCTTTTGATGGTGTATGTTCGGGCATTCAAACCTTTTCTTACCCGCTTTTTCCAAACTTTGCTCGGCTATTCACAGCTTCCTCTCCACCATACTTGTATGGTGGGATATTCACACCCACTTGCATCCGAAGACCTCCGCCCCAAATTTTGTTGATATTTAGTCGGACATTCGCACCTTACCCGCTTTTGGCAAACTATGGCCTTCTTGCAGCCAAACACCTCTGATCTTGCTTTTGATGATGTAAGGTTGGGCATTCAGACCTTGCTTCACCTGCTTTTCACCAAATATAGTCGGACATTCACACCTTCTTGCAGCCGAACACTTCCGCTCCACCTTTTAGTGTTCTATCACACCTTTTTTTTCACCGCATTTTATACATTATGGTTGGAAATTTTCAACCACACTCATCCGAAGACCTCTCCTCCCGCTTTTGTTAATATATTTGAACTTTAGTTTGACATTCAAACCTTCTTGCAGCTGAACCACCTCCGCTCCCTGTTTTGATCATATATGGTCTGGCTACTACCTTTTCTTACCCGTTTGTGAGTAATTATGGCTGGACATTCACACCTTTTTGCAGCCGAACACCACCTCTCCCGCTTTTGATGATGTATGGTCCAGCATTCTTACCTTTTCTAACACATTCTTCAGCAATTATGGTCGGACATTCACACCTACTCAGAGCCGAACACCTCCGCTCCCGCATTTGATGGTGTATAGTCGGGCATTCTCACCCTTTCTCATCAGCTTTTTACAAATTATGATCTGACATTCACACCTGCTTTTGATAATGTATTGTTAGGCATTCGCACCTTTTTTTTTACCCATTTTTCATGAATTATGGGTGGACATTCACACCTTCTTGCAGCCGAACACCTCCTCTCCCGCTTATGATCATGTGCGGTTTGATATTCGAAAATTTACTTTCTTGTTTTAAAGCAATTATTGATGGACATTCAAACCTTCTTTTTGATGGTGTATAGTCGGGCTTTCCAGCCTTTTCTTCCCGGTTTTTACAAACCTTGGTCGGACTTTCACACCTTCTTGTAGCCGAACAACTCCGCTCCCGCTATTAATTGTGTACAGTCGGGTATTTTAACCTTTTCTTACCCGCTTTTTACCAACTATGGTCGGACATTCACACCGTCTTACAGCGGAACACCTCTGCTCCTGCTTTTGATGGTGTATAGTCGGGCATTCGAACCTTTTCTTACCCGCTTTTTACAAACTATGGCGGGACATTCAAACCTTCTTGTATCCGAAAACCTCCGCTCTCTCTTTTGATCATACATTGTCGGGCATTCGCACCTTTTCTTACCCGCTTTTTACAAACCATGGTCGGACTTTCACATCTTCTTGTAGCCGAACACATCCGCTCCCGCTATTGATTGTGTACAGTCGGGTATTTTAACCTTTTCTTACCCGCTTTTTACCAAGTATGGTCGGACATTCACACCTTCGTACAGCGGAACACCTCCGCTCCCTCTTTTGATGGTGTATGTTCGGGCATTCAAACCTTTTCTTACCCGCTTTTTCCAAACTTTGGTCGGCTATTCACAGCTTCCTCTCCACCATACTTGTATGGTGGGATATTCACACCCACTTGCATCCGAAGACCTCCGCCCCAAATTTTGTTGATATTTAGTCGGACATTCGCACCTTACCCGCTTTTGGAAAACTATGGCCTTCTTGCAGCCAAACACCTCTGATCTCGCTTTTGATGATGTAAGGTTGGGCATTCAGACCTTGCTTCACCTGCTTTTCACCAAATATAGTCGGACATTCACACCTTCTTGCAGCCGAACACTTCCGCTCCACCTTTTAGTGTTCTATCACACCTTTTTTTCACCGCATTTTATACATTATGGTCGGAAATTTTCAACCACTCTCATCCGAAGACCTCTCCTCCCGCTTTTGTTAATATATTTGAACTTTAGTCAGACATTCAAACCTTCTTGCAGCTGAACCACCTCCGCTCCCTGTTTTGATCATATATGGTCTGGCAATACTACCTTTTCTTACCCGTTTGTGAGTAATTATGGCTGGACATTCACACCTACTTGCAGCCGAACACAACCTCTCTCGCTTTTGATTATGTATGGACCGGCATTCTTACCTTTTCTAACACATTTTTCAGCAATTATGGTTGGAGATTCACACCTACTCACAGCCGAACAACTCCGCTCCCGCATTTGATGGTGTATAGTCGGGCATTCTCACCCTTTCTCATCAGCTTTTTGCAAATTATGATCTGACATTCACACCTACTTGCAGTCGAACAGCTCTGCTCCCGCTTTTGATTATGTTTGGTTGGATATTCGAACCTTTTCTTAACTTCTTTTTACATATTTTGGTTGGACGTTCACACCTTCTTGTAGCCGAACACTTCCACTCCTGCTTTTGATGATGTATGGTTGGGCATTCACACCTTTTTTTTGCCCATTTTTCAGGAATTATGGGTGGACATTCACACCTTGCAGCTGAACACCTCCTATCCCACTTATGATCATGTGCGGTTTGATTTTCGAAAAGTTTCTTTCATGTTTTCTAGCAATTATTGATGGACATGTAGACCTTCTTGCAGCTGAACACCTCCGCTCCCGCTTTTGATCATACATTGTCAGGCATTCGCACCTTGTCTTACCCACTTTTTACAAACTTTAGTCGAACAGTCACACCTTTTTGCAGCCGAACACCACCTCTCCCGCTTTTGATGATGTATGGTCCAGCATTCTTACCTTTTCTAACACATTCTTCAGCAATTATGGTCGGACATTCACACCTACTCAGAGCCGAACACCTCCGCTCCCGCATTTGATGGTGTATAGTCGGGCATTCTCACCCTTTCTCATCAGCTTTTTACAAATTATGATCTGACATTCACACCTGCTTTTGATAATGTATTGTTAGGCATTCGCACCTTTTTTTTTACCCATTTTTCATGAATTATGGGTGGACATTCACACCTTCTTGCAGCCGAACACCTCCTCTCCCGCTTATGATCATGTGCGGTTTGATATTCGAAAATTTACTTTCTTGTTTTAAAGCAATTATTGATGGACATTCAAACCTTCTTTTTGATGGTGTATAGTCGGGCTTTCGAGCCTTTTCTTCCCGGTTTTTACAAACCATGGTCGGACTTTCACACCTTGTAGCCGAACAACTCCGCTCTCGCTATTGATTGTGTACAGTCGGGTATTTTAACCTTTTCTTACCCGCTTTTTACCAACTATGGTCAGACATTCACACCGTCTAACAGCGGAACACCTCTGCTCCCGCTTTTGATGGTGTATAGTCGGGCATTCGAACCTTTTCTTACCCGCTTTTTACAAACTATGGTGGGACATTCAAACCTTCTTGTATCGGAAGACCTCCGCTCTCTCTTTTGATCATACATTGTCGGACATTCGCACCTTTTCTTACCCGCTTTTTACAAACCATGGTCGGACTTTCACATCTTCTTGTAGCCGAACACATCCGCTCCCACTATTGATTGTGTACAGTCGGGTATTTTAACCTTTTCTTACCCGCTTTTTACCAACTATGGTCGGACATTCACACCTTCGTACAGCGGAACACATCCGCTCCCTCTTTTGATGGTGTATGTTCGGGCATTCAAACCTTTTCTTACCCGCTTTTTCCAAACTATGGTCGGCTATTCACAGCTTCCTCTCCACCATACTTTTATGGTGGAATATTCACACCCACTTGCATCCGAAGACCTCCGCCCCAAATTTTGTTGATATTTAGTCGGACATTCGCACCTTACCCGCTTTTGGAAAACTATGGCCTTCTTGAAGCCAAACACCTCTGATCTCGCTTTTGATGATGTAAGGTTTTAGTGGTAGCTTTTAGTGTTCTATGAGGCATTCACATATTTTTTTTCACCGTATTTTATAGATTATGGTTGGAAATTCTCACCCACTCTCATCCGAAGACCTCTCCTCCCGCTTTTGTTAATATATAGTCGGGCATTCGAACCTTTTCTTACCCGCTTTTTACAAATTATAGTCGAACATTCACACCTACTTGCAGCTGAATACTTCCGCTCCACCTTTTAGGTATGTATGGTTGGCATTTGCACCTCTTTTTATACTGATTGCTGAAGATTAAGTTGTACTTTCTCAAACTACAACATTTTTTTATTTGTTGAAACTTCATTTGAAGTGGATAAATAAGGAGGACAAACAGTTTTAATTCAGGCTGATAGAAGGAATTAATTTTATAAGAAAAAATCTGTACTTCGTCATATGTCGAGAGATGCTTATTGCTGAAGAAGTTCTTTCTCATTCTACAAAGTACAACGTTGTTTATCGTTGAAACTTGATTAGACATGAATAAATATGAAGGACAAAGCAGTCTTAACTTGGTTTGAGTTAAGGAATTCGTTTTATAGGAGAATCCGAATTCGTGCATAACTCATAAAATAGAGCTTATTTTCGGATTCCTGAAGAATGAGTCTGGTTCTTTCTCATAATACAAAGTTTGTTGTTTATTGTTGAAACTTCATCAGAAGTGAAGAAATAAATGAATGCCTATCAACAAATGTGGGATCTAAACTCTAGTGCTTCCTCTAAAATAATTTCCTTTCTCAATTTAGAAATGTGTGTGTGTAAGTCACAACACCCGTGACACCAAAACGGCTTTCTTTTCTCTACACTCTGCACTATGAGCACACACACCAAATCAGAAAGGCTTTTTTCTCTCTTTTCTACATTATGGACTATGGGGACACAAAACCGCTCTCTCTCTTTTTTTTTTTTATCGTGTGCCAGGGCGTTGTCTCATGTATTAGATTATGCTTAAGATACGAATGGGTTTATCAGTCACATCAGAATCCATACATACTGATCCTCCCGTAATAAAATGGTCGGATCTTATCAAACACACTTTGTTTCTTGTGACAATCAAGTCAGCGAAACAGCGTATACACGTCAAGACACTGAATCAAGTTTGCCACAAGAACTCATAAGTTTGGCAGTATTGCTCTGCCATCAGCAATGATACACCCATTTTATTTTCGTGAGACATGTGCAAGCACCTGTTCATCTACTGTTCTCTCACTATGAATTAGTGATCTATTATCAATAAGGATACTTCTACAACTACTATCAAAGTATGTCCGGACTTCTTATGTTGTCAGTTGCTATATATGAATAAGTGGGTAGCTACTGACAAGCATTAAGCATGTCACACAGCCCAAACATATAACATTTCAGGACACACCACACAGTTAACAACCACAGTGAAGCGTGTCAAAGCCCAAACATGTAACATTCAACAGGACACTTACACAACACATTCAAATCAAACAGTCAGACAACATACAAGAACATATACCCCAGCCGGCATTGCTCCCTGCCTATTTTCGTACAGCACACTATGTGTGCGCACACCTTTATTCACAAACTCTTCAACTTATACTCTTTTACCGAAGCTGCTACAGCTCGATTGGCCGAATACCCTTTGATCCTATTTCGGTGAATTTGACATCTGCCTTACATATAACAGATTAGCGGTTTAGCAGTTTTAATTTAGTTTGAGTGAAGGAATTCATTTTATAGCAAAATCCGAAATCGTGAAGAACTCATGAAAGTAAGCTTATTCTCGGATTCCTGAAACTTTAGATTTGCTATTTCTTTTACTGCAAAGTACAACGTTGGTTTTTTTGTTTAAATCTTTCTAGACATGGTAAATATTAAGGACAAAGCAGTTTTCACATAGTTTGAGTGAAGGAATTCATTTTATAGATAAAATCCCAAGAGTCTGCTGAGAAAAGAGAGTGAATGCGAAGTAGACTTTAACACGGCTATGGGAGCGAGCCGAGTGTGGGCTAACCAGGAGAATTGCTTGAAAGAAACGCGACCCCGAATGAGCGGTCAGAACAAAGCCTCAATACGGGATTCTCGTGGTGTTTTTGTTGCTGCCTTGTCTTTTGCACAGAGTAAAAGACAAGGCAGCCATCGAATAGGGCCCGATTGTTCCTACTTGGTCAGCCGAGGAGCAAGGGGGGGGGGAGCAAGCGTCTCAACCAAGCAAAGCTCACCATGGGGAAGGTGGCTATGCCAACAAGCCTGATGCCCTGCTCCCACAGTGACGGATAATCGTACTCTGGTTTCTCTTCATAACGTACAAGTCTTTCGCCTTTTACTAAAGATTTCTGTGGAGAGCAGCACTAATGAGTTGTTTCTATTATTGGCAGGCTTTACCTTTGCGGGTGAAGCCCTTTCTGTCTGTGCAAAAGAAATCTTGATACTGTGCAGAGTGACTTCTCTGAGTAGAGTCGCCTTACTTGTTGCGACTGTGCCGATGTTCGAAGCTGGAGTGCAAAGTTGTTGCTTGAATGGTGCTTGCTGGAGCGTGCGGGAGTGCAAAGTTATACCATTTAAAAGGGCTGAAGAGTGCTCAGTGCAGCGGGTGGGCGACACTCTGGCCACCTTGAAAACCGAGGTTACATCCACTACCAGGGGCAGCCCAAGTTCTGCCGCAAGTGTGGTGAGCATGGGCACCTGGTTGAGGCTTGTACCAAGGTGTTATGTGGGAAGAGCAGAGAAATTGGGCAAACTTTTGGAGAGTGTCCAAATGGCAAGAAATGTAATCTCTGTGGAGAATTAAATCACCTCTTCAGAGATTGCCCTAAATCTTTTGCCAACAAATTAAAGACGGTAAAGCCACAGTCAAGCCAACAAAGAGAAGGACCAAAGGTGGCAGTTGGTGAACAAAGTGAAGAGGTTGACCCAATAAATTCAAACTTCCCGCCAAAAGCTTGGATTGGAAGTGAGGAGCAAAAAGGGGAGGGGCCTGTAGAGGCCTCACCACTCAGTGTTGAAGTCTGTGAGAATTCACAGGCAGAGGGTGGATCTACGCTAAATGAGGAGGAAGAGCAGACAGGTGAGTCTAGTGAAGATACTCACCTCCCCGAAGGTCAACAGAAGGTCAATTTGTTGATAGGCATTCATTTATTTCTTCACTTCTGATGAAGTTTCAACAATAAACAACAAACTTTGTATTATGAGAAAGAACCAGAATCATTCTTCAGGAATCCGAAAATAAGGTCTATTTTATGAGTTATGCACGAATTCGGATTCTCCTATAAAACGAATTCCTTAACTCAAACCAAGTTAAGACTGCTTTGTCCTTCATATTTATTCATGTCTAATCAAGTTTCAACGATAAACAACGTTGTACTTTGTAGAATGAGAAAGAACTTCTTCAGCAATAAGCATCTCTCTACATATGACGAAGTACAGATTTTGCTATAAAATTAATTCCTTCTATCAGCCTGACTTAAAACTGTTTGTCCTCCTTATTTATCCACTTCAAATCAAGTTTCAACAAATAAAAAAATGTTGTAGTTTGACAAAGTACAACTTAATCTTCAGCAATCAGTATAAAAAGAGGTGCAAATGCCAACCATACATACCTAAAAGGTGGAGCGGAAGTATTCAGCTGCAAGTAGGTGTGAATGTTCGACTATAATTTGTAAAAAGCGGGTAAGAAAAGGTTCGAATGCCCGACTATATATTAACAAAAGCGGGAGGAGAGGTCTTCGGATGAGAGTGGGTGAGAATTTCCAACCATAATCTATAAAATACGGTGAAAAAAAATATGTGAATGCCTCATAGAACACTAAAAGCGGAAGTATTTGGCTGCAAGAAGGTGTGAATGTCCGACTATATTTGGTGAAAAGCAGGTGAAGCAAGGTCTGAATGCCCAACCTTACATAATCAAAAGCGAGATCAGAGGTGTTTGGCTACAAGAAGGCCATAGTTTTCCAAAAGCGGGTAAGGTGCGAATGTCCGACTAAATATCAACAAAATTTGGGGCGGAGGTCTTCGGATGCAAGTGGGTGTGAATATTCCACCATACAAGTATGGTGGAGAGGAAGCTGTGAATAGCCGACCATAGTTTGGAAAAAGCGGGTAAGAAAAGGTTTGAATGCCCGAACATACACCATCAAAAGAGGGAGCGGAGGTGTTCCGCTGTACGAAGGTGTGAATGTCCGACCATAGTTGGTAAAAAGCGGGTAAGAAAAGGTTAAAATACCCGACTGTACACAATCAATAGCGGGAGCGGATGTGTTCGGCTACAAGAAGATGTGAAAGTCCGACCATGGTTTGTAAAAAGCGGGTAAGAAAAGGTGCGAATGTCCGACAATGTATGATCAAAAGAGAGAGCGGAGGTTTTCGGATACAAGAAGGTTTGAATGTCCCACCATAGTTTGTAAAAAGCGGGTAAGAAAAGGTTCGAATGCCCGACTATACACCATCAAAAAGAAGGTTTGAATGTCCATCAATAATTGCTTTAAAACAAGAAAGTAAATTTTCGAATATCAAACCGCACATGATCATAAGCGGGAGAGGAGGTGTTTGGCTGCAAGAAGGTGTGAATGTCCACCCATAATTCATGAAAAATGGGTAAAAAGAAGGTGCGAATGCCTAACAATACATTATCAAAAGCAGGTGTGAATGTCAGATCATAATTTGTAAAAAGCTGATGAGAAAGGGTGAGAATGCCCGACTATACACCATCAAATGCGGGAGCGGAGGTGTTCGGCTCTGAGTAGGTGTGAATGTCCGACCATAATTGCTGAAGAATGTGTTAGAAAAGGTAAGAATGCTGGACCATACATCATCAAAAGTGGGAGAGGTGGTGTTCGGCTGCAAAAAGGTGTGACTGTTCGACTAAAGTTTGTAAAAAAGTGGGTAAGACAAGGTGCGAATGCCTGACAATGTATGATCAAAAGCGGGAGCGGAGGTGTTCAGCTGCAAGAAGATCTACATGTCCATCAATAATTGCTAGAAAACATGAAAGAAACTTTTCGAAAATCAAACCGCACATGATCATAAGTGGGATAGAAGGTGTTCAGCTGCAAGGTGTGAATGTCCACCCATAATTCCTGAAAAATTGGCAAAAAAAAGGTGTGAATGCCCAACCATACATCATCAAAAGCAGGAGTGGAAGTGTTCGGCTACAAGAAGGTGTGAACGTCCAACCAAAATATGTAAAAAGAAGTTAAGAAAAGGTTCGAATATCCAACCAAACATAATCAAAAGCGGGAGCAGAGCTGTTCGACTGCAAGTAGGTGTGAATGTCAGATCATAATTTGCAAAAAGCTGATGAGAAAGGGTGAGAATGCCCGACTATACATCATCAAATGCGGGAGCGGAGTTGTTCGGCTGTGAGTAGGTGTGAATCTCCGACCATAATTGCTGAAAAATGTGTTAGAAAAGGTAAGAATGCTGGACCATACATCATCAAAAGTGGGAGAGGTGGTGTTCAGCTGCAAGTAGGTGTGAATGTCCAGCCATAATTACTCTCAAACGGGTAAGAAAAGGTAGTATTGCCAGACCATATATGATCAAAACAGGGAGCGGAGGTGGTTCAGCTGCAAGAAGGTTTGAATGTCAAACTAAAGTTCAAATATATTAACAAAAGCGGGAGGAGAGGTCTTCAGATGAAAGTGGTTGAAAATTTCCAACCATAATGTATAAAATGCGGTGAAAAAAAAGGTGTGATAGAACACTAAAAGGTGGAGCGGAAGTGTTCGGCTGCAAGAAGGTGTGAATGTCCGACTATATTTGGTGAAAAGCAGGTGAAGCAAGGTCTGAATGCCCAACCTTACATCATAAAAAGCAAGATCAGAGTTGTTTGGCTGCAAGAAGGCCATAGTTTGCCAAATGCGGGTAAGGTGCGAATGTCCGACTAAATATCAACAAAATTTGGGGCGGAGGTTTTCGGATGCAAGTGGGTGTGAATATCCCATCATACAAGTATGGTGGAGAGGAAGGTGTGAATAGCCGACCATAGTTTGGAAAAAGCGGGTAAGAAAAGGTTTGAATGCCCGAACATACACCATCAAAAGAGGGAGCCGAGGTGTTCTGCTGTACGAAGGTGTGAATGTCCGACCATACTTGGTAAAAAGCGGGTAAGAAAAGGTTAAAATACCCGACTGTACACAATCAATAGCGGGAGCGGATGTGTTCGGCTACAAGAAGGTGTGACAGTCCGACCATGGTTTGTAAAAAGCGGGTAAGAAAAGGTGCGAATGTCCAACAATGTATGATCAAAAGAGAGTAGCGGAGGTTTTCGGATACACGAAGGTTTGAATGTCCTACCATAGTTTGTAAATAGCGGGTAAGAAAAGGTTCGAATGCCCGACTATACACCATAAAAAGCGGGAGCGGAGGTGTTCCGCTGTAAGACGGTGTGAATGTCCGACCATAGTTGGTAAAAAGCGGGTAAGAAAAGGTTAAAATACCCGACTGTACAAAATCAATAGCGGGAGCGGAGTTGTTCGGCTACAAGAAGGTGTGAAAGTCCGACCATGGTTTGTAAAAAGCAGTTAAGAAAAGGTTCGAATATCCAACCAAACATAATCAAAAGCGGGAGCAGAGCAGTTCGACTGCAAGTAGGTGTGAATGTCCAGCCATAATTACTCACAAACGGGGGAAGAAAAGGTAGTATTGCCATACCATACATGATCAAAACAGGGAGCGGAGGTTCAGCTGCAAGGTGTGAATGTCTGACTATAGTTTGTAAAAAGCGGGTAAGACAAGGTGCGAATGCCCAACAATGTATGATCAAAAGAGAGAGCGGAGGTGTTTGGCTGCAAGGTCTGAATGTCCAACCATAATTTGTAAAAACCGGGTAAGAAAAGGCTCGAAAGCCCGACTATACATCATCAAAAGCGGGAGCGGAGGTGTTCAGCTGCAAGAAGGTGTGAATGTTCGACTAAAGTTTGTAAAAAGCTGGTAAGACAAGGAGCGATGTCCCGACATTGTATTATCAAAAGCGGGAGTGGAGGTGTCCAGCTGTGAGTAGGTGTGAATGTCCGACCATAATTGCTGAAAAATGTGTTAGAAAAGGTAAGAATACTGGACCATACATCTTCAAAAGCGGGAGAGGTGGTGTTCGGCTGCAAGAAGTTGTGAAAGTCCAACAATGGTTTGTAAAAAGTGGGTAAAAAAAGGTTCGAATGCCCGAATATACATCATCAAAAGCGGAAGTGGAGGTGTTCGGATGCAAGAAGGTGTGAACGTCCGACCAAAGTTTGTAAAAAGCAGTGAAAAGCGAGAAAAAGCATTTCGTGAGTTCTGCCTGATTTGGGATTTTGCTTATAAAATGCATTACTTCACTCAAACTATGTTAAAACTGATTTGTCCTTCATATTTACCATGTCTAGAAATATTTAAACAAAAAAACAACGTTGTACTTTGCAGTAAAAGACAGAGCCATTCTAAAGTTTCAGGAATCCGAGTATAAGCCTGCTTTCATGAGTTCTGCACGATTTCGGATTTTGCTATAAAATGAATTGCTTTGCTCAAACCAAGTTAAAACTGCTTTGTCCTTCCATATTCATCAATGTCTAGATCGACTTCAACAAAGAAAAACATTGGACTTTGCAGTAGAAGAAGTTGAAATCCATCTACACATTGATAAATATGAAGGACAAAGCAGTTCCCACTTGCCCATAAGAAAATAAGCTTATTCTCGGATTCCTGATCCTACAGTGTTGCTCTTTCTTCTACTGCAAAATACAATGTTGTTCTTTGTTGAAGTCGATCTAGACATTGATAAATATGAAGGTAAAAGCAGTTTTAACTTGGTTTGAGTGAATGAATTCATTTTATACATAAAATCCGAAATCGTGCAGAACTCATGAAAATAAGCTTATTCTCGGATTCCTAAAACTTTTGATTGGCTCTTTCTTTTACTGCAAAGTACAACGTTGTTTTTTTGTTTAAATCTATCGAGACATTGATAAATATGAAGGTAAAAGCCGTTTTAACATAGTTTGAGTGAAGGAATTGATTTTATAGATAAAATCCCAAATCATGCAGAACTCCTCAAAAGGGGCGTATGGCTTAATCACAAGTGTGGTTCTTTCTCATTCAGGGTAGTATGAGGAAGTTTATGCTTGAAATATATGTAGAAATGGGTACATATGAAGGACAAAGCAGTGTTAACTTAGTTTGAGTGAAGGAATTCATTTTATACATAAAATCCCAAATCATGCAGAACGTATGAAAAGAAGCTTATTCTTGGATTCCTGATCCTTCAGTTTTGCTCTTTCTTCTACTGCAAAATACAATGTTGTTCTTTGTTGAAGTCGATCTAGACATTGATAAATATGAAGGAAAAAGCAGTTTTAACTTGGTTTGAGTGAATGAATTCATTTTATACATAAAATCCGAAATCGTGCAGAACTCATGAAAATAAGCTTATTCTCGGATTCCTAAAACTTTTGATTTGCTCTTTCTTTTATTGCAAAGTACAACGTTGTTTTTTTGTTTAAATCTATCGAGACATTGATAAATATGAAGGTAAAAGCCGTTTTAACATAGTTTGAGTGAAGGAATTGATTTTATAGATAAAATCCCAAATCATGCAGAACTCCTCAAAAGGGGCGTATGGCTTAATCACAAGTGTGGTTCTTTCTCATTCAGGGTAGTATGAGGAAGTTTATGCTTGAAATATATGTAGAAATGGGTACATATGAAGGACAAAGCAGTGTTAACTTAGTTTGAGTGAAGGAATTCATTTTATACATAAAATCCCAAATCATGCAGAACGTATGAAAAGAAGCTTATTCTTGGATTCCTGATCCTTCAGTTTTGCTCTTTCTTCTACTGCAAAATACAATGTTGTTCTTTGTTGAAGTCGATCTAGACATTGATAAATATGAAGGAAAAAGCAGTTTTAACTTGGTTTGAGTGAATGAATTCATTTTATACATAAAATCCGAAATCGTGCAGAACTCATGAAAATAAGCTTATTCTCGGATTCCTAAAACTTTTGATTGGCTCTTTCTTTTACTGCAAAGTACAACGTTGTTTTTTTGTTTAAATCTATCGAGACATTGATAAATATGAAGGTAAAAGCCGTTTTAACATAGTTTGAGTGAAGGAATTAATTTTATAGATAAAATCCCAAATCATGCAGAACTCCTCAAAAGGGAGGTATGGCTTAATCACAAGTGTGGCTCTTTCTCATTCGGGGTAATATGAGGAAGTTTATGCTTGAAATATGTGTAGAAATGGGTACATATGAAGGACAAAGCAGTGTTAACTTAGTTTGCGTGAAGAAATTAATTTTATACATAAAATCCGAAATCGTGCAGAACTCGTGAAAATAAGCTTATTCTCGGATTTCTAAAACTTTTGATTTGCACTTTCTTTTACTGCAAAGTACAACGTTGTTTTTTGTTGAAATCTATCTAGACATTGATAAATACCAGCCGAAACTCTGCTGCCGCTTTTGATAATTTATGGTTGGGCATTCTTACCTTTTCTTACCCGCTTTTTACAAATTATGATCTTACATTCACACCTACTTGCAGTCGAACACCTTCTCATCCACTTATGATCATGTGCGGTTGGGCTTTCGCACCTTTTCTTACCCATTTTTCAGTAATTATGGGTGGACATTCAGACCTTCTTGCAGCCGAAAACCTCCGCTCTTCTTTTGATCATACATTGTCCGGCATTCACACCTTGTCTTACCCGCTTTTTACAAACTTTAGTCGGACATTCAAACCTTCTTGCAGCTGAACCACCTCCGCTCCCTGTTTTGATCATATATGGTCTGGCAATAGTACCTTTTCTTACCCGTTTGTGAGTAATTATGGCTGGACATTCACACCTTCTTGCAGCCGAACACAACCTCTCCCGCTTTTGATGATATATGGTCCGGCATTCTTACCTTTTCTAACACATTTTTCAGCAATTATGGTCAGACATTCACACCTACTCACAGACGAACACCTCCGCTCCCACATTTGACAGTGTATAGTCGGGCATTCTCACCCTTTCTCATCAGCTTTTTGCAAATTATGATCTGATATTCACACCTACTTGCAGTCGAACAGCTCTGTTCCCGCTTTTGATTATGTTTGGTTGGATATTCTAACATTTTCTTAATGCTTTTTACAAACTTTGGTCGGACGTTCACACCGTCTTGCAGCCGAACACCTCCGCTTCCGCTTTTGATGGTGTATAGTCGGGCATTCGAGCCTTTTCTTACCCACCTATTACTTACTATGGTTGGACATTCAAACCTTGTTGTAGCCGAACACATCCGCTCCTGCTTTTGATGATGTATGATTTGGCATTCGCACCTTTTCTTACCCATTTTTCAGTAATTATTGGTCGGACATTCACACCTTCTTGCAGCTGAACACATCCTCTCCCGCTTATGATCATGTGCAGTTTGATATTCGAAAATTTTCTTTCATGTTTTCTAGCAATTTTTGATGGACTTTCAGACCGTCTTGAAGCTGAACACCGTCTTGAAGCTGAACACCTCCGCTCCCACTTTTGATGGTGTATAGTCGGGCTTTCGAGCCTTTTCTTTCCCGATTTTTACAAATTATGGTTGGACATTCAGACCTTGCAGCCGAAAACCTCCGCTCCCTCTTTTGATCATACATTGTCGGGCATTCGCCCCTTGTCTTACACGGTTTTTACAAACTTTAGTCAGACATTCACACCTTGCAGCTGAACCACCTCCATTCCATGTTTTGATCATGTATGGTCTGGAAATACTACCTTTTCTTCCCCCATTTGTGAGTAATTATGGCTGGACATTCACACCTACTAGCAGCCGAAAAACCACCTCTCCCGCTTTTGATGATGTATTGTCCGGCATTCTAGTCTTTTCTATCACATTTTTCAGCAATTATTATCTGACATTCACACCTACTTGCAGTCGAACAGCTCTGCTCCCGCTTTTGATTATGTTCGGTTGGATATTCAAACCTTTTCTTAACTGCTTTTTACAAACTATGGTCGGACGTTCACACCTTCTTGCAGCCGAACACCCCCGCTTCCGCTTTTGATGGTATATATTCGGGTATTCGAACCTTCTCTTACCCGCTTTTTACAAACCATGGTTGGACTTTCATACCTTCTTGTAGCTGAACAACTCCACTCCTGCTTTTGATGATTTATGGTTGGACATTCGCATCTTTTCCTACCCATTTTTCAGTAATTATGGGTGGATATTCACATCTTCTTGCAGGTGAACACCTCCTCTCCCGCTAATGATCATGTAAGGTTTGATATTCGAAAATTTTCTTTCATGTTTTAATGCAATTATTAATGGACATTCACACCTACTTGCAGCCGAACACCACCTCTCCCGTTTTTGATTATGTATGGTTGGATATTCGAACCTTTTCTTAACTGCTTTTTACAAACTTTGGTTGGACGTTCACACCTTCTTGTAGCCGAACACATGCACTCCTGCTTTTGATGATGTATGGTTGGGCATTCGCACCTTTTTTTTACCCATTTTTCAGGTATTATGGGTGGACATTCACACCTTCTTGCAGCTGAACACCTCCTCTCCCACTTATGATCATGTGTGGTTTGATTTTCGAAAATTTTCTTTCATGTTTTCTAGCAATTATTGATGGACATTTAGACCTTCTTGCAGCTGAACACCACCTCTCCCGATTTTGATTATGTATGGACCGGCATTTTTACCTTTTCTAACACATTTTTCAGCAATTATAGTTGGAGATTCACACCTACTCACAGCCGAACAACTCCGCTACCGCATTTGATGGTGTATAGTCGGGCATTCTCACCCTTTCTCATCAGCTTTTTGCAAATTATGATCTGACATTCACACCTACTTGCAGTCGAACAGCTCTGCTCCCGCTTTTGATTATGTATGGTTGGATATTCGAACCTTTTCTTAACTGCTTTTTACAAACTTTGGTTGGACGTTCACACCTTCTTGTAGCCGAACACATGCACTCCTGCTTTTGATGATGTATGGTTGGGCATTCGCACCTTTTTTTTACCCATTTTTCAGGTATTATGGGTGGACATTCACACCTTCTTGCAGCTGAACACCTCCTCTCCCACTTATGATCATGTGTGGTTTGATTTTCGAAAATTTTCTTTCATGTTTTCTAGCAATTATTGATGGACATTTAGACCTTCTTGCAGCTGAACACCACCTCTCCCGATTTTGATGATGTATGGACCGGCATTTTTACCTTTTCTAACACATTTTTCAGCAATTATGGTTGGAGATTCACACCTACTCACAGCCGAACAACTCCGCTACCGCATTTGATAGTGTATAGTCGGGCATTCTCACCCTTTCTCATCAGCTTTTTGCAAATTATGATCTGACATTCACACCTACTTCCAGTCGAACAGCTCTGCTCCCGCTTGATTACGTTTGGTTAGATATTCGAACCTTTTCTTAACTGCTTTTTACAAACTTTGGTCGGACGTTCACAATATCTTGCAGCCGAACACCTCCGATTCCGCTTTTGATGGTGTATATTCGGGCATACGAACCTTTTCTTACCCGCTTTTTACAAACCAAGGTCGGACTTTCACACCTTCTCTTAGCTGAACAACTCCGCTCCCTCTTTTGATTGTGTACAGTCGGGTAATTTAACCTTTTCTTACCCGCTTTTTACCATCTATGGTCGGACATTCACACCGTCTTACAGCAGAACACCTCCGCTCCCTGTTTTGATGATGTATGGTTAGGCATTCGCACCTTTTCTTACCCATTTTTCAGTAATTATGGGTAGACATTCACACCTTCTTGCAGCTGAACACCTCCTCTCCCGCTTATGATCATGTGCAGTTTGATATTCGAAAATTTTCTTTCATGTTTTCTAGCAATTATTGATGGACATTCAGACCGTCTTGCAGCTGAACACCTCCGCTCCCACTTTTGATGGTGTATAGTCGGGCTTTCGAGCCTTTTCTTCCCCGGTTTTTACAAATTATGGTTGGACATTCAGACCTTGCAGCCGAAAACCTCCACTCCCTCTTTTGATCATACATTGTCTGGCATTCGCACCTTTTCTTACCCGCTTTTTACAAACCATGGTCGGACTTTCACACCTTTTAGTAGCCGAACAACTCCGCTCCCACTATTGATTGTGTACAGTCGGGTATTTTAACCTTTTCTTACCCGCTTTTTACCAACTATGGTTGGACATTCACACCTTCTTACAGCAGAACACCTCCGCTCCCTGTTTTGATTATGTATGGTTTGACATTCGCACCTTCTCTCACCCGCCTTTTACTATGGTCGGCCATTCACAGCTTCCTCTCCACCATACTTGTATGGTGGGATATTCACACCCACTTGCATCCGAAGACCTCCGCCCCAACTTTTGTTGATATTTAGTCGGTCATTCGCACCTTACCCGCTTTTGGCAAACTATGGCCTTCTTGCAGCCAAACACCTCTGATCTCGCTTTTGATGATGTAAGGTTGGGCATTCAGACCTTGCTTCACCTGCTTTTCACCAAATATAGTCGGACATTCACACCCACTTGCATTCGAAGACCTCCGCCCCAAATTTTGTTGATATTTAGTCGGACATTCGCAGCTTACCCGCTTTTGGCAAACTATGGCCTTCTTGCAGCCAAACACCTCTGATCTCGCTTTTGATGATGTAAGGTTGGGCATTCAGACCTTGCTTCACCTGCTTTTCACCAAATATAGTCGGACATTCACACCTTCTTGCAGCCGAACACTTCCGCTTTTAGTGTTCTATGAGGCATTCACATATTTTTTTTCACCGTATTTTATAGATTATGGTTGGAAATTCTAACCCACTCTCATCCGAAGACCTCTCCTCCCGCTTTTGTTAATATATAGTCGGGCATTCGAACCTTTTCTTACCCGCTTTTTACAAATTATGGTCGAACATTCACACCTACTTGCAGCTGAATACTTCCGCTCCACCTTTTAGGTATGTATGGTTGGCATTTGCACCTCTTTTTATACTGATTGCTGAAGATTAAGTTGTTCTTTCTCAAACTACAATTTTTTTTTAATTGTTGAAACTTGATTTGAAGTGGATAAATAAGGAGGACAAACAGTTTTAAGTCAGGCTGATAGAAGGAATTAATTTTATAGCAAAATCTGTATTTCGTCATATGTCGAGAGATGCTTATTGCTGAAGAAGTTCTTTCTCATTCTACAAAGTACAACGTTGTTTATCGTTGAAACTTGATTAGACATGAATAAATATGAAGGACAAAGCAGTCTTAACTTGGTTTGAGTTAATGAATTCGTTTTATAGGAGAATCCGAATTCGTGCATAACTCATAAAATAGAGCTTATTTTCGGATTCCTGAAGAATGAGTCTGGTTCTTTCTCATAATACAAAGTTTGTTGTTTATTGTTGAAACTTCATCAGAAGTGAAGAAATAAATGAATGCCTATCAACAAATGTGGGATCTAAACTCTAGTGCTTCCTCTAAAATAATTTCCTTTCTCAATTTAGAAATGTGTGTGTGTAAGTCACAACACCCGTGACACCAAAACGGCTTTCTTTTCTCTACACTCTGCACTATGAGCACACACACCAAATCAGAAAGGCTTTTTTCTCTCTTTTCTACATTATGGACTGTGGGGACACAAAACCGCTCTCTCTCTTTCTTTTTTTTTATCGTGTGCCAGGGCGTTGTCTCACGTATTAGATTATGCTTAAGATACGAATGGGTTTATCAGTCACATCAGAATCCATACATACTGATCCTCCCGTAATAAAATGGTCGGATCTTATCAAACACACTTTGTTTCTTGTGACAATCAAGTCAGCGAAACAGCGTATACACGTCAAGACACTGAATCAAGTTTGCCACAAGAACTCATAAGTTTGGCAGTATTGCTCCGCCGTCAGCAATCATACACCCATTTTATTTTCGTGAGACATGTGCAAGCACCTGTTCATCTACTGTTCTATCACTATGAATTAGTGATCTATTATCAATAAGGATACTTCTACAACTACTATCAAAGTATGTCCGGACTTCTTATGTTGTCAGTTGCTATATATGAATAAGTGGGTAGCTACTGACAAGCATTAAGCATGTCACACAGCCCAAACATATAACATTTCAGGACACACCACATAGTTAACAACCACAGTGAAGCGTGTCAAAGCCCAAACATGTAACATTCAACAGGACACTTACACAACACATTCAAATCAAACAGTCAGACAACATACAAGAACATATACCCCAGCTGGCATTGCTCCCTGCCTATTTTCGTACAGTACACTATGTGTGCGCACACCTTTATTCACAAACTCTTCAACGTATACTCTTTTACCGAAGCTGCTACAGCTCGATTGGCCGAATACCCTTTGATCCTATTTCGGTGAATTTGACATCTGCCTTACGTATAACAGATTAGCGGTTTAGCAGTTTTAATTTAGTTTGAGTGAAGGAATTCATTTTATAGCAAAATCCGAAATCGTGAAGAACTCATGAAAGTAAGCTTATTCTCGGATTCCTGAAACTTTAGATTTGCTCTTTCTTTTACTGCAAAGTACAACGTTGTTTTTTTTGTTTAAATCTTTCTAGACATGGTAAATATTAAGGACAAAGCAGTTTTCACATAGTTTGAGTGAAGGAATTCATTTTATAGATAAAATCCCAAGAGTCTGCTGAGAAAAGAGAGTGAATGCGAAGTAGACTTTAACACGGCTATGGGAGCGAGCCGAGTGTGGGCTAACCAGGAGAATTGCTTGAAAGAAACGCGACACTGAATGAGCGATCAGAACAAAGCCTCAATACGGGATTCTCGTGGTGTTTTTGTTGCTGCCTTGTCTTTTGCACAGAGTAAAAGACAAGGCAGCCATCGAATAGGGCCCGATTGTTCCTAGTTGGTCAGCCGAGGAGCAAGGGGGGGGGGAGCAAGCGTCTCAACCAAGCAAAGCTCACCATGGGGAAGGTGGCTATGCCAACAAGCCTGATGCCCTACTCCCGCAGTGACGGATAATCGTACTCTGGTTTCTCTTCATAACGTACAAGTCTTTCGCCTTTTACTAAAGATTTCTGTGGAGAGCAGCACTAATGAGTTGTTTCTATTTTGGCAGGCTTTACCTTTGCGGGTGAAGCCCTTTCTGTCTGTGCAAAAGAAATCTTCTTACTGTGCAGAGTGACTTCTCTGAGTAGAGTCGCCTTACTTGTTGCGACTGTGCCGATGTTCGAAGCTGGAGTGCAAAGTTGTTGCTTGAATGGTGCTTGCTGGAGCGTGCGGGAGTGCAAAGTTATACCATTTAAAAGGGCTGAAGAGTGCTCAGTGCAGCGGGTGGGCGACACTCTGGCCACCTTGAAAACCGAGGTTACATCCACTACCAGGGGCAGCCCAAGTTCTGCCGCAAGTGTGGTGAGCATGGGCACCTGGTTGAGGCTTGTACCAAGGTGTTATGTGGGAAGAGCAGAGAAATTGGGCAAACTTTTGGAGAGTGTCCAAATGGCAGGAAATGTAATCTCTGTGGAGAATTAAATCACCTCTTCAGAGATTGCCCTAAATCTTTTGCCAACAAATTAAAGACGGTAAAGCCACAGTCAAGCCAACAAAGAGAAGGACCAAAGGTGGCAGTTGGTGAACAAAGTGAAGAGGTTGACCCAATAAATTCAAACTTCCCGCCAAAAGCTTGGATTGGAAGTGAGGAGCAAAAAGGGGAGGGGCCTGTAGAGGCCTCACCACTCAGTGTTGAAGTCTGTGAGAATTCACAGGCAGAGGGTGGAGCTACGCTAAATGAGGAGGAAGAGCAGACAGGTGAGTCTAGTGAAGATACTCACCTCCCCGAAGGTCAACAGCCAAAGAGGACGGCATCTGAGCCTCTGATTCCCCAGTTGTATCAGAGAAGAGGGGAAGGGTTAGGTCCCTTTCAGACAGTTCTTCAGTGGAAGAACCTAGAGTCTTCCCCTCCGACTCACCAAATGAGGTCTCCTTTTTAACTTCAGCTCTGCAATCAACCCCCAGGGACTCAAAGTTAAATGCAACATTGCGTCAGAGGCCAACACCGAGAGTCCGAAAAGGAAATATAGATCACCCTACTCACTTTTCACCTAAAGAAATGAAGGAAGAGCTAGTTTCCCAAGAAATAACCTGTGTGTAATTTGTTTTGATAACTTAGAAAAACGAAAATGACATACCTACTTTCCTTTATGCTTTTAATGGTTCTCACCTTCTCAACACTAAATGTGAGAAGTGTGAAATCAAAGACAAGAGCCCAGAGTATTTTATCCTTCTTAGACTCCATAAAATCAGATGTGTTTTTAATACAAGAATGTGGACTACCTTTTTTAAAAAACCATAGACAATGGGAGGAAATGTGGCCCCATTTATCGATATGGAGTGGCTCAAATCAAAATAAAAATGATGGTGTGGCCATTCTAATTAAAAATCCGCATGTTCTGGTGAAAGGTAGCACAGTGGTGAGAGACGGACGGGCACTTTTAGCACACTTGAATTTTATGGGGCAAGACTTTAACCTCTTAAATATTTATGGTTTCAATGGAAAAAATGAAAGGTATGACCTTTTAGAAGATATACAGCTTTACATGCTAGGGCAAGTAACTTTAGTTGTAGGAGGGGATTTTAACTGTATCTTGAGCAGGAAAGATAGAAAAAGAGCAGGGGTAGATTTTAAAGTGGATAAGACTTCGATTTTACTTCAGGGCATATGCAGGGATTTTAAGCTTACTGACTGTTTTAAAACCATGCATCCCAGAGAGGAGGGCTTCACCTGGTTTAGTCATGATGGCACCAGAGCCTCTCGCATTGATTATTTCTTTACTAGAGATTGCCCACCCACTGATGTTAGATTAACCCCTGTTTTCTTTTCAGACCACCTTATGCTCTCCTGCACCCTTTCACCCCCTTCTGGTGTGACGGTAGGAAGTGGTCTGTGGAAACTCAACTGTTCCCTGTTGGAGGATGAAATCATAGTCAGTCAGTACAGGGAATGTTATAAAGAGTGGCAGACCCTTCAAGACCTCTACGAAACACATGCACAATGGTGGGAAATGGTGAAGGAAACGACCCAGACTTTTTTTAAACAGCAAGGTAAACGTAAAAAAAGGAAAGAGAATAGATGTATGATGGGACTACATAAACGCTTACAGCGCTACTTTAAACTAAATCAGTGTGGCATAGACTTTAAAGAAGAAATCAAAGATGTCAAAAAGGAAATGTCAGTTTTAGCAGAAATAAAGAGTAAAGGAATTTTTGTAAGAAGCAGGGAGCAGGAAATTGAGGAAGGTGAAAAAGAAAGAAAGTTATAAATAAAAAGGAGTGTATTCAAAATCTAAAAAGAGAAGATGGGTTTTTAACAAAATCCACACAAGAGATGATTGAAACTGTACATACCTTTTATAGTAACATGTACAAAGAGAAACCAGTGCACTTGGAAACATCGGCAGAAATCTTAAAATTCGTTGACAAAACCGTAAAAGAGAATGCACACTTGACACAGAATTTTACTGCTTTAGAGTTAAAAAAATGCCTAACAGGTTTTAAGAGAAGTCGAGCTCCGGGTTTAGACTGGCTTCCTGCAGAATTCTATCTGACCTATTGGGACCTTTTATCATCAGACATTTTAGATGTTTTTAAAGATTTTGAAAAACTCGACCGACTGCCTGACAGTTTTAGAGTGGGAATAGTGACTCTACTTTATAAAAAAAATGATAAGACTGACCTAAAGAATTGGAGGCCCATCACACTTTTAAACTTTGACTGTAAACTTTTTAGCAAGGTTTTAGCGACACGGATGTCCTCTGTTTTAGAGGAGGT
Source organism: Leuresthes tenuis (assembly GCF_036924035.1). Classification (NCBI taxonomy): domain Eukaryota; kingdom Metazoa; phylum Chordata; class Actinopteri; order Atheriniformes; family Atherinopsidae; genus Leuresthes; species Leuresthes tenuis. The sequence continues at coordinate 32,994,406 of NW_027325360.1, forward strand.
AATTCACCCAGACCAAGCTTGTGCCATCTCAGGGAGACAACTCACCGACAGCCTCGTACTGATTCGAGACATCATTGATTACGCTAGAGACAGAAACACCCGGCTTGTCATCTTAAATTTAGACTTTGAAAAAGCATTTGATCGGGTCTCGCATCAATATCTCTTTCAGGTGTTGCAGCCATCGAAAAGGGCCCGATTGTTCCTACTTGGTGAGCTTTGCTTGGTTGAGACGCTTGCCCCCCCAACCCCCTGCTCCTCGGCTGACCAAGTAGAAACAATCTATTCGATGGCTGCCTTGTCTTTTACTCTGTGCAAAAGACAAGGCAGCCACAAACACCACGGGAACACCGTATTGAGGCTTTGTTCTGACCACTCATTCGGTGTCGCGTTTCTTTCAAGCAATTCTCCCAGTTAGCCCGCACTCGGCTCGCTCCCAGAGCCGTGTTAAAGTCCACTTCGCATTCACTCTCTTTTCTCTGCAGACTCTTGGCATTTTATCTATAAAATGAATTCCTTCACTCAAACTATGTTAAAACGGCTTTTACCTTCATATTTATCAATGTCTCGATAGATTTAAACAAAAAAAAACAACGTTGTACTTTGCAGTAAAAGAAAGAGCCAATCAAAAGTTTTAGGAATCCGAGAATAAGCTTATTTTCATGAGTTCTGCACGATTTCGGATTTTATGTATAAAATGAATTCATTCACTCAAACTAAGTTAAAACTGCTTTTTCATTCATATTTATCAATGTCTAGATCGACTTCAACAAAGAACAACATTGTATTTTGCAGTAGAAGAAAGAGCAAAACTGAAGGATCAGGAATCCGAGAATAAGCTTATTTTCTTATGGGCAAGTGGGAACTGCTTTGTCCTTCATATTTATCAATGTGTAGATGGATTTCAACTTCTTCTACTGCAAAGTCCAATGTTTTTCTTTGTTGAAGTCGATCTAGACATTGATGAATATGGAAGGACAAAGCAGTTTTAACTTGGTTTGAGCAAAGCAATTCATTTTATAGCAAAATCCGAAATCGTGCAGAACTCATGAAAGCAGGCTTATACTCGGATTCCTGAAACTTTAGATTTGCTCTTTCTTTTACTGCAAAGTACAACGTTGTTTTTTTGTTTAAATCTTTCTAGACATGGTAAATATAAAGGACAAATCAGTTTTAACATAGTTTGAGTGAAGTAATGCATTTTATAAGCAAAATCCCAAATCATGCAGAACTCACGAAATGCTTTTTCTCGCTTTTCACTGCTTTTTACAAACTTTGGTCGGACGTTCACACCTTCTTGCATCCGAACACCTCCGCTTCCGCTTTTGATGATGTATATTCGGGCATTCGAACCTTTTATTACCCGCTTTTTACAAACCATTGTCGGACTTTCACACCTTCTTGCAGCCGAACACCACCTCTCCCGCTTTTGATGATGTATGGTCCAGTATTCTTACCTTTTCTAACACATTTTTCAGCAATTATGGTCGAACATTCACACCTACTCACAGCTGGACACCTCCGCTCCCGCTTTTGATCATACAATGTCGGGACATCGCTCCTTGTCTTACCAGCTTTTTACAAACTTTAGTCGAACATTCACACCTTCTTGCAGCTGAACACCTCCGCTCCCGCTTTTGATGATGTATAGTCGGGCTTTCGAGCCTTTTCTTACCCGGTTTTTACAAATTATGGTTGGACATTCAGACCTTGCAGCCGAACACCTCCGCTCTCTCTTTTGATCATACATTGTCGGGCATTCGCACCTTCTCTTACCCGCTTTTTACAAACTATAGTCAGACATTCAAACCTTGCAGCTGAATCTCCGCTCCCTGTTTTGATCATGTATGGTCTGGCAATACTACCTTTTCTTCCCCCGTTTGTGAGTAATTATGGCTGGACATTCACACCTACTTGCAGTCGAACAGCTCTGCTCCCGCTTTTGATTATGTTTGGTTGGATATTCGAACCTTTTCTTAACTGCTTTTTACAAACCATGGTTGGACTTTCACACCTTCTTGTAGCCGAACAACTCCGCTCCCGCTATTGATTTTGTACAGTCGGGTATTTTAACCTTTTCTTACCCGCTTTTTACCAACTATAGTGGGACATTCAAACCTTCTTGTATCCGAAAACCTCCGCTCTCTCTTTTGATCATACATTGTCGGACATTCGCACCTTTTCTTACCCGCTTTTTACAAACCATGGTCGGACTTTCACATCTTCTTGTAGCCGAACACATCCGCTCCCGCTATTGATTTTGTACAGTCGGGTATTTTAACCTTTTCTTACCCGCTTTTTACCAACTATGGTCGGACATTCACACCGTCTTACAGCGGAACACCTCTGCTCCCGCTTTTGATGGTGTATAGTCGGGCATTCGAACCTTTTCTTACCCGCTTTTTACAAACTATAGTGGGACATTCAAACCTTCTTGTATCCGAAAACCTCCGCTCTCTCTTTTGATCATACATTGTCGGACATTCGCACCTTTTCTTACCCGCTTTTTACAAACCATGGTCGGACTTTCACATCTTCTTGTAGCCGAACACATCCGCTCCCGCTATTGATTGTGTACAGTCGGGTATTTTAACCTTTTCTTACCCGCTTTTTACCAACTATGGTTGGACATTCACACCTTCGTACAGCGGAACACCTCCGCTCCCTCTTTTGATGGTGTATGTTCGGGCATTCAAACCTTTTCTTACCCGCTTTTTCCAAACTATGGTCGGCTATTCACAGCTTCCTCTCCACCATACTTGTATGGTGGAATATTCACACCCACTTGCATCCGAAGACCTCCGCCACAAATTTTGTTGATATTTAGTCGGACATTCGCACCTTACCCGCTTTTGGAAAACTATGGCCTTCTTGCAGCCAAACACCTCTGATCTAGCTTTTGATGATGTAAGGTTGGGCATTCAGACCTTGCTTCACCTGCTTTTCACCAAATATAGTCGGACATTCACACCTTCTTGCAGCCGAACACTTCCGCTTTTAGTGTTCTATGAGGCATTCACATATTTTTTTTCACCGTATTTTATAGATTATGGTTGGAAATTCTCACCCACTCTCATCCGAAGACCTCTCCTCCCGCTTTTGTTAATATATAGTCGGGCATTCGAACCTTTTCTTACCCGCTTTTTACAAATTATAGTCGAACATTCACACCTACTTGCAGCTGAATACTTCCGCTCCACCTTTTAGGTATGTATGGTTGGCATTTGCACCTCTTTTTATACTGATTGCTGAAGATTAAGTTGTACTTTCTCAAACTACAACATTTTTATTTGTTGAAACTTGATTTGAAGTGGATAAATAAGGAGGACAAATAGTTTTAAGTCAGGCTGATAGAAGGAATTCATTTTATAGCAAAATCTGTACTTCGTCATATGTCGAGAGATGCTTATTGCTGAAGAAGTTCTTTCTCATTCTACAAAGTACAACGTTGTTTATCGTTGAAACTTGATTAGACATGAATAAATATGAAGGACAAAGCAGTCTTAACTTGGTTTGAGTTAAGGAATTCGTTTTATAGGAGAATCCGAATTCGTGCATAACTCATAAAATAGAGCTTATTTTCGGATTCCTAAAGAATGATTCTGGTTCTTTCTAATAATACAAAGTTTGTTGTTTATTGTTGAAACTTCATCAGAAGTGAAGAAATAAATGAATGCCTATCAACAAATTGACCTTCTGTTGACCTTCGGGGAGGTGAGTATCTTCACTAGACTCACCTGTCTGCTCTTCCTCCTCATTTAGCGTAGCTCCACCCTCTGCCTGTGAATTCTCACAGACTTCAACACTGAGTGGTGAGGCCTCTACAGGCCCCTCCCCTTTTTGCTCCTCACTTCCAATCCAAGCTTTTGGCGGGAAGTTTGAATTTATTGGGTCAACCTCTTCACTTTGTTCACCAACTGCCACCTTTGGTCCTTCTCTTTGTTGGCTTGACTGTGGCTTTACCGTCTTTAATTTGTTGGCAAAAGATTTAGGGCAATCTCTGAAGAGGTGATTTAATTCTCCACGGAGATTACATTTCCTGCCATTTGGACACTCTCCAAAAGTTTGCCCAATTTCTCTGCTCTTCCCACATAACACCTTGGTACAAGCCTCAACCAGGTGCCCATGCTCACCACACTTGCGGCAGAACTTGGGCTACCCCTGGTAGTGGATGTAACCTCGGTTTTCAAGGTGGCCAGAGTGTCGCCCACCCGCTGCACTGAGCACTCTTCAGCCCTTTTAAATGGTATAACTTTGCACTCCCGCACGCTCCAGCAAGCACCATTCAAGCAACAACTTTGCACTCCAGCTTCGAACATCGGAAGGACAAAGCAGTCTTAACTTGGTTTGAGTTAAGGAATTCGTTTTATAGGAGAATCCGAATTCGTGCATAACTCATAAAATAGAGCTTATTTTCGGATTCCTGAAGAATGATTCTGGTTCTTTCTCGTAATACAAAGTTTGTTGTTTATTGTTGAAACTTCATCAGAAGTGAAGAAATAAATGAATGCCTATCAACAAATGTGGGATCTAAACTCTAGTGCTTCCTCTAAAATAATTTCCTTTCTCAATTTAGAAATGTGTGTGTGTAAGTCACAACACCCGTGACACCAAAACGGCTTTCTTTTCTCTACACTCTGCACTATGAGCACACACACCAAATCAGAAAGGCTTTTTTCTCTCTTTTCTACATTATGGACTGTGGGGACACAAAACCGCTCTCTCTCTTTTTTTTTTTGATTGTGTGCCAGGGCGTTGTCTCACGTATTAGATTATGCTTAAGATACGAATGGGTTTATCAGTCACATCAGAATCCATACATACTGATCCTCCCGTAATAAAATGGTCGGATCTTATCAAACACACTTTGTTTCTTGTGACAATCAAGTCAGCGAAACAGCGTATACACGTCAAGACACTGAATCAAGTTTGCCACAAGAACTCATAAGTTTGGCAGTATTGCTCTGCCATCAGCAATGATACACCCATTTTATTTTCGTGGGACATGTGCAAGCACCTGTTCATCTACTGTTCTATCACTATGAATTAGTGATCTATTATCAATAAGGATACTTCTACAACTACTATCAAAGTATATCCGGACTTCTTATGTTGTCAGTTGCTATATATGAATAAGTGGGTAGCTACTGACAAGCATTAAGCATGTCACACAGCCCAAACATATAACATTTCAGGACACACCACACAGTTAACAACCACAGTGAAGCGTGTCAAAGCCCAAACATGTAACATTCAACAGGACACTTACACAACACATTCAAATCAAACAGTCAGACAACATACAAGAACATATACCCCAGCCGGCATTGCTCCCTGCCTATTTTCGTACAGCACACTATGTGTGCGCACACCTTTATTCACAAAGTCTTCAACTTATACTCTTTTACCGAAGCTGCTACAGCTCGATTGGCCGAATACCCTTTGATCCTATTTCGGTGAATTTGACATCTGCCTTACGTATAACAGATTAGCAGTTTAGCAGTTTTAATTTAGTTTGAGTGAAGGAATTCATTTTATAGCAAAATCCGAAATCGTGAAGAACTCATGAAAGTAAGCTTATTCTCGGATTCCTGAAACTTTAGATTTGCTATTTCTTTTACTGCAAAGTACAACGTTGTTTTTTTTGTTTAAATCTTTCTAGACATGGTAAATATTAAGGACAAAGCAGTTTTCACATAGTTTGAGTGAAGGAATTCATTTTATAGATAAAATCCCAAGAGTCTGCTGAGAAAAGAGAGTGAATGCGAAGTAGACTTTAACACGGCTATGGGAGCGAGCCGAGTATGGGCTAACCAGGAGAATTGCTTGAAAGAAACGCGACCCCGAATGAGCGGTCAGAACAAAGCCTCAATACGGGATTCTCGTGGTGTTTTTGTTGCTGCCTCGTCTTTTGCACAGAGTAAAAGACAAGGCAGCCATCGAATAGGGCCCGATTGTTCCTACTTGGTCAGCCGAGGAGCAAGGGGGGGGGAGCAAGCGTCTCAACCAAGCAAAGCTCACCATGGGGAAGGTGGCTATGCCAACAAGCCTGATGCCCTGCTCCCGCAGTGACGGATAATCGTACTCTGGTTTCTCTTCATAACGTACAAGTCTTTCGCCTTTTACTAAAGATTTCTGTGGAGAGCAGCACTAATGAGTTGTTTCTATTTTTGGCAGGCTTTACCTTTGCGGGTGAAGCCCTTTCAGTCTGTGCAAAAGAAATCTTCTTACTGTGCAGAGTGACTTCTCTGAGTAGAGTCGCCTTACTTGTTGCGACTGTGCCGATGTTCGAAGCTGGAGTGCAAAGTTGTTGCTTGAATGGTGCTTGCTGGAGCGTGCGGGAGTGCAAAGTTATACCATTTAAAAGGGCTGAAGAGTGCTCAGTGCAGCGGGTGGGCGACACTCTGGCCACCTTGAAAACCGAGGTTACATCCACTACCAGGGGCAGCCCAAGTTCTGCCGCAAGTGTGGTGAGCATGGGCACCTGGTTGAGGCTTGTACCAAGGTGTTATGTGGGAAGAGCAGAGAAATTGGGCAAACTTTTGGAGAGTATCCAAATGGCAGGAAATGTAATCTCTGTGGAGAATTAAATCACCTCTTCAGAGATTGCCCTAAATCTTTTGCCAACAAATTAAAGACGGTAAAGCCACAGTCAAGCCAACAAAGAGAAGGACCAAAGGTGGCAGTTGGTGAACAAAGTGAAGAGGTTGACCCAATAAATTCAAACTTCCCGCCAAAAGCTTGGATTGGAAGTGAGGAGCAAAAAGGGGAGGGGCCTGTAGAGGCCTCACCACTCAGTGTTGAAGTCTGTGAGAATTCACAGGCAGAGGGTGGAGCTACGCTAAATGAGGAGGAAGAGCAGACAGGTGAGTCTAGTGAAGATACTCACCTCCCCGAAGGTCAACAGAAGGTCAATTTGTTGATAGGCATTCATTTATTTCTTCACTTCTGATGAAGTTTCAACAATAAACAACAAACTTTGTATTATTAGAAAGAACCAGAATCATTCTTCAGGAATCCGAAAATAAGCTCTATTTTATGAGTTATGCACGAATTCGGATTCTCCTATAAAACGAATTCCTTAACTCAAACCAAGTTAAGACTGCTTTGTCCTTCATATTTATTCATGTCTAATCAAGTTTCAACGATAAACAACGTTGTACTTTGTAGAATGAGAAAGAACTTCTTCAGCAATAAGCATCTCTCGACATATGACGAAGTACAGATTTTGCTATAAAATTAATTCCTTCTATCAGCCTGACTTAAAACTGTTTGTCCTCCTTATTTATCAACTTCAAATCAAGTTTCAACAAATAAAAAAATGTTGTAGTTTGAGAAAGTACAACTTAATCTTCAGCAATCAGTATAAAAAGAGGTGCAAATGCCAACCATACATACCTAAAAGGTGGAGTGGAAGTATTCAGCTGCAAGTAGGTGTGAATGTTCGACCATAATTTGTAAAAAGCGGGTAAGAAAAGGTTCAAATGCCCGACTATATATTAACAAAAGCGGGAGGAGAGGTCTTCGGATGAGAGTGGGTGAGAATTTCCAACCATAATCTATAAAATACGGTGAAAAAAAATATGTGAATGCCTCATAGAACACTAAAAGCGGAAGTGTTCGGCTGCAAGAAGGTGTGAATGTCCGACTATATTTGGTGAAAAGCAGGTGAAGCAAGGTCTGAATGCCCAACCTTACATCATCAAAAGCGAGATCAGAGGTGTTTGGCTGCAAGAAGGCCATAGTTTGCCAAAAGCGGGTAAGGTGCGAATGACCGACTAAATATCAACAAAATTTGGGGCGGAGGTCTTCGGATGCAAGTGGGTGTGAATGTCCGACTATATTTGGTGAAAAGCAGGTGAAGCAAGGCCTGAATGCCCAACCTTACATCATCAAAAGCGAGATCAGAGGTGTTTGGCTGCAAGAAGGCCATAGTTTGCCAAAAGCGGGTAAGGTGCGAATGACCGACAAAAGTGGGGGCGGAGGTCTTCGGATGCAGGTGGGTGTGAATATCCCACCATACAAGTATGGTGGAGAGGAAGCTGTGAATGGCCGACCATAGTAAAAGGCAGGTGAGAGAAGGTGCGAATGTCAAACCATGCATAATCAAAACAGGGAGCGGAGGTGTTCTGCTGTAAGACGGTGTGAATGTCCGACCATAGATGGTAAAAAGCGGGTAAGAAAAGGTTAAATTACCCGACTGTACACAATCAAAAGAGGGAGCGGAGTTGTTCAGCTAAGAGAAGGTGTGAAAGTCCGACCTTGGTTTGTAAAAAGCGGGTAAGAAAAGGTTCGTATGCCCGAATATACACCATCAAAAGCGGAAGCGGAGGTGTTCGGCTGCAAGATATTGTGAACGTCCGACCAAAGTTTGTAAAAAGCAGTTAAGAAAAGGTTCGAATATCTAACCAAACATAATCAAAAGCGGGAGCAGAGCTGTTCGACTGGAAGTAGGTGTGAATGTCAGATCATAATTTGCAAAAAGCTGATGAGAAAGGGTGAGAATGCCCGACTATACACCATCAAATGCGGTAGCGGAGTTATTCGGCTGTGAGTAGGTGTGAATCTCCAACCATAATTGCTGAAAAATGTGTTAGAAAAGGTAAAAATGCCGGTTCATACATCATCAAAATCGGGAGAGGTGGTGTTCAGCTGCAAGAAGGTCTAAATGTCCATCAATAATTGCTAGAAAACATGAAAGAAAATTTTCGAAAATCAAACCACACATGATCATAAGTGGGAGAGGAGGTGTTCAGCTGCAAGAAGGTGTGAATGTCCACCCAAAATACCTGAAAAATGGGTAAAAAAAAGGTGCGAATGCCCAACCATACATCATCAAAAGCAGGAGTGCATGTGTTCGGCTACAAGAAGGACTGAACGTCCAACCAAAGTTTGTAAAAAGCAGTTAAGAAAAGGTTCGAATATCCAACCATACATAATCAAAAGCGGGAGCAGAGCTGTTCGACTGCAAGTAGGAGTGAATGTCAGATCATAATTTGCAAAAAGCTGATGAGAAAGGGTGAGAATTCCCGACTATATACCATCAAATGCAGGAGCGGAGTTGTTTGGCTGTGAGTAGGTGTGAATCTCCGACCATAATTGCTGAAAAATGTGTTAGAAAAGGTAAGAATGCCGGTCCATACATTATCAAAAGCGAGAGAGGTTGTGTTCGGCTGCAAGTAGGTGTGACTGTTCGACTAAAGTTTGTAAAAAGTGGGTAAGAAAAGGTGCGAATGCCTGACAATGTATGATCAAAAGCGGGAGCGGAGGTGTTCAGCTGCAAGAAGGTCTATATGTCCATCAATAATTGCTAGAAAACATGAAAGAAACTTTCCGAAAATCAAACCACACATGATCATAAGTGGGATAGGAGGTGTTCAGCTGCAAGGTGTGAATGTCCACCCATAATTCCTGAAAAATGGGCAAAAAAAAGGTGTGAATCCCCAACCATACATCATCAAAAGCAGGAGTGGAAGTGTTCGGCTACAAGAAGGTGTGAACGTCCAACCAAAATATGTAAAAAGCAGTTAAGAAAAGGTTCGAATATCCAACCAAACATAATAAAAAGCGGGAGCAGAGCTTTTCGACTGCAAGTAGGTGTGAATGTCAGATCATAATTTGCAAAAAGCTGATGAGAAAGGGTGAGAATGCCCGACTATACACCATCAAATGCGGGAGCGGAGTTGTCTGGCTGTGAGTAGGTGTGAATCTCCGACCATAATTGCTGAAAAATGTGTTAGAAAAGGTAAGAATGCCGGTCCATACATTATCAAAAGCGAGAGAGGTTGTGTTCGGCTGCAAGTAGGTGTGACTTTTCGACTAAAGTTTGTAAAAAGTGGGTAAGAAAAGGTGCGAATGCCTGACAATGTATGATCAAAAGCGGGAGCGGAGGTGTTCAGCTGCAAGAAGGTCTATATGTCCATCAATAATTGCTAGAAAACATGAAACTTTCCGAAAATCAAACCACACATGATCATAAGTGGGATAGGAGGTGTTCAGCTGCAAGGTGTGAATGTCCACCCATAATTCCTGAAAAATGGGCAAAAAAAAGGTGTGAATCCCCAACCATACATCATCAAAAGCAGGAGTGGAAGTGTTCGGCTACAAGAAGGTGTGAACGTCCAACCAAAATATGTAAAAAGCAGTTAAGAAAAGGTTCGAATATCCAACCAAACATAATAAAAAGCGGGAGCAGAGCTTTTCGACTGCAAGTAGGTGTGAATGTCAGATCATAATTTGCAAAAAGCTGATGAGAAAGGGTGAGAATGCCCGACTATACACCATCAAATGCGGGAGCGGAGTTGTTCGGCTGTGAGTAGGTGTGAATCTCCGACCATAATTGCTGAAAAATGTGTTAGAAAAGGTAAAAATGCCGGTCCATACATCATCAAAAGCGAGAGAGGTTGTGTTCGGCTGCAAGTAGGTGTGAATGTCCAGCCATAATTACTCACAAACGGGTAAGAAAAGGTAGTATTGCCAGACCATATATGATCAAAACAGGGAGCGGAGGTGGTTCAGCTGCAAGAAGGTTTGAATGTCCGACTAAAGTTCAAATATATTAAAGAAAGCGGGAGGAGAGGTCTTCGGATGAGAGTGGTTGAAAATTTCCGACCATAATGTATAAAATGCAGTGAAAAAAAGGTGTGATAGAACACTAAAAGGTGGAGCGGAAGTGTTCGGCTGCAAGAAGGTGTGAATGTCCGACTATATTTGGTGAAAAGCAGGTGAAGCAAGGTCTGAATGCCAAACCTTACATCATCAAAAGCGAGATCAGAGGTGTTTGGCTGCAAGAAGGCCATAGTTTGGCAAAAGCGGGTAAGGTGCGAATGTCCGACTAAATATCAACAAAATTTGGGGCAGAGGTCTTCGGATGCAAGTGGGTGTGAATATCCAACCATACAAGTATGTTGGAGAGGAAGCTGTGAATAGCCGACCATAGTTTGGAAAAAGCGGATAAGAAAAGGTTTGAATACCCGAACATACACCATCAAAAGAGGGAGCGGAGATGTTCCAATGTACGAAGGTGTGAATGTCCGACCATAGTTGGTAAAAAGCGGGTAAGAAAAGGTTAAAATACCCGACTGTACACAATCAATAGCGGGAGCGGATGTGTTCGGCTACAAGAAGGTGTGAAAGTCCGACCATGGTTTGTAAAAAGCGGGTAAGAAAAGGTGCGAATGTCCGACAATGTATGATCAAAAGAGAGAGCGGAGGTTTTCGGATACAAGAAGGTTTGAATGTCCCACCATAGTTTGTAAAAAGCGGGTAAGAAAAGGTTCGAATGCCCGACTATACACCATCAAAAGCGGGAGCAGAGGTGTTCCGCTGTAAGACGGTGTGAATGTCCGACCATAGTTGGTAAAAAGCGGGTAAGAAAAGGTTAAAATACCCGACTGTACACAATCAATAGCGGGAGCGGAGTTGTTCGGCTACAAGAAGGTGTGAAAGTCCGACCATGGTTTGTAAAAAGCGGGAAGAAAAGGCTCGAAAGCCCGACTATACACCATCAAAAAGAAGGTTTGAATGTCCATCAATAATTGCTTTAAAACAAGAAAGTAAATTTTCGAATATCAAACCGTACATGATCATAAGCGGGAGAGGAGGTGTTCCGCTGTAAGACGGTGTGAATGTCCGACCATAGTTGGTAAAAAACGGGTAAGAAAAGGTTAAAATACCCGACTGTACACAATCAATAGCGGGAGCGGAGTTGTTCGGCTACTAAAAGGTGTGAAAGTCCGACCCTGGTTTGTAAAAAGCGGGTAAGAAAAGGTTCGAATGCCTAACCATACACCATCAAAAGAGGGAGCGGAGGTGTTCCGCTGTAAGACGGTGTGAATGTCCGATCATAGTTGGTAAAAAGTGGGTAAGAAAAGGTTAAAATACCCGTCTGTACACAATCAAAAGAGGGAGCGGAGTTGTTCAGCTAAGAGAAGGTGTGAAAGTCCGACCATGGTTTGTAAAAAGCGGGTAAGAAAAGGTTCGTATGCCCGAATATACACTATCAAAACCGGAAGTGTAGGTGTTCGGCTGCAAGAAGGTGTGAACGTCCGACCAAAGTTTGTAAAAAAGCAGTTAAGAAAAGGTTCGAATATCTAACCAAACATAATCAAAAGCGGGAGCAGAGCTGTTCGACTGCAAGTAGGTGTGAATGTCAGAGAATAATTTGCAAAAAGCTGATGAGAAAGGGTGAGAAATCCCGACTATACACCATCAAATGCGGTAGCGGAGTTGTTCGGCTGTGAGTAGATGTGATTCTCCAACCATAATTGCTGAAAAATGTGTTAGAAAAGGTAAGAATGCCGGTCCATACATCATCAAAAGCGGGAGAGGTGGTGTTCGGCTGCAAGTAGGTGTGAATGTCCATTAATAATTGCTTTAAAACATGAAAGAAAATTTTCGAATATCAAACCTTACATGATCATTAGCGGTAGAGGAGGTGTTCAGCTGCAAGAAGATGTGAATATCCACCCATAATTACTGAAAAATGGGTAGGAAAAGATGCGAATGTCCAACCATAAATCATCAAAAGCAGGAGTGGAGTTGTTCAGCTACAAGAAGGTATGAAAGTCCAACCATGGTTTGTAAAAAGTGGGTAAGAGAAGGTTCGAATACCCGAATATATACCATCAAAAGCGGAAGCGGGGGTGTTCGGCTGCAAGAAGGTGTGAACGTCCGACCAAAGTTTGTAAAAAGCAGTTAAGAAAAGGTTTGAATATCCAACCGAACATAATCAAAAGCGGGAGCAGAGCTGTTCGACTGCAAGTAGGTGTGAATGTCAGATCATAATTGCTGAAAAATGTGATAGAAAAGACTAGAATGCCGGACAATACATCATCAAAAGCGGGAGAGGTGGTTTTTCGGCTGCCAGTAGGTGTTAATGTCCAGCCATAATTACTCACAAACGGGGGAAGAAAAGGTAGTATTTCCAGACCACACATGATCAAAACAGGGAATGGAGGTGGTTCAGCTGCAAGGTGTGAATGTCTGACTAAAGTTTGTAAAAACCGTGTAAGACAAGGGGCGAATGCCCGACAATGTATGATCAAAAGAGGGAGCGGAGGTTTTCGGCTGCAAGGTCTGAATGTCCAACAATAATTTGTAAAAATCGGGGAAGAAAAGGCTCGAAAGCCCGACTATACACCATCAAAAGTGGGAGCAGAGGTGTTCAGGTGCAAGAAGGTCTGAATGTCCGACCAATAATTACTGAAAAATGGGTAAGAAAAGGTGCGAATGCCAAATCATACATCATCAAAAGCAGGAGCGGATGTGTTCGGCTACAAGAAGGTTTGAATGTCCAACCATAGTAAGTAATAGGTGGGTAAGAAAAGGCTCGAATGCCCGACTATACACCATCAAAAGCGGAAGCGGAGGTGTTCGGCTGCAAGACGGTGTGAACGTCCAACCAAAGTTTGTAAAAAGCATTAAGAAAATGTTCGAATATCCAACCAAACATAATCAAAAGCGGGAGCAGAGCTGTTCGACTTCAAGTAGGTGTGAATATCAGATCATAATTTGCAAAAAGCTGATGAGAAAGGGTGAGAATGCCCGACTATACACTATCAAATGTGGGAGCGGAGGTGTTCGTCTTTGAGTAGGTGTGAATGTCCGACCATAATTGCTGAAAAATGTGTTAGAAAAGGTAAGAATGCCGGACCATATATCATCAAAAGCGGGAGAGGTTGTGTTCGGCTGCAAGAAGGTGTGAATGTCCAGCCATAATTACTCACAAACGGGTAAGAAAAGGTACTATTGCCAGACCATATATGATCAAAACAGGGAGCGGAGGTGGTTCAGCTGCAAGAAGGTTTGAATGTCCGACTATAGTTTGTAAAAAGCGGGTAAGACAAGGTGTGAATGCCCGACAATGTATGATCAAAAGAGGAGCGGAGGTTTTCGGCTGCAAGAAGGTCTGAATGTCCACACATAATTACTGAAAAATGGGTAAGAAAAGGTGCGAAAGCCCAACCGCACATGATCATAAGTGGATGAGAAGGTGTTCGACTGCAAGTAGGTGTGAATGTAAGATCATAATTTGTAAAAAGCGGGTAAGAAAAGGTAAGAATGCCCAACCATAAATTATCAAAAGCGGCAGCAGAGTTTCGGCTGGTATTTATCAATGTCTAGATAGATTTCAACAAAAAACAACGTTGTACTTTGCAGTAAAAGAAAGTGCAAATCAAAAGTTTTAGGAATCCGAGAATAAGCTTATTTTCATGAGTTCTGCATGATTTCGGATTTTATGTATAAAATGAATTTCTTCACGCAAACTAAGTTAACACTGCTTTGTCCTTCATATGTACCCATTTCTACATATATTTCAAGCATAAACTTCCTCATATTACCCTGAATGAGAAAGAGCCACACTTGTGATTAAGCCATACCTCCCTTTTGAGGAGTTCTGCATGATTTGGGATTTTATCTATAAAATCAATTCCTTCACTCAAACTATGTTAAAACGGCTTTTACCTTCATATATATCAATGTCTCGATAGATTTAAACAAAAAAACAACGTTGTACTTTGCAATAAAAGAAAAAGCAAATCAAAAGTTTTAGGAATCCGAGAATAAGCTTATTTTCATGAGTTCTGCACGATTTCGGATTTTATGTATAAAATGAATTCATTCACTCAAACCAAGTTAAAACTGCTTTTTCCTTCATATTTATCAATGTCTAGATCGACTTCAACAAAGAACAACATTGTATTTTGCAGTAGAAGAAAGAGCAAAACTGAAGGATCAGGAATCCGAGAATAAGCTTCTTTTCATACGTTCTGCATGATTTGGGATTTTATGTATAAAATGAATTCCTTCACTCAAACTAAGTTAACACTGCTTTGTCCTTCATATGTACCCATTTCTACATATATTTCAAGCATAAACTTCCTCATACTACCCTGAATGAGAAAGAGCCACACTTGTGATTAAGCCATACGCCCCTTTTGAGGAGTTCTGCATGATTTGGGATTTTATCTATAAAATCAATTCCTTCACTCAAACTATGTTAAAACGGCTTTTACCTTCATATATATCAATGTCTCGATAGATTTAAACAAAAAAACAACGTTGTACTTTGCAATAAAAGAAAAAGCAAATCAAAAGTTTTAGGAATCCGAGAATAAGCTTATTTTCATGAGTTCTGCACGATTTCGGATTTTATGTATAAAATGAATTCATTCACTCAAACCAAGTTAAAACTGCTTTTTCCTTCATATTTATCAATGTCTAGATCGACTTCAACAAAGAACAACATTGTATTTTGCAGTAGAAGAAAGAGCAAAACTGAAGGATCAGGAATCCGAGAATAAGCTTCTTTTCATACGTTCTGCATGATTCGGGATTTTATGTATAAAATGAATTCCTTCACTCAAACTAAGTTAACACTGCTTTGTCCTTCATATGTACCCATTTCTACATATATTTCAAGCATAAACTTCCTCATACTACCCTGAATGAGAAAGAGCCACACTTGTGATTAAGCCATACGCCCCTTTTGAGGAGTTCTGCATGATTTGGGATTTTATCTATAAAATCAAATCCTTCACTCAAACTATGTTAAAACGGCTTTTACCTTCATATTTATCAATGTCTCGATAGATTTAAACAAAAAACAACGTTGTACTTTGCAGTAAAAGAAAGAGCCAATCAAAAGTTTTAGGAATCCGAGAATAAGCTTATTTTCATGAGTTCTGCACGATTTCGGATTTTATGTATAAAATGAATTAATTCACTCAAACCAAGTTAAAACTGCTTTTTCCTTCATATTTATCAATGTCTAGATCAACTTCAACAAAGAACAACATTGTATTTTGCAGTAGAAGAAAGAGCAACACTGAAGGATCAGGAATCCGAGAATAAGCTTATTTTCTTATGGGCAAGTGGGAACTGCTTTGTCCTTCATATTTATCAATGTGTAGATGGATTTCAACGTCTTCTACTGCAAAGTCCAATGTTTTTCTTTGTTGAAGTCGATCTAGACATTGATGAATATGGAAGGACAAAGCAGTTTTAACTTGGTTTGAGCAAAGCAATTCATTTTATAGCAAAATCCGAAATCGTGCAGAACTCATGAAAGCAGGCTTATACTCGGATTCCTGAAACTTTAGATTTGCTCTTTCTTTTACTGCAAAGTACAACGTTTTTTTGTTTAAATATTTCTAGACATGGTAAATATGAAGGACAAATCAGTTTTAACATAGTTTGAGTGAAGTAATGCATTTTATAAGCAAAATCCCAAATCATGCAGAACTCACGAAATGCTTTTTCTCGCTTTTCACTGCTTTTTACAAACTTTGGTCGGACGTTCACACCTTCTTGCATCCGAACACCTCCGCTTCCGCTTTTGATGATGTATATTCGGGCATTCGAACCTTTTTTTACCCGCTTTTTACAAACCATTGTCGGACTTTCACACCTTCTTGCAGCCGAACACCACCTCTCCCGCTTTTGATGATGTATGTTCCAGTATTCTTACCTTTTCTAACACATTTTTCAGCAATTATGGTTGGACATTCAAACCTACTCACAGCTGGACACCTCCGCTCCCGCTTTTGATGGTGTATAGTCGAGCTTTTGAGCCTTTTCTTCCCCGGTTTTTACAAATTATGGTTGGACATTCAGACCTTCTTGCAGCCCAAAACCTCCACTCCCTCTTTTGATCATACATTGTCGAGCATTCGCACCTTTTCTTACCCGCTTTTTACAAACCATGGTCGGACTTTCACACCTTCTTGTAGCCGAACAACTCTGCTCCCGCTATTGATTGTGTACAGTCGGGTATTTTAACCTTTTCTTACCCGCTTTTTACCAACTCTTGTTGGACATTCACACCGTCTTACAGCGGAACACCTCCGCTCCCTCTTTTGATGGTGTATGTTCGGGCACTCGAACCTTTTCTTACCCGCTTTTTACAAACTATGGTCAGACATTCAAACCTTCTTGTAGCCGAACACATCCACCCCTGCTTTTGATGATGGGTATTCAAACCTACTTGTTGCCCGCTTTTCATTAATTATGGGTGGACATACACACCTTGTCGCAGCCAAACACCTCCGCTCCCTGTTTTGATCATTTATGATTGGACATTCGCACCTTTTCTCACCCGCTTTTTACTATGGTCGGCCATTCACAGCTTCCTCTCCACCATACTTGTATGGTGGGATATTCACACCCACTTGCATCCGAAGACCTCCGCCCCCACTTTTGTTGATATTTAGTCGGTCATTCGCAGCTTACCCGCTTTTGGCAAACTATGGCCTTCTTGCAGCCAAACACCTCTGATCTCGTTTTTGATGATGTAAGGTTTGGCATTCAGACCTTGCTTCACCTGCTTTTCACCAAATATAGTCGAACAGTCACACCTTCTTGCAGCCAAACACTTCTGCTCCACCTTTTAGTGTTCTATGGGGTATTCACACCTTTTTTTTCACCGCATTTTATTGATTATGGTTGGAAATTCTCACCCACTCTTATCCGAAGACCTCTCCTCCTGCTTTTGTTAATATATAGTCGGGCATTCAAACCTTTTCTTACCCGCTTTTTACAAATTATGGTCGAACATTCACACCTACTTGCAGCCGAACACCTCCGCTCCCGCTTTTGATGGTGTATAGTCGGGCTTTCGAGCCTTTTCTTCCCCGGTTTTTACAAATTATGGTTGTACATTCAGACCTTGCAGCCGAAAACCTCCGCTCCCTCATTTGATCATACATTGTCAGGCATTCGCACCTTGTCTTACCCGCTTTTTATAAACTTTAGTCAGACATTCACACCTTGCAGCTGAACCACCTCCGCTCCCTGTTTTGATAATGTATGGTCTGGCATTACTACGTTTTCTTACCGGTTTGTGAGTAATTATGGCTGGACATTCACACCTACTTGCAACCGAACACCACTTTTCCCGCTTTTGATGATGTATGGTCCGGCATTCTAGTCTTTTCTAACACATTTTTCAGCAATTATGGTTTGACATTCACACCTACTCACAGCCGAACACTTCCGCTCCCGCATTTGATGGTGTATAGTCGGGCATTCTCACCTTTCTCATCAGCTTTTTGCAAATTATGATCTGACATTCACACCTACTTGCAGTCGAACAGCTCTGCTCCCGCTTTTGATTATGTTTGGTTGGATATTCGAAACTTTTCTTCACTGCTTTTTACAAACTTTGGTCGGACGTTCACACCTTCTTGCAGCCGAACACCTCCGCTTCCGCTTTTGATGGTATATATTCGGGCATTCGAACCTTTTCTTACCCGCTTTTTACCAACTATGGTCAGACATTCACACCTTCTTACAGTGGAACACCTCCGCTCCCTCTTTTGATGGTGTATGTTCGGGCATTCGAACCTTTTCTTACCCGCTTTTTACAAACTATGGTCGGACATTAAAACCTTCTTGTAGCCGAACACATCCACTCCTGCTTTTGATGATGTATGGTTGGGCATTCGTACCTTTTCTTACCCATTTTGCAGTAATTATGGGTGGACATTCACACCTTCTTGCAGCTGAACACCTCCTCTCCCACTTATGATCATGTGCGGTTTGATATTCGAAAATTCTCTTCCATGTTTTCTAGCAATTATTGATGGACGTTCAGACCTTCTTGCAGCTGAACACCTCCGCTCCAGCTGTTGATGGTGTATAGTCGGTCTTTCGAGCCTTTTCTTCCCCAATTTTTACAAATTATGGATGGACATTCAGAACTTCTTTCAGCCGAAAACCTCCGCTCCCTCTTTTGATCATACATTGTCGGGCGTTCGCACCTTTTCTTACCCGCTTTTTACAATTCATGGTCGGACTTTCACACCTTTTAGTAGCGGAACAACTCTGCTCCCGCTATTGATTGTGTACAATAGGGTATTTTAACCTTTTCTTACCTGCTTTTTGCCAATTATGGTCGGACATTCACACCTTCTTACAGCGGAACACCTCCGCTCCCTCCTTTGATGGTGTATGTTCGGGCATTCGAACCTTTTCTTACCCGCTTTTTACAAACTATGGTCAGACATTCAAACCTTCTTGTAGCCGAACACATCCACTCCTGCTTTTGATGATGGGTATTCAAACCTACTTGTTGCCCGCTTTTCATTAATTATGGGTGGACATACACACCTTGTCGCAGCCAAACACCTCCGCTCCCTGTTAGGATCATGTATGGTTGGGCATTCGTACCTTTTCTTACCCATTTTGCAGTAATTATGGGTGGACATTCACACCTTCTTGCATTTGAACACCTCCTCTCCCGCTTGTGATCATGTGCGGTTTGATATTCGAAAATTCTCTTCCATGTTTTCTAGCAATTATTGATGGACATTCAGACCTTCTTGCAGCTGAACACCTCCGCTCCAGCTGTTGATGGTGTATAGTCGGGCTTTCGAGCCTTTTCTTCACAGATTTTTACAAAATATGGATGGACATTCAGACCTTGTTTCAGCCGAAAACCTCCGCTCCCTCTTTTGATCATACATTGTCGGGCATTCGCACCTTTTCTTACCCGCTTTTTACAAACCATGGTCGGACTTTCACACCTTTTAGTAGCGGAACAACTCTGCTCCCGCTATTGATTGTGTACAATCGGGTATTTTAACCTTTTCTTACCTGCTTTTTGCCAACTATGGTCGGACATTCACACCTTCTTACAGCGGAACACCTCCGCTCCCTCCTTTGATGGTGTATGTTCGGGCATTCGAACCTTTTCTTACCCGCTTTTTACAAACTATGGTCAGACATTCACACCTTCTTGCAGCCGAACACTTCCGCTCTACCTTTTAGTGTTCTATGGGGTATTCACACCTTTTTTTTCACCGCATTTTATAGATTATGGTTGTAAATTCTCACCCACTCTTATCCAAAGACCTCTCCTCCTGCTTTGGTTAATATATAGTCGGGCATTCGAACCTTTTCTTACCCGCTTTTTACAAATTATGGTCGAACATTCACACCTACTTGCAGCCGAACACCTCCGCTCCCGCTTTTGATGGTGTATAGTCGGGCTTTCGAGCCTTTTCTTCCCCGGTTTTTACAAATTATGGTTGGACATTCAGACCTTGCAGCCGAAAACCTCCGCTCCCTCTTTTGATCATACATTGTCAGGCATTCGCACCTACTTGCAGCCGAATACTTCCGCTCCACCTTTTATTAATGTATGGTTGGCATTTGCACCTTTTCTTACCCTTTCTTACCCTACTGATTGCTTAAGATTAAGTTGTTTTTTCTCAAACTACAACATTTTTTTAATTGTGGAAACTTGATTTGAAGTGGATAAATAAGGAGGACAAACAGTTTTAAGTCAGGCTGATAGAAGGAATTAATTTTATAGCTAAATCTGTATTTCGTCATATGTCGAGAGATGCTTATTGCTGAAAAAGTTCTTTCTCATTCTACAAAGTACAACGTTGTTTATCGTTGAAACTTGATTAGACATGAATAAATATGAAGGACAAAGCAGTCTTAACTTGGTTAGAGTTAAGGAATTCGTTTTATAGGAGAATCCGAATTCGTGCATAACTCCTAAAATAGAGCTTATTTTCGGATTCCTGAAGAATGAGTCTGGTTCTTTCTCATAATACAAAGTTTGTTGTTTATTGTTGAAACTTCATCAGAAGTGAAGAAATAAATGAATGCCTATCAACAAATGTGGGATCTAAACTCTAGTGCTTCCTCTAAAATAATTTCCTTTCTCAATTCAGAAATGTGTGTGTGTATGTCACAACACCCGTGACACCAAAACGGCTTTCTTTTCTCTCTTTTCTCTACACTCTGCACTGTGAGCACACACACCAAATCAGAAAGGCTTTTTTCTCTCTTTTCTACATTATGGACTGTGGGGACACAAAACCGCTCTCTCTTTTTTTTTTTGATTGTGTGCCAGGGCGTTGTCTCACGTATTAGATTATGCTTAAGATACGAATGGGTTTATCAGTCACATCAGAATCCATACATACTGATCCTCCCGTAATAAAATGGTCGGATCTTATCAAACACACTTTGTTTCTTGTGACAATCAAGTCAGCGAAACAGCGTATACACGTCAAGACACTGAATCAAGTTTGCCACAAGAACTCATAAGTTTGGCAGTATTGCTCTGCCGTCAGCAATCATACACCCATTTTATTTTCGTGAGACATGTGCAGGCACCTGTTCATCTACTGTTCTATCACTATGAATTAGTTTATCTATTATCAATAAGGATACTTCTACAACTACTATCAAAGTATGTCCAGACTTCTTATGTTGTCAGTTGTTATATATGAATAAGTGGGTAGCTACTGACAAGCATTAAGCATGTCACACAGCCCAAACATATAACATTTCAGGACACACCACACAGTTAACAACCACAGTGAAGTGTCAAAGCCCAAACATGTAACATTCAACAGGACACTTACACAACACATTCAAATCAAACAGTCAGACAACATACAAGAACATATACCCCAGCCGGCATTGCTCCCTGCCTATTTTCCTACAGCTCACTATGTGTGCGCACACCTTTATTCACAAACTCTTCAACTTATACTCTTTTACCAAAGCTGCTACAGCTCGATTGGCCGACATGTAACAGATTAGAGGTTTAGCAGTTTTAATTTAGTTTGAGTGAAGGAATTAATTTTATAGCAAAATCCGAAATCATGAAGAACTCATGAAAGTAAGCTTATTCTCGGATTCCTGAAACTTTAGATTTGCTATTTCTTTTACTGCAAAGTACAACGTTGGTTTTTTTGTTTAAATCTTTCTAGACATGGTAAATATGAAGGACAAAGCAGTTTTAACATAGTTTGAGTGAAGGAATTAATTTTATTGATAAAATCCCAAGAGTCTGCTGAGAAAAGAGAGTGAATGCGAAGTAGACTTTAACACGGCTATGGGAGCGAGCCGAGTGTGGGCTAACCGGGAGAATTGCTTGAAAGAAACGCGACACCGAATGAGCGGTCACAACAAAGCCTCAATACGGTTTTCCCGTGGTGTTTTTGTTGCTGCCTTGTCTTTTGCACAGAGTAAAAGACAAGGCAGCCATCGAATAGGGCCCGATTGTTCCTACTTGGTCAGCCGAGGAGCAAGGGGCCCCAAAACCCTTCATGTGTGAGTGTGTGCTGTGTACAGGAGCTGTGTACAGGAGCCAGAAGGGAGAGGGGTATGGGGATATACACTGGGGGCAGCCAGGGACTGGCTGCAATAGGCATCCCCGCTACCAGGGAGCCAACACAGGACAGGAGGGCCTGATGTCCACCAGGCTCGGGGCCTGCAGCGACCATATTCTGGGAGCTACTGTACCTCCAGAAGGTACCCATCCCGCCCCACCCCACTCAACCCAACCCCACTCCGGAGGACCTCTACAAAAAACAAACAAACAACAACAAAAAACAAACAAACAAACCACCCGGTCACACCAGTCGCAGCAGCCCGGGCCTGAGACCCACCATCACCCAGGCCCCCCCAGGCCCCCCCTCAACAGGTGCGCTCTAGTGAAAAAGCAAACAGCGGCAGCAACAAAAACACAACGGGAACACCGTATTGAGGCTTTGTTCTGACCGCTCATTTGGTATGGCGTTTCTTTCAAGCAATTCTCCCGGTTAGCCCGCACTCGGCTCGCTCCCAGAGCCGTGTTAAAGTCTACTTCGCATTCACTCTCTTTTCTCAGCAGACTAAAAGAAAGTTTCATCTTGGGCTCCCTGAAACTTGCATCCTGCACCGCTGTTTGCTTTTTCACAAGAGTAGAGAAGAGCGCACCGTTCCCAGCGGCACTGCAGTACGGGGTCAATGCTTGGAGTGAACGGAGCAAGCTACTTTTTCAACTCCTATTGCTAAAAATCCATTTAATATGTAGTCCTCGTATAGAGGAAATATCAGATATTAAACTGATAAGAACAGATACTACACTTGATCTTAGCCAAAAGGCCGAGAAGCGACAACTGTCCACTGGTTCACGTCCGAGGGCCCTTCCTGGCACAATGCGCACTTGTCCGCTAACACCCCTGTTCTTTTTATGGCCATAGGTGGCCAGAGTGTCACTTTGCACCTCCGCCCACCTGCTGCACTGAGCACTCTTCAGCCCTTTTAAATGGTATAACTTTGCACTCCCGCACGCTCCAGCAAGCACCATTCAAGCAACAACTTTGCACTCCAGCTTCGAACATCGGCACAGTCGCAACAAGTAAGGCGACTCTACTCAGAGAAGTCACTCTGCACAGTAACAAGATTTCTTTTGCACAGACAGAAAGGGCTTCACCCGCAAAGGTAAAGCCTGCCAAAAATAGAAACAACTCATTAGTGCTGCTCTCCACAGAAGTCTTTAGTAAAAGGCGAAAGACTTGTACGTTATGAAGAGAAACCAGAGTACGATTATCCGTCACTGCGGGAAGTATCCTTATTGATAATAGATAAACTAATTCATAGTGATAGAACAGTAGATGAACAGGTGCTTGCACACATCTCACGAAAATAAAATGGGTGTATGATTGCTGACGGCAGAGCAATACTGCCAAACTTATGAGTTCTTGTGGCAAACTTGATTCAGTGTCTTGACGTGTATTCGCTGTTTCGCTGACTTGATTGTCACAAGAAACAAAGTGTGTTTGATAAGATCCGACCATTTTATTACGGGAGGATCAGTATGTATGGATTCTGATGTGACTGATAAACCCATTCGTATCTTAAGCATAATCTAATACGTGAGACAACGCCCTGGCACACAATCAAAAAAAAAAAGAGAGAGCGGTTTTGTGTCCCCACAGTCCATAATGTAGAAAAGAGAGAAAAAAAGCCTTTCTGATTTGGTGTGTGTGCTCATAGTGCAGAGTGTAGAGAAAAGAGAGAAAAGAAAGCCGATTTGGTGTCACGGGTGTTGTGACTTACACACACACATTTCTGAATTGAGAAAAGAAATTATTTTAGAGGAAGCAGTAGAGTTTAGATCCCACATTTGTTGATAGGCATTAATTTATTTCTTCACTTCTGATGAAGTTTCAACAATAAACAACAAACTTTGTATTATGAGAAAGAACCAGACTCATTCTTCAGGAATCCGAAAATAAGCACGAATTCGGATTCTCCTATAAAACGAATTAATTAACTCAAACCAAGTTAAGACTGCTTTGTCCTTCATATTTATTCATGTCTAATCAAGTTTCAACGATAAACAACGTTGTACTTTGTAGAATGAGAAAGAACTTCTTCAGCAATAAGCATCTCTCGACATATGACGAAATACAGATTTTGCTATAAAATTAATTTCTTCTATCAGCGTGACTTAAAACTGTTTGTCCTCCTTATTTATCCACTTCAAATCAAGTTTCAACAATTAATAAAAAATTGTAGTTTGAGAAAGAACAACTTAATCTTCAGCAATCAGTATAAAAAGAGGGTAACAAAAGGTGCAAATGCCAACCATACATCACTAAAAGGTGGAGCGGAAGTATTCAGCTGCAAGTAGGTGTGAATGTTCGACCATAATTTGTAAAAAGTGGGTAAGAAAAGGTTCGAATGCCCGACTAAATATTAACAAAAGCGGGAGGAGAGGTCTTCGGATGAGAGTGGGTGAGAATTTCCTACCATACAAGTATGGTGGAGAGGAAGCTGTGATTGGCCGACAATAGTAAAAAGCAGGTGAGAAAAGGTGCGAATGTCAAAACATACATGATCAAAACAGGGAGCGGAGGTGTTTGGCTGCGACAAGGTGTGAATGTCCACCCATAATTAATGAAAAACGGGCAACAAGTAGGTTCGAATGCCCAACCATACATCATCAAAAGCAGGAGTGGATGTGTTCGGCTTCAAGAAGGTATGAATGTCCATCAATAATTGCTATAAAACATGAAAGAAAATTTTCGAATATCAAACCGCACATAATCATAAGCGGGAGAGGAGGTGTTCCGCTGCAAGAAGGTGTGAATATCCACCCATAATTACTGAAAAATGGGTAAGAAAAGGTGCGAATGCCCAACCATACATCATCAAAAGCAGGAGTGGATGTGTTCGGCTACAAGAAGGTTTGAATGTCCGACCATAGTTTGTAAAAAGCGGGTAAGAACAGGTTTGTATGCCCGACTGTACACAATCAAAAGAGGGAGCGGAGTTGTTCAGCTACAAGAAGGTGTGAAAGTCCGACCATGGTTTGTAAAAAGCGGGTAAGAACAGGTTCGTATGCCCGAATATACACCATCAAATGCGGGAGCGGAGGTGTTCGGCTGTGAGTAGGTGTGAATCTCCAACCATAATTGCTGAAAAATGTGTTAGAAAAGGTAAGAATGCCGGTCCATACATCATCAAAAGCGGGAGAGGTGGTGTTCGGCTGCAAGTAGGTGTGAATGTTCGACCATAATTTGTAAAAAGCGGGTAAGAAAAGGTTTGAATGCCCGACTATATATTAACCAAAGCAGGAGGAGAGGTCTTCGGATAAGAGTGGGTGAGAATTTACAACCATAATCTATAAAATGCGGTGAAAAAAAAGGTGTGAATACCCCATAGAACACTAAAAGGTAGAGCGGAAGTGTTCGGCTGCAAGAAGGTGTGAATGTCCGACCATAGTTTGTAAAAAGCGGGTAAGAAAAGGTTCGAATGCCCGAACATACACCATCAAAGGAGGGAGCGGAGGTGTTCCGCTGTAAGAAGGTGTGAATGTCCGACCATAGTTGGCAAAAAGCAGGTAAGAAAAGGTGAAAATACCCGATTGTACACAATCAATAGCGGGAGCAGAGTTGTTCCGCTACTAAAAGGTGTGAAAGTCCGACCATGGTTTGTAAAAAGCGGGTAAGAAAAGGTGCGAATGCCCGACAATGTATGATCAAAAGAGGGAGCGGAGGTTTTCGGCTGAAACAAGGTCTGAATGTCCATCCATATTTTGTAAAAATCTGGGAAGAAAAGGCTTGAAAGCCCGACTATACACCATCAACAGCTGGAGCGGAGGTGTTCAGCTGCAAGAAGGTCTGAATGTCCATCAATAATTGCTAGAAAACATGGAAGAGAATTTTCGAATATCAAACCGCACATGATCATAAGCGGGAGAGGAGGTGTTCAAATGCAAGAAGGTGTGAATGTCCACCCATAATTACTGCAAAATGGGTAAGAAAAGGTACGAATGCCCAACCATACATGATCCTAAGAGGGAGCGGAGGTGTTTGGCTGCGACAAGGTGTGTATGTCCACCCATAATTAATGAAAAGCGGGCAACAAGTAGGTTTGAATACCCATCATCAAAAGCAGGAGTGGATGTGTTCGGCTACAAGAAGGTTTGAATGTCTGACCATAGTTTTTAAAAAGCGGGTAAGAAAAGATTCGAATGCCCGAACATACACCATCAAAGGAGGGAGCGGAGGTGTTCCGCTGTAAGACGGTGTGAATGTCCAACCATAATTGGCAAAAAGCAGGTAAGAAAAGGTTAAAATACCCTATTGTACACAATCAATAGCGGGAGCAGAGTTGTTCCGCTACTAAAAGGTGTGAAAGTCCGACCATGAATTGTAAAAAGCGGGTAAGAAAAGGTGCGAATGCCCGACAATGTATGATCAAAAGAGGGAGCGGAGGTTTTCGGCTGAAAAAAGGTCTGAATGTCCAACCATAATTTGTAAAAATCGGGGAAGAAAAGGCTCGAAAGCCCGACTATACACCATCAACAGCTGGAGCGGAGGTGTTCAGCTGCAAGACGGTCTGAATGTCCATCAATAATTGCTAGAAAACATGGAAGAGAATTTTCGAATATCAAACCGCACATGATCATAAGCGGGAGAGGAGGTGTTAAAATACAAAAAGGTGTGAATGTCCACCCATAATTACTGCAAAATGGGTAAGAAAAGGTAGGAATGCCCAACCATACATCATCAAAAGCAGGAGTGGATGTGTTCGGCTACAAGAAGGTTTTAATGTCCGACCATAGTTTGTAAAAAGCGGGTAAGAAAAGGTTTGAATGCCCGAACATACACCATCAAAAGAGGGAGCAGAGGTGTTCCACTGTAAGAAGGTGTGAATGTCTGACCATAGTTGGTAAAAAGCGGGTAAGAAAAGGTGAAAATACCCGACTGTACACAATCAATAGCGGGAGCGGAGTTGTTCGGCTACTAAAAGGTGTGAAAGTCCGACCCTGGTTTGTAAAAAGCGGGTAAGAGAAGGTGCGAATGCCCGACAATGTATGATCAAAAGAGGGAGCGGAGGTTTTCGGCTGCAAGAAGGTCTGAATGTCCAACAATAATTTTGTAAAAACCGGGGAAGAAAAGGCTCGAAAGCCCGACTATACATCATCAAAAGCGGGAGCGGAGGTGTTCAGCTGCAAGAAGGTCTGAATGTCCATCAATAATTGCTATAAAACATGAAAGAAAATTTTCGAATATCAAACCACACATCATCATAAGCGGGAGAGGAGGTGTTCAGCTGCAAGAAGGTGTGAATGTCCGACCATAGTTTGTAAAGAATGGGTAAGAAAAGGTGCGAATGCTCAACCATACATCATCAAAAGCAGGAGTGGATGTGTTCGGCTAAAAGAAGGTTTGAATGTCCGACCATAGTTCGTAAAATGCGGGTAAGAAAAGGTTCGAATGCCCGAACATACACCATCAAAAGAGGGAGCGGAGTTGTTCGGCTACAAGAAGGTGTGAAATTCCGACCATGGTTTGTAAAAAGCGGGTAAGAAAAGATTCGAATGCCCGATTATATACCATCAAAAGCGGAAGCGGAGGTGTTCGGCTGCAAGAAGGTGTGAACGTCCAACCAAAGTTTGTAAAAAGCAGTGAAGAAAAGTTTCGAATATCCAACCAAACATAATCAAAAGCGGGAGCAGAGCTGTTCGACTGCAAGTAGGTGTGAATGTCAGATCATAATTTGCAAAAAGCTGATGAGAAAGGGTGAGAATGCCCGACTATACACCATCAAATGCGGGAGCGGAAGTGTTCGGCTGTGAGTAGGTGTGAATGTCAAACCGTAATTGCTGAAAAATGTGTTAGAAAAGACTAGAATGCCGGACCATACATCACCAAAAGCGGGAAAAGTGGTGTTCGGCTGCAAGTAGGTGTGAATGTCCAGCCATAATTACTCACAAACCGGTAAGAAAAGGTAGTATTGCCAGACCATACATTATCAAAACAGGGAGCGGAGGTGGTTCAGCTGCAAGGTGTGAATGTCTGACTAAAGTTTATAAAAAGCGGGTAAGACAAGGTGCGAATGCCTGACAATGTATGATCAAATGAGGGAGCGGAGGTTTTCGGCTGCAAGGTCTGAATGTACAACCATAATTTGTAAAAACCGGGGAAGAAAAGGCTCGAAAGCCCGACTATACACCATCAAAAGCGGGAGCGGAGGTGTTCGGCTGCAAGTAGGTGTGAATGTTCGACCATAATTTGTAAAAAGCGGGTAAGAAAAGGTTTGAATGCCCGACTTTATATTAACAAAAGCAGGAGGAGAGGTCTTCGGATAAGAGTGGGTGAGAATTTCCAACCATAATCAATAAAATGCGGTGAAAAAAAAGGTGTGAATACCCCATAGAACACTAAAAGGTGGAGCAGAAGTGTTCGGCTGCAAGAAGGTGTGACTGTTCGACTATATTTGGTGAAAAGCAGGTGAAGCAAGGTCTTAATGCCCAACCTTACATCATCAAAAACGAGATCAGAGGTGTTTGGCTGCAAGAAGGCCATAGTTTGCCAAAAGCGGGTAAGCTGCGAATGACCGACTAATTATCAACAAAAGTGGGGGCGGAGGTCTTCGGATGCAAGTGGGTGTGAATATCCCACCATACAAGTATGGTGGAGAGGAAGCTGTGAATGGCCGACCATAGTAAAAAGCGGGTGAGAAAAGGTGCGAATGTCCAATCATACATGATCAAAACAGGGAGCGGAGGTGTTTGGCTGCGACAAGGTGTGTATGTCCACCCATAATTAATGAAAAGCGGGCAACAAGTAGGTTTGAATACCCATCATCAAAAGCAGGAGTGGATGTGTTCGGCTACAAGAAGGTTTGAATGTCTGACCTTAGTTTGTAAAAAGCGGGTAAGAAAAGGTTCGAGTGCCCGAACATACACCATCAAAAGAGGGAGCGGAGGTGTTCCGCTGTAAGAAGGTTTGAATGTCCAACAATAGTTGGTAAAAAGCGGGTAAGAAAAGGTTAAAATACCCGACTGTACACAATCAATAGCGGGAGCGGAGTTGTTCGGCTACAAGAAGGTGTGAAAGTCCGACCATGGTTTGTAAAATGCAGTTAAGAAAAGGTTCGAATATCCAACCAAACATAATCAAAAGCGGGAGCAGAGCTGTTCGACTGCAAGTAGGTGTGAATGTCCAGCCATAATTACTCACAAACGGGGGAAGAAAAGGTAGTATTGCCAGACCATACATGATCAAAACAGGGAGCGGAGGTTCAGCTGCAAGGTGTGAATGTCTGACTATAGTTTGTAAAAAGCGGGTAAGACAAGGTGCGAATGCCCAACAATGTATGATCAAAAGAGAGAGCGGAGGTGTTCGGCTGCAAGGTCTGAATGTCCAACTATAATTTGTAAAAACCGGGTAAGAAAAGGCTCGAAAGCCCGACTATACATCATCAAAAGCGGGAGCGGAGGTGTTCAGCTGCAAGAAGGTGTGAATGTTCGACTAAAGTTTGTAAAAAGCTGGTAAGACAAGGAGCGATGTCCCGACATTGTATGATCAAAAGCGGGAGCGGAGGTGTCCAGCTGTGAGTAGGTGTGAATGTCCGACCATAATTGCTGAAAAATGTGTTAGAAAAGGTAAGAATACTGGACCATACATCATCAAAAGCGGGAGAGGTGGTGTTCGGCTGCAAGAAGGTGTGAAAGTCCGACAATGGTTTGTAAAAAGCGGGTAAAAAAAGGTTCGAATGCCCGAATATACATCATCAAAAGCGGAAGCGGAGGTGTTCGGATGCAAGAAGGTGTGAACGTCCGACCAAAGTTTGTAAAAAGCATTGAAAAGCGAGAAAAAGCATTTCGTGAGTTCTGCATGATTTGGGATTTTGCTTATAAAATGCATTACTTCACTCAAACTATGTTAAAACTGATTTGTCCTTCATATTTACCATGTCTAGAAATATTTAAACAAAAAAACAACGTTGTACTTTGCAGTAAAAGAAAGAGCAAATCTAAAGTTTCAGGAATCCGAGTATAAGCCTGCTTTCATGAGTTCTGCACGATTTCGGATTTTGCTATAAAATGAATTGCTTTGCTCAAACCAAGTTAAAACTGCTTTGTCCTTCCATATTCATCAATGTCTAGATCGACTTCAACAAAGAAAAACATTGGACTTTGCAGTAGAAGAAGTTGAAATCCATCTACACATTGATAAATATGAAGGACAAAGCAGTTCCCACTTGCCCATAAGAAAATAAGCTTATTCTCGGATTCCTGATCCTTCAGTGTTGCTCTTTCTTCTACTGCAAAATACAATGTTGTTCTTTGTTGAAGTCGATCTAGACATTGATAAATCTGAAGGAAAAAGCAGTTTTAACTTGGTTTGAGTGAATGAATTCATTTTATACATAACCGAAATCGTGCAGAACTCATGAAAATAAGCTTGTTCTCGGATTCCTAAAACTTTTGATTGGCTCTTTCTTTTACTGCAAAGTACAACGTTGTTTTTTTGTTTAAATCCATCGAGACATTGATAAATATGAAGGTAAAAGCCGTTTTAACATAGTTTGAGTGAAGGAATTGATTTTATAGATAAAATCCCAAATCATGCAGAACTCCTCAAAAGGAGCGTATGGCTTAATCACAAGTGTGGTTCTTTCTCATTCAGGGTAGTATGAGGAAGTTTATGCTTGAAATATATGTAGAAATGGGTACATATGAAGGACAAAGCAGTGTTAACTTAGTTTGAGTGAAGGAATTCATTTTATACATAAAATCCCAAATCATGCAGAACGTATGAAAAGAAGCTTATTCTCGGATTCCTGATCCTTCAGTTTTGCTCTTTCTTCTACTGCAAAATACAATGTTGTTCTTTGTTGAAGTCGATCTAGACATTGATAAATATGAAGGAAAAAGCAGTTTTAACTTGGTTTGAGTGAATTAATTCATTTTATACATAAAATCCGAAATCGTGCAGAACTCATGAAAATAAGCTTATTCTCGGATTCCTAAAACTTTTGATTTGCTCTTTCTTTTATTGCAAAGTACAACGTTGTTTTTTTTGTTTAAATCTATCGAGACATTGATATATATGAAGGTAAAAGCCGTTTTAACATAGTTTGAGTGAAGGAATTAATTTTATAGATAAAATCCCAAATCATGCAGAACTCCTCAAAAGGGAGGTATGGCTTAATCACAAGTGTGGCTCTTTCTCATTCAGGGTAATATGAGGAAGTTTATGCTTGAAATATATGTAGAAATGGGTACATATGAAGGACAAAGCAGTGTTAACTTAGTTTGCGTGAACAAATTCATTTTATACATAAAATCCGAAATCGTGCAGAACTCATGAAAATAAGCTTATTCTCGGATTCCTAAAGCTTTTGATTTGCACTTTCTTTTACTGCAAAGTACAACGTTGTTTTTTGTTGAAATCTATCTAGACATTGATAAATACCAGCCGAAACTCTGCTGCCGCTTTTGATAATTTATGGTTGGGCATTCTTACCTTTTCTTACCCGCTTTTTACAAATTATGATCTTACATTCACACCTACTTGCAGTCGAACACCTTCTCATCCACTTATGATCATGTGCGGTTGGGCTTTCGCACCTTTTCTTACCCATTTTTCAGTAATTATGGGTGGACATTCAGACCTTCTTGCAGCCGAAAACCTCCGCTCCTCTTTTGATCATACATTGTCGGGCATTCACACCTTGTCTTACCCGCTTTTTACAAACTATAGTCAGACATTCACACCTTGCAGCTGAACCTCCGCTCCCTGTTTTGATCATGTATGGTCTGGCATTCGAGCCTTTTCTTACCCACCTATTACTTACTATGGTTGGACATTCAGACCGTCTTGCAGCCGAACACCTCCGCTTCCGCTTTTGATGGTGTATAGTCGGGCATTCGAGCCTTTTCTTACCCACCTATTACTTACTATGGTTGGACATTCAAACCTTCTTGTAGCCGAACACATCCGCTCCTGCTTTTGATGATGTATGATTTGGCATTCGCACCTTTTCTTACCCATTTTTCAGTAATTATTGGTCGGACATTCAGACCTTCTTGCACCTGAACACCTCTGCTCCCGCTTTTGATGGTGTATAGTCGGGCTTTCGAGCCTTTTCTTCCCCGATTTTTACAAATTATCAAATTATGGTTGGACATTCAGACCTTGCAGCCGAAAACCTCCGCTCCCTCTTTTGATCATACATTGTCGGGCATTCGCCCCTTGTCTTACACGGTTTTTACAAACTTTAGTCAGACATTCACACCTTGCAGCTGAACCACCTCCATTCCCTGTTTTGATCACGTGTGGTCTGGAAATACTACCTTTTCTTCCCCCGTTTGTGAGTAATTTTGGCTGGACATTCACACCTACTTGCAGCCGAAAAACCACCTCTCCCGCTTTTGATGATGTATTGTCCGGCATTCTAGTCTTTTCTATCACATTTTTCAGCAATTATGATCTGACATTCGAACAGCTCTGCTCCCGCTTTTGATTATGTTCGGTTGGATATTCAAACCTTTTCTTAACTGCTTTTTACAAACTTTGGTCGGACGTTCACACCTTCTTGCAGCCGAACACCCCCGCTTCCGCTTTTGATGGTATATATTCGGGTATTCGAACCTTCTCTTACCCGCTTTTTACAAACCATGGTTAGACTTTCATACCTTCTTGTAGCTGAACAACTCCACTCCTGCTTTTGATGACTTATGGTTGGACATTCGCATCTTTTCCTACCTATTTTTCAGTAATTATGGGTGGATATTAACATCTTCTTGCAGCTGAACACCTCCTCTCCCGCTAATGATCATGTAAGGTTTGATATTCGAAAATTTTCTTTCATGTTTTAAAGCAATTATTAATGGACATTCACACCTACTTGCAGCCGAACACCACCTCTCCCGCTTTTGATGATGTATGGACCGGCATTCTTACCTTTTCTAACACATTTTTCAGCAATTATGGTTGGAGAATCACACCTACTCACAGCCGAACAACTCCGCTACCGCATTTGATGGTGTATAGTCGAGCATTCTCACACTTTCTCATCAGCTTTTTGCAAATTATGATCTGAAATTCACACCTACTTGCAGTCGAACAGCTCTGCTCCCGCTTTTGATTATGTATGGTTGTATATTCTAACCTTTTCTTAACTGCTTTTTACAAACTTTGGTTGGACGTTCACAATATCTTGTAGCCGAACACCTCCGCTTCCGCTTTTGATGGTGTATATTCGGGCATACGAACCTTTTCTTACCCGCTTTTTACAAACCAAGGTCGGACTTTCACACCTTCTCTTAGCTGAAAAACTCCGCTCCCTCTTTTGATTGTGTACAGTTGGGTAA
Source organism: Leuresthes tenuis (assembly GCF_036924035.1). Classification (NCBI taxonomy): domain Eukaryota; kingdom Metazoa; phylum Chordata; class Actinopteri; order Atheriniformes; family Atherinopsidae; genus Leuresthes; species Leuresthes tenuis. The sequence continues at coordinate 33,027,818 of NW_027325360.1, forward strand.
TTTAACCTTTTCTTACCCGCTTTTTACCATCTATGGTCGGACATTCACACCGTCTTACAGCGGAACACCTCCGCTCCCTCTTTTGATGATGTATGGTTAGGCATTCGCACCTTTTCTTACCCATTTTTCAGTAATTATGGGTAGACATTCACACCTTCTTGCAGCTGAACACCTCCTCTCCCGCTTATGATCATGTGTGGTTTGATTTTCGAAAATTTTCTTTCATGTTTTCTAGCAATTATTGATGGAAATTCAGACCGTCTTGCAGCTGAACACCTCCGCTCCCACTTTTGATGGTGTATAGTCGGGCTTTCGAGCCTTTTCTTCCCCGGTTTTTACAAATTATGGTTGGACATTCAGACCTTCTTGCAGCCGAAAACCTCCACTCCCTCTTTTGATCATACATTGTCGGGCATTCGCACCTTTTCTTACCCGCTTTTTACAAACCATGGTCGGACTTTCACACCTTTTAGTAGCCGAACAACTCCGCTCCCGCTATTGATTGTGTATAGTCGGGTATTTTAACCTTTTCTTACCCGCTTTTTACCAACTATGGTTGGACATTCACACCTTCTTACAGCAGAACACCTCCGCTCCCTGTTTTGATTATGTATGGTTTGACATTCGCACCTTCTCTCACCCGCCTTTTACTATGGTCGGCCATTCACAGCTTCCTCTCCACCATACTTGTATGGTGGGATGTTCACACCCACTTGCATCCGAAGACCTCTGCCCCCACTTTTGTTGATATTTAGTCGGTCATTCGCACCTTTCCCGCTTTTGGCAAACTATGGCCTTCTTGCAGCCAAACACCTCTGATCTCGCTTTTGATGATGTAAGGTTGGGCATTCAGACCTTGCTTCACCTGCTTTTCACCAAATATAGTCGGACATTCACACCTTCTTGCAGCTGAACACCTCCTCTCCCGCTTATGATCATGTGTGGTTTGATTTTCGAAAATTTTCTTTCATGTTTTCTAGCAATTATTGATGGAAATTCAGACCGTCTTGCAGCTGAACACCTCCGCTCCCACTTTTGATGGTGTATAGTCGGGCTTTCGAGCCTTTTCTTCCCCGGTTTTTACAAATTATGGTTGGACATTCAGACCTTCTTGCAGCCGAAAACCTCCACTCCCTCTTTTGATCATACATTGTCGGGCATTCGCACCTTTTCTTACCCGCTTTTTACAAACCATGGTCGGACTTTCACACCTTTTAGTAGCCGAACAACTCCGCTCCCGCTATTGATTGTGTATAGTCGGGTATTTTAACCTTTTCTTACCCGCTTTTTACCAACTATGGTTGGACATTCACACCTTCTTACAGCAGAACACCTCCGCTCCCTGTTTTGATTATGTATGGTTTGACATTCGCACCTTCTCTCACCCGCCTTTTACTATGGTCGGCCATTCACAGCTTCCTCTCCACCATACTTGTATGGTGGGATGTTCACACCCACTTGCATCCGAAGACCTCTGCCCCCACTTTTGTTGATATTTAGTCGGTCATTCGCACCTTTCCCGCTTTTGGCAAACTATGGCCTTCTTGCAGCCAAACACCTCTGATCTCGCTTTTGATGATGTAAGGTTGGGCATTCAGACCTTGCTTCACCTGCTTTTCACCAAATATAGTCGGACATTCACACCTTCTTGCAGCTGAACACCTCCTCTCCCGCTTATGATCATGTGTGGTTTGATTTTCGAAAATTTTCTTTCATGTTTTCTAGCAATTATTGATGGAAATTCAGACCGTCTTGCAGCTGAACACCTCCGCTCCCACTTTTGATGGTGTATAGTCGGGCTTTCGAGCCTTTTCTTCCCCGGTTTTTACAAATTATGGTTGGACATTCAGACCTTCTTGCAGCCGAAAACCTCCACTCCCTCTTTTGATCATACATTGTCGGGCATTCGCACCTTTTCTTACCCGCTTTTTACAAACCATGGTCGGACTTTCACACCTTTTAGTAGCCGAACAACTCCGCTCCCGCTATTGATTGTGTATAGTCGGGTATTTTAACCTTTTCTTACCCGCTTTTTACCAACTATGGTTGGACATTCACACCTTCTTACAGCAGAACACCTCCGCTCCCTGTTTTGATTATGTATGGTTTGACATTCGCACCTTCTCTCACCCGCCTTTTACTATGGTCGGCCATTCACAGCTTCCTCTCCACCATACTTGTATGGTGGGATGTTCACACCCACTTGCATCCGAAGACCTCTGCCCCCACTTTTGTTGATATTTAGTCGGTCATTCGCACCTTTCCCGCTTTTGGCAAACTATGGCCTTCTTGCAGCCAAACACCTCTGATCTCGCTTTTGATGATGTAAGGTTGGGCATTCAGACCTTGCTTCACCTGCTTTTCACCAAATATAGTCGGACATTCACACCTTCTTGCAGCTGAACACCTCCTCTCCCGCTTATGATCATGTGTGGTTTGATTTTCGAAAATTTTCTTTCATGTTTTCTAGCAATTATTGATGGAAATTCAGACCGTCTTGCAGCTGAACACCTCCGCTCCCACTTTTGATGGTGTATAGTCGGGCTTTCGAGCCTTTTCTTCCCCGGTTTTTACAAATTATGGTTGGACATTCAGACCTTCTTGCAGCCGAAAACCTCCACTCCCTCTTTTGATCATACATTGTCGGGCATTCGCACCTTTTCTTACCCGCTTTTTACAAACCATGGTCGGACTTTCACACCTTTTAGTAGCCGAACAACTCCGCTCCCGCTATTGATTGTGTATAGTCGGGTATTTTAACCTTTTCTTACCCGCTTTTTACCAACTATGGTTGGACATTCACACCTTCTTACAGCAGAACACCTCCGCTCCCTGTTTTGATTATGTATGGTTTGACATTCGCACCTTCTCTCACCCGCCTTTTACTATGGTCGGCCATTCACAGCTTCCTCTCCACCATACTTGTATGGTGGGATGTTCACACCCACTTGCATCCGAAGACCTCTGCCCCCACTTTTGTTGATATTTAGTCGGTCATTCGCACCTTTCCCGCTTTTGGCAAACTATGGCCTTCTTGCAGCCAAACACCTCTGATCTCGCTTTTGATGATGTAAGGTTGGGCATTCAGACCTTGCTTCACCTGCTTTTCACCAAATATAGTCGGACATTCACACCTTCTTGCAGCCGAACACTTTCGCTTTTAGTGTTCTATGAGGCATTCACATATTTTTTTTCACCGTATTTTATAGATTATGGTTGGAAATTCTCACCCACTCTCATCCGAAGACCTCTCCTCCCGCTTTTGTTAATATATAGTCAGGCATTTGAACCTTTTCTTACCCACTTTTTACAAATTATGGTCGAACATTCACACCTACTTGCAGCTGAATACTTCCACTCCACCTTTTAGGTATGTATGGTTGGCATTTGCACCTCTTTTTATACTGATTGCTGAAGATTAAGTTGTTCTTTCTCAAACTACAAATTTTTTTTAATTGTTGAAACTTGATTTGAAGTGGATAAATAAGGAGGACAAACAGTTTTAAGTCAGGCTGATAGAAGGAATTAATTTTATAGCAAAATCTGTATTTCGTCATATGTCGAGAGATGCTTATTGCTGAAGAAGTTCTTTCTCATTCTACAAAGTACAACGTTGTTTATCGTTGAAACTTGATTAGACATGAATAAATATGAAGGACAAAGCAGTCTTAACTTGGTTTGAGTTAATGAATTCGTTTTATAGGAGAATCCGAATTCGTGCATAACTCATAAAATAGAGCTTATTTTCGGATTCCTGAAGAATGATTCTGGTTCTTTCTCATAATACAAAGTTTGTTGTTTATTGTTGAAACTTAATCAGAAGTGAAGAAATAAATGAATGCCTATCAACAAATGTGGGATCTAAACTCTAGTGCTTCCTCTAAAATAATTTCCTTTCTCGATTTAGAAATGTGTGTGTGTAAGTCACAACACCCGTGACACCAAAACGGCTTTCTTTTCTCTACACTCTGCACTATGAGCACACACACCAAATCAGAAAGGCTTTTTTCTCTCTTTTCTACATTATGGACTGTGGGGACACAAAACTGCTCTCTCTCTTTTTTTTTTTTTTATTGTATGCCAGGGCGTTGTCTCACGTATTAGATTATGCTTAAGATACGAATGGGTTTATCAGTCGGATTTTCCATACATACTGATCCTCCCGTAATAAAATGGTCGGATCTTATCAAACACACTTTGTTTCTTGTGACAATCAAGTCAGCGAAACAGCGTATACACGTCAAGACACTGAATCAAGTTTGCCACAAGAACTCATAAGTTTGGCAGTATTGCTCTGCCGTCAGCAATCATACACCCATTTTATTTTCGTGAGACATGTGCAAGCACCTGTTCATCTACTGTTCTATCACTATGAATTAGTGATCTATTATCAATAAGGATACTTCTACAACTACTATCAAAGTATGTCCGGACTTCTTATGTTGTCAGTTGCTATATATGAATAAGTGGGTAGCTACTGACAAGCATTAAGCATGTCACACAGCCCAAACATATAACATTTCAGGACACACCACACAGTTAACAACCACAGTGAAGTGTCAAAGCCCAAACATGTAACATTCAACAGGACACTTACACAACACATTCAAATCAAACAGTCAGACAACATACAAGAACATATACCCCAGCCGGCATTGCTCCCTGCCTATTTTTGTACAGCACACTATGTGTGCGCACACCTTTATTCACAAACTCTTCAACTTATACTCTTTTACCGAAGCTGCTACAGCTCGATTGGCCGAATACCCTTTGATCCTATTTCGGTGAATTTGACAGCTGCCTTACATATAACAGATTAGCGGTTTAGCAGTTTTAATTTAGTATGAGTGAAGGAATTCATTTTATAGCAAAATCCGAAATCGTGAAGAACTCATGAAAGTAAGCTTATTCTCGGATTCCTGAAACTTTAGATTTGCTCTTTCTTTTACTGCAAAGTACAACGTTGTTTTTTTTTGTTTAAATCTTTCTAGACATGGTAAATATTAAGGACAAAGCAGTTTTCACATAGTTTGAGTGAAGGAATTCATTTTATAGATAAAATCCCAAGAGTCTGCTGAGAAAAGAGAGTGAATGCGAAGTAGACTTTAACACGGCTATGGGAGCGAGCCGAGTGTGGGCTAACCGGGAGAATTGCTTGAAAGAAACGCGACACCGAATGAGCGATCAGAACAAAGCCTCAATACGGGATTCTCGTGGTGTTTTTGTTGCTGCCTTGTCTTTTGCATAGAGTAAAAGACAAGGCAGCCATCGAATAGGGCCCAATTGTTCCTAGTTGGTCAGCCGAGGAGCAAGGGGGGGGGGGAGCAAGCGTCTCAACCAAGCAAAGCTCACCATGGGGAAGGTGGCTATGCCAACTAGCCTGATGCCCTGCTCCCGCAGTGACGGATAATCGTACTCTGGTTTCTCTTCATAACGTACATGTCTTTCGCCTTTTACTAAAGATTTCTGTGGAGAGCAGCACTAATGAGTTGTTTCTATTTTTGGCAGGCTTTACCTTTGCGGGTGAAGCCCTTTCTGTCTGTGCAAAAGAAATCTTCTTACTGTGCAGAGTGACTTCTCTGAGTAGAGTCGCCTTACTTGTTGCGACTGTGCCGATGTTCGAAGCTGGAGTGCAAAGTTGTTGCTTGAATGGTGCTTGCTGGAGCGTGCGGGAGTGCAAAGTTATACCATTTAAAAGGGCTGAAGAGTGCTCAGTGCAACGGGTGGGCGACACTCTGGCCACCTTGAAAACCGAGGTTACATCCACTACCAGGGGTAGCCCAAGTTCTGCCGCAAGTGTGGTGAGCATGGGCACCTGGTTGAGGCTTGTACCAAGGTGTTATGTGGGAAGAGCAGAGAAATTGGGCAAACTTTTGGAGAGTGTCCAAATGGCAGGAAATGTAATCTCTGTGGAGAATTAAATCACCTCTTCAGAGATTGCCCTAAATCTTTTGCCAACAAATTAAAGACGGTAAAGCCACAGTCAAGCCAACAAAGAGAAGGACCAAAGGTGGCAGTTGGTGAACAAAGTGAAGAGGTTGACCCAATAAATTCAAACTTCCCGCCAAAAGCTTGGATTGGAAGTGAGGAGCAAAAAGGGGAGGGGCCTGTAGAGGCCTCACCACTCAGTGTTGAAGTCTGTGAGAATTCACAGGCAGAGGGTGGAGCTACGCTAAATGAGGAGGAAGAGCAGACAGGTGAGTCTAGTGAAGATACTCACCTCCCCGAAGGTCAACAGCCGAAGAGGACGGCATCTGAGCCTCTGATTCCCCAGTGGTATCAGAGAAGAGGGGAAGGGTTAGGTCCCTTTCAGACAGTTCTTCAGTGGAAGAACCTAGAGTCTTCCCCTCCGACTCACCAAATGAGGTCTCCTTTTTAACTTCAGCTCTGCAATCAACCCCCAGGGACTCAAAGTTAAATGCAACATTGCGTCAGAGGCCAACACCGAGAGTCCGAAAAGGAAATATAGATCACCCTACTCACTTTTCACCTAAAGAAATGAAGGAAGAGCTAGTTTCCCAAGAAATAACCTGTGTGTAATTTGTTTTGATAACTTAGAAAAACGAAAATGACATACCTACTTTCCTTTATGCTTTTAATGGTTCTCACCTTCTCAACACTAAATGTGAGAAGTGTGAAATCAAAGACAAGAGCCCAGAGTATTTTATCCTTCTTAGACTCAATAAAATCAGATGTGTTTTTAATACAAGAATGTGGACTACCTTTTTTAAAAAACCATAGACAATGGGAGGAAATGTGGACCCATTTATCGATATGGAGTGGCTCAAATCAAAATAAAAATGATGGTGTGGCCATTCTAATTAAAAATCCGCATGTTCTGGTGAAAGGTAGCACAGTGGTGAGAGACGGACGGGCACTTTTAGCACACTTGAATTTTATGGGGCAAGACTTTAACCTCTTAAATATTTATGGTTTCAATGGAAAAAATGAAAGGTATGACCTTTTAGAAGATATACAGCTTTACATGCTAGGGCAAGTACCTTTAGTTGTAGGAGGGGATTTTAACTGTATCTTGAGCAGGAAAGATAGAAAAAGAGCAGGGGTAGATTTTAAAGTGGATAAGACTTTGATTTTACTTCAGGGCATATGCAGGGATTTTAAGCTTACTGACTGTTTTAAAACCATGCATCCCAGAGAGGAGGGCTTCACCTGGTTTAGTCATGATGGCACCAGAGCCTCTCGCATTGATTATTTCTTTACTAGAGATTGCCCACCCACTGATGTTAGATTAACTCCTGTTTTCTTTTCAGACCACCTTATGCTCTCCTGCACCCTTTCACCCCCTTCTGGTGTGACGGTAGGAAGTGGTCTGTGGAAACTCAACTGTTCCCTGTTGGAGGATGAAATCATAGTCTGTCAGTACAGGGAATGTTATAAAGAGTGGCAGACCCTTCAAGACCTCTACGAAACACATGCACAATGGTGGGAAATGGTGAAGGAAACGACCCAGACTTTTTTTAAACAGCAAGGTAAACTTAAAAAAAGGAAAGAGAATAGATGTATGATGGGACTACATAAACGCTTACAGCGCTACTTTAAACTAAATCAGTGTGGCATAGACTTTAAAGAAGAAATCAAAGATGTCAAAAAGGAAATGTCAGTTTTAGCAGAAATAAAGAGTAAAGGAATTTTTGTAAGAAGCAGGGAGCAGGAAATTGAGGAAGGTGAAAAAGAAAGAAAGTTATAAATAAAAAGGAGTGTATTCAAAATCTAAAAAGAGAAGATGGGTTTTTAACAAAATCCACACAAGAGATGATTGAAACTGTACATACCTTTTATAGTAACATGTACAAAGAGAAACAAGTGCACTTGGAAACATCGGCAGAAATCTTAAAATTCGTTGACAAAACCGTAAAAGAGAATGCACACTTGACACAGAATTTTACTGCTTTAGAGTTAAAAAAATGCCTAACAGGTTTTAAGAGAAGGCGAGCTCCGGGTTTAGACGGGCTTCCTGCAGAATTCTATCTGACCTATTGGGACCTTTTATCATCAGACATTTTAGATGTTTTTAAAGATTTTGAAAAACTCGACCGACTGCCTGACAGTTTTAGAGTGGGAATAGTGACTCTACTTTATAAAAAAAATGATAAGACTGACCTAAAGAATTGGAGGCCCATCACACTTTTAAACTTTGACTGTAAACTTTTTAGCAAGGTTTTAGCGACACGGATGTCCTCTGTTTTAGAGGAGGTAATTCACCCAGACCAAGCTTGTGCCATCTCAGGGAGACAACTCACCGACAGCCTCGTACTGATTCGAGACATCATTGATTACGCTAGAGACAGAAACACCCGGCTTGTCATCTTAAATTTAGACTTTGAAAAAGCATTTGATCGGGTCTCGCATCAATATCTCTTTCAGGTGTTGCAGCCATCGAAAAGGGCCCGATTGTTCCTACTTGGTGAGCTTTGCTTGGTTGAGACGCTTGCCCCCCCCCCCCTGCTCCTCGGCTGACCAAGTAGAAACAATCTATTCGATGGCTGCCTTGTCTTTTACTCTGTGCAAAAGACAAGGCAGCCACAAACACCACGGGAACACCGTATTGAGGCTTTGTTCTGACCACTCATTCGGTGTCGCGTTTCTTTCAAGCAATTCTCCCGGTTAGCCCGCACTCGGCTCGCTCCCAGAGCCGTGTTAAAGTCCACTTCACATTCACTCTCTTTTCTCAGCAGATTAAAAGAAAGTTTCATCTTGGGCTCCCTGAAACTTCCATCCTGCACCGCTGTTTGCTTTTTCACAAGAGCAGAGGAGAGCGCACCGTTCCCAGCGGCACTGCAGTACCGGGTCGAGGCTTGGAGTGAACGGAGCAAGCTTCTTTTTCAACTCCTATTCTTAAAAATCCATTTAATATGTTGTCCTCGTATAGAGGACATATTAAACTGATAAGAACAGATACTACACTTGATCTTAGCCAAAAGGCCGAGAAGCGATAACTGTCCACTGTTTCAGGTCCGAGGGCCCTTGCTGGCACAATGCGCACTTGTAGCAGTGTTCTTTTTATGGCCATAGGTGGCCAGAGTGTCACGTTGCACCTCCGCCCACCCGCTGCACTGAGCACTCTTCAGCCCTTTTAAATGGTATAACTTTGCACTCCCGCATGCTCCAGCAAGCACCATTCAAGCAACAACTTTGCACTCCAGCTTCGAACATCGGCACAGTTGCAACAAGTAAGGCGACTCTACTCAGAGAAGTCACTCTGCAAAGTAGCAAGATTTCTTTTGCACAGACAGAAAGGGCTTCACCCGCAAAGGTAAAGCCTGCCAATAATAGAAACAACTCATTAGTGCTGCTCTCCACGGAAGTCTTTAGTAAAAGGCGAAAGACTTGTATGTTATGAAGAGAAACCAGAGTACGATTATCCGTCACTGCGGGAGCAGGGCATCAGGCTAGTTGGTATAGCCATCTTCCCCATGGTGAGCTTTGCTTGGTTGAGACGCTTGCCCCCCCCCCCTTGCTCCTCGGCTGACCAAGTAGGAACAATCGGGCCCTATTCGATGGCTGCCTTGTCTTTTACTCTATGCAAAAGACAAGGCAGCAACAAAAACACCACGAGAATCCCGTATTGAGGCTTTGTTCGGTGTCGCGTTTCTTTCAAGCAATTCTCCCAGTTAGCCGACACTCGGCTCGCTCCCATAGCCGTGTTAAAGTCTACTTCGCATTCACTCTCTTTTCTCTGCAGACTCTTGGGATTTTACCTATAAAATGAATTCCTTCACTCAAACTATGTTAAAACTGCTTTGTCGTTCATATTTACCATGTCTAGAAAGATTTAAACAAAAAAAACAACGTTGTACTTTGCAGTAAAAGAAAGAGCAAATCTAAAGTTTCAGGAATCCGAGAATAAGCTTACTTTCATGAGTGCTTCACGATTTCGGATTTTGCTATAAAATGAATTCCTTCACTCAAACTAAATTAAAACTGCTAAACCGCTAATCTGTTACATGTAAGGCAGATGTCAAATTCACCGAAATAGGATCTAAGGGTATTCGGCCAATCGAGCTGTAGCAGCTTCGGTAAAAGAGTATAAGTTGAAGAGTTTGTGAATAAAGGTGTGCGCACACATAGTGAGCTGTAGGAAAATAGGCAGGGAGCAATGCCGGCTGGGGTATATGTTCTTGTATGTTGTCTGACTGTTTGATTTGAATGTGTTGTGTAAGTGTCCTGTTGAATGTTTGGGCTTTGACACTTCACTGTGGTTGTTAACTGTGTGGTGTGTCCTGAAATGTTATATGTTTGGGCTGTGTGACATGCTTAATGCTTGTCAGTAGCTACCCACTTATTCATATATAGCAACTGACAACATAAGAAGTCTGGACATACTTTGATAGTAGTTGTAGAAGTATCCTTATTGATAATAGATAAACTAATTCATAGTGATAGAACAGTAGATGAACAGGTGCCTGCACGTCTCACGAAAATAAAATGGGTGTATGATTGCTGACGGCAGAGCAATACTGCCAAACTTATGAGTTCTTGTGGCAAACTTGATTCAGTGTCTTGACGTGTATACGCTGTTTCGCTGACTTGATTGTCACAAGAAACAAAGTGTGTTTGATAAGATCCGACCATTTTATTACGGGAGGATCAGTATGTATGGATTCTGATGTGACTGATAAACCCATTCGTATCTTAAGCATAATCTAATACGTGAGACAACGCCCTGGCACACAATCAAAAAAAAAAAGAGAGAGCGGTTTTGTGTCCCCACAGTCCATAATGTAGAAAAGAGAGAAAAAAGCCTTTCTGATTTGGTGTGTGTGCTCATAGTGCAGAGTGTAGAGAAAAGAAAGCCGTTTTGGTGTCACGGGTGTTGTGACTTACACACACACATTTCTGAATTGAGAAAATAAATTATTTTAGAGGAAGCAGTAGAGTTTAGATCCCACATTTGTTGATAGGCATTCATTTATTTCTTCACTTCTGATGAAGTTTCAACAATAAACAACAAACTTTGTATTATGAGAAAGAACCAGACTCATTCTTCAGGAATCCGAAAATAAGCACGAATTCGGATTCTCCTATAAAACGAATTAATTAACTCAAACCAAGTTAAGACTGCTTTGTCCTTCATATTTATTCATGTCTAATCAAGTTTCAACGATAAACAACGTTGTACTTTGTAGAATGAGAAAGAACTTCTTCAGCAATAAGCATCTCTCGACATATGACGAAATACAGATTTTGCTATAAAATTAATTTCTTCTATCAGCGTGACTTAAAACTGTTTGTCCTCCTTATTTATCCACTTCAAATCAAGTTTCAACAATTAAAAAAAAATTGTAGTTTGAGAAAGAACAACTTAATCTTCAGCAATCAGTATAAAAAGAGGGTAACAAAAGGTGCAAATGCCAACCATACATCACTAAAAGGTGGAGCGGAAGTATTCAGCTGCAAGTAGGTGTGAATGTTCGACCATAATTTGTAAAAAGTGGGTAAGAAAAGGTTCGAATGCCCGACTAAATATTAACAAAAGCGGGAGGAGAGGTCTTCGGATGAGAGTGGGTGAGAATTTCCTACCATACAAGTATGGTGGAGAGGAAGCTGTGATTGGCCGACAATAGTAAAAAGCAGGTGAGAAAAGGTGCGAATGTCAAAACATACATGATCAAAACAGGGAGCGGAGGTGTTTGGCTGCGACAAGGTGTGAATGTCCACCCATAATTAATGAAAAACGGGCAACAAGTAGGTTCGAATGCCCAACCATACATCATCAAAAGCAGGAGTGGATGTGTTCGGCTTCAAGAAGGTATGAATGTCCATCAATAATTGCTATAAAACATGAAAGAAAATTTTCGAATATCAAACCGCACATAATCATAAGCGGGAGAGGAGGTGTTCCGCTGCAAGAAGGTGTGAATATCCACCCATAATTACTGAAAAATGGGTAAGAAAAGGTGCGAATGCCCAACCATACATCATCAAAAGTAGGAGTGGATGTGTTCGGCTACAAGAAGTTTTGAATGTCCGACCATAGTTTGTAAAAAGCGGGTAAGAACAGGTTTGTATGCCAGACTGTACACAATCAAAAGAGGGAGCGGAGTTGTTCAGCTACAAGAAGGTGTGAAAGTCCGACCATGGTTTGTAAAAAGCGGGTAAGAACAGGTTCGTATGCCCGAATATACACCATCAAATGCGGGAGCGGAGGTGTTCGGCTGTGAGTAGGTGTGAATCTCCAACCATAATTGCTGAAAAATGTGTTAGAAAAGGTAAGAATGCCGGTCCATACATCATCAAAAGCGGGAGAGGTGGTGTTCGGCTGCAAGTAGGTGTGAATGTCCAGCCATAATTACTCACAAATGGGTAAGAAAAGGTAGTATTGCCAGACCATACATGATCAAAACAGGGAGCGGAGGTGGTTAAGCTGCAAGAAGGTGTTAATGTCCGACTAAAGTTTGTAAAAAGCGGGTAAGAAAAGGTGCGAATGCCCGACAATGCATGATCAAAAGAGGGAGCGGAGGTTTTCGGCTGAAAGAAGGTCTGAATGTCCAACCATAATTTGTAAAAACCGGGGAAGAAAAGGCTCGAAAGCCCGACTATACACCATCAAAAGCTGGAGCGGAGGTGTTCAGCTGCAAGAAGGTCTGAATGTCCATCAATAATTGCTAGAAAACATGAAAGAGAATTTTCGAATATCAAACCGCACATGATAATAAGCGGGGGAGGAGGTGTTCAGCTGCAAGAAGGTGTGAATGTCCACCCATAATTACTGAAAAATGGGTAAGAAAAGGTGCGAATTCCCAACCATACATCATCAAATGCACGAGTGGATGTGTTCGGCTACAAGAAGGTTTGAATGTCCGACCATAGTTTGTAAAAAGCGGGTAAGAAAAGGTTCGAATGCCCAAACATACACCATCAAAAGAGGGAGCGGAGGTGTTCCGCTGTAAGAAGGTGTGAATGTCCGACCATAGTTGGTAAAAAGCGGGTAAGAAAAGGTTAAAATACCCGACTGTACACAATCAATAGTGGGAGCGAAGTTGTTCGGCTACTAAAAGGTGTGAAAGTCCGACCATGGTTTTAAAAAGCGGGTAAGAAAAGGTTCGAATGCCCGAACATACACCATCAAAAGAGGTAGCAGAGGTGTTCCGCTGTAAGACGGTGTGAATGTCCGATCATAGTTGGTAAAAAGCGGGTAAGAAAAGGTTAAAATACCCGACTGTACACAATCAAAAGAGGGAGCGGAGTTGTTCAGCTAAGAGAAGGTGTGAAAGTCCGACCATGGTTTGTAAAAAGCGGGTAAGAAAAGGTTCGTATGCCCGAATATACACTATCAAAACCGGAAGCGTAGGTGTTCGGCTGCAAGAAGGTGTGAACGTCCGACCAAAGTTTGTGAAAAAGCAGTTAAGAAAAGGTTAGAATATCTAACCAAACATAATCAAAAGCGGGAGCAGAGCTGTTCGACTGCAAGTAGGTGTGAATGTCAGAGAATAATTTGCAAAAAGCTGATGAGAAAGGGTGAGAAATCCCGACTATACACCATCAAATGCGGTAGCGGAGTTGTTCGGCTGTGAGTAGGTGTGATTCTC